>NC_083340.1:119538865-120738865 GCF_019175385.1 Lycium barbarum | reverse complement strand
ATGAATTGATTCTTGAGTCTGGATATGACTTGTGACATGGTGACTTAGGTTCTTTGATATTGATGAATTGAATGTTCAC
The DNA here is from genome assembly GCF_019175385.1 of Lycium barbarum. NCBI lineage: Eukaryota > Viridiplantae > Streptophyta > Magnoliopsida > Solanales > Solanaceae > Lycium > Lycium barbarum. Next base: position 120,738,786 of record NC_083340.1, on the reverse strand, counting down.
ATTCCTAATTGATTGTGGAAGAAAAATACATTGTGATGATAAAGGCAGTATAAATATGAAAAAGGCTCATTTGACAAGGGGTGAGGATGTGGCCTAGTTATGAGCTCATGATTCGAGGTCAGTTCCGGAGCGAGTGGTACATGGACACCAGGGGTCCCCTGCAGGTCATGACTATTTAAGGAAAACAATACCATTTAGCATGTGTGTACATGGTTGAGATACTTATTATTTATCGCATTGCATCGGCTCATGGCTATTTGGGCAAACATTGCCATTTAGCATGTATGTACGGATATGTGACACAATTGAGATAATTCGTGAGTTACAGTTGTGTTAGTAATGACATGGGTTGAGTTACTCTTATTGATTGTTATTTGTGTGGGCTTATCTTATTTTGTGGTGGATTATTCTTGTTGATAGTTTCAGATGGTTATGTGCTGTTGTGCCTATCTGTCTATCTTATTGATTTTATGATTTTATTCATGATGCTAATCTTAGTCGGACTACGATATCTACTGGTACATAGTGTTTGTACTGATATTACCGTGCTGCATTATTTTGAATGCAGATTGTGATCCAGCGACATCTACTAAACCTTATATTTAGCGTGAGGCCAGTTTCTGATCAGATCCGAGGGTGAGATCCTATCCATTCCATGATGCTTGAAGATCTTTCTTACTTTGGATGTTTATTTCATTTAAGACATTTATGATTATTTCAGATAGTTGTTCATTTTGGGGTTATGTTTTAAAGTCGTTGTATGATAACTTTCGAATTTTGGGTTTGTAATAGTTAGGACTTCCACATCTTTATTTATTTATAGCATGATTAGATCAGTTGGGGACTTTTTTATTATCATTATATCCTTGGATGTGTTAAAACTAATTAATTAATGGATATTGGTTAAGGGGATTAGTTTGCCCGCTAGGAGAATTAGTGTGGGTGTCACTCACAACTATTTGGGTCGTAACAAAGTTGGTATAAGGTCCTAGGTTCGTCAATCTCGTTGTACATGGACATGTCCAGTAGTATCTTGTGGATTGGTACAAAGACGTCTGTACTTATCTTCGAGAGCTTATGGGACATTAGGAAAATTCAAATTCTTTCTTTCTTTCGTGCTACTTAATTCTAATTGGTGTCTAGATAATTCAAATTGGTATTTGACTTTTCTTTCTATTTTCTCACAGATGGTGAGGACTTGTGAGGCGGTAGCAGCTAATGAGATGCCTGCGTCGGCCATTGGGGTCGCAGCTCACCGTGAAGGTCAGGCCGCTGGGGCCGCAGTTTGTGGTGGAGACTAGGTCAGGGGCCATGGCCGTGGTAGAGGCAGGGGAGCAGCAGCACCAGCCAGTGGCGAGGCTGCTGCGGCTGGTTAGGATCGTGCTGAATCTCCTGAGCCTCTGGTGATTCCAGATGAGGCAGTAGTGTTTACAGCAGCACTAGCTCAGCTAGATATTATAACTCCTCTAGTGTTATCCGATGTGACTGTTCGGCTGTTGAACCTGCAGAACGGGTTGATAGAGGCATGTGTGTTACTAGCTATTCCAGGTGCTCAGAGGGCCAGAGTGAGTGATCCAGCTCCAGACAGAGTTCATGCTCTGGGGTTGTAGCTTGTTGCTGTTGTGGCTCCTTATTTGAATAAGGCTCCAGGACTGAAGGTATTTCCCAGACCAGTGGAAAGTCCTGTGTTGACCGGGGATGAGCATGATTTATTTTGAAGGTTCACTAAGATGAAGCCTCCAATGTTTTTTGGCATTGAGGTTAAGGATGCTTATGAGTTCATCAGGGACTTCTATGAGCGGCTCCATAATATGAGGGTAATGGAGAAGTATGGGGTTGATTTTGTGACCTTCCATCTCTTGGTAAGGCCAAGTTATGGTGGAGGGCTTTTGTAGAGTGTAGGCCAGCGAGGTCACCTCCGTTGACATGGACTCAGTTATATATGGTGTTCTTAGATAAGTTTGTTCCTCGTACTTTAAGGGACTGCAGGCGTGATGTGTTCAGTAAACTCGAGCAGGGTAATTTATCTGTGGTCGCTTATGAGGCTCGGTTCCAGTCGTTGTCTCGCTCTGCCCTGCAGCTGGTGCCTATCGAGGAGGAAAAGGTTAGGAGATTCTTGAAAGGGTTGAACATTGCTATTCAGTTGTCAACTCTTTAGCTTGCATCAATAGGTACTTCCTTTAAGGAAGTAGTGGATCACGTTAGGACTGTCGAGGGTGTTAGGTAGGATGGTTATAATAGGTACACGGAGAAGAAGTCCTAAAAGGGTGGTAGTTTCAATGGCTATTTCTCTGAGGGCCAGAGTTCCCTGGTCTATTTAGGCTGCCCTATTCAGTCAGCTATGCAAGCTTCTGTTGGAGGCCCATCAAGGTCCAGTCAGCACTATTCCTATCAGCCAGGAGGTTCGTAGGCCAGAGCTCTAGATTATGGTGGGTATTCGGCTTCATTAGTTTTTGTTCAGTGTCCGGCTTTAGATCGCGGATGTTTCGAATGTGGTGATGCGGGGCATTTTGAGAGAAATTGTCTAGACTTAAGCAAGGTGGCCAGGGTACTCAATTTTAGGTTCCCAGAGCTCCAACATTAGGTAGAGGGGGAGGATCTTATGTGGGTAACTGTGCTTAGGCTGGGCGTGGCGATCACATGACCGGTAGAGGTGACACCCAACCTAACAGAGATGGGTTTCAGTCTGGTAGAGGTGGACATCAGCCCGGCAGGGGCAGAGCCCAGGTAGGGCAGTTTGATCGCAATGGTTCACAGGCTACTTGTAGACGGGCTTATTGTTATGCCTTTCGTGGCAGGACAGAGGCTGAGGGCTCAGACGTGGTTATTACAGGTAACGTCTCAGTCTGTCCCTGGATGGATTCTATATTGTTTGACTCGGGTTCTACATTTTCTTATGTGTCTACATATTTCTCTATGGGTCTTGATATGGTTTGTGATTTGTTAGATTCCCCTATACATGTATCTAATCCAGTTGGAGACTCTGTAGTTTTTGAGTTTTTCAATCTTGTACTGTCTCACATATGGGGTATGGTACCTGGGTTAATTTAGTGATTGTAGACATAGATTTTGATGTCATCCTCGGTATGAATTGGTTAGCTCCTTATCATGCAATTCTGGACTGTCATGCCATGACTGTCACCTTAGTTATGCGTGGGGTTCGTAGACTTGAGTGGAAGGGTAACCTTAGTCCCTCCCCAAAGAAAATCATTTCCTTTATTCGTGCAAAGAAGCTAGTGGATTGGGGGTGCTTGGCTTATTTGGCACATATCCGTGATACAGTGTTGATGGTCCATATCTTGAGTCAGTTCCTATGGTACGTGAGTTTGCAGAGGTGTTTCCCATAGACTTTCCAGGCATGCCACCGGACCGTGACATTGATTTCTGCATTGACTTAGAACCAAGTACCTACCCTATTTCTATTTCGCCATATCAGATGGCACTAATAGAGTCGAGGGGGTTAAAAGAACAACTTTAAGATCTTTTTAGTAAGGATTTCATTCGTCCGAGTGTCTCCCCGTGGGGCTCTCTTGTTCTATTCTTTAAAAAGAAAGATGAGACTATGCGGATGTGCATTGATTACCGCCAGTTAAATAAAGTCGCCATCCGAAATAAATACCCCATCCCTCGTATTGATGATTTGTTTGGTCAACTTCCAGGGGCTTCTGTGTTTTTGAAAATTGACTTGAGATTGGGTTATCATCAGTTGGAGATTCGAGCAGAGGATATTCCTAAGACAACTTTCTGGACTATGTATGGGCATTGAATTTCTTGTTATGTCTGTCGGGTTTACTAATGCCCCAGCTACTTTTATGGATTTTATGAATGGCACTTTTAAGCCATACTTAGACTTCTTTGTGATAGTGTTTATTGATGACATCCTGGTGTATTCAAAGAGTAAGAAAGACCATGAAAAACACTTGAGGGTTGTTCTTGGGTTGCTGAGAGAGAAGGAGTTATATGCCAAGTTCTCTAAGTGTGAATTTTGGCTTGCGTCTGTGTCCTTCTTTGGGCATGTGGTTTCGAAGGAAGGGTTTATGGTTGATCCTAAAAATATTAAGATGGTGAGAGATTAGGCTAGGCCTAAATCGTTACGGGGGAGACTTAGAAAACTAGACCAACGTTGGAAATTCCAATACTGTGAGTGAGTTCGCAACTTGTTTTTATGTATATGCGCATGTTTGGTTTGCGTCTGTAGGGCTTCAGATTTGTGTTGGGATTTTTGGGTGAAAACTAATAGAAAAACCCGAGCTACTAGTCAAAATAGACCACTGCAGCGGGTGTGCAACCGCTTTAGCAATTCTGTCATAGCGGGGAGTCGGGGAATAAATAAGGTCCACCATAGCGGGAGATTTCCCGCTACGCTGTAGTGGTCGGGGGAGGCAGAATCAGTGCTTATATTGTTTATTTCGAACTCATTCCCCACATAACTCTATATAACAGTTTCCAAGAACTCTTGTGGCGAATTTCTAAGGCTAGGGCTAAAACACTCTTGAAAGGTAAGTCTTGCCCCTTTACTTTGTTCATTCTATAATCTTCTTAAGTCCTGCATGAATTAAGGATCCTTTAATGCTGGAAGAAAAGTTTAGAATCTTAGAAACTGCAAACCCTTGAATAATTGATGGGTTATTGATTTTATTATTGTTTAATTATCTAGGAGTATTGATTATCACTTCCTAGGGTGAGAAATTGGTCATTAATGGTCGAAATTGTTGATTGAGACTTAGAGTTCCAATAAAAATGGAAGCTTTAGCCTAAAAACTGATCGAAAGAGATTAAATTGAGTGGAAAACCCATGAACGGATAAAGTATGATTATTGGGGTTTATGTTAGTATAAATTCACACTTAATGGTAGTTCACCCATTTGAAAAAGAGTAAAAGTAGTTGGGTTCTTTTCCCCAATTATTGTTTGTTCAGTCCATTACTCACATAGCATTATGACTGCTAGACTTTGAACATTCTGAAGCTTTGCGAAAGGGGAAAGCTATTACGGAGTGATTGCATTGTCCTAGTTCTGCTTTGAGGTAGGTTATAGTCTACTTGAGTTAGACTTTGATTATTTATTATATATGTTATGAAATTGATAGGAGAAGCAATTTAGGGCTTGGTATTGTATATGTTATGAAATTGATAGGAGAAGCATGATTAGGGCTTCGGACATAAAGTGTGGTTAGAAATTCCTTTATTTAATATTGGTTGATTTACTATGTAATTAACTGGAGTTAATGAATACTCTTCTAGTTGACTTGAAGTAATCCCTTGTTCATGCTTTTGATGAATTGATTCTTATGTCATGATATGACTTGTGGCATGGTGACTTAGTTTCTTTGATATTGATGCATTGATTGTTCACATTCCTAATTGATTGTGCAACAGAAATACGTTGTTATGAGAATGGCAATAAAAATATGAAAAAGGCACATTTGACAGGGGGTAAGAATATGGGCTTGTGATTTGAGGTCAGTTCCGGAGTGAGTGGTAAATGGACATCATGGGTCCCCTACAGGTCACGACTGTTTGGGGAAAAAATACCATTTAGCATGTGTGTACATGGTTGAGATACTTTTATTATTTATTTTATTGCATTGGCTCATGGCTATTTGGGCAAACATTACCCTTTAGCATGTGTGTACGGATATGTGACAGAGTTGAGATAACTCGTGAGTTACAGTTGTGTCGGTAATGAAATAGGTTGAGTTACTCTTATTGATTTCTATTTGTGTGGGCTTAACTTATTTCAGTGTCGATGATTCTTGTTGTAACGACTCATTCTGTCGTTACGATGACTTTTGAAATATTCGTGACACCGGCTACCGAGGACATGCTTGAGCCTTCCCTTGCAACTTGCGGACCGTCAACTTGATTTGGAAATCATATGAGTTGCGCGTAAAGTATTAGCTCGAGGAGCTCGAGCGCAGCTATGATTGCTTCAGCGTCATGCACATCGCCCTAGCAGTGCCACAATAGCGGCTTGTCAGCCGCAAAAGCGGCTTGGCAGAGAATTTCCTTCGACCGCCCCAGCATCGCCTTTGTCGCCGAAGAGGTACCGCCAAAGAGGTGACGAGACCGCCCCAGCGGTCACGAGCAGTGAATCTACCTATTTAAGTGACATTTCGGGAATTGGCTTCATTTCTCAAAACCCTAAAGGGTCCAACCATCTTTAGAGTCATTTTGGAGCAAAAAATGATACTTCCTTGGGAAAGATTATCCCCCTAACCTCTTCCATCCATTCTGCCAACATTGATTCTCATTAAGGATCATTGTCTAGAATCACAAATGGGTAGCTCAAATCTCTAGAATTCGAAAACGATAAACCCTTGTCCTTCTTGATATAAAAGTCCTTGGAATATTTTCTATGATCATCATCCTAAAATGATTCCCAAACTAATCCTTCACCTATCGCATTAAAACACATATGGGTCTCTATTTTTAGATCCTGGAAATGGGTTTCTTGAAATAAGCCTAGAATGGCAATTTGACCAAACTAGTAACTTGAGTATGGTCATGATTGTCCTAAATGAAGGTTGATTGATCAACTAGCGTTGTGATAGTGAATTTTTAGGTAGGATAAAAATTCCATATCTACCTTAGCAATTTCGAAGTCCTTGGGAAGACCCTAATGGTGAATTCTACTCTTGGGTTTCATGGTTGTCTCCAGGCTTTCCATATGGTTTAAGCGGTGGTTATTAATTGAAGCGTCATTGGATGTTCATGGCACCCACTCAACCCTAAAGTAGGTTATGGCTTCCTTTCGGTATACTCCGATTAGTTTTCTGTATTGTTGTGTAGAAGAAACGGAGAATGCATGTATAGAAATTTGGAGATATGGGATGGAATCTTAGGATAGTATTGTTTTGTGTGACATGGTTGTTTGAGCTCGTGGCCTGTAGATGCCTTAGGTTTTGCAGTGACCTTGTTGATTATCGATGGATTTATGTGACTTGGGAGTAGTAGACACAATCTAATTATACCCATCGATGGAATTATTGTAGTGAACCTATGCGCTAGCAGGGAATATAAAACGAATCATGGTAGTGAATGATATCCTTGTTAAATAATAATGAGTGAATTGAGTATAGGGTGAGATTCTTATCCTAAGCGAATATGCTGATTAGGGAAATGGTAATACTATGTGTTATATGATTGACTTGGTGCGTGTTGGGGCTAGCCATCCCGTTATGTGTGGTTGATTGTTCAATTGTGATGGCTCGATGCCATGTGCAGTTGGTAGATATCAAATTCTGCTTGTTGTCTTGGTTCAGATAGGGTTGACATACTCGTTGTTGGTATTTGTACTTGATATATGTTGGCATACCCACTGTTGGCGTGGTGATGTAATACGTTGTTGACATAACCGTTGTGGTATTTATGATATTGAGAATGACTGTTGGTGATTGACATATGCATGGCATGAATTCTCCCATATTTATCATGCATGACCGATATCCAGTGATGATCCGATATCGTTGATTGAGCGAAACTAATATTTGATAAACTCTTTTAGTTGAGTGATTGTGAAAAGGCCGATGTTCGAAGATCCATTCCGGAATCGTTGTTATATGAAACTGATACTTGATAAACTCTTTTACTTGAGTGATTGTGAGGAGGCCTATTTCCGAGGTTCAATTCCGGAATCATTGATTTATGAAACTGATATTTGACAACTCTTTTGAGTGATTTTGAGGAGGCCAATGTCTGATAGTTATATTCGGGGCATCATTGTTGCATGCCGATTCCGATGTTATTCCGAAATCGATTGTTGTGAATGGGCTCTGCGGGTCCCCAAGAGTGGTGCCTATGAGACTGCCCCTTTGAGCAATTAGCCAGGGTCTCGTCTGTCTGTTTGGCAAAAATTCAGGACGGGTGGCTCTCAGACTTCGCAAGTCACACTGGGTTGTGCTGCTGAGACGTCGATATTTTTGTCCAAAGTACATGTGTGCATGTCATTTGTATAGCATGGCATGGCATCACATTTATACTATTGTTGCGTTGCATTGCATTATTACTTGAGTGAGATGTCGTGATGACTGTATTGTGACATTGTGTTGTTGATTCTATCATGTTGATTGTTTCAGGATTAGATATACTTATACTTATCATATGGGGTTTAGATGCTGCACCTAGGTAATGATGAATAATTGGACTCGACTCTTGTGACTTATATTGCTGACTTGTTCCTGTTAAATAAACCTAAAACTAGTAGTGTATTGTGTTAAGCGAGGTTGGACATGAAGGTGTCGTAACAATGAGTTTGCTTCTAAAACACAAGCGACCTGGGAATTATAAAGATGTTGAGAATTTGTATATGTGTTTAGCCAACTTATGATTTATGATAGACTTGTTGTGATTTAAGTTAGATTGAAGTTGTGATCTATTGTTTCGGACTATGTGACTTGATTTGGTGATTATCATCATTGTTCGTGAATTCCTTACCAATATGTTTTACTAACCATTGTCAGCCTATGATACCTACTCAGTACGTGTGGTTGTACTGATATTGCACTTGTACACTCTTTTTGGGTGTAGATTGTTTCAGGTGATTGATTAAAGTATATGCGAAAGTTGTGCGGTGCTTATCTGGAAGGCCTCCTCCCATTTCATTCTAGGATTGGAGGTTAAGTCTTAGAATATGATGTGACTCTGAAATTTACTTATTCACTCTTGTATTAGTCTAGACCTGGTTATGGGAAATTGTATCGAGTCTGTAAAAACGTATTGAAATTATGTAATATTCGAGTTTGTATTTAAAAATGATATTCCACTGTTTTTATTAATTTCCAAATTCTTTGAAAGGAAAGTTATGTGATTGAAGCGTTGTATAAGCGAGAGGGTTCGCCTACCAAGGTCGGAAGGTAGGTGCCCGCACAAGCCCAAAATGGGTCGTGACAAGTTGGTATCAGAGCCTAGGTGACCGGTCTACTAGGTACAAGAGCAATGTCTAGTAGAGTCTAGTGGAATGGTACATAGACGTCCGTGCCCGTCCTGGGGAGGCTATAGGGCATCTAAGAAAATTCCCCTTCTTTCTTTCAAATCATGCTACTTCGATCAAATTTGTATCTCGGTGGCCTAATTGGTATCTAGACGATTCCAATTGGTAACTACGCGCGAAAAACAAGTTGTATTTAAAATCAGGTCTGATATGTGTTGGATTGGTCGAGTTAAGATTTTAGTCATGAACGATCGAAGTTAGTATAATATGGCTGCCAGGTATTACGCCCCAGCGATCAGCATACCGCTGTAACAGGCAGTCCACCGCTGAGGCGGCTCCTTTCATTTCCTCCTCGACCGCTTCTGCAGCCAGTGTACCGCCGAAGCGGGACTGCTGCTGCAGTCTGAGTGACCACCGAAGTGGTAACAGTAGAATCAGAGACCTGGACCCTTTCCTTGTTTCCAGTTGATTTCCCCCTATTTCAGTCAATTAACTGACTGGATAAATAGTAGCAACAATCCAAACAACAGTTATGCCACAACAAGCCTGACAAGGGCAAGAATCATTCGAGTCACTACTACGAAAACGATTACTATTACCAAAACAAAGGAACTAAGGAGTCCACATCACAAAAAAATTATCCAAACGTGAGCCATAAATTAGGCTGGCCGAAAACCAAAAACAACATCATCCAACAAGGGAAACAAAACAAACTAAAGAAAAAGGAAAGATTGTCTGAAACTGCAGAACCCAAAAAGGGCAACCATATCATCACCAAAACGGAAAGGGGGAGAGGGGTCTCTAATCATCCATCTTGCTCATGGCGTCATCATCTTCAGAGCTGCCGACTGCCTCCACCTGCTCAGCTGCACCACTGGCCTTACAGGGCATCTCCAGGAAGGAGTACCTGTCAGAGCCGTCCTCGTTGCCCACGGGAATCTGCACGCCAGGGCACATGGTGTCCTATATGGCCTTGGTTCCTCTCCAGTTATAGATGAACACTTTATCCTGGGATCTGTTCCTGGCAACCTCAGCATCAAAGTTCTCCCGCAGTTTCCTGTGGTCTGTGGCCAAGGTAGAACAGACTGTCTGTATGAAGGCAAGCAAATCTCCCATAGTCTTCTGGGTATTGAAATAACCCATCATCTCATCCCTGGTAACAAAAGCAGCAGCATCACCCGATGAACTGGAACCATCAGCTGGCATAGGCTTCGCACGGAACATGGCCTCCATCTCATCAAAGCACGACTCTATGCGCTCAAAGGAACCTGAAGGCTAGAGGTACCAGTCCCAGTCCCCTGACCACCCTTATCACCTGCCTCGTCATCAGCCCCAGCCCCACTGCCTCCCTCTTGGGCATCACTAACCTTCCTCCTCTTCTTACTCTCCCTGCTAACCACGACAGTACCCCAACCCTTCACCAGAAGTGGGTGAAATAAATTATCACTGGGCACCCACTCATCCATCGCATTTTCTCTTGGCACCTTAAACCTCTTGCAATGCGAGGTGATCAAGGACGGAAACATCAAACTTGCACCCTCATCCCTCAGGAAGTCCCTCCACTCCGCAACCACCTAAGAGCCGACATCAACCCATATGTCCGTAAGGACATAAGAAACAACCAAAGGACGAGGGAAAGTCACATCCCGAACATTCTTCGATGGTCGCACCCTATGAATGACAATATACAACCGCCGCTTTGCCTCCACAGTAAAACAATCACTAGAGATCGCGACTCTGCCATTATCTCAAATGGCATACCTCATCTCACTCTCATGGACTGGCACCGAAGCCAACCACCTCGAATTCTGCTCTGCCGCCTTAGCTGCAAAAGGCTCCTCCGAATGATTGTCAATTTTGTACACCCAATTAAGGCCTTGGGTCCCACCTTCACCCTAGTGCCCTGGATAACAATCTATGGGCTAGGAGAATCCTAGTCTACCGTAGGCAACATAGCGTAACACTCTCTCACCTAGTTTTAGCTGCAATGACTCGGGTCCTTGACTAAACGTTTCCATTTGATTCGATTTAATCGGGCAAGAAAGTCCAAGGCCTGTTTTTCCACGTTGGTCATATCGAAGCCTCGCTCCAATAGTAAGGACATGGGCAGCTGCTGCAAGCACAACTGGCAGCTATCAGGTGTTGGAAATTTCTCATAGGCAGGAACCTTCTCCTTACCTTGAACTTGTTAAACTTCTTCTAGATTTTGTGCCATTTTACCTGCCAAGGATTTAGGAAGGAGTTAGTTTCACATCATAACAATTCTGTATCAGTCTAACTTGAAACGAACGAAATCCCTCCCCAGTCGCAGAAACTGCAGTTAGTGCTGCAGCGATCTACAGACCGTTTCAGTGGTGCCGCTGTTACGGTAAACAGGCCGCTACAGCAGCCATGTACAATTCCCCAATGACCGCTTCAGCGGTACCGCTGCAGCGGTAATCCAACCGTCGAAGTGGTATCATCGTCCCCAATAGACCCATCGCGAAATATCAGTTCCCAACCCCAAATTTCGACACAAACACCGTTTTCCAGCACATATCTAACCAAAAATCAAGGTGCATGAAGTCTAAGCTTATTAAGGGACTGTTCTAACAAAAAACCAACATAGATTTTGGGATTATCCGAATAAAATCATGAGTAAAATATCTTTACTATGTTTGAGTTTTTAGGTCCAAATTTGTTTATCAACTACACAGTACTCGATATTTAGATAATCCTAATGCTAAATTAGTTGTAAAACTTAGCCTACCAACACCCTATGAACCCATCAACCAAAAACCCAAAAACCCCAACTTTGACTGTTAATAAACCCATTAATCAAGGCATAAGGACTTACAAATCATGCTTACTTATTCTAATACAAGCAGAGGGGAGAAATTTCTTACCTTGAGGGCTGAAAATTTGGGTATGGTTTTGGATGATTGTGAATAACCTTGGAAACCCTCTTTTTCATCCTTTGGGGAACAATTTGTTGAAGTTTCGGTTTGGATTAAAGTGTAGGTTGAATATAAAGATGTTTGAGAGGATTTTATAGGGTTGGAGGGGAGTTAAAAGCTTGTGTTGGATTAGGGGTTGGGGAAGTAGCCGAATGTGAAGGGGGGAATATTTGTGGGAATGGAAAAAGGTGGGAAGAGGAAAAGGCTTTTATTTGTTTTCTGGTTTCTGTAAACCGCTTCAGCAGCAGTACTATCGCCAAAGTGGTACCTCTGATGCGGTAGCCTTACCGCTAAAGCAGTAAGCAGTGTCAAAGTCCCACCAGCTTACTGATTATGACCCACGATTTAGTCTAACCTGTGTATTTTCCCATGGACCTATGTGTAAAATTTATCCAAGCTTACCTGAGTCATTACCCTCGATATGCCCTTGCCGTTCAGCGACGAACGGTTGTTTAATTGGTATCTAATGTAACGACTCATTCCGTCGTTATGGTGACTTTTGAAATATTCATGACACCGGCTCCCGAGAACATGCTTGAGTCTTCCCTTGCAACTTGGGGACCGTCAACTTGATTGAGAAATCATATGAGTTGCACGTAAAGAATTAGATTGGGGCCCTCGAGCCCAGCTATGACCGCTTTAGCGTCATGCATGTCACCCCAGTGGTACTGCAGTAGCGGCTTATCTGCCGCAAAAGAAGCTTGTTAGAGAATTTCCTTCGACCGCCCCAGCGTCACATTTGACATCGTAGCGGTACCGCTAAAGTGGTGACGAGACCGCCCCAGCGGTCACGAGCATTGAATCCACCTATTTAAGCAACATTTCGAAAATTGGCTTCATTTCTCAAAACCCTAGAGGGTCCAGCCATCTTTAGAGTCATTTAGGAGCAAATAATGATACTTCCTTGGGAAAGATTACCCCCCTAACCTCTTCCATCCATTCTCGAAATATTGATTCTCATTAAGGATCTTTATCTAGAATCACAAATGGGTAGCTCAAATCTTTTGAATTCCAAAATGATAAACCCTTGTCCTTCTTGATATAAAGGTCCTTGGAATATTTTTCTACGCTCATCATCTTAAAATGATTCCCAAACTAATCCTTCACCTATTGCATTAAAATACATATGGTCTCTATTTTTAGATCCTGGAAATGGGTTTCTTGAAATAAGCCTAGAATGACAATTTGACCAAACTAGTAACTTGAGTATGGTCATGATTGTCTTAAATGAAGGTTGATTGATCAACTACCGTTGTGATAGTGAATTTTTAGGTAGGATAAAAATTTCATATCTACCTTAGCAATTTTGAAGTCCTTGGGAAGAACCCTAATGGTCAATTTTACTCTTGCGTTTCATGGTTGTCTCCAGGCTTTCCATATGGTTTAAGCGGTGGTGATTAATTGAGGCATCATTGGATGTTCATGGAACTCGCTCAACCCTAAATTAGGCTATGGCTTCCTTTCAGTATACTCCGATTAGTTTCCTGTATTGTTATGTAGAAGAAACGGAGAATGCATGTATAGAAGTTTGGAGATATGGGATGGAATCTTAGGATAGTATTGTTATGTGTGACATGGTTGTTTGAGCTCGTGGCCTATAGAAGCCTTAGGTTTTGGAGCGACCTTGTTGATTATCGATGGATTTATGTGACTTGGGAATAGTAGACACAATCTAATTATACCAATCGATGAAATTATTGTAGTGAACCTATGCGCTAGCAGGGAATATAAAATGAGTCATGGTAGTGAATGATGTCCTAGTTAAATAATGATGAGTTATTCGAGTATAGGGTGAGATTCTTATCCTAAACGAATATGCTGATTAGGGAAATGGTAATACTATGTGTTATATGATTGACTTGGTGCGTGTTGGGGCTAGCCATCCCGTTATGTGTGGTTTATTATTCAATTGTGATGGCTCGATGCCATGTGTAGTTGGTAGATATCAAATTCTGCTTGTTGTCTTAGTTCGGATAGGGTTGACATACTCGTTGTTGGTATTTGTACTTGATATATGTTGGCATACCCACTGTTGGTATGGTGATATGATAATTTGTTGACATAACTATCGTGGTATTTATGATATTGAGATTGACTGTTGGTGATTGACATATGCATGGCACGCATTCTCTCATATTTATCACGCATGGCCGATATCCGGTGATGATCCGGTATCGTTGATTGAGCGAAACTGATATTTGATAAACTCTTTTACTTGAGTAATTGTGAAAAGGACAATATCCGAAGATCCATTCCGGAATCGTTGTTATATGAAACTGATACTTGATAAAATTCTTTTGCTTGAGTGATTGTGGGGAGGCCGATTTTTGAGGTTTAATTCCGGAATCGTTGATTTATGAAACTGATATTTGAAAACTCTTTTGAGTGATTGTGAAGAGGCTGATGTCCGATTGTTATATTCGGGCATCGTTGTTGCATGGCCGATTCCGATGTTATTTCTAAATCGATTGTAGTGCATGGGCTCCGCGGATCCCCCAGAGTGGTGCCAGTAAGACTCCCCTTGTGAGAAATTAGCCAGACTCCCGTCTATCTATTTGGCAAAGATCCGTGATGGGTGACTCTTAGACTTCGCGAGTCACACTGGGTTGTGCTACCGAGACGTCGATATTTCCGTCCAGAATATATGTGTGCATCTCATTTGCATAGCATGGCATGGCATGGCATCACATTCATACGATTATTGCATTGCATTTCATTATGACTTGAGTGAGATGTTGTGATGATTATATTGTGACAATTGTGTAGTTGATTCTATCGTGTTGATTGTTTCAGGATTAGATATACTTAGACTTATCATACGGGGTTTAGATGCTGCACCTAGGTAATGATGAATAATTGGACTCGACTCTTGTGACTTATATTGCTGACTTGTGCCTGTTAAACAAACCTAAAACTAGTAGTGTATCGTGTTAAGCGAGGTTGGACATGAAGGTGTCGTAACAATGAGTTTGCTCCTAAACACAAACGGCCTGGGAGTGATAAAGATGTTGAGAATTTGTATATGTGTTTAGCCAACTTATGATTTATATAGATTTGTTGTGACTTAAGTTAGATTGAAGTTGTGATCTATTGTTTCGGAATATGTGACTTGATTTGGTGATTATCATCATTGTTCGTGAATTCCTTACCAATATGTTTTACTAAACATTGTCGGCCTATGATACCTACTCAGTACATGTGGTTGTACTGATATTGCACTTGTTACACTCTTTTTGGGTGTAGATTGTTTCAATTGATTGATTAAAGTATATGCGGAAGTTGTGCGGTGCTTATCTGGAAGGCCTCCTCCCATTTCATTCTGGGATTGGAGATTAAGTCTTAGAATATGATGTCACTCTGAAATGTACTTATTCGCTCTTGTATTAGTCTAGACCAGGTCATGGGAAATTGTATCGAGTCTGTAAAAACATTTTGTCAAATTATGTAATATTCGAGTTTGTATTTAAAAATGATATTCCGCTGTTTTTATTAATTTCCAAATGCTTTGAAAGGAAAGTTATGTGATTGAAGCGTTGTATAAGCAAGAGGGTTCGCCTACCAATGTGGGAAGGTAGGTGCCCGGGCCCAAAATGGGTCGTGACACTTGTTGATAGTTTCATATGGTTATGTGTTGTTGTGCATATCTGTCTATCTTATTGATTTTATGCATGATGCTAATCTTAGTCAGACTATGATATCTAAGTACATAGTGTTTGTACTGATACTACCTTGCTGCATTCTTTTGAGGGCAGATTGTGATCCAGCGACATCTACTAGACCTCATATTTAGCGTGAGGCTAGTTCCTGATCAAATCCGAGGGTACGCTCCTATCCATGCCATGCCTCCTGAAGATCTTTCTTACTTTGGATGTCTATTTCATTTCAGACATTTATTATTATTTCGACAGTTGTTCATTCTTTAGACAGTTATGTTTTAGAGTCCTTGTACGATGACTTTCGTATTTTGAGGTTGCAATAGTTAGGACTTCCGTATCTTTATATATTTATGGAACGACTAGATACGTTGGAGACTTTCATACTATCTTTATATACTTGGATGTGTTAAAACTGATTAATTCGATGATGATTGGTTAAGAGGATTGTTTCGCCCACTAGGAGAATTAGTGTGGGTGTCACTCACGGCTATTTGGGTCGTGACAAAGTTGGTATCAGAGCCCTAGGTTTGTTGATCTCGTTCTACAAGGAAATGTCTAGTAGAGTCTTGCAGATCGGTACGGAGACGTCTATACTTATCTCGAGAGGTGATGGGACATTAGGAATGTTACACCCCGTACTTACGGAAAAACACTTATCAAATTTGGGCGTAAATATGTTGAACTGTGGCTAAGTGAAACAGCTTTGGAGTATAAGAGGCAAAGCATTATTAAGTACATTTTATGAGTAAAGGATGCATATGAGGAATTCCGGAAGGTCCTACAAGGAAATGAGTGGAAGAAATTGCTACGACTTTGGAAAAAGATGAGTGCTACTTTGAACGACAAGAATGAGCAACTTGGGGAAAGAATATCTTTTAGTATATGAGGAGTTTTGAAGTAAAGCAAAAGCCTAAATTGAAGCTCATGAAGTCTAGTTTCCAATGCAACAAACTGCTCATTAATACGACATCAGAGTAGAGAATTATAAACATTACAAGTCAGGCTAGCAGAGCAAAATGCGCAGCTACAGTGTGCGACATGCCCAACTACAATGCGCTGCAGTACCCGAAAATTCTAGGTTGGTGCTAGCCGACCCTAGAACATTATAAATGGGGTTTTACCTCTTATTTTGTTCATCCAAACACTCGTAAAACCTTCCCTAACCCCTAGAACATTCTCCGAACTCCCTCCATTGAATGTTAGCCCAAATCAAGTGAAACCCCGGAATTTAGGCTCGGGATGCGTATAAGGTCTTGTAGTTCTTGTTCTAAACAACAAATCTCGTCAAATCAAATACAAGCATGTGATGATAAGCCTAACAATAGTATGAATTCTCTTGCACATAGATTTACCAGCTTGGGAGGATAAGTGTTAAGTAGTTAAAGTTAAGGCGACTGAAAATGTTTGTTAAGGCTAAACCCTTTCTTTCTAAAGGCATGATTCTTTTCTTATGAATCGACACATGCTTTCCATAATATCCTGTCACGACCCAACTGGAGGGCCATGATGGGCACCCGGAGCTAACCCACCGGGCACCTCTCGTCATACTTCCGTTAATCATATATAGGCGAACCACATGGCTAGCTCGAAATTCCTATGCATCCATAGCACAAGTCTTATCTGGAAAGGACACTTATATATCAACGTCATCAACTATGCACATATACATATGCACGAGCCGATGATGCTAACAAAATGATATATAAAATACATGCTGACAAGGCTAAGACACATCTAGCTATACACAACTGTCTACGAGCCTCTAAGAAGTGCACGTAATGTCATATAGATGGGATAGGGCCCCGCCATGACCATATGTACATACACAAAAGAATAGTACCAATAACTGCAGCTCCGAATCAAATGGAGCTCCTCTAAGTAGTCTCTGGATAAGCAGTCTAAGGACCAAGTCTATCTCCCTGTCCATCTGTGGGCATGACACAACGTCCACAACAAAAGTACGTCAGTACGAATAATGTACTGAGTATGTACGGCATAAGCAATAACATAATAAAAGCATAGAGGACAACATGAGATAGAAAAGCCATTTATACCTCTTGGGACGTTCATCATATTTACATATTCTCTCTCTAAGGAAGACCTTCCATGCATATACTGATACATGCATATATAAATATAATTATCTATACATATTATACCCGACCTTAATAGGACTCGGTATGTAGCATACCCAGCCTTAAGGGGACTCGGTGTTATTCAAACTCGGCCTCAATGCGAATCAGTGTTATTCATACCCGGCCTCAATGGGACTCCATGTTGTTCATACCCGACCTCAATGGGACTCAGTGTTATATAATAGCCATACATATATTCACACATATACACATAGGAGTGCATAAATAACGTCAACATCATCATCATCCTTGTCATTATTACTATTATCATCATTGTTGTTATCATCATCACTTTGAAGAGCTTTCACCAAAGGTATATCAAAAATATCGAAAGTCATGAACATTCTATCATTTCTAGGAATAGGACATTTCAAATATCTTAGATGGCATCTCTAGAATTGATCTTGTCATCACAATCGTTATCATTATCATCACAAGAAACATTGTCAACGATATCAAGAGAATCTCGAGGATCATGAGCTTATAGGATTTATAGGAATAGGAATAGTGTGGATATCTCGTATAGACGCTAAATGAGGAAACATGCCTTTAGAAAGAAGGGTTATCCTTACATACCTTTACATCTTCTCAACTACTTAACGCTCTTCTCCAAAGTCCGAAAATCTACATTTAAGAGGATTCATACCAAGATTAGGTCTTAAAGACATTCTCAAGTTCAAGCCAATCTAATTTGTAAGCTAATGAAAATTGGGCAGCATTTCCCCCATTTCATCTATTCCTACAAATTCCCAAAGCAACTCCCAACAACAACAACAACACCCACAATATCATAATCAAGGAGCTTCATTCACGTTAGGCATCATCCAATCCTCAAAACTCCCTCTCAAAGTCATTCATATTAATAGCTACAGCACACAACACCATATTCACTTACAATACTTCCTCAACATCATTAGTATCACCCACAACAAGATTACACTCATTACATATTAAGAATCTTCACTACTCAAAATATCATTAAATCTCCATTTTCTACTTCCTTCTCTCACCCAAGTTATTCAACAACCAAGCATGCTTAATAACATCAAATAAACATGAAAACTAACCTTTTATCTCATAGGAATGAGCTTTGGATCAAGTTACCAACTTGTGTGAAACCCTAGCTTCAATACAAAAGGAATTCTTAAATTCTACCAACCCTAGTGAGTCTCCCAACACATGAATATCTTGATTCTTGCTATTTCATCTTTGATTTCTCTTGGGTTTGTGTGGAATATGCTTGGAGAAGGGTTTTGAGCTTTGAAGAGTTTGAAGAAAGCGGGAAATGAAAAAGAAGCAAAGGGTCATCCATATATATAAAAAGAAAATTCTGGCCCGACCCGATTATACGAGCCATATAAATTATACGGTCCGTATAATTGGACGTATAATCCCACCAGGGATCCACCCCATTCTGGAAATAATCTACAGACCATTATACGGGCCGTATAAATTATACGGTCCATATAAATGGCCGTAAAATGTATAAATTTCCGAAACTCATTCTCGTCGATTCGTTCAACTTTCAATCCTTATAGAACCTTATTAACACTTAAATAATACTTCATTAACCATACAAGGGACCTTATAACCCCTCCTCAAGACATTACTAAATAAATATTAGCTCAATTATAGCGAAAACCTCTCCATACATGACTTACATTTTTCTTACTTCTACGAACTTAGTTTCACATATTCATATGAATTCAAAATCTTATGATACACATTTAAAGCTATCAAATACTCTCCTTAATCTAATAAGGACTTCACGTCCATCTTAAGCTCACATTAGTCCACTTACAATGCAATAAACCCGAAATCTCCGAGATGTAGCACATCCTTATTCCCAAAACTGTAGAAGTTCATGATTCTCAAAGTTCTTATGATGCCAAAGATAGATATGTTCTATGATGATGGTGATGATCCTATTCTAGAGATTCCAAAGCTTATGGATATGATGCTATTATGAGATCATTGATCTTATTTCATGATTTTCTAAATTTTATTTATTATTGTTAATATCACCTTATGATAGTTGTTCCTTTAAGGTGAGATAAAGCGGAGATGATAATTCCATTTCTAATGCTATCCAAGTTCATCGTTCTTGATACTCTCATGACACTTTTGATCTCATCCTACGATAGTTGATCCTCTAAGGAAAGATATAGTGATAATGATAATGATGATGATGATGTGCTTTTATTATGTACTCTTATATATGTATATATATAGTCATGTGTGACACTGAGCCTAAGTGGACGGGTATGAGATATATTGCACGCACACCACTGCAGTTGGGTACGAACATTATCGAGTCCTATTATGGTCGGGTACTGATATTACCGAGTCCTATTATTGCCAGGTACTGATATTACAGTCCTATTATGGCCGCATCGATATTATCGAGTCCTATTATGGCCGGATACCGATATTACCTAGTCCTATTATGGCCGGGTACCGATATTATCGAGTCCTATTATGGTCGGGTACCGATATTACTGATTCCTATTATGGCCGGGTACAAATATTACTGAGCCTTACTATGGCCGGGTACCGATATTGTATAGGTATGTATGCGGATATATAAAATGTTTATTCTAGAAAAGGTTAAGCAAACATGACGAATGACTTAAAAGGTATCATGAGGTATAAACGATTCTTTTATCTTACGCTATCCTTCATGCCTTTACCATATTACTGTTCATGCCTTACATTCTCAGTACATTATTCATACTGATGTCCTTTTGTTTGTGGACGCTGCGCTCATGCTCGCAGGTGGGCAGGGAGATGGATTAGATCCGTAGGTGCTTGATCAGCAGATTCTCAGGAGCACTCTACTTACTCCGGAGCTGTAGTCTATTGGTATTGGTATTTATGGTCACTTGTATTCTATGTAGAGGCTCGTAGACATGTGTGTACAGTTAGATGTTTCATAACCCTACCGGTTCATATTGTTGTATGATATTTTGGCAGCCTTGTCGGCTTGTGATGATGAATATAATTGTTGAGGATTATATAGAAATGTGTCGTTATCTTGTGGCATATGCCCTTACAGATAATGATACCCATGAGCTATCTTTGTGGTCCACCCAGAGATGATTATGAGATGCAGGTTCAGAGGTGCTCAGTAGGTTAGTTCCGGGTGCCCGTCAAGACCCTCTGGTTAGGTCATGACAAAAGTGGTCTCAGAGCAGTTTGTCCTAGGGTATGTCTACAAGCCGTGTCCAGTAGCGCCTTATTTATGGGTGTGAAACGCGCCACACTTATAAACAAGAGGTTGCAGGGCATTTAGTAACCATTGACCCTTCCTTCTCATCTTAGATCGTGTCGTAGAGCTAAATTATAGGATGTGATGTCCCTGATTCTAATCCTAAATGTTTTGATTGTGGATAAGCAGTTGATTATGCTGCTATGAGGTAATTGATGAGAATTGAAGATTGATATTCCGAAAGGTATGTTTCCTGCCTTACTGATATTGATAGACTTTGATATAAGAACTTGAGCTAGATGTTACGGGTATTTGTGATCTCCCTGTGAGGCATTGGATGTGTTTTCTGGGCGGTATGCAGGAATGAGGTAGCAAGAAGTATAGAGGAAACTCTACCGATTTTTTTACAAATTGAATTGTTTGAATTTTTATGCTATACAGATAGAATGAAGGGAAAACGTGACAATTGGATGTTTGGTAAGTTATGATTGAATGAACAATTATGAGATGCTTTCAAAGAGTAGTTTTAGAATGATTTTAATTTAATTTAAGGGAAGATCCCTAGAGGGGAAAAATGATTAGTAGTTAAAGGAACTGGAATAAGTTGCATTCGAAATTTTTGAGGATTGAGACTTATTGAAAACATAAGGAAAGTGATATTAGGAACCCAAATACAGTATTACAATTTATAGATTAGATTGGTTAGTACTCCCTCCAGATCAAAAAAAGAGTCCATTTAGCCTTTTTTTTCTTGGATAAAAAAAAGAGTCCACTTAGCAAATCAAGAAAGAATCTACCTTATTTTTAATATTTGCCCCTATTAAATGTAATATGATCAAATCCCAATGCCTATTTAATTAGGCGTAGTTTAGTCAAATTACATATTTTTGTCTAGGAGTCAGTATTTTCTTAAGGGGTGTGCAAATGGCTAAGTGGACTCTTTTTTTGATCCGGAGGGAGTAAAAGATAATGAAGAGATATTGATATGGAAATAGATGTTAACGAGTAGAGGAAAGTTTTAATACATACATAAGATCAGGACGGGTTGATGATAGACACACAGACTCATTTTATCAAACTTTCCTATATGATGTGGGTTTACATTGGGATTCAGAAGTCACCAGTCATTCCACTTCAATGGGATTCTGAGTATTTGATAGTTGGTACTATTCTGAGAATCATTATGGCCGAGTTACTTTGGGTATTGATGATGACCTTGAAGTCAAGAATGAGAAATGATTAGGTAAGTTGGATTGCAATTATGATTGTCTTCTGGATTGTTTATAAAACTTCTAAATGTGATGTTGCTTGGCCGACGAAGGAAGTAGAGATTGTATCAACCTTAGGAATATGTGGTGTATTTCTAGCTAATCCTTATAAGAAGGCTTCACCTCATTTTTTTTCCAGACGGGTGTTGTGAAGGTTATTTGATGATAGAGAAATTAGGTGCGATGTCGGTTTATGTGTAAGGAGAGAAGAGATTAGGTATACAAGTGAAGATAAAATATCGTAAGGATCGACTCAGTTGCTACAGGAAAGTAAAAGATACGAGGTTGATTATCTTAGACAAAGAGACAGGGCACAAGTACGACTAAAGATTTTTAAGTAAAGTTATACCGCCAGGATTTACAGTTAGGACGTAGAAAGATATGCTAGGAAGACCTATATATTTAGGCATACGATAAAAATATATATGAGAAAATAGAATAGCCCGAGGGAAACTAGGAGCATATGAGCTTTACAATTAGAATTTTTAAATGATCGTGAGGTATGAGTATGGCTAGCTGGGCAAAAAGAGAGGGATGTATTAAAGCCACAGATTTAGGACAAAATCAAATGGCAACGGCATATCTCGCAAGAAAGGGTGTTGAAAAGCGATAAAAAGATAAGTCACGAGTGGCTACATCGAGTATTATGTATACCCTTATGATTAATTTTACGACATGTTAAAAGTATTGATTGTGTTGTATGTCAAAATTTATGTAGCAAGCGCTACAGAGAGAATTAGGATTGGGTTTTATCGCGAATTAAAGTCAGATAGCGGTGACGCGACCAAATATGTAAGCACAAGCATTAGGAAAAAGAAGGTTATGATATCATGAAGGGGAGAGAAACTTGGACAAGGAAAATGTATGCCCATTGAGGATCAGGTAATATATTTGAGGAAAAGGTTAGGATGAAAGCAGGAAAGCAGACAATGGGATCAAATTTAAATAAATCAACAGGAGATAGGGTAATGTTGTACGTGACAAAGGATGAACGTGAGAACCCCTGAACCAACCTATATGTCTTCATAGCCAGAACCAAGAAGTTGTAAATAATGGACAAAGGTGAATCCTTGAGAAGAAATAAACAGGTCTTATGAGAGCGATGAGGAAATTTTAAACTCCTGAGATTTAAGTAGGGGAATGGTTGTGAACCCATGATTGGTATGCCGATTTAAGGGGAGAAAGTACCCCAAGAAGATATTTTCAACGTCAAAAGGGATTCATACTCATAACGAAACACTCCAAAGTCTCCTAAGCTAAGAGTAAAGAATGACAAATGGAAACAGGCATTTTGCAAGTAAAAGAAAATAAAAGAAACTATGAGGACTAAAGGAAGGAGGAGGTGTCAACGAAATAGTTAAAGGGAGTTATTGACTGCTGACAACAAGGAGAAGGTTAATGAGTCAGTAGGCTTGCCAAAGGAAAACAAATTGCAATTATAAGACAATAGTTGTGTGAAAGATGAAAAAATGCAATCATGAAGAAAATCGAGAAAATTCGAGATATATATATATATGTACAAGTTGTAGAATCATAAAGGAAGATGAAGACTGGACGAAACAAGAAAGGAAAGGGTGTACTTTGTGAGGATTTCATGATAAGAACAAGAACCGACAGAACACTATAAAGACCATGATGCATGGCTAGGATGCAAACAAGTAGTTAAGAAGAATTATAGGACAAAGTGAGGTAAGCTAATGAGAGGACGCGTCATGGGAATGGATGGTGTGGAGTATCAACTTTTAATGGTATAGTATAGAAATAAATCAAAATTAGGAACCTAGAGCAAGGAGAATTTTAAGGATATTAAGAAGATAGTCATGGAGGAAGACTAGGGATAAAGGAGCATGGGATAGTCGGACACTCCATAAAGGGGCCTAATGAATTCCGATGTTCATTTAATTCATTCGCCTAGGGGACTACTAGTCATGAAAGGTATAAGTGAAAAGTCAGTAAAGAGGGCATCTGAATTGTATCCGATATGTATAAGCATTTTGATTTGATACAAGAACTTAACTAGAAAAAAAGGAAATAAGTTAAAACATGCGATGAAAAGAACTCCGACATTATATGGAATAGAGGAGTTGAAGGATCGCTAAGGTCAGCCAGATGACTATCAAAGACGGATAATACTCGAAGGTTACTGGTATGAGAACATCCTTTAAAAGGGGGGAAGAACAAATTCAATCCTAAGATGGACTTCAATATTCCCAAGCTCAAAAGAGGGAAATATACTGGATCGAAGGAGCCAAAATTCAAGATGAACCGATATGTCAAGAATGTGCTAAAGTAAAGTGAGAATGGATTAAATGCAAGAATATCAAGAGAAAAATATGGAAAGGAGAATAAGTTTCGCCAATGCGATATGTTGTATTCCGGACTATGACTTGAATCACCCGCGCCGAAGAAATTTTAGGTACATTTAGATATGTAGTAAAGTACTCCAAGGGGTAACAGAAGGAGTAAGAAAGGCGGCATATGACCAGGGATAAGTATAAGGGACAATCGGGACTACTAAAAATAACTTGTAGAAAAGCTTTAAAAGAGGAATATTTATAGGAAGTTCAATAATCTTCAAATGAAAGAAAGATAGTGTGCCTATGGATAGCAGAACAGCAGTACTGCCTGAGATTAGGGAGCACCTCGTAAGTCGTGAAATTTTGAGTTGTTGATTATATCAATTGTGAGGACATAGAACCATATAAACAATCATCATGAGGAAATGGCCAATAGAATGGTGCAAGGATGACGGTAAGGAGCCAAAGAAGAATAGAGGTTAGCTTAAGTCTCAATTAGTCACCGGTATAAGAGAGCCAAGGACTTAAGGAAGGAAGCATACTTATATTGAAAGGAAATTATGATTAAGTAGGATTTTATCTTAGTTCCATGTTCATGAGTTTATTTTGTAATTATATTAAAATTGAGAAGAGGAAATTAGAGGAAAAGTTCAAATATGACTATGATGATATTGTAAGGAATTAAGGGGTCTAACCAAGGAATTAAATGGAGATGATATGGTATGTATATAAGGTCGACTAGTACAAAAGGGGATAATCTAAAATAGCACCAAAGAAGCAAGCAAGGAAAGGTGCCGTATCTGAACAAGAGAATTTGTCCACTAGTAGAGAAATAAAGAGCAAGTAAAAAAAATAGGATAATTAAGAATACTTGCAAGGTCGGCGGAGAGCCGTAGCGATCATGAGCCAAGACCACCTTTATGAAAACAAGATGATAGCTGGATATCAGTTGACCATCAGTTATATGCATGAGGACATGAGGATATGAAACTAATGGATGAGTTCAACAAAGAGTTAGGGGAACATGAAAGAAGACTGATGAGCTCATATTATAAGAGCATGAAGATCAGGGTCTAAAGGAGGACAACCATTTCAAGAAATCAATGATAACATTGTAAGCTCACAAGCTACAACATTTGAGGATGAATGTTTTTAATAGGGGAAGGATGTTACATACCGTACTTGCAGAGACTCATTTATTAAATTTGAGCATAAGTATGTTGAACTATGGCTAAGTAAAAAAACTTTGGAGTATAAGGGACGAAGCATTATTAAGTACATTTTATGAGTAAAGGATGCATATGAGGAATTTCGGAAGGTCCTATAAGGAAATGAGCGGAAAAAGTTGAGTTAGTATGACTTTGGAAGAAGATGAGCGCTACTTTGAACGACAAGAATGAGCCAACTTGGGGAAAGAATATCTTTTAGTAGATGAGGAGTTTTGAAGTAAAGCAAATGCCTAAATTGAAGTTCATGAAGTCTATTTTCCAACACAACAAACCGCTCGTCGATATGACATCAGAATATAGAATTATGAACGTTAAAAGTCAGGCTTGAAGAGCAGAAACGCACAGCTACATTGAGCGACGCGCGCTACAGTACCCGAAAATTCTAGGTCTGTGCCAACCGACCCTAGAACATTATAAAAAGTGTTTTACCTCTTATTTTTTCATCCAAACACCCCTAAAATCTTCCCTAACCCCCTAGAACATTCTCCCAACTTCCTCTATAGAATTTTAGCCCAAATTAAGTGAAACCCCGGGATTTAGGCTTGGGAAGCATATAAGGTCTTGTAGTTCTTGTTCTAAATAATGAATCTTAATGAATCTAAGGAGACCGCTAAAGATAAATAAGATTCAAAGTTTTTCCAACCTTGATTGAGTAAGGTGTTACACCTCGCATTTTCAGAACATGAGCATGCCACGTACATCACTATATTAATGGAGTATCAGAGACGTCCCATGAAGTTATGGAAGGTACAAGCCATGCAAAGTTCGTAACAATGAAGTAAAGGATGAATTACGATATCATAAGTAGTAACCGGGAAAGACAACATTGAAACCAAAGGACATGACCATTATCAAGTATGATTAATGATAAATAGCATGTACGGAGATTTTGAGAAGATTTTTAGCAGAATTCTGGACAGAATTTTGGGTCAACTTTGGAGGGGTATATCTCCGAGTATATGAGGAGTTTTAAGGTGTTTCAAAAGCCTAAAATGAATTTCATCGAGTCTAGTTTCCAACGCATTAAACCGTTCGTCAATACGACATTAGAGGAGGGAGGTATGGACGTTACAAGTTAGGCGGACAGAGCAGAAAAACGCTGCTACGGTAACTGGATGCTACAGTACCCGACCCGAACCACACCTATAAATACCCCTCTAACTCATTATTTTTCATCATTTTCTCATCTCCCACACTTCTTGAGAATTCTATAACTCTCCATAACATTCCATCATCTTTTATAGCACTCCATAATTCTCCATATCCTTCCTAACCTTCCATAATCTTCCAAAACCTTTCCATATCATCAAGAAACATCAAAACCTCAAGGAAAATTTTATGGAAGATAATTGTTCTTGTTTCTCTTCAAGGTGGTGATGAACTTGATATTGGAAAGGGGTGAATAGAGTGAAGTTCTTTCACAATAAGGTATGTTCTTCCTATTATTTACATGATTAAGATGATGTAAAGGTTTAGCAATTCTTAGAGAGGAAAGAATCATAGGAGAAAAAATCATAAAGTGTTGAATTGAAGTTGATGGCCATGAGGTGAATTTGAAAGGAGATTATGGACTAATTTGAGATTAAATTAAATATAATTCTTTGATTATGGTATTATGGATGTTGTTATGGTTGGTTTAAAAATTGGAGAAACATTGTGTGGGATGTTTTATGGAATATATTGGTATTGATATTGTTGTTGATGTTGTTGTATTGTTTGGGAGTTGGTTTGGTATTTGGAGGAGGTGCAAATTATAGGGGAGATGCTGCCCGAATTTGGGCAGATTCTAAAAATATTTCAATTGTATGCTTGAGACAAGTGTAAGATATTGACCATAATGATAATATGGATGGTTTACGTGTAGAGTTGCGAGCTTGGAAGAATAAACGTTGAATGACTAAGGTGACCAAAAGGTATGTTAAGGCTCGTCCTTTTCTTTCAAAGGCATGATTCCTATGTTATGATTCCATAAATGTTTCCATAACCTCCTTGTTTCTAAACGTTAGAAGTTCATGATTCAAGGCATGACTCCTTTCCTGATAATCCATAAATGTTTTCCAAAATGTTCGTATTTTCCAAACCAGAGATTTATGATTCTGGAAGCTCTTATGACAACAATGATGGACATGTGTTTTTACAATGATAACGGTGATGTCAAAGATGAGCACACCTCTATGATGATTATGATAATGATGATTTTATGTTTATAAGTCTCAAGTTATGAGATCAATGATAATATGAGAATGTTGAGCTATTTCTTGATTTTGTCAATTTTATTCATTGATGATGACTCTATTTCTAAAAGCTCCAAAGTGTATCAATTGACGCTTTATGATATTTATGATCTTACTCTATGTTTTCCTTGATGTTATTCTTCATTGATAGTCTCACCTTATAATGCTTGTCCCTTTAAGGTGAGACACGATGATCATGATTATTCCATAATACAATCGAAGGTTACCAACCTTACGTCACTCCGATAGAGTTATAGCTTTTGATTGGGCTCTTATGCATGCTTATGTTGTGATGATTACACCGCGCCTATACGGCCGGGCAGCACCACTACGGAGGGCATAGTGGTCAGCTTATGGATGATTACACCGTGCCTATATGCAGGGCAGCACCATTACGCTGGGCGTAGTGGGCGGCTTATGAATGATGATAATAACACTGTGTCTATATGGCACGGGCAACACAACTAGTGGGCGGTATGAGATGATTACCCCAGACGCGGGAGGCCCGGATGCAGGCTGATGATGTTATTTGATTCACACAGTTTATGTATGTATGGGTGGTATGTTTTGAAGGTAAAAGTGATCATGCATGATTCCACCTTAAGAGGCAAGTAGTTATGGTTATACCTTTTTCCTATATCTTCCATATTTTCTTATTATGTTGTTGTTCATGTTCTATACATATTATCATGTTATCATTCATGCCTTACATACTCAGTACATTACTCGTACTGACGTTCTTTTCTTTGGACGCTGCGTTCATGCCCGCAGGATCAGGTAGCCAGCTGAGCGAGCCAGACCAGTAGGATCTCTCTTCCATCACAGCTAGTGAGCTCCATTTGGACCGGAGCGACCGCCCTTTTGGTATGCTCTTTTGATAAACGGGGATGACAGGGGCTTATCTTGTCTCTTCTACAGTCTGTATTCTATAGAGGTCTGTAGACAGTGTTATGTAGTCGTGATGTTATGCAGCCTTGTCGGCGCTTGCATTGTTGTACAGTACATGTAGTGGCTTAATCGGCTTGCGCTGTTACTCTCACTATTTATGCTTATATGTATGCGTTGGCCGTGAGTCCTCGAGACGGTGTTTCTTGTGTTGATTGTTCAGGAGACAGTATAGGTCAGTTATGGATTGTGTATGGGCCCATGTTAATCAGTGAGAAGTAAATGCAAGTATAGGAGTGCTTGGCCGATAGTGGTCGGGCACTCGTCACGACTCATGGATTTGGGTCATGACATAAGGATACTCTCTATTATATATATTATGAATTTTATTATGGAAATTTAGTTGTTAGCGCTTCGTAAAGTCTAGTGATTGGTCGAGAAATTGGGAAAACATCGTATGGGATGTTTTATTGAGTATATTGGTGTTGATGATGATGTTGTAGGTATTGGTATTGATATTGTTCTTGGTATTGTGATTTCGAGCTAGAGATATAAACAGGGGAGATGCTGTCTGAATTTCGGTGGATTCTAAAAAGATTTAGTTTAAAGGCTTAAGACAAGCATGTGACGATAAGACTGACAATAATATGAATTCTCTTGAATGTAGATTTATGAGTCTGGAAGGATAAGCGTTAAGTAGTTAAAGTTAAGGCGACTGAAAAGGTCTGTTAAGGCTAAACCCTTTCTTTCTAAAAGCATGATTCTTTTCTTATGAATCCACACATGCTTTCCATAACATCCTTATTCAAATTGGTATATGACTTTTCTTTCTATTCTCTCATAGATGGTGAGGAATCGTGCAGTAGCAGTATCTAATGAGGTACCCGTGCCAGCCGCTATGGTCGCAGCTAGCGGTGAAGCTCAGGCCACTGGGCTGCACTTCGTGGTGGAGGCAGGCCAGGGGCCGTGGCCGTGGTAGAAGTAGGGGAGCAGAACCACCAGCTAGGGGTAGTGCTCCTGCGGCTAGTCAGGACTGCGCTGAGTCCCCTGAGCCTCATGTGATTCCAGATAAGGCAACAGAGTTTAGTGGCACCAGCTCAACCAGATATTATAGCTCCTCCAGTGTTGTTAGGTGTGATGCTTAGAGTGTTGAACCTATTGAACAAGTTGACAGAGGCAGGTATGTTACCAGTTATCCAAGGTGCTCAGGGTGCCAGAGTGGGTGACCTAGCTCTAGGCGGAGTTCGTGCTTTGGGGATATAACATGTTGCAGTTTTGGCTCCTCGTTTAGATGAGGCTCCTGGATTGGAGGTAATTGCTAGACCAGTGGGAGGTCTGGTGTTGACCGGGGATGAGCATGATATATTTTAGAGGTCCCTAAGATAAAGCCTCCAGAGTTCTTTGGCACTGAGGTTGAGGATGCTTATGAGTTCATCATGGACTGTCATGAGCGGCTCCATAAGATGGAGGTAGTGGAAAAGTATGGGGTTGAGTTTGTGACCTTCTAGCTCTTGGGTGACTCTAAGTTATGGTGGAGTGCTTTTGTAGAGTGCAAGCCAGTGGGGTCACCTCCGTTGACATGGACTCAGTTTTACTAAGTGTTCTTAGTCTCCCTTCAACCTCACAAAGCAAAACCGACACACAACCTATGGAACAAATGCCTACTTGTTTGCCTTCCCAGAATCCACAACCATAAAATAACAATAATAGTTATGCTAGTTTATTAAAACCAGCCACAACCCCTCAAACAATTGCCCAGATCAATATCCCATCCAAACCTATTACTTATGTTGATGAGGAACCTTATATTGCATGGAATACCAATGAAATACAACAAATGATCATAAAGAAGGAATTACAATATGTTGTACTTGGTAAATTTTCATATGATAACATTGACATCAAGGTCTTGAGGGATGAGATTCCTATACAATGTGGGATAAAGGGAACAACAAGAATTGGATTAACAGAGGAAAGATATATCTTGATTCATTTATCCTTGTTGGAGGATTATGTAAGAATGTTGTCCACACCAGCTTATTACTTGATGGTAAAGGGATATTATTGTCAAATGAGACCTTTAATTTGGGATCCTTGGTTTAATCCTGGAGAAGAAACATTTGTTGGAGTGGCCTGGATTAGCTTCCTCGAGTTTCCCCTAAATTTCTTTGCAAAAGAGGCTATTTTTTCAATGGCAACTGCAGTTGGAAAACCATTAACAACAGATTTAGCAAATGGAAATAACACTATACCTATTTGTACAAAAGTTAAAGTACAAATAGACCTATTGTCTAAGCATCCAAAGAGAATAAACATAGTTGGAGTGGATGAACACACAGGCAAACCTAATCAAAGTGGATTCAAATTAACTATTACTGCCTTGCCAAGTAGTGTAAGCATTGTAAGTAGTTTCAAGATGTCATGACCCAATTTCCCTAAGTTATGTGGGTACCTACCTTTCCCACCTCGATGGCGAACACATAACCCAACATTCACAAATAATAGAAAATATCAGAAGAAAGTAAAATAATGTAAGTCTCATTTATAAAATATAAATAAGTATAGAAGTAAATGAAATTCACCCCAATATCTGGTCTGGTCATACAAGAGCATCTATACCAAATACTACAAATCTGAATAATAATACATAAGCAGTCTCAAAATCATGTCTCAGAATTGAAAGCAAGACATAAGTAATAGGAAGAGTCTTCGGGCAGCCAACGTCCTCATGCTCACCCTGAAGAGACTTGAATCATCAATCCTCAAATATCAAGCAAGTAGATCCAACCTAGTACTCTGCATTCATAAAATAATGCAGTAAGTGTAGATCAGTACAAACAATAAGTACTGGTAGGTATCATAGGCCGACTAAGACTAGCTAATGTATATAAAGACAACAAAGCAAGATAAGCACTTAAAACAACAAGGTACAAGCAAACACGAATCCATAACCACAGTACAAGTCATCACCTATGTCATAGCATCTAAACCCAACAGTGTCAAATCTCAGTATAACCATTCTGAACCAGTATATCATAACCATATCACAGAAAACTAAGAAGTACAATGCCATGCAATAATGTGCGAATGATGAATGCAATGCATATGCACCGTGCACATGTACTCCAACCGATGGAACATTACATCTTGACAGCACAACCCATGGGGGACCCACGAAGTCCATGTACAAGTCACTCCGCACATAGCCCAGAGCTGACTCCATTCCCACCTTTACATCTCATATCAATCTATCACACCCCGACGAGAGGCATGATGGGCACCCGACCCTTACGTCGGATACCACCTGCCGTGACGTAATATAGTATTAGTACAACTGTTATGAATGTAATTATTTCATATACATACAAGAGAACCTACATACAAAAATGGCCCAACATAGACATTACATATACATCTTTGT
Organism: Lycium barbarum; assembly: GCF_019175385.1. Lineage (NCBI taxonomy): Eukaryota > Viridiplantae > Streptophyta > Magnoliopsida > Solanales > Solanaceae > Lycium > Lycium barbarum. Next base: position 120,706,587 of record NC_083340.1, on the reverse strand, counting down.
GCATAACCATGTACATAAGCTAGCCGACGAGGCCGTAACATGCACATCGCGAAAATGTAATATAGCCGATCAAGCTACCACATGTGCATCATAAGTATTTTGAAATCATGCATGACTCTGATTCCCACTACACTATCTATGAGCCTCTAAGAGTATGTACATCTATCATATACATAACATGCAGACTAATTAAATGTCACACCCTAACCTTGGTAAGGCGTGACTGGCACTCGGCACCCTACAGGAACCGAGCGAACCAACTATAACTCACGTTTTTCATATCTCGAAAGGCAACATAAGACCAAGCTACTATAAGCCACAAGGGCACAAGCCCAAAAGATAACATACTTACGTCTTCAAACTAATCTCAAGTGCGTGTGCCGGTAAGGCTATCCATAATAATGATACAACATAGTACAAGTCGAGATAATTATAAGATATCTAACTGTGCATTTCTATCTACGAGCCTGTACAGGAGTACATGACATAAAGTGGCTGGAACAGGGCCCCGCCATACCCATGCAAATGCATATGCAGCCATGCTGACTCACAGGGCAACTCCGAAGCAAGTGGAGCGCCACGACTCTGACTGCTGAGCTGGTATCCTTACTGAAAGAGCCGTCAAGCTGTATCTCAAGACCTGCGGGCATGAAACGCAGCGCCCCTAGCAAAGGGACGTCAGTACGAGCAATGTACTGAGTATGCAAGGCGGAAAGTGCAACAAAATAGTCACATACTAAAGATGAGAAGAATAAGAATCAACCTGGCATTTCTGAACTATCGATGGAAATCTAGCATATGTATACATACCTCTTCATCTTCTTGCGATCTTTACTAGGTCTGTATACCCTACCATAGTCCTGGTTACCTTATCATCAAACGTTATCTGAATATGTGTTGCGGCGTGCAACCCGATCCATATATGATACATGTCTCTCTCTATACTCTCGCATGCTTAACCATATTTATGTACAATACTGTGCCTTTATCTTACTAATCATCCTATACTAACTGCACAACTGATCAGTGGTAACTGCCCGACCGCCTGCAGTCCGGTGGTAATAACTGCCCGTTCGATTATCGCCCGACGGTAGAGCGCAACTGCCCGACTGATCAGCGGTAACTGCCCGACCGGCCGTAGCACGGTGGTAACTGCCCGACTGGCTGCAGTCCAGTGGTAAATATATACAAATTACCGCGGAACGAACGGCCCGATCCATTTACCCCATATATCCCGCGTCTGGGACGATATCCAGCTGATCAGGTGGTAATGCGTATATAACGCCTCGCCCTTTTCCCATACCCCATACATACATATACATATATATATATATATATATATATATATATATATATATGATATACATAATATACGCGTATATAACGCCTTCTGGTCACGAGTCAATATGCATATATGTAAATGAATGAAATGCATAAATGTGAACTAACATAATCATGATATAAAACTCCTAAGCATTTTTTCTAGGCCTTTAAGACTTCTTCCCGCTTAACTAAACATTTGCCAAATCCTGAGATACATCATAAGTCTCTCTTCTAGTATCAAATACTTCATTAGGGATCCTTCGCTAGCACTCTGTTCATGTCCCACAAAACATTCCTTAAGACACATTCCTAAACTCATTGGATTGTTATTACTATGGAACTATCGTCATCGCTATATCTCACCTTGAAGGAACAAATATCATAAGGTGAGATCAATCACAATGAATAATTTCAAAGGTCATGAATGAGCTCAATAATATCATGAGATTCATAGGCGTCTAGCATTTATGGAAATAACGATATTATGGATATAGTACAAAGGTTTATAATAAGGAATCATGTCTTTCGAAAGAAAGGGTTTAGCCTTAACATACCTGGAATCTTACCCCTTGACCTTCCCACTTATCTCCTGACTTGTAATCTACATATAAAATCATTCATACTATTATTAGGCTCACCATCATACACTTGTCTTAAGCCTTTAATTAAAACCCCTTTAGAATCTGCCGAAATTCGGGCAACATCTCCCCTGTTTATATGCCTAACCCGAAATCTCAATTCAGCAACCAATAACAGCAACAACAATACCAACATCAACAACAATATTATCAACACCAAAATATTCCATAAACATCTCACACGATGTTTTATCCAATTTCCACAACCAACCAACTCGCTATACAATTATTTAACTACTTTATCTCCGTACATAAACCAAAATTAACATTAATAATAGGAGATTCATACCTTATTTTTGTTAAAACAGAGGTGTCTTCAATATCTACCTTGAATCCACCGCAAAACCATATTAGAATCACATCCATGCGTTTATCCGAGCTTCGATTAATACTCCTCGCTTGAAAATTGCTCACTTTGTGATCTCCCCTCTCTCTCTCTTCAATTTTCTTGAATTTTCCAGCAAAATCTGATGAAAAAAGGGGTTATTACCCTTTTTATAAGGGTCAAATTCAGGTCGAGGTACTGTAGCATTTTGCTGTAGCAAGTCGGTTACTGTAGCAATATTGTACCACGCGTTTCTGTTCTGTCAGCTGAACTTGTAACGTCCATAATTCTCCACTCCGAAGTCTAATCGATGAGAGGTTTGTTGCGTTGGAAACTAGACTCGACGAAAGTTATTTTGGGCTTTTGTTTCACCTTAAAACACTTCATATGCTAAGAGATATTCGTCCCCCAAGTTGGACCAAAATTGCTCCTCATATTTTCTCCAAAGTCTGACAAACTTAATTTCCTTGATTCACTTGCCCGCCAATCCTTTCATAGCTTACTATATGAACTTAAATCCTTATAACCATAAGTTAAACACATATAAGCTCACATATTTCCCGAAAGGCAGCTCGAATCTCAACATACGAAATTACGGGGTGTAACAATAAATACCCAACTAGGAAGCCTGGCATAGTGGTACTTGTTGACGTCCCGCTGAAGCAAGCGATTTAGCCGAGAATGTCTTTCTGCTCTACCTGTTAGGACCTGTAGCACGAAATGCAGTTCCCCGTACAGAGGGACGATCAGTACGGATAAAAGTACTGAGTATGTAAGGCAGGGAACTAATGACATAAGTAAGACATAATATAACATATACGAGGATAGGAGAAACCTGGACATCTGCAAATCGTACGAGATGCAATGCATGGTAAAATCATTTTTCATATGCAAGTATATTATATATATATATATATATATATATATATATATATATATATATATATATTACGTACCCAGACCTAGCGGAACTCGGTGTGAAGCGTAACCGGCCCTTACGGGACTCGGTGTGAAACATACCCGGCCTTTCCAGGACTCAGTGTGTATAGCATCATCATCATCATATCATCATCATATCATATCCTCTCACGTCCAGGGAAACGTAATCATATCATAACATACCTGGCCCTAATGGGACTCGGTGTGAAATGTACCCGGCCTTTTCAGGATTTGGTGTGAATACCCAACTGATAAGTGGTTGCACATCTACGTGCCGTACCCGGCTCAATGTTAGAAATATATATATATATATATATATATATAAATGCATGAGGAGTCACAGAAATGACATTGGGCCTTTCGGAGTGACGTAAGGTCGCTACACCTCCGAATTAATTATGGGACTCGTATCGAGGCCAAGGAATGACTCAAATGACAATAATCAATAATAATGTTATGGGAATCTTTCGTGAAATATACAAACGTTATAACTAGGGGTCAATAAATGTCATAACCCCGAATTGTACTTAATATACATATATTCGTTGGAAAATTCGTAAAAAAATGGAATTTTCATAAAACATATATATTCCAAAAAATACTTATTTTTCATAAAAGTTAGGAAATTAGGGATAACTCGAGTGAATATATCATGCATGCTAGTGGTCTCTAGGATTCCTGCCAAAGATATGGGAACGAGGACCTTACATGCTTTAGCATCCAAGCCGTTGCCCAAAAGAATTTTCCATCCGCAATTGGTCCTTCTTTCACACGTATAGGAGGATATGTGATCTGGGTTAGTCTCCGTTTTGCTTGCATGTCAATACTTAGGTATTATTTTCCTAATTATCCTGAAGTTACGAAAATTCGGATAGCATTTTCTCTGTTTTTGTGACATCCCAAGTGTCGACAATAGTACCAACAACCACAATATAACAACAATTATAAACCCATATCTATTTCCATGGGATTTTACCAATAATTTTCGTTACGGGATTAATTCCGTTAACTTTTCCCAAACGTCATAATTCACTAATTTATCTTTGAATTAAAAAAAACCCAACACCATCAATCCAAATTCTAATTAAATTGCCATTCTAACTTGTGAAAATCACCATTAAAATCCATTAACAACAATTTTCATAGATTTATTTCACATTGTCACAAATTCGAATTATTACGAGTTAGATCTAGCGAGATTTACTACGGATCTTTCTAAATTATGAGTAGATTGGGAGGATTTTACCTAGGTTCAGCCTTGCATGCGTGATATGACACTTGAGTTGACATTTCCGCCCTTACTTGTGATGACCCAATCCACAAAAATTACTAGATATCAATCAAGATGTACTTTCCGAGCATTAATTTGGTGTTGGAATTAACTAAATTTGGCTAAGTATTGGTGGACTGCATTTAGAGAAGTGTGTGGAGGTATTAGGAGCTTTCTAGAGGGTTGTGGAGTTGAAGAAAATGAAGTGTAGAGGCCCTTTTATAGGTTCCAAGCTCGAGTTGGGCCGGGTCACCACATAAGTGGGCTTCTCAGAATTTTCGCACAGGTTTGTATACTTATGGTTGTCCGTTGGTTTGCATACTTCTGGCAGTCTGTTTTAAAATACCCATAACTTCCTACTCCGATATCGTATCGATGATCAATTTATTGCGTTGGAAACTTGACTCGATGAACTTTAATTTGGATAGCTTATTCACTCCATAACCCCTCATATGCTAGGAGATATACCTCGGTCAAATCGGACCAAAAATTCGGTCTGAAATTTTCCCAGTTTTCCCCAAAGCTTTGACAACTTACTTTCTCCAACCCGCTTGACCTCGGAACCTTTAGATATTCTCTTATTACTTGTTAGAAGGCTTTCTTAGCCTTATAAGAGTTTCATGGCCTCTTCGGGCTCATGTTCGTTTAGTAACGGTACTAACGATATAGAATTCTTCCAAGGTGTAACACATGTTTGTCATGACTTATATCTCGCGTATGCTCACGATGTTAACTCCCCTATAAGCACCTTCTCTGAAAATGCGCCATATGTACGGAACATCCTTAGCTCCTGGGTGGGTGAGGTGTAACATTCTTCCCCCCTTAAGAACATTCGTCCTCGAATATTCAAAGATTGTGAGGGAAAAACTCATTATGCTAATTCCTTAGAGTTCCCTTTGGCCATTCGGACCCCAAAAGATTTGCATTACTTAACCGAATTGGTATATGAGGTAGTTTTCTCAACAACATATCGGCTTGTAATTTCCATACCTCCACTCCTTGAGGAACCTAAATATGACCCGAATTTCACTTCTGCCTTAACTTACCATGTCCATTCTTTCTCGCCCGTCGAAGGTAGTAGTCGGTCCTGTGCAATTCTTTTAATCCTGATAGAAGCCCCAATTCGTAAGCTTTTGATTGACCTCCTGAAGTGTTTCATAAGTGTTAATAGATCCCAGACTGAGTTTTTTTTCTTACCAAACCCCAAATCATTTCTCTTATACAACCCTTCCTGGGGTACTTTATTGTCAGCACGAAATTTTGGATTTCACCATATCGCCCATCTGAATAGGACTTCTAATTATCTTAAACTATCGTTGATCGATACTGGCTCACCATTACTTATAAATTATAACTTCGAAGAAAAATATTCTCTCCTCAAACTTATTTCAGTAAGCTCGAAATGGGTTATTCGTGTAAAGAGTACCAAAAGTTGAAATGTTCGATGCTAGGTATTACATTCCTTCCCTCTTTAGGAGGATTCGTCCTTGAATGTGGGGTGGGGGGTGGGGGTGGGGGCGTTTCATTAATGGATACCAAGGTATAGCTTTTTCTACGCGTGGAACCTGCTCTTGTATTCGTGGTTACCCTGTCTTATCCTTGAGTTTCATGCTCACTTTTGCTTATAGCTCAACTCTTGCTTCTCACTACTGAACTAGTATCCAAACGCTACTTCTATCCTTAGTTGTACCTTATCTTCTCCTTGTTTCATTCTTAGTGTGACAGGTAGGAACATGTCATCAGTTGTTCGCATTTTCCTTGCTTCTTAGCTACTGTGGCTATAATCCCTTGTAAGCTTTTAGAGATGACCACTTTTCCCCTCTTAATCTTATAAATTTACCATTCCTTGTGCTTCCTATGGGTACTTGACCTTTGGGTAAAATCCTTGTTATATTCCTTTCTTCGTCCTCTTTCCCTGTATGCCGGTCCTAGTCGCAATATGCTAGTAGTGACTTAAATTCTACAGGGTAGGATTCCTTCAAATGTTTTCCCTGTACAACAACCTTTCAGTTCACCCTTTGAACCTAGACCTATGATATCATGTTATCGCATTTCTTAACCATGTTATATCAGTCTCAGCACTTTGTCGCATTACTAGATTTCTAAAGGAATTGCCATTATTGTACCTCCTTATTTTGTGCTACAAATGCCCTGTGCTATTCGCGTGATACCTTTTCTTAGACATAGGACTATAGATACTAACCATCATTACATTTCTTTTTAAGCTTGGTATATTGTTGCTTCAGCGACCTAGTCCTCTCCATTTTTCCTTTGTCTATGTCCTCTAGTTTTTCCTTTGTCTATGTCCTCTAGTTTTTCCTTTGTCTATGTCCTCTTACTTAGCTATTCGACCTTGGTCAAATTACTATTATTATTTTCTTTCGAGTTGCAGTTGAACCCTCCAAATGGCTTATATATGTTATATCCTCTACGTCCTTAATTTAATTATCCTATTGGTACCTCTCAAACTGGAATGTTAAATCGCTCTACCGACAATATCTTATTGTCAATGATTAGTTTTCTTTCCATGTTAAGGGTATAATCCTGTGACCCTTATCTTTCGTTACCTTGACTTATACTTTCAAGTCTACCCCTTCTTGTCTAGCCCCTTTGCCTAACTACGAGTCTTCTCACACCATTATACCCTTTTGCAGTACTTGTACTCGCTTCTTGTACCTACCCCTAACAACTTACTTATCTTAGGGTCGTATTCCTTCATGCCTTACCTTTACCAATCCTTCTTTGCTTATGGCCTTGCAAAAATCCCCTATTAGGGTGCAATGGGGCTGTAATTCATGTCCCTTTAATGATCATGTCAGATCGTCTTGTTGATATGCCGTACATGCCTTCATAGAATCACCTATTGACCCGTTTTGATTAGTAGTTTCACCTTCTGTTACTTAGATACATACACCCCTTTGCTTACTGAACTATCTCCTTCCCATGTTAGCTTCTTTTGACAAGCATTTATTATCCTTGCTTATGTTCTTAACTTCGTTTTCTACCTCATAACTTCCCCCCTCATAGGGATGTGGCTATCTGATGCTTTTGAAAACTGCTTTCTGCCTATTAATGTAGTTACTCCATCTTCTGGCAGTCTTCTCGTGCTTACGAGTGGTTAGGCTCCTTCTTCGAGTCATTCTTTCCACGGGAGGGCAAATTTTTTCATTTTTTTTCACTATTCTTAGTAGCTGAGCTTGATATACGGTACTGCTATCTCATGTCGTGGAATCACTATGTTGCTCAGGCCTTCTACATTCTTCTCATACTCCCGCTGTTCACAAAGTTGGGATATCGTCTTAATAGTATAGGATTCATTTGCTGCCTTCAACATAGCTTATCTACCTCCTTTCTTGTCGGTCTTATCGCATGTGCCTCTTATTTTAATAGCCTTGAAGTTTTTCATTGTGGAGTCACCTTCCCCTCCCTTACTGCTAATCTGTGGCCAAGCGTATTCCTCAAGAATGCAATGAATCCTTACATTAGTATGTACTTCTTTCTTTTCATGATATCCTTTGTATGACTCCCTGTTCCTAACTAAGCGTTTCTTAGTGTATCATTTACCTTGTGGTTCCTTTACTTTGCTTATTAGCACTAATTCCCTTAAAATCAACTTCTTCCAATTATCCGTACTTTCATGGCCTTTGCTCCTTAAGTGCATAATTACCCGGCTTTTATTTCCCTACCATCCTCCTCATACTTACGATCTTGTCATGTCTATGTGCCCTTCTCTTTCCCGCTTTATATTTGTCTAAGCTTTCCTGCATCGTCCTATCTTACTTAGCTCTTGTCGGTCGGATTCCGATTTGTTAAACTTTTATTGCTTGATGGAAACTATTCTTCTTATAATGGAGCTCCGACATCCCTCCGGCATTTCGCGAGGTATTTGCGTGCCCTTACATTGTACTTAACCATGCTTGATATCATTTGTACTATGATACGTACTCATGACACTGTTTGTTGCGCATGATTTATAAGAGTCTTCTCTTCATCATCTATCACCATCTCTCTTTGTGTCTAACCATCTGTCTCTTTTCCTTAGAGAGAATCCCTTACACATGATAGTTCCTGCATATCCGTATTCTGTTGTGAGCTCTGACTTAGATTCTTTCTTCTTTGGTAGATGAATATTACCTTGTAGCTTTTCACACTCAACGGCTCACATCATTATCGGTCGCGAGTCCATTCTTCTGTAAAGCAAGTGGGACTGTTGTGTTTACGTAGCCTTCTTTGATAACTATTGTTCATTTCTGTTACGGTGTGCTTTATCTCTACTTCTCTTCAGGTTCCCTTGTTCCTTTATACTTATTTGACTTGGTTGCAATTCGCTTCGTCCGTTAGTACTTTACCTTGTAATCATTCTACATTGGGCCTGTTTCTGCGAAACTTAACCAGATACATGCCCGAAGTGGAACCATTCTATTTTCCTTAGTTACTCTCCTCCCCTTGGTTTACCATCTTATTCCTCCTGTACAACTCCCATACATACACTAGTGGTCCTTGATTAACAATTTTTTGAAACTGGAAACTGTTCGATGTTTTGTAATACTAACGTCTGTAGCGGTCCCATCATAACGCTGGACCCGAAGAAAAGGCCGGATGTGCCAACTTCTGTAATTATATTCTCATATCCTTCTCATTGGCCATGAGTGTAAAGCTAAAGTTTGTGGTGGGGTCATACTTGCAACTGCCTTGGCGTTGTTTCATAGGGTCTTTAGACGGATCCTTCACGATAAAGGTCATATTCTTTGAAGGGTCTGACTCAATCACATAACTTATATTCCTCCTCATCTCTTCTATTACTGTCTAACCCATACTGGCAATTGGCGTTAGTCTAATATCCATTTCCAGAGCTGACCCCACATTCGTTTGTGATTGAAACCCTTATTTTAATTAGCGTAACCGCAAGTCTAATGAGAAGATAGAATAGGGAACGAACTTTCCTACGTTGTTTGCTCTATCGCACCATCTAGCTCATGAAGAAAAGAGGTATTTCCTAAATGCCCTGTAGCCTCCTATTTATAAGTATTGAGCGCTTCATACCCCTAAATACGACTCTACTAGATACGACTCATAGACATCCCTAGGACTGACCCGCTCTGATACCACTTTGTCACACCCCGACGAGGGGCCTAACGGGCACCCGACCTTTACGCCGGATACCACTTGACGTGACGTAATATAGTGTTAGTACAATTGTTATGAGCATAATTATTTCATATACATATAAGAGCACCTGCATACAGAAATGACTCAACATAGACATTACATATACACCTTTGTGCATAATCATGTACATAAGCTAGCCGACGAGGCCGCAACATAAACATCGTGACAATGTCATATAGCTGATCAAGCTACTGCATGTGCGACATAAGTATTTTGAAATCATGTATGACTCTTATTCCCACTACACTATCTATGAGCCTCTAAGAGTACGTACATCTATCGTATACATAACATGTAGACTCAAAAAATACCCAACTAGCAAGGCCGGCATAGTGGTACTTGCTGACGTCCCACTGAAGCTAGCGATCCTGCCGAGAAGGTCTTTCTGCTCTGCCTGTTAGGACCTGCAGCATAAAATGCAGCGTCCCGTGAAAAGGGACGGTCAGTACGGGTAAAAGTACTGATTATGTAAGGCAGGGAAGTAATGACATGAGTAAGACATAATATAACATAAACGAGGATAGGAGAAACCTGGACATTTACAAATTGTACGAGATGCAATGCATAATAAAATCATTTTTCATATGCAAGTATATATATATATATATATATATATATATATAATGACGTACTCGGCCCCAACGGGACTCGGTATGAAGCGTACCCGGCCCTTACGGGACTCGGTGTGAAATGTACATGGCCTTTCCAGGACTCGGTGTTTATAGCATCATCATCATCATATCATATGCTCCGGTGTCCGGGGCATCTTGCATCGGGGAAAACATAATCATACCATAACGTAACCGGCCCTAATAGGACTCAGTGTTAATACCTAACTGATCAGTGGTTGCACATCTACGTGCCGTACCTGGCCGACTATAGCGCGACTCGGTGTTAATAAAATAGTGCATACATATATATATATATATAAATGCATGAGGAGTCACAGAAATGACATTGGGCCTTTCTCGGAGTGACGTAACGTCGTTATACCTCCGAATTAATTTTGGGACTCGTATCGAGGCCAAGGAATGACTCAAATGACAATAATCAACAATAATGTTATGGGAATCTTTCGTGAAATATATGGATGTTATAACTATGAGTAAATAAATGTCGTAACCTCGGACATGTACTTAATATACATATATTTGTTGGAAAATTCGTAGAAAAAAAAAAGAAGGAATTTTCATACAACATATATATTCCAATAAATACATATTTTTCATAAAATTTAGGAAATGAGGGAAAACTCGAGTGAATATATCAATGCATGCTAGTGGGCTCTAAGATACGTGCCAAAGATACGGGAACGAAGACCTTACATACCTTAGCTTCCAAGCCGTTGCCCGAAAGAATTGTCCATCTGTTATTAGTCCTTCTTTCGCACCTATACGAGGATATGTGATCTGGGTTAGTATCTGTTTTGTTTGCATGTCAATATTAGGTATTATTTTCACAATTATCCCGAAGTTACGGATTTTACAAATAATTTCCGTTATGGAATTAATTCCGTTAACTTTGCCCAAACATCATAATTCACGAATTTATCTTCGGATTTAACAAAAATCCAACACCATCAATCAAAATTCCAATTCAATTTACATACTAACTTGTGAAAATCACCATTAAAATCCATCAACAACAATTTTCATAACTTTGTTTCACATTTCCACCTATTCAAATTATTACGAGTTTGATCTAGTGAAATTTATTACGGATCTTTCTAAATTACGAGTAGATTGGGAGGATTTTACCTAGGTTCAACCTTGCATGCGTGATATGGCACTTGAGAATTGATGTTTCCTCCCTTACTTGTGATAACCTAATCCATGGAAATAGCAAGATATCAAGCAAGACGTACTTCCTGAGCTTTAATTTGGTGTTGGAATTAACTAAATTTGGCTAAGTGTTAGTGGATTGCATTTAGAGAAGTCTGTGGAGGTGTTAGGAGCTTTCTAGAGGGTTGTGGAGTTGAGGAAAATGAATAAAATGAAGTGTAGAGGCCCTTTTACAGGTTACAAGCTCGAGTTGGGCTGGTTCGCCACATAAGTGGGCTTCTCGAATTTTTCGCACAGGTTCGCATGCTTCTGGCAGTCCGTTTTAAAAAGCACATAACTCGCTACTTTAATGTCGTATCGACGAACGTTTTGTTGCGTTAGAAAATAGACTCGATTTTGGATAGCTTACTCACTCCATAACTCCTTTTATACTAGGAGATATACCTCGCTCAAGTTGGACCAAATATCCGGTCCGAAAATTGCCTTGTTTTTCCCAAAGCTTTGACAACTTACTTTCTCCAACCCGCTAGACCTTGGAACCTTTAGATATTCTCTTATTACTTGTTAGAAGTCTTTTTAGCCTTATAAGAGTTCCATGGCCTCTCCAGGCTCACGTTCCTTTAGTAACGATACTAACGATACAAAATTCTTCCAAGGCGTAAGACCCATTTGTCAAGACTTATATCTCGTGTATGCTCACGACGTTAACCCTCCATAAGCTCTTTCTCCGAAAATATGCTGTAAGTACGGAACATACTTAGCTCTTGGGAGGGCGAGGTGTAACATTCTTCCCCCCCTTAAGAACATTCATCCTCAAATGTTCAAAGACTGAGGGGAAAACTCATTATGCTAATTCCTTACAGTTCCCTCTGGCCATTTGGGCCTCAAAAGCATTTGAATTACTCTACCGAATTGGTATATGAGGTAATGTTCTCAACAACACATCGCCTTGATACAATGCAATGCAATAATGTATGATGTGTGAATGAAATACATATACACAGTACACATGTACTCCAATGATGGAACATCACATCTCAACAGCACAACCCATGGAGGACCCGCGAAGTCCATGTACCCTCACGATTCCGAAAACAACCTCGGCAATCGCTACCAGCACTCATACCTCGATTCTGAGATAAACATCGGACATCGGTCCTCATGTCACTCTCATCCAACTGAGCCCAAATCATAATAGTGTTTCCTTGTATATCATCAATGTATCAACAATATATCATGAAGGATGAGAATGCATACAATGTATGAGTTCAATGTCAATAATCAAATCAATATCAAAAGTACCTCACATGGGCACACCAATAATATCAATAAAAGGATGCACAATAAACCATAATAGAGTCACTATCCTCATCTCAAACGACAACAAGTAAGGTGCTATAATATCATAATCAAGACATATGAATAGTCACAAATATCTACTCTCTCCATGTGGCATCGAGCCAACAATAATATAACAAGATAAGTCACAACATAACGGGGTGGCTAACCCCCAAATCACACAACAGGGCCTAAGACAATATCCAACCCAACTTCATACCTGGAGGTTTACATGCATTCTCAGACAATATCATCTAAACATACTCTTCGGTAATTAAAGTCTCACCATAAGGTAAACCATAACCTAGCTAGAAATTCGAACAAGAAAGTCTCCAATAATCAAATCTTAGTCTTCCCTTTCCTTTGAGCCTCAAGATGATGAAAGTCTAAACATATCCAAATCATGGAATTAGAATCAAGAAAAATATCATTCAAGCCCTACTTCTATTCAAGACTTATATTCCCCATCTATGGAATAGGGTTTACGAACTAGAAAGGTGAAATTAGGAATTCTAAAGTTCTCAAAATGTAATTAAAGCTCTTGGTGATCAATTCCCATTATTATCAAGCTAGAAGAACCAGCAATATATTCAAATTCGGAATGGGGAAATGTTTAGAGACTTAGGGGTTTTTATTACTTAAACCATTCAGTTACTGCCCGACAGGCGCTTTAGCGCTTAGCTTGACCACTTCAGCGGTCACGCTTTGGTAGTCAGGGTACTGCTTCAGCGGTCCTTTGCAAATGGTCTAGACCGCTTCAGCGGTTGATCCACCGCTTTCGCAGTGCTGCTTTGGCAGTACTAGTGTCACGGAAGTGAACACAGTAAACTAGAAAATAGACCAAGTTTCATGAACTTCACCTGAAGTCTTGACTAACACTCAATACCATCTGTTCACAAATCAAATATGCAAGGATCCATAAAAATAAACTACGAACACACTCGTGGCCTCGAAATTCCCATTAGCGGTCTCGTTGACCGAGTCAACCCCCAATACCTCAAACTAACCTTCCAACCTAAGTTCCAAAATGAACCAAAATGCATTGGGAACCAAACCAAATATGCACACAAGTTCTAATAGACCATCCGAATCTCCTGGAATCGATGAATTCTCGAAAAAGATCCATTTACCCAAAAGTCAACTTTGAGTTAACTATTTATTGCTTTTACAACAAATTTACCCAAAATTTATCCAAATCAACTCTAATGACCTCGGGAAACATGCCAACAATCCTCGTGGGTCAACTATGAGCTAATAAAGCTTGAAAAAGGATTGGAAACGCAAAAATTACCAAACGGATCGTTACATCAGATACCAATTAAACAATCGCTCATCCTCTAGCGACAAGAAAGATAGGACAGAAAAATACTTGAATTGGTAATAACTGCAGATATCGACTGTGCTTGTCGAACTTCTCCTTACAGGAAAGATTCTCATCGAATAAAATTGAATCCCAACGAATGATACAGGAACCACCAAAACGGTACTTCTTCAACATTGAAACATGGAAAACCAGATGAACACCCAACAGGCCTAGTGAAAACTAACTCCTAAAATACAGGATCAACACAACAGATAATCTCAAACATACCACTACACCTTGGGCTCACTTTCCCTCCTTCCCATAACATTTTCCCAAATCACGCAATCCTTCGAAACATGGCCACAAACTGTAGCCGATTCTGAACTGGGAAGATGCTTTGATTTTGATAACCATTCTTTCGCACTTGCTAAAAACCGTTTTCCATACTGCGATTCTTTAGAAGCATAGGAACACAAATACCAAAATTCTAAAATCATAACTTACTCTCGCCAGAAAGAATCCTTGATTTATCTAAGATCCCTATGCAGTTCTATCAAACCTGATCTTACTGACAACCAACTTGGCTTGTTCTAAGTCTTCTTAAACCTTCAAATCACTATATAGAAACATACCACTTAGTATCTCATCGAGAAAAGTTCGTCGGAACCCAACTGATCACTATAAAGACTTCTCACACAACCGTTCTCCTTAAATTTGTACTAAGCTCATTGTATACCATTATTCTACCCAAGTAACTGTTCTCAGAAAATATCATCAAATCTTCTAGAAAACCTTGACAAAGCTCGGTAAATCTATCACACCTCAAATTTGAGCCGAAACGCATCGAATTCTTAATAGCTTCCTTGAAATATAATCATAGACCCTTAAGCTTAACTTGAACATTGCTGACCTTGAATGAATGCACAACTCTCGAATATCACCAATAGTCGTTAGAACTGACTTTAAATTTCAAAAACAATCACAGTCATACCACGCATAACAAATCCTGTCTCTTACCCTTGACTCCACAAGTTAAGTCCTATCCAAGTTATCAACTTAGTATCGAAGAGCTATACCTTATGATTTCAATCTTCATGTTCTCAACCTTTACCCAACATGCAGATCTGATACAACCTCGAACTTTTTGACGCAGAACCTGAAGCCTCATATAATAATTATTTAACCATCGAACCTCTCATGGCATCACATCGTTATGCCATAATTTTCTCGAAAGTATCCAATCTTACAACTGCCGCTCTAAATCTCACGCAATTACTCCAAAGTCCTTAATATCCAAAAGAGCTTACCTAAATTGTCTAGTCAATATTACTTGCAATCATACTGAATTACCACGAGTAGGGTCCCACCCCGAAAATATAACTCTAGCCTCACATGATAGGAACTCCATAATCCTTTCTCTTAAAGCACTCTAACTCATCCACTGTAGAATGTTATAAACTTTTCCAACGGTTTACCACTGTAACGACCTATTCGTCCATTATGGGAAATGTAGGATCACCTCACCAAATAGATCATTTCCAAGGGCAGAACGAGCCAATAAAAACTCGATTGTGTAAGCTTAAGAGCTAAAACTTGACTTGTTTGTGATTGTTGTTTAATTTTGTTGAGTCCGTCGAGGGATGACGTAGAAAATTAGAACTCCGTTGTGAAATTCAAGGACATGGGTGGACTCGTATGATATTTTTATGTCTATGTGCGTGTTTTATTTGAATTTGTGAGGCCTCGGATGAAATGTTAAGTGAAAGGGTGGAAAACTGGGCAAAAGTTGAGCTCACTACCCAATTGGCACCACTGTGGCAGTGGTTGTACCGCTGCGACGGTACCGTAGTGGCTGTTTATCTATCACCACCAGTGGTGAACCATTTCCCATGTGGCCGCTGTGGCGGGCGATGGCCCGCTATGGCGATGTCGCCAGAGCAGTATATGGCTCACTGTAGCGTAGGTCGGGTATCACTTGGTCTACTATAGCGGGCACGTAGCCGCTATAGCGGGACCGCTACAGCGATGAAATGACTGCTGTAGCGATCGACATAAAATAGTAGCCCATTTTTAAAAGACATAGTTCTTGTTCTTTATTCATAAAACTCCAACATAGTTCCCTACAAGCACCTAGGGTGAAATTCCAAGATAGGGCAAGGTACTCTTGAGAACTAAGTCTCAATCATCCCCTTTAATCATTCTATATCATCTTCATGATTATCATCACTTTTATGGGTTTTCAATGGTGAAATTTGTAATAGTAACCCTAGAAATTAATAAACCTTCTAAACTTGATGGGTTATGGTTGTTATCACTTATTTATCATCTAATGGCTTGGGTTAACTGCTCTTAATCATGAATTGCAATCATGTTGATGTAATATTGTTATAATTTGATGATTAGTGATTACTGAGGCCTTTCTAGGTTGTTTCACACCTACAAAACTATTCACCCATTGGAATGGGGTAAAGGGAAGGGTAATCTTAAATTGGTATTCGTGACTAGAGTAATTATGTCGCATTGAGCCTTCTAGTTCTAGACTTTGAGCTTTCTGAGGCTTTAAGGAAGGGAAAAGCTGTAGCGGAGTGATTCGCGTTGTTCCATCTGTACGTTTGAGGTAGGTTATGGTCTACTTGAGTTAGACTTTGATTAGTTGATTGTATGTGTTGTGAATTCTATAGGAGAAAGCATTTCTAGTCTTCATGCATGATATTGTGTGTTAGAAACCCTATATATGATTGATTGAGTGACTGTGTAGGCTTCACGCCCCTATTCATATGTGTTGATTCTACAGTTGATGTGTTTGTGATGAGAAGTAAATAGGATCTTCTCGGTGAAATTGTGATATGGGTTGACGATTCAGGCTGTGATAATGAGAGGGTAAGAAATACCATTATTTATAGATATATGGAAAGGTACAAATGTGATCGAGATTATGGGCTCGAGGTCCATTCAAAAAATAAGAGATACATTGATGTGGCCCGCGTCTGTGGCTCTTTCCGGAGCAGAGGCCTACGCTCGGGTCTAATGAGTATCCTAAACAAGTAGTACATGGACACCATGGGTCCCCTGCTGGTCATGACTGTTGAGTAATGATATTAGTTAGGATGTGTGTACAATAAGTATGATAATTGTGGTAGACTTATTGCCATTGTGTTTTCTGTTAATTTGATTCCTTGATATTTGGGTGACTTGATTGGTGATTGTCCGTGGTTGACTTGTTGTGGTTTATTTAATTCATGTCCGTTGGCTGGCTGTTTATTCTATTGATTTTATGAGATATGCATAATATTAGTCTTATTCGGCCTATGATATCTATCGGTACACAGTGTTTATACTGATACTACCTTGCTGCATTCTTTTGAGTGCAAATTGTGAGACAGTGACTACAACCCCCCCTCACATCTAGCTTCGAGGACGTTGCTGACAGATTTAGGGTGAGCTTCTACCCATGCCAGGCTGCCCGAAGATCTTCCTCTTCTGATGTCTATTTCCTATTCTGGACATTATGATTATTTGTTAGACATATTTCATTCCTTAGACATATTTTTATCTTAGAGTCCTTGTACGATGACTTTCAGATTTTGGAAAATTATAATAGTTAGGACTTCCGCATTTACTTCACTGTTTTATGGCATGAATTATTTTGATTATCTTATGCTTGAATGGGTAATAATGGATGGATTTTCCTAATGTAAAAATAGACTTTAATGAATAGATGACTTATGTATTGGTTCGCCCACTAGAAGTTAGTGTGGGTGCCGGTCATGGCGGGTTGGGTCGTAACGAAGTTGGTATCAGAGCTTTAGGTTCATCGATATCGTCATATGAGGACATGTCTAGTAGAGTCTTGCAGGTTCTTGAAGATATGCTTCATGCTTGTGTGATAGACTTTGGTGGGCATTGGGATCAATTCTGGCCTTTGGCCGAATTTGCATACAATAATAGCTACCACTCGAGTATTGATATGGCCCCATTTGAGGCATTGTATGGAAGGAGGTGTAGGTCTCCTATTGGAAGGTTGGATACATTCGAGGTGCGACCTTGGGGTATCGATCTTTTGAGAGAGTTCCTAGAGAAGGTGAAGGTGATCAAGCCAAACTTCTGGCAGCATAGAGTAGGAAGAAGGAGTATGCAGACCGCAAGATCCGAGATGTTGAGTTTAAATAAAAAGAGCAAATGTTGTTGAAAGTCTCACCTATGAAGGGTGTGATGAGGTTTGGGAAGAAAGGCAAGCTTAGCTGGAGGTACACCGGGCTGTTTGAAATCCTCAAGCATGTGGGGTAGATGGCTTACAATTTGGCTTTACCTCCGACCCTATCCAGCGTTCATCCCGTATTTCATGTTTCGATATTGAAAAGGTACCACGGCGATGGGTTATACATAATCCGTTGGGATTTGATTTTGTTAGATGAGAATTTGACTTATGAGGAAGAGCCTGTCGCAATCTTAGATAGGGATGTTCGCAAGTTGAGGTCCAAGGAAATAGCCTCCATGAAAGTTCAGTGGAAGAATCGTCCAGTAGAGGAAACTACTTGGGAAATAGAATCTGATATACGTAGCAAGTATCCTCAGCTTTTTGCCGAGTCAGGTAACTTTTTCTAGGTTCCTCATCCTTGTCCGTTCGGGGACAAACAGTGTTTTAATTGGTATCTGGTGTAATGACCCTTCCAGCCGTTATTGGAAATGTAGGATCACCCCACAAAATAGAACCTTTCCGAGGGTAGAATGAGCCAATAGAACACAATTGTGTAAGCCTAAGAGCTGAAACGTGACTTGTTTATAATTGTTGTTTAATTTTGTTGAGTCCGTCAGGGAGTGACGTAGGAACTTAGAACTCCGTTGGGAATACCAAGGCCATGGGTGGATTCGTATGATTTTTTATGTCTATGTGCATGTTTTGTTTGTGTTTATAAGGCCTCGGATGAAATGTTGAGTGAAACGGTGGAAAACTAGGCAAAAGTCGAGCTCACTGCCCAAATGGCACCGCTGTGGCGGTGGTTGTACCGCTGCAACGGTACCACTGTGGCAGTGTGTCCATCACCGCCAGCGGTCAACCACTTCTTATGTGGCTACTATGGCGGGTGATGGCCCGCTATGGCGATGCAGCCATAGCGGTATATGGCTCGCTATAGTGGAGGTTGGGTTTCACTTAGTCCGCTATAGCTGGCACTTGGCCGCTATAGCGAGATCGCTGCAGTGGTCGACGGATAATAGTAGCCCTTTTTTAAAAGACTTAGTTCCACATTATTTACTCATAAAACTCCAACACAGTTCCCCACAAGTACCTAGGGTGAAATTCCAAGCTAGGGAAAGAATACTCTTGAGAGGTATCTCAATCATCCCCTTCAATCATTCCGTATCATCACTTTTATGGGCTTTCAATGGTGAAATTTATAATAGTAACCCTAGAAATTAATAAACCTTCTAAATTTGATGTGTTATGGTTGTTATCACTTATTTATCATCTAATGGCTTGGGTTGACTCCTCTTAATCATGAATTGCACCCTTAAAGCTATGAACTAAGTAAATTGAGACCTACGGTTCTATAAAAATGATAGCTTGACCATGGAAACTGCTTGTATTTGGAATGTTGATGTAATATTTTTATAATTTGATGATTTGTGATTAATGAGGCCTTTGTTAGGTTATTTCATACCTAGAAAACTATTCACCCATTGGAATGGGGTAAAAGGAAGGGTAATCTTAAGTTGGTATTTGTGACTAGAGTAATTGTGACTCATTAAGCCTTCTATTTCTAGAGTTTAAGTGTTCCGAGGCTTTAAGGAAGGGAAAAGCTGTAGCAGAATGATTCGCATTGTTCCAGCTCTACTTTTGAGGTAGATTATGGTCTACTTGAGTTAGACTTTGATTAGTTGATTGTGTGTGTTGTGAATTCTATAAGAGAAAACATGTCTAGTCTTCATGGATGATATTGTGTGTTAGAACCCCTATATGTGATTGATTGGGTGACTGTGTATGCTTTGTGCCACAATTCATATATGTTGAGTCTACAGTTGATGTGATTGTGATGAGAAGTTAATATGGCCTTCTCGGTGAAATTGTGATAAGGATTGATGATTCGAGCAGTGATAACGAGAGGGTAAGAAATACCGTTATGTATAGATATATGGAAAGGCACAAATGTGACCTAGATTATGGGCTCGTGGTCTGAGGTTCATTCTAAAAATGAGAGATACATTGATGTGGCCAATGTCCGAGGTTCTTTCTAGATCTGAGGTGTATGCTCGGGTCTGATGAGTATCCGGAACGAGTGGTACATGGACACCATGGGTCCCCTGCAAGTCATGATTACTGAGCAATGACATCACTTAGCATATGTGTACAGTAAGTTTGATTATTGTGGTAGACTTATTCCTGTTGTGGTTTCAGTTGATTTGATTCCTTGATATTTGGGTGACTTGATTGGTGATTGTTTGTGGTTGACTTGTTGAGGTTTATTTAATTCATGTCTATTGGCTGGCTGTTTATTCTATTGATTTTATGATATAAGCATGATACTAATCTTAGTCGGCCTATGATATCTACCGGTACATAGTGTTTGTATTGATGCTACCTTGCTGCATTCTTTTGAGTGCAGATTGTGATACAGAGATTGCTACCCGCCCTCACATCTAGCGTTGAGGACGTTGCTGACAGATTTAGGGTGAGCTTCTAACCATGCCAGACCGCCCGAAGATCTTTTTCTTATGATGTCTATTTCCTATTCTGGACATTATGGTTATTTGTTAGACAAATTTCATTCCTTAGACATGTTTTTAGCTTAGAGTCCTTGTACGATGACTTTCGGATTTTGGGAAATTGTAATAGTCAGGACTGCTGCATTTACTTCACTATTTTATGGCATGAATTAGTTTGATTATCTTATGCTTGAATGGGTAATAACGGATGGATTTTGCTATTGTAAAAATGACTTGAATGAATAAATGACTTATGTATTGGTTTGCTCACTAAGAGTTAGTGTGGGCGCCAGTCATGGCGTGTTGGGTCGTGACAACCACCAAGCCAATTCTTATAAATGTCAACATGTTGGTTCACTGAAATATGCTTATTACTAGTTGCCGATCACGAATCTCACAGAATTTTCCCCATATCACTTAGTCCGTTTTTGTAGACTTCCTTCCTTAAGCTCACGCAACAATCACCCTCATCTGAATATGCAAGACAATGATGCCACAATCTAAATAGAACCAAGTAATCCCAAGATGTACCTTATTCTTACCGACTCTCGATCAACTATACCTTTTCTTGACTCTTCAATTCCTTAATTTTTTTTCTGTTCACTTATACCGCCATCGTCTGACCAGTACTCGGACCCATTCAATAGTTTATCACATAACCATGAGTCTCGTACACTAACTGAATCACACCTGGAGATAATAGTAGGCCACAAATGTTATCCATTATAGTTTCCTTAACGCTTACCACTCTAAACTGAACACTTTCTAAATCCCGCGTATCAAATAGCAGTCGTACTAATATCCTCATGTATCTCATTGAAGCATCCTTGCCTGAATTGCCTCACTCAATTTCCAAAATGTTACCCTGGACTTAACTTAGTTAACCCATCATCGATCTACCATTTCAAGTATCCCTTTTTACTAATCCCTTACTCAAGTCCTTAACGTTACTAGTCCTCAAAAAATTACCTCTTACCTCATTATCGAATCTGAATACCTCTAATCACTCGCACGACTATCCCTTGTTATTTAATCACCAAAGCCGAGTAATCACCACTAGTAGAGGGATCTAGCCAATTTTTACACAATGAATACAAGGTTCCCAACCTTAGTCCACCACTGACCTCTATTAGTCTATGACATAACTGAACATACTAGCTCATCCCTAAACTCTTAAGCCCACTCTACACTGAGCAATCACAACCAAGCTCTCACATCACTAACTCTTGTTTCAACGATTTCCTTTTTTCCCTTGACCTCGAAGACACCAATCAACCTCATCGGTCACACCCCTTACTGTACGTCTTGATATAATGTCCCTACAGTCCAAACACGACTCAAGTACCCATATGACATTTCAAATCACTTTTATCATAATCAACCAACAACCCCTCAAATCAACTCGATCGTCTAAACTAATCATCCATCTAAGCCAAACGAACTACAAAATGATATCAATATTTCTCCTCAATCTAAATGAAACAACTAGTAACTCCTCAAGTAATTAACTTATCGCATACGCCCATATTGGAAGTCATTTCCATCAGACGTGTACTAACTCCTCAGAAGTCTACAACCCTGTCAATTTATCAATCAAACAAGGTGCCCCTAGCATTCACTTAATAACCGAGTAGCCCTTTAATAACAATGAGCTTATATCAAGAATAGCTTTTAGCACCAATTGCAACCTTATCCTGATAACCATGTCAGATACTAATTTTTCCCTTCCTAATCTTACGAAAAGTACTCATATCTAAGATATTCTATGAAGTCTCACTTAGCTACACGCTTTCCACAAAAGTCTTCCTTTATGTCCTTATTGTCAACTTTTTTTCTTTATTACATGCGGTCACAATACGCTTGCCTAATTCGATGGTCATTACCGAACTTACACTTGCCCCTACATACCGACGTCTAATACTGTACTGCTGATGAATCGTCGACCTGCCATTCATACACCAGTGTTATGCACACAATCATAAAGCCTTAACAAAGCTGAAGTTTTTCCCAAACCGATCATATCATAGAGCACCCCACTATTATCAAGCCATCAAGCCACCTTGTCACTTCTGAGCAACCCAACGCTAAAACATGTAGACCCTGTAAACCTCTGAACTATCTTCATGTTTCTCACGCACTCTCGCAATAAACGAGTCTAAATGTTACTCCACACAACAATCGAGTCTAATCGTGACTCCACACAATCGAATTCTTAGGCCATAACTACAGATTGAACTAGATCACATGTCTGAATCAGAATAACACATCTCATACCATACCATAACACATCATAGATCAACCATTTAAATAATAATTAAGGATGAATTTCCACCCTCTGTGGGTGATCCAGATAAGAAAGTCCAGATACTTATTGGAATCGATTAGATACAAATTTGAATAAAGTAGCACGAAAGAATGAAAGAAAGTGAAGGTTCCTAAATGTCCTATAGCCTCTCGCAGATAGGTACGGAGCTCATCGTACCGATCCATGAGACTCTACTAGGTACGCTCTTGTATTATAGATTGGGTAGCCTAGGGCTTTGATACCAACTTGTCATGACCCAATTTCACTAAGTCGTGCGAGCACCTGCCTTTCCTACCTCGGTAGGAGAACCCTTAACTCAACATTCACAAATACTAGAAAATAGCGGAAGAAATAAAATAGCAAAAGTCTCACAAATATAATATAAATAAGAAAATGCTGAAGTAAATGAGATCTGCCCCAGTAACTGATCTAGTCATACAAGAACATCTAACTAAATACAAGTCTGAATCATAATAATACATAAGTAGTCTCAAAGATCATGTCTCAGAATAGAAATAAATACATAATTATAGAAAGAGTCATCAGGTAGCAAACGTCCTCATGCTCACCCTGAAGGACCTGAATCAACCATCCTCGAATATCAATCACGAGGAGTAGAAGTCGATCTCACCTGGTACTCTGCATTCATAAAAGAATGCATCAAGTGCAGGTCAGTACAAACAAGAAATACTGGTAGGTATCATAGGCCGACTAAGACAAGCTAACTTATATAAAGACAACAAGCAAGATTATGACATAAACCAACAAGTACGATTCAACACGAATCTGTATCCACAGAATAAGTCATCTTTTATGTTATAGCATCTAAACCCAACAATGTCAGCTCTCAGCATAATCAATCCTAATCAGTACATCATAATGGTACCACAATAAAATCACAGGAATATCACAGGAAGCCAACTGATACAATCCAATGCAATAATGTATGACGTGTGAATGCAATGCATATGCACCGTACACATGTACTCCGATGATGAAACATTACATCTAGGCAGCACAACCCATGGGGGACCTAGAAAATCCATGCACCCTCATGATTCCGACAACAACCTCGGCAATCGCTACCAACACTCATACCTCGATTTCGAGATAAACATCGGACATCGGTCCTCATGTCACTCTCATCCAACTGAGCCCATCTCATAACAGTGTTTCCTTGTATATCATCAATGTATCAATAATATATCATGAATGATGATAATGCATGCAATGTTTGAGTTTAATGTCAATAATCAAATCAATATCAAAAGTATCACACATGGGCACACCAATAATATTAATAAAAAGCTACACAATAAGCCATAATAGAATCACTATCCTCATCTCAAACGACAACAAGTAATGTGATACAATATCATAGTCAAGATATATCAATAGTCACCAATATCTCCTATCTCCATGTGGCATTGAGCAAACAACAATAGATTAAGATAAGTCACAACGAATAATTTTTCGAGGTGGCTGACGACCAAATCACACAACAGGGCTGTTACACCTCGGAAAAAATTTCGTTGATGCACAATGAATAGACTAACGAAGTGTACGATATTTCAATAAGTAAGGAAACGTCATTTCATGACCCTAATTAAGAGTTCAAAGACATTCGGAGTAAGAGGAGAAAGTTTGCCAAGAAAGGGCAAGGCATACGATAGGTATCGAAAAGGAATTACGAGTAACAAGTTAACGATGACTTAATGATGCTTTGGAGAAGAGTTATAACGTCCCTTAGATTGTTAATGAGGTGATTAACAAGTGCTCAAGGAGTCGACGAGAACGAACTTCGAAAAACTGGGCATTATACAGCCAAACATACTGGCCGTATAAAACATACGGGCCGTATGTTTAACCGTATAATCAGCCCAGATTAGCACCCCTCTCTGGACCAAATCTACGGCCAGACATACGGTCAGTAAAATTTATACAGACCGTATGTTGGTCCGTAGAAACTGGTCGGGACAGATTTTGTGTATTAATAAGGGATCAAGTCTCATTTCATTTCATTTCCCTTTCACACCCCTTCTCTCTAAAACATATCTCTACACTTCTCCCACAAAAATTCAAGAAATATTAGTGATCAAATACATCAAACTAAGTGAATCAAGTGTAAGAAATCCATTAAAGTTCATCCAAGACAAGGAATCCAAGTAAAGGTGAAACTAAGGTTTTGCTCAAGTGAGGTGTTTCCACCCAAGGTTCATCCCTACACCATCTAAGGTAAGTTTTATGGTAGTTACATGTTTTTTAAGGTATTTGAAAGTTGAAACACTTAAATTGTAGAAGGATATAGAAAAATGGGTCATGAATGTGGGAATAGTGTCATTTTGAGTAATAACTTGAATTGAGTCATGATTCTTGATGTGTTGTGATATGGTTATGTTATAAATAATGTTAATAACATGGGATAGACATTGTCTATGAGCGAACGCAATCGTGTGTTATGACCATGGATATGGATGATTGGAAGTGAATTGAGAAATATGGATAATGTGGATGAATAAAGACTATTGTTATGATATTGTGAATGTATTATTGACATTTGGGAGTTGATATATGATGTGGAGGAAGTCGTATAAATAAAGGAGATGCTGTCCAATTTTTTCTAGCTTTATTCATGAATGCCAGCTATCGATTTTCTAATGATAGTATAACTCTAATGAAGGTTGAAACGTAAGTGTTGAAGGAGAACGTGCAAGTGATAGAATAGTTGAACGCAAAGGTATGTAAGGCTAGCCCTTATTTCATAAGGCATGGTTCTTTGGCCAAATATCTAATCTTCTATGAGTCTACGTTGTCCTCCAAATGATGCTACGATTGTACTAAATTCCTCATATGATGAGTAATCCTATAAGGATAGATGTAATGAACAACGATAGTAATGATGCTAAAGATGCCTATGAGCTTTTACGTATATGTACCTATGTATGGCTATTATGAAACCCCGAGCTTATATGGCCGGGTAGAATATAAGTGTGTATATATATATAATGTGCGCGCACCACTGCAGTTGGGTATGGACAACCCTGAAGCCTTGGTAGGGACAGGTATGTGTAACCCTGAGCCTTGGTAGGGCCAGGTATGTATGATAACCGAGCCTAGCCATAGTCGGGTACGCGAAACACCGAACCTTCGTGGTTGGGTATGCTATGTAAATGCTATAATATGATATTGATATGTATACGATATAGATATGAGTATGAATACGAATATGATATGAATATGAATATGAATATGTATATGAATACGACTATGGATACGAAATGTAAATGAGTACGGATATGAATACGGATACGGATATGGATGTATGTACACAATCTCGCATTTGAAAAATGGAAAGTCCCTATGAATAGCAAGTAAGTGCTTATGATGATGATACTACTATCTCCCATCTTATGTTATTTCTTATGTTGCTTATTATGCTTCTACAATGATGTTGATCATGATTTACATACTCAGTACATTCTTCGTACTGACGTCCTTTTGTTTGTGGACGCTACGTCATCCCCGCAGGTGGCCAGGGAGACAGACTTGATCCATAGCTTTACTACTCAGGGACTACATAGCGGAGCTCCATTTCATTCAGAGCTACGGCTTTTGGTATTTATATTTTTGTGTACATATTTATGGGCATAGCGGGGTCCTGTCCTGCCTATATGATATGAAATACTTTTCTTAGAGGCTCGTAGACATGTGTATATGGTTAGATGTGTTTGGCCTTGTCGGCCTATATTTTAGATGTCATTTTGTTAGCCTCGTCGGCTTATGTACATTGCTATGGGCATTGCTATTAATTGTGATATATATATATATATATATATATATATATATATATATATATATATATATATATATATATATGTATTGTTGCCCAATGAAAATAGTATGATTGATGGATAGAAAGTATGATTTAGTTATGTGGCTCACCTAGATGTAAATGTAAAGGTATGTTAAGAGGTGCCCGGGTGGGCTAGTACCGGGTGCCCGTCGCGGCCCTCCAGTTGGGTCGTGACAAAAGTTGTAACAGAGCAGTTCTGTCCTAGGGTGTGTCTATGAGCCGTGTCCAGTAGAGTCTTGGTTATGGGTGTGTTGCGTGCCATACTTATAAATAAGAGGCTGCGGGCATTTTAAGAATGATTGACCTTTTTTCTTCGTAAGATTGTGCGATAGAGCTATTGCATAAGAACTTCTTTTTCCTTAACCATGTGTTATGTATTTCAGAGATGCCTATAAAGAGAAAGGCTAGGCAGCCCAAAAGGGCAAGACAGTGGCAGAAAAGCGAGCTGAAAGAGCACCGCCAACAGTTGTAGAGGAAAGTGAGTCGTAGAATGTGGCTCAATCTCAGTCCTCCCAGTCAGTACCTATTTTTGAGGACCGTGAGGGAGCCTTAGCCCCAGCTCCAGCACCTCCGGATCCTCCACCGGATGCTTCAGGCCAAGATGTAAAAGAGGCCATTCATTTGCTTACTCAATTGGTTGCTGCCCAGACTCAGCGGAAAAGTACAGGGCAAAGTGATAGGGCTGTTAGTGCAAGGGCCCGTGATTTCATTAGCTTGAACCCTCCAGAATTCCTTGGATCAAAGCCGGATGAGGAACCTTATAATTTTGTTGATGGAATGTTGAGGACGCTTCGATTGATATATGTTTCGGACACCGAATCGGTGGAGTTAGCATCCTATAGATTGAGGGATGTCGCGATCCATTGGTACACGGTTTGGATGGCTTCACGGGGAGCCAATGCGCCTCCCCCGGTATGGCAAGCATTTGTAGATGCTTTCCTCCGACATTATTTGCCTCCAGAGGTTCGGCGAGCTAAGCCGATAAGTTCTTGAATTGAGGCAAGGAAGCATGAGTGCTTTAGAGTATATTCTCTGCTTCAATTCTTTGGATAGGTATGCTTCGTCCATGGTAGCAGATATAGGTGATCGAGTGCACCGATTTGTGAAAGGCCTAGGGCCACATTTGATGGATAGGTGCTTGACTGCGTCCCTTCAGGAAAATATGGATATTTCACGCATTCAGGCCCACACTCAAAATTTAGAAGAATGCCTACAACAACAAAAGAGTGAGCGTGAGCATGATAGGGGACATAGCAAGGGAGCTAGATCTTCGGGTCCGATGAATGAGTTTAGAGGCGGGCACAGATAGAAATTTTTGAGGCATTCAGGCCATTCTATGACTAGTGCGCCTCCAAGATTTTCAGGCTAGATATTTGATAGATCTACTCATTTTGGGCCGAGTCATAGTTTTTTCGGTTCGCAGTTCAGAGGTGATTCGGGTTAGGCGAGGCCACCCATACCACGATGTTCCCAGTGTGGGAAGTTACATTGGGGTCAGTGCCGATTGGGTTCGGAGTTTTACTATTCATGTGGTCGACCAGACCATATTATGCGTGATTGCCCCGCAGTTGGTGGTAGAGGTAGGACCTAGCCTTCAGGGTCGGTAGCCGGATCTTCGTTATCTGTACGCCCTATGGGGCCAGGTTCACATGCGCCAGTCGGCCATGGTAGAGGCAGAGGGAGAGTCCCCAGTTCTAGCGGGCCTCAACACCGTATTTATGCTTTGGCTGGACGCCAAGATCTTGAGTCTTCTCCTGATGTTGTCATAGGTATATATCGGTATTTTCTCATGATGTATATGCTTTGATAGATCCGGGATCCACATTGTCATATGTTACTCCGTATATTGTGGGTTGGTTTAGAGTCAAACCGGAGTCGATCAAACCTTTTGAGGTGTCTACACCTGTTGATGAATCGGTAATAGCTAGCCGAATATATAGAGACTGCATAGTTGTGATTTGTGACCATCATACTACGGTTGACTTGCATGAGTTAAAAATGATAGATTTTGATGTTATTATGGGCATGGATTGGTTAGCTTCTTGCTATGCCAATGTTGATTGTAGAATGAAAATGGTTTGCTTCTAATTTCTGGGAGAACCAGGTTTAGAATGGAAAGGAAATACTGCGTCACCAAAAGGTAGGTTTATTTCCTATATAAAGGCAAGGAAAATGATCACAAAAGGTTGCATTTATCATCTAGTTCGGGTTCAAGATGTAGAAGTTGAACCGCCGACTCTTCAGTCATTTCCCGGAGTGAATGAGTTTCCGAATGTGTTCCCGAAAGAGCTTCCAGGCCTCCCTCCCGAGCGGGAGATAGATTTTGCTATTGATGTGATGCCAGACACCAAGCCTATATCTATTCCTCATAGAATGGCTCCCGCAGAATTGAAAGAGTTGAAGGAGAAATTGAAAGACTTGCTTGAGAAAGGCTTTATTAGGCCCAGTTCATCCCCGTGGGGAGCACCCGTATTGTTTGTCCAAAAGAAAGATGGCTCCTTGCGAATGTGCATTGACTATCGGCAACTGAATAAGGTGACGATTAAGAATAAATATCCTTTTCCGAGGATTGATGACTTATTTGATCAATTATAAGGTGCCAAATGGTTTTCAAAGATAGATCTGAGGTCCAGGTATCATCATGTGAGAGTTAGGGAGAAAGATATCCCTAAGACAGCCTTCAGAACAAGATATGGCCATTTTGAGTTCCGAGTGATGTCATTTGGACTAACTCATGCACCGGCAGTATTTATGGATTTGATGAACAATGTGTTCAGGCCCTTCCTAGATTTATTTGTGATTGTATTCATCGACGATATCTTGGTGTATTCTAGATCCGAGGGAGAACATGAGGATCTTTTGCGTACTGTCCTCAGTGTTCTTCAAACTCAAGAGCTATTCGCCAAATTTTCTAAGTGTGAGTTTTGGTTGAACTCAGTGACATTTTTAGGGCACATTGTTGCAGCCGATGGTATTCGGGTAGATAGCCAAAAGATTGAGGCCGTGAAGACTTGGCCAAGGCCCACAACTCCAACGGAGGTTCGTAGCTTCCTGGGCTTAGCAGGTTATTACAGGAGATTTATAGAAGGCTTTTCTTCCATTTCTGCACCACTCACAAAGCTGACCTAGAAATCAGCTAAGTTTCAATGGACAGATGCTTGTGAATGTAGTTTCCAAGAGTTAAAAGATAGATTGACTTCTGCCCCAGTCCTGACACTTCTAGAGGGATTGGAAGGTTATGTTGTTTATTGCGATGCTTCAGGCATTGGGCTAGGCTGTGTGTTGATGCAACATAGTAAGGTGATTGCATATGCTTCAAAGGCAATTACGGAAACATGAGAAAAATTATCCAACCCATGATCTAGAATTGGCTGCAGTGATTCATGCATTAAATATGTGGAGACATTACTTGTATGGCGTTCATGTAGATATATATACAGATCATAAGAGCCTTTAGTATATCTTCAAGCAGAAAGAGTTGAATTTGCGGCAACGACGATGGTTGGAATTGCTAAAAGATTATGATGTCAATATCCTATATTACCCTGGAAAGGCAAATGTTGTGGCTGATGCTCTTAGCCGTAGATCCATGGAAAGTTTGTGTGATGTACGACCAGAGAAAAGAGAAATGGCTCGTGAGCTCCAATAGTTAGCTAGCCTAGGAGTTTGAGTAGTGGACTCAGGTAGCAGGGGAACTACCATTCAGAATTCAGCAGTCTCGTCGCTAGTAGCGGAAGTGAAAGAGAGACAATATGAAGATTCCATGCTAATGCATTACAGAGATACACTCCCTTAGAAGGAGGAGTCATCATTTGAGATTTCAGGAGACGGAGTTCTTCGATGCCAAGGCAGATTATGTGTTCCTGATGTTGCAGGTTTACGCCATCAAATATTGAGAGAAGCTCATTATTCCCATTATTCTGTCCACCCCAGAGCAACGAAAATGTACCATGATCTTAAGTCTATATATTGGTGGAATGGGATGAAGAAAGACATAGCGGAATTCGTAGCTAAATGTCCCAAAAGTCAACAAGTGAAAATCGAGCATCAAAAGCCGGGCAGATTGTTGCTAGCTATAGAAATCCCAACTTGGAAGTGGGAAGTGATTAACATGGACTTCATTAAAAGCTTACCCCGTTCTCGATGTAAGTATGATTCTATATGGGTGATTGTGGATAGACTCACGAAGTCAGCTCATTTCTTACCAGTCAGAACGACATATGTGGCAGAAGATTATGCAAAGCTTTATGTTAAAGAGATAGTGCTACTCCATGGTGTCCCAGCATCTATTATCTCAGATAGAGGAACTCCGTTTACGGCTAATTTTTGGAAGTCCTTCCAAAAGGGTTTGGGGACTTAAGTGAGCCTTAGCACGACATTTCACCCGCAGACTGATCGACAAGCTGAACGTACCATTCAGACTTTTGAGGATATGTTATGGGCAAGTATGATAGATTTTAGAGGTAATTGGGATGATCACTTACCCCTCATTGAATTTGCTTATAACAATAGTTATCATTCTAGTATCCAAATGGCACCGTATGAGGCGTTATATGGGCGAAAGTGTAGATCCCCAATTGGATGGTTCGAGGTAGGAGAGACTAAATTGATGGGGCCAGACTTGGTCCAGCAAGCCATAGAGAAAGTTAAGCTCATACAAGATCGGTTATTAGCAGCCCAAAGTCGTCAAAAGTCCTATGCAGATAATCGTCGAAGGGACTTAGAGTTCCAAGTGAAAGATTAGGTATTCTTAAAAGTGTCACCAATGAAGGGTGTAATGAGATTTGGCAAAAAGAGGAAACTTAGTCCCCAGTACATTGGGCCTTATGAGATTGTGCGCAAGGTAGGCAAAGTGGCCTATGAATTAGATCTACCTCCTGATTTTGAGTCAGTTCACCCAGTTTTCCATTTCTCGATGCTTCGTAAATATGTTGGAGATCCTACTAGGATCGTGCCAGTAAATGATGTTCTTATGAAGAGGTACCCATTGCCATATTAGATAGGCAAGTACGGAGGCTTAGAAACAAAGAAGTGGCCTCATTTAAGGTTTTATGGAGAAACAATAAACGAGAAGAAATGACATGGGAAGTGGAAGCAAATATGAGATCCAAGTACCCACACTTATTTCATCCCCTAGAAGAGATCCAAGACGAGACATCAAGATCATAAGGTATGTATGTTTTCTTTTATGCATTTGGGTCATGTGTGGCCAAAATTTATTTCTATTATGTTGTGGCCCTGTGAGGCATTGTTATTATGGGCTGTTGTGACAGGATGGTAGTGCCATATTACAGGGGAAACTCTGGCAAATTTTTATAGGATCCCCGAGAACTTAACATTCGAGGACGAATGTTCTTAAGGGGGGAAGAATGTTACACCTCGAAAAATTTTCCGTTGATGCACAGTGAATATACTAACGAAGAGCACGAAGTGTACGGTATTTAACAAAGTAAGGAAATGTCATTTGATGACCCTAATTAAGATTTCAAAGACATTCGGAGTAAGAGGAGAAAGTTTGCCAAGAGAGGGCAAGGCATACAATAGGTATCGAAAAGGAATTACGAGTAATAAGTTAACGATGATTTAATGATGCTTTGGAGAAGAGTTATAACGTCCCTTAGATTGTTAATGAGGTGATAAACAAGTGCTAAGAAGGTTCCATAAGGATTGGAGATCAAACGAGTCGACGAGAATGAACTTCGAAAAACTGGGCATTATACGGCCAAACATACTGGCCGTATAAAACATACGGGCCGTATGTTCAACCGTATAATCAGGCCAGATTAGCACCCCTCTATGGACCAAATCTACGACCAGACATACGGTCAGTATAATTTATACGGACCGTATGTTGGTCCGCAGAAGCTGGTCGGGACAGAGTTTGTGTATTAATAAGGGATCAAGTCTCATTTTGTTTCATTTCCCTTTCACACCCCTTCTCTCTAAAACATCTCTCTACACTTCTCCCATAAAAATTCAAGAAATATTAGTGATCAAATATATCAAGTAAGTGAATCAAGTGTAAGAAACCCATTAAAGTTCATCCAAGACAAGGAATCCAAGTAAAGGTGAAACTAGGGTTTTGCTCAAGTGAGGTGTGTCCACCCAAGGTTCATCCCTACACCATATAAGGTAAGTTTTGTGGTATTTCCATGTTGTTTAAGGTATTTGAAAGTTGAAACACTTGGATTTTAGAAGGATATAGAAAAATGGGTCATGAATGTGGGAATAGTGTCATTTTGAGTAATAACTTGAATTGAGTCATGATTCTTGATGTGTTGTGATATGGTTATGTTATAAATGATGTTAAGAACATGGGATAGACATTGTATATGAGTGAACGTAATCATGTGTTATGACCATGGGTATGGATGATTGGAAGTGAATTGAGAAATATGGATAATGTGGATGAATAAAGACTATTGTTATGATATTGTGAATGTATTATTGACGTTTGGGAGTTGATATATGATGTGGAGGAAGTCGTATAAATAAAGGAGATGCTGTCCAATTTTCTCTAGGTTTAGTCATGAATGCTAGCTATCAATTTTCTAATGATAGTATAACTCTAATGAAGGTAGAAACGTGAGCGTTGAAGGAGAACGTGCAAGTGATAGAATAGTTGAACGGAAAGGTATGTAAGGCTAGCCCTTCTTTCATAAGGCATGGTTCTTTGGCCAAATATCTAATCTTCTATGAGCCTACGTTGTCCTCCAAATGATGCTATCTTCAAAAGCTACTAAGCTCATAATTCTCTATATGTTACGATTGTACTAAATTCCTCATATGACAAGTAATCCTATAAGGATAGATGTAATGAACGACGATAGTAATGATGCTAAAGATGCCTATGAGCTTTTACGTATATGTGCCTATGTATAGCTATTATGAAACCCCGAGCTTATATGGCATGGTAGAATATAAGTGTATATATATATATATATATATATATATATAATGCGTGCGCACCACTGCAGTTGGGTACGGACAACCCTGAAGCCTTGGTAGGGCCAGGTATGTATGATAACAG
Organism: Lycium barbarum; assembly: GCF_019175385.1. NCBI lineage: Eukaryota > Viridiplantae > Streptophyta > Magnoliopsida > Solanales > Solanaceae > Lycium > Lycium barbarum. The sequence continues at coordinate 120,672,611 of NC_083340.1, read as the reverse complement.
AGCCTAGCCATGGTCGAGTACGCGAAACACTGAACCTTCGTGGTCGGGTATGCTATGTAAATGCTATGTATATGATATTGATATGTATACGATATAGATATGAGTATGAATACGAATATGAATATGAATATGTATATGAATACGACTATGGATACAAAATGTAAATGAGTACGGATATGAATACGGATACGGATGTATGTACACAATCTCGCATTAGAAATGGAAATTTCCTATGAAAAGAAAGTAAGTGCTTATGACGATGATACTACTATCTCCCATCTTACGCTATTTCTTATGTTGCTTATTATGCTTCTATAATGATGTTGATCATGCTTTACATACTCAGTACATTCTTCGTACTGACGTCCTTTTGTTTGTGGATGCTGCGTCATTCCTGCAGGTGGCCAGGGAGACAGACTTGATCCATAGCTTTATTACTCAGGGACTACATAGCGGAGCTCCATTTCATTTGGAGCTACAACTTTTGGTATTTATTCTTTTTTGTACATATTTATGGGCATAGCGAGGTCCTGTCCCGCCTATATGATATGACATACTTTTCTTAGAGGCTCGTAGACATGTGTATATGGTTAGATGTGTTTGGCCTTGTCGGCCTATATTTTAGATGTCATTTTGTTAGCCTCGTCGGCTTTTGTACATTGTTATGGGCATTGCTATTAATGGTGATATATATATATATATATATATATATATATATATATATATATATATGTATTGTTGTCTAATGGAAATAGTATGATTGATGGATAGAAAGTATGATTTAGTTATGTGGCTCACCTAGATGTAAATGTAAAGGTATGTTAAGAGGTGCCCGGGTGGGCTAGCACCGGGTGCCCGTCGCGGCCCTCCGGTTTGGTCGTGACAAGGGCCGAACCTAAGACAATAACCAACCCAACTTCATACCCGAAGGTTTACATGGGTTCTCCGACAATATCATCTAAACATAAGCTTCGCTAATCAAAGTCTCACCAAAAGGTAAATCATAACCTACTGGAAGGCCGAACAACAAAGTCTCCAATAATCAAACCATAGACTTCCTTTTCCTTTGAGCCTCAATATAATGAATGTCTAAACATATCTTAATCATGGAATTAGTATCAAGAAGAGCATTATTCAAACCCTACTTTTATTCAAGACCCAAATTCCCAACCTATGGAATAGGGTTTATGAACTACAAAGGTGAAATTAGGAATTCTAAAGATCTCAACATGATATTAAAGCTCTAGGTGATAAATTCCCATCAATATCGAGCCACAAGAACCAACAATTTACTCAAATTCAGATTCTAGGCAAAACACCGCAAATTTGGGTATAAACCTTAACTCCCAATTCTACAATTAGACCTTAATCAAGAAGTAAACATGTTAATATAGATTATATTCATCAAATCCATCATCGCTAAAGCTAACCCAACTACTAATTTCAGACTTATAGATAAGAAATCATTTAGGTAGAAACCCATTAAAACCCACTATTAATACTCAACTTATTGATGAACTTAGCATGAACCATGAATTTATATGGTGATTTAATGATCAAGGAATGAAATATAAGGTTGGGAAAACTCACCACAAAGCTTAGACTTTTCAAGAACTCCAAATCCCTCTCCAATATCCTTTAGACGAAATGGAGAAATGTTTACAGACTTAGGGGTTTTTATCACTTAAACCATTCAGCTACTACTTGACAGACGCTTCGACGCTTAGCTTGACTGCTTCAGCGGTCGCGCTTCCATGCTCTGGGTACCTCTTCAGTGGTCCCTTTCAAATGGTCTAGACCGGTTCAGCTGTCGATACATTGCTTCCGCGATTTCGCTTTAGCAGTACTAGTGTCGCGGAAGCGGACACTAGTAAACCAGACAACAGAACAAGTTTCATGAACTTCACCCGAAGTCTCGACTAACACTCGATACCGTCTGCTCACAAATCAAATATGCAACTATATATAAAAATGCTCTACGAATGCATACGTGGCCTCAGAATTCCCATCGGGGGTCTCGTTGACCGAGTCAACCCCTAATACCCCAAAACTAACCTTCCAACCCAAGTTCTAAAATGCACCGGAGTACATTGAGAACCAAACCAAATATGCACACAAGTTCTAACAGACCATCCGAACCTTTTGGAATTGACGGATTCTCGAAAAAAGTCTGTTTACTCAAAAGTCAACTTTGAGTCAACTATTTTTTGCTTTTACACCAAATTTTCCCAAAACGTACCCAAATCAACCCCGATGACCTCGGGAAGCATGCCACCGGTCCCCGCGGGTCAAATATGAGCTAATAAAGCTCGAATAAGGATCAAAAGGGTCAAAATGCAATAATGACTAAACGGGTTATTCATGCCTCTACCCTTTTAAGGTTCAACAGTTACAAAATGCTAGCTCCACTTCAATGACTCTACCAGTCAAGGAAGTCCCTTACAACCCAATTATAAACACTTATTACAAACTTCTAACAAAGGTAAATAGATGAAACCAGAACTAGAACCTAACTTACAACAAAATAATTTAATGATAATTCTTGATAAGCTCAGGTTCTTTTGTCAATATGTAGTTGGTTCTCTAGAGAATCAGGTGTTTACTCCGCTCACTCTTGACGCCTCACATTGAATATTTGTGGTTAAACTTGAAAGCTTGTTCGTGTCGTTTATATAGAAGTAGTTGCCGACCTGTCTTGTTCGAATCCAACAAAGTATTAGTTTCATAATTGTCTCCAAAACCAATCCTTGTTTGACTTAGATTTCCTTCTTTCTTCGTATGTGCGTCGGCATCTCATTTTCATACTTCAATGCTAATTCCATGTATTTAACTTATGGTAAGTTGTCACGCCCCGAACCATGGCTTGGACATAAAACGACACTCATTGCCTGAGTACATGTGATCGTGCGAACCATGTGGCTTGTTGAATAAACATAGGACATGTACTATTATAGAATGTGTTGAAATCAGTTGTGGCTGTGAAGTCTATTTGATTAAGTCAAATGATTATCTATCACCTAAACTGTGCTCTATGGTTAAAAATTGTATGAAAAGTCCTTTATTGAGTCACAAGAATGTGATTGTAGCTCTCCACGACTGAATCCAAATTTTTCTGGACCTTAAAAAATGTCTTTTAAAATCTCAAAAATGATACTGCCCTAATGTTTAGAGTGATTAGTTTGGCATTTTTAAAGTGATGAGGAAGGCCAGAAACTTATGTGCACATGCAGTTATCCTTAATACCTGCTTTGATATTACATGAATATGGTTACATATGGCCTTACATAAAGATAGCTTTGAAGTGAACCTAGTGACCCAGACCTATATATGCTCCTCTGATGTCTATTCTAAGTTAAAGGACTTGCATTCTATTGATGATTCAGAATCTTGAGTTTCAAAGTAAAAATGGCATGCAAGAAAGTTGAGAAATCCTGAATTTAGAAACTGTGGATTTAGTTGATGATTTGGGAATCCTGCTAGTCTCTTTGGAGTGTCCTATAGGAAAAGTTTGCACTTTGTGCCTTACCTGACTCTGCTATACATGCCTATTTCATTTTCCATGACATTAAATAACTGTTTGTCTATGCTTAGAAAAATATCAAAAGGTAGACCTGAGTACAATGTGAACTAGCAATGAGTGAAGATTTAGATTGAAAGTGAGTGTGTTCTAGGACTTATGTGATTCATAATATTTTAACATGTCAAAGCTATCTCCCTGTGGCATGTATGCTTTCCTATCTCTAAACTAAATATTGTTGTTGTCATGCTCTATCTATGCATTTTACCTCATTTCCTATGTGTGCATGGAGATGGTGTTAAGTGTCTTATTTTTTTTAACTTTCTTTGCCCTTCATTGTTGAATTCCCTATATATAAGAGGTACACCCTTTGATATACAAGGTACATTTAACTTCATGTACACTCCAGTATATATGAGGTGGCACAATTATTATATACAACTGTATATCCACCCTCCTACTTTCTTTAAATGAATTGATGATGTATAGTACTTGTGCTGCATGGCTGTTTAAACTCTTTTGTGTGTGCTAATTTAAAAAATGTCTTCCTGAAAATTGGTCAAGTATTGATGCTATATGTAGACTGTGTATACTGGTTCTGTGTTTTTGCAATCATGGATTATTTATTACTTTGCTTTGGCTATGTGACAATTTATTCACTTGGTATAGTCAAATCTGTTGGATATATACATGGATAGTTTGCTAAGGATTGTTTGTTGCCATCATTGGATATATACTAAGTTGGTTCGTATTTTTTCCAATTCGCGTTTGCACTTGCTTTATTTAAAAAGGAAAGTGTCCCGAGAAAGTACGGTTGTCAATCATATCGGAAAAAAGGAAAAAATAAACTTCTACGTGATTGGTTCTCTAAATGAACATCGTTTTAGAATCGCCACCTAGTTTATAGGTAAGCTGGTAAAATCAGTTCGAAAGAGTTCATTTAAAATGGTTATATTTTAAAAGAAACCAATCTATATCAAAGCGTGGGTTAGGGTTCTGATGATCCCCCGGGGAAGGTGTTAGGCATCCCGGTATTAAGGATCCATAAAATACGATTGAACGACGGGTTCTAACAATATGCCTTGTAGATATAAATTGTTTTTGATAAAAACTTCTTTTGTTTTATATTTCCGCAAATGAAGGTCTGTCATTTATGAAAAAATACTCATTTTTCAAAAAATAAAAATGGTAGAGTTTTGCCCAAAATTGGGCGTTTTGGGTTTTGTACTAGAACAAGGTTAAAACCCAAAGGTGTTAACCTAAGTAGAACACTACGTAAGCCCACCCGAATTTAGAAAAAGGTTTTTTAGTTTTAAGTTTTATAAAATCATTTTTTGGCATACTATTATTATCCATATTTTAACCACATTTTATGTTTTTAGATTTTTATCTTTTTAGTCCAAGTTAATCCAAAAAATAGTCTAAGTCAAATTTTTGTCCAAAATGTTCATATGCATGGTCCATAATCATTTTTTTATCTTTAAGTCCATAAGATTTATCAATTGAATTTTTGTCCAAAATCATGATTTGTACTTAGAGAAATGTCCATTCATAAACGACAGTTTTAGTCCCAAATGTTTTTGTATGCTAATACTCGTAAAAATTAGTTTTTACAATTTTTTTTTAAATTGTTTTTGGGCAACTCTAAATGCGTGACAATTTTTAAAGGTTCCAATAAAGCAAATTTCATCAATTTTTGTCAAGTAAATAATAGGAGGTAGGGAGTTGGGCCTACCAAGCCCAACAGAATAAATGCATAGAAAATTTATCCGCTCCAAGTTATGCTCCAAATGTTCAGTCCATCCATGATGAGGTTAACTCGAACTAGCAAAGTTTGGATCTCGTTGGACCCACCAACGGATGGGGGGGGGGGGTTACAATAAGATGGGTATACAATCCATTAGTATTTGATTTAACGATATAAATTAAATTACATGGCCAAAAATTAAATTACAAAATAATTGGGCCAAGCCCATAATTGCGAACTATAAAGGGAAAGGGTCGTTTCATGCAAAAGGGACAAAAATTAAAATGTAACTTCAACTGATCGATGCCCAGGCCAAAAACTGGCCTAAGCTGTCCAAGTAGTCATATAAGCTCAATTTTTTTTAAGTGTTGGAACCTCGATATACTAATATACTAGGTGATATACCAATATGTAGAGAGCAAAATCCCTTAAGAGGACATACCCTCTATATATGTCTGATATACACTATATACGCCTTCCCCAAATAACATATTTAAACTACTTACGAAATCCTTAATCTTCCCTGCAAATGTCAAAGGATTTCCAAAGTTTATGCTACTCAAGATTTAACTAACAATTAAGGTAAGTACACAGTCAAGATCACAGTTTCAAGATAGCAAATTTAGATAGGAGTATCAAGAGGCCATCCAGCCAGCACAAGAAAGAAAAAAAAAGAAGCAATTTTAAACCAAAACAGGTTACTCATGAACCAGTTTCAAAACACTAATGCAAGGAGCAATTTTTAAAGTCAAATTGTAATTTCAGGAACATGATCAATTTAGACTAGAGTGGGACAATATTAATCCAGTTTTGACAACCTTTCTTCTCCTTAGTTTTTTTAAAAACTTATAATCACAGGTTTTTAGTCTCACTTAGACAACAGGTCACAAGCAAGGTTTATAACATAAGTTCAACCACCAACCTATCTTTCATGAATTCAGAGATACTAGTCGGTCAAAAATAATGCACACAAAGTCTCTAGGCACAGGTCAGGTTAAGCTAAAACAAACCAAAAGTGACCAGTTTTGTAAGGTCTTCATAGATTCTAAAAAAAATGCAATTTCAAATCTCAATCTGTTTCAACACCTTATGGAGCCAATGAAGGCAATTATCAACTACACACATAGTATTAGAGGTTAATCAAGAAAAAACACTACACATATTCCAATTAATCTCACATATAAAACCAACAGAAAATTACATCTAGATAATCATGGAGAAGTATTCTTATAACTCAACATCTTCCATCAAAGAGAAAGGGATATAATTAAGTTATTTCCTATTAGTTTTCTTAATTAGTCGAATATATCAGTCCTAACAAGATTCAAAGAGGGTTTTAGATATTATCATAGAGGTTTAAAGGTGAGATCACACACTAGATGAAGCTAAGAGAAGCAGCCAAGCTAAACAATCAAAGGTAATTTCATCTTTCCAAAAATGCTTGCAGTTTTCTTTTCAAACTCTTGCAATCAATTTTCTAGAACAACAAGTTTACAGTCTTGACTTAGCACCTTTTCAATCATTTTTTTTTAAAAGTTCTCAGATCCTAAGTGTAAAAAAAAAAATAGTCAACAAGGGAGAGGTGAGGCAAGTAAACACGCACATGGTCTAAATAGTTCACACACAGTCATAACAAAACTCTAGATAGTAGCATCCAAACAGTTCAAGTAATTCCAACAGGGGTCAAAATAGGTGCAAAATATTAATCTCAAGTGCAAGTTTTAGGTCTTAAATGGCATGGACGAAACAGGATCATATAAACAGAACCATCAAGCAAATAGGAAAGGGCAAAAAGGAAAAATGCATAAGCAACTTATAATTATTGAACTCACTACTTCATTTTTATCTTTTCTTAACTCATCAATATTCCAAGTTAAATAAAATTCTTAAGGATTTTCAGGTTCATATTTGTTGTATCCCGTATTTTTGAACGTCAGATTATTTGCTGAGATGGGACCCACACATCGAGATTTTTTTGGGACATCTGAAAACTCATATGAATCACATATGAGAAGTTAAACACAACTCAAGAAGGACTCTTGGGCCAAATCAAAGTGCAAGTCCTCCAAACGAATATTTTAAGAAAACGTTTTCGGGTGATCTGACTTCAAGGGGCAAACACGGTATTATAAGTTTGGAATTTGGAAAAGTACCAAGAACTAGAAGTTGTAGATAATTGAATTAGCGTTCCAACCATAGGTCGTGGGTGCCCAGGTGACATCGGTACAAGGAGATATGAACGTTTTAAGATCGAAAGGTCAGTGGGCTAGGCCCAACTCGGGACCAAACCGAGTTGGCCCAAAAAAATCAAAACAAATAATAAGGCCCAAATTTGTGAGGCCCAACCGGCCATGGTTATGGCCCAAGCCCATATTAAATAAAATTTGGTCAATAAATAAGATGACTAAGTCATCGGATTTCACATAATGTTCTAGAAATTTCAAGAAAAGCAAGAACAAGAGAGAGAGGAGAAAAACTTAAGGCCATTTCGGCCAAGAGCAATTTTCACAAGAAAAATTTGCAAAAATTCTCCAAAAATTATTTTCTACCAAGTAAAGGGTGATTAACAAGGTGGAGTTGTTGTTGGAGCAACAAAAATTCAAAATCATACAAGTTGTCAAGTTGTAGTCAAGTGAGAAGTTGAAGAAGAAAGGTGAGTTTTGATCTTGTTTTATGTGTTATATATGGTTTATATGTGTTGTAGTATGCTAAAATGGATGAAATTCATGAAGGAGAGAAATATAGTATATGGCCGTGTATATATATATGTGTGTGGGAGTCATGCTTCAATTATTTTAATTAGTGTTTAGTTGTTATTGTTGTGAATGATATGTGGAAAATGGAAGTTGAATGAGTTTGGAGAGATTGTAGTGGTGTATACATGTTGGAGTCGTGTGAGTGTGCATGGTATATGTGGCCGTGTATACTTGATGTATAGTCGTGTATATTGGTGAGTTGTGAAAGAATAATGAGCGAGTTGTAATTAATATCTTAATCGTTGTGTTGTAGATGTTATATCGCAAATAAAGACTTGACAAGTTTGGTGAAGTATTGGCAATTGGAAGTTTGTGTAAATTGAAAATAATGTTTTTGTATGGAAGACATGTAATGGTATTACTATGATGTTGTTGGAATATATGTATTATAAGGTTATTGTTGTTTCATTGGAATTGGAGAGTATTGAAGGAGGTAGAATGTTAATTGAAGTGTTGGAATGCACCTTGAATGGAATATGTGAATTTTTAGTGTGATTGTTGAATTATGTTAATAGTTTGGCCGGGTTTGAATTCCCGGATCGTGATTGATGAGAATTTGGATATGTTGAATGTTGAGGATGGTATATTTACAGAGGAAGTGCTGCCGAAATTTCGGTAGCCAAGTGGTTCCTTAAGATTCTAACTCTAAGTACCCTAATGAAAGTTTGGGTAAATGTGACCAATTTGCAGATTTTGACGAGATTGCAACGTGAATTCGGAATAGCAAAAGAAGCGGAAAGAGGTATGTAAGGCTTCACCCTTCTTTCTATGGCATGTCTTAGTTGAAATAAGTTGGGTACGAGCCTCGGGGACAACTCGGTTCCCCGGAATCCGCACCTAAAGTTTTCCACTTTTTGTTCAATAGAATTGAACTAGAAAGTGTGCCAATTGTTGGAAAAACCTCCTACACCCTTAGAACTTGTATAAATGGGACCCGATTACCCTAAGACCCTCACAAGTAACGCTATGACACGTAACATACGTAAATCATATACGCTACCTCATCCGGCCCGAGGTGGGCCCGCTACTCTCGGATTTTTCCTTACAGTCTTGCTTGACTTACTTGAAGTGAATCCAAAGGGAACCTTTGATCCCGATTTCGATACCAAATGATAAATACTATGACTCCTCTAACGAGGGCACTTCCATGACGATAATGATAACAATGATGTTAGATAAGAGAATATGCCTATGATACGTACTACCGGAACGACTCTATGACTAAGATGACTAAGCTAAGTATCTTATGTAAACATGAAAATGATAAACTAATTTTTGAATCTTATTTATATTTCCTAGCTATGACTTTATTTTCTAAAAGATTTCAAAGTCTATGAACCGTCATCTATGATGCCCCGATTTCATTCTACGTTTACTTTAATATTATTCCCCGTTGGTAGTCTCACCTTAAAATACTCGTTCCTTCAAGGTGAGACAAAGCGATCACGAGTATTCTATAATATAATTGGAGGTTACCGACCTTACGTCACTCCGATGACTACATGATTCTTCTTTGGGCTTTCCTGCATGCCTATGAGACATATGTATATAGGATACGTAAATGCATATAAGACATGTAAATGAATGTAAGATATGTGTATATATTTTTTTAAAACATGCACATGACGAAAGAGCTAGAGCGCTATAGACGCTGATGTACCTACACGACACACGTATATGTATATGATAAAAGAGCTAGAGCGCTATAGACGCTGATATATGTACATGATATATGCATGTGTATACGGGGAAAATGGAGGTAAGGGCAGAGCGTTATGAACGCATATCCACCTGATCAGTTGGCATTACATGATATGATATCGTCCCGGACGCGGGATGCCCGGACGCGGGATGTGTATATTTATGGTTAAATGGATCGGCTGCCGACGCCTCGACAATATGAGATGTCCTATTTTATATGTATATGTATATGAACAAGGAAAGATTCTTAAAGGAAAGCTAAGTACGCATAGCACCTGCCAAGGGTATATATATATATACAGGTTATGTTTCTATCCCAGGACATGTGTTGTAACTCTCTTATGTCATTATACATGATTCATATTTTCTGTATATTACTATTCATGCCTTACATACTCGGTACACTATTCGTACTGACGTCCCTTCTTGTGGACACTGCGTTTCATGCCGCGCAGGTCAGCAGACAGGCGGATTTGATCCTTAGAAGCTCTACCAGCAGTGTTGACAGTGCTCCAGTTATTTCGGAGCCTCACTTCCTTGGTACTATTTTGTGTATATATATTCGGGCATGGCAGTACTCAGCCCTTTCTATGTATAAGTGTACTACGTCTAGAGGCTCGTAGACAGATATGTACAGCCAGTTAAGTATAGTTAGGTATATGGTGTTTTGGCATGCTAATGTTGATGTATAAGTGATAACGAAGTTTATTAGTCTATGTTCAGAATGACGCCGCTAATGTTAATGTTAAAAAAAATGGCTCTGTTTACATGGCCTGCTAAGAGGTAAAGGTAAAACGATAGACAAGGGGTGCTCGGTACAAGTATCGGGTACTCGTCACGGCCCCTAGACGGGTCGTGACAATATTACTCAAGTTTCAACAAGCAATCAAGCATATTGACAGCTAATGCTAAGCATAGCAAATAACCACTCAGCCAGAGAGAAGAAAGAGACAAACAATGTTAGGCCAAGCAAATGAATATAGATAGTATCCAGAACATAATGCACTCAACAGATTTTTTGAGAGTCAATTGCTCAATTAGAGATCATGACTAATCTAGGCTAAAGTAAAAAAAAAAATACTTAGTCAAATAAAGCTTTTCAAAGTTTCAGTTTTAGGAGGTTGATACATAGTTTCCTCAAATACAATTGACAAACAAGATTTCAATTCCAACTCAGCCTATTTTTTATAAGATTCAGGGGTGATGAGAAGTAAGAGATACATTAACATCTCCAAATTCAGTCCACGACTAAGCAGAGAAACAAACAATGTTAAATCCAAAACAGGCCAGAAGAACCAGTGTTCAAACATAGTACAAAAAGCAAGTTTCATGCCAAATTATTGCTCAAATAAGACATGATCTACTTAGCCTAAAGGAGACTCCACAGAATTTACAAGGTTCTAAAAAAATCTTACAATTTTAAAGCTGAAATGCAGATTCCACAAACTCAGTCATAGACAAAGTTTTTTGTTCAAGTACAACTGCTTTTAAGAGATTTAGAGATGAAAATAAGCAAGGTTACTCCTAGGGTCCAAACCTAGACTAGTGTCAAAAATCATCCAAGCAATGTATATATCTTTGAGGTTTCAAAAATGCATTTTTCAAACTCAAGCTATTCCAAAACTCACAAGATATCCTCCTAAGTTAACTAAGTGGGACAATTCTACAGGTTCTAAGTAGTTTCAAGTAGGGACAAATAGGAGAAAATAGTGATTCAATATTTCAAATTCAACAACTCATTCTAAATTGCATTGCAACAATTAGCAAAAGTCACATAGAAGTAGTTTTGACACAGAAATAGGTTCCAATTTATTAACTAACCTCACATAAACTACTTTACGATTTCAAAATCTTACAAACTACATTCCAAATAAATTTTTAAACTTATTAAAATACTTGGAAAGGCTAATAAGTCATAAAGTCCACTCAGTGTTCAGTTCTAAATCAAAATGAACGCATAAATAGATTTTCAGAGTTTCAGGTTTACAAACTAAATTTTAGTAATGACTTAAAGTCTTTGAAATCTTTTTATAAAAAAAAAATAGAAATGTATTAATCACAAATCAAGTTATTATACACTTAGCCTAGTTATGTATCACATTTTAGTAGTTTAGACAGTCCAAAGAGTGATAGGACATAATCATCCAACCAACAGCAAACTCAAGATATTCAGCTTTCATGAAACCCTATTCCAGACTTACAAATAACTCCATGAATCATTTTAAAGGAAAAATTACTAACTTAAGACAATTTTCAACATATCAAACAAATATACTACTCTAAAATGAACCTAAGCAATTAACATAAATTATATTCAACTACATGGGAGCAAAATAGAATCTAGAATCTGAAATAAAACATAGGAATTATTTCCAGATTTCAGAACAACTGTATCTTACCCAAAATCATAGTTACGTACTCCTATCCTATCAAAACAGTCTCCAAAACCACCACAGTTTTAGAACACAAAGCTAAAAAGCATGAGATTACAATTTCAAATATAGATTTACAGCCAACTAAACTTCTTGTCCTAATCATCTAATTAGCTACCCTTAAACCAAACTTAAAAACCTTAGAACACCCCCCCCCCCCCCTCCCTTTTAAGTTATTTCTTCCTATTTTTTAAACTAGTAAGTTATAATGTCTATTTAGTATAACATAATCTAACACTTAGCTCATTTTATAATTTTGAATAACAAAACAAGCACAAAAATAACAATATTGAGTACTAGACTAAACATTTAAGTCATTTCAAATTTTCAACTAGTAAACAAGCTTAAACAAAGCATAATCATGACTGGAAATAGAAACAAGGATTGGAATAGGATTTACCTCTTACTGGGGCAACCTAAAGACCAAAATAGATTGAATCGTCATACTACAAACCACTAAACCCTTTTGATCCTCAAAAATCACCTTTTATAATGTACTTCTTGTATATCTATATATATTGAATAGATATTTATAATATTTCTTATAAAAACTATTTTGTATACATATATTTCTTGTATATCTCTTATATTTTTAGCCTATGCTTTTAAATTTTCCAAAAAAAGAAGAAGGTCGGACCATTAGAATGGCAATCACGCCTTCTATTTATAGCACCAAATATAGGGTTTAGGGATAAAAATGGAAATAAATTAAGTCCATAACCGAATTTCCCCCCTAATTCTACAAACCCTAATTCAAACATTCAAATTTCAGCAAAGGACAAATAGATTTTCAGCCATTTTATACTCATTTTTACCTCATCCAATCACAAATTCACATAAATCACATAATACCACTAAGAATCTAACTAATTGTACCCGAAAAATACAAATAAAATCAGAAAATACTAGGATAGTACGCCTCGTCATCAAATAACAAATTTATCACATTCTAATGGTACAAAATCGTACAAACAAGATAAAATCCCCAAAATTATTATTCAACCGAAGAACCTTATAGGAAATTTCCCTAGGTTCTCTCATTGAGTGCATATGGTGCACAAGTTGGCTAAGGGCCCTAGGCCTAGTCCATGGCAACCATATACTTGAGAGAACCCAAGTAACATCCCAAAAATGACTTAATTCGGGACAAATAATTAAAAAATTTCATGAAATTGAACCTGCGAATCACGAGAACTCGTGATAGGGCACAAAAGCCCTCTCAAATTTGGCCAAAAATGGTCGTGGATAGACATGGAGGCGGAACCCTAGAAATCGCATGAAATCGCCTAAGAAGGAGGCGAGGGGTGTGGGGGATGAAAAATAAACATTCCACCCCATTTTTTTTAAAGAACAACCCCCCTCTTTAAGTTTTAAAAACATTTAAATTAACCCTGCTTTTTATTTAATAGACTATATATTATAAATGTATATATAGCTAAATATGTTGATTACTTAGGCTAAATAAAAATTAAAACTCATAGAGTTAAAATGCAAGCTTTAAAACGAGCCCAATATTAACATAGTTCCGAGCAATATTTAAAAATGTGTAAATACAGTCAAAATGAGTCGTAATTCAGGTGTCTTCTTAATTAATAATTTTCCCGAGTTAGTCGGAATGGGATATATATCGCTTTTTCAAATCATATTTGTGAAAATAAATAACTCATAATTTTCTTGTAATTGTCAATTTTTATGAAATAATAATAAAATGTCAAATTTTGCAATTTTCTCGGGATTTTTTGAAATTTTAATTTTTACGAGTGTATTCTTGATCCGTTTTGGACTTAGAAAATTTGAAAATTAAAATACGCATCTTATGAAGTGAAAATTAGGTGTGAACATTTAACACATAAGTGGAGAGAAACAATAGCACTTATGAATTAAGCTTAAGCCTTCCCTGGTGTCTATCATGCCTGGGGTTCCTGGAAACCCCTTTGATGTTGTGTGGCATTAGGAACAAGAGGGTGAAAGCTTTCCCTTTTAGGATGTTTTTAGTGTCTCCATGGGTGTGTATATCATGATATATCGGCTGATAATTATGTATATTAACTTATATGGCATTGCTTATTTCTTGTTGAAGAAAATGATTATGTGGGCTTTTCTTTTTATTTTTTTGATGTTGGGTCTATTTGTATGCTTTTTGATTTTAATGGGCTTTAGAGTTATAAATCTATGGAAATCTATAGTTATTCGCAATGTTGGGCCTATCTCTTTGCTGTTGCCAGTTTATGTGAGTGTATATGTCTAGTCGAGTTCCTATTTCATTGAATGATGTATATTTTGGAGTTATATGCCTTATATATATTTAATATATCAGTGTTTCTTTTATTTAAGTCTCAGTCTAAACATGTCCTAATCCATATCTCCTTTTTTTTCACTTGCATGAAATATCATTATTTCAGGCGAGTTGTATTGTATAAAATTCTTGGGCCAAGGTCCCAATACCCTCTCTTGATCGAGTCCGTGGGAAAAAGTGGAAAGGGAAGAAAATATGATGAAGGCCCATCCATGGGTAAAAATGGAGGTTGGTGAGTTTGGTAGGCCCACCAGCTTAATTTCCTCCCTTTTAATTTCAGTTGTATAGCACATATATATATATGTGTATATGTAAATACTCATGAAAAAATATTTAAACCCCTATGCATGTGTAGAATTTAGGAAATCAACATTTAGTGTTCTAGAAAGTCGCTAAACCCTTTTTTTAAAAACTGGGATAACGATCAATTTTCACGTGACAAGTCAAAACTTAGCTTGATTTTAAAATTTCTCAAAATATTTTTTAAATGACATGGTTAGTGGTAAAGAATGCACAAATGGGATTTTGGTTAAGTTCAAAAAGGGGAACAACGTCTAATGGTTCTTTAAAATGGTTAAGTAATTTTGGGCTACCATCCATGATTTTTTAAAGGGTAGATAGTTTGATATTTTCTTTGAATTAAAACCATGTCGTAATAAATTTCTTTTGCAAACTATAGGAGTCGTTTTTAACCGGGGTTAGATGTACTAAAAAATAAAAAATTTGCAAATTTTTTGAAGCTAGAAATGGGCTTCGAATTTAACAAAACTAATCTAATAAAAGATGGTGACTGATTTGAGCCTGGAAGCCCAAAACAAAATAGACTGAAAATGAAGAGATAGTATACTTGGACCAAGAATGAGGTATGACGGATTTTTGACTTGGAATATATTTTAACCTTATGGGCTTCAAAAGTGATAAAATTTGGACTCGATAAAACTTTACTTTTTCTTATACATGTATAAATATAGAGATAATACTCATATTTTCTTATAAAAATAAAAACCCGTAAGAACTAAACTCATCTTATTTGGACTAAAATAATAGCGACTCTACTCGGGAGAAATCTCGAGTGTGTCCTAGTCCGGCAATAAAATGAGTCGAACACTTGCATGAATATTTAAACCCGAAAACCCCTTTTATGAAGGGGATTTTTTGCCAATTTTTTTTCTTGAAATTATGATATGACTATGAATGACATTTTTGGTGAAAATTAAACACTTGTAAAAAAATAAGTACATTAATCACACAGTGAAGCTCGTAGGTCAACCGTATTCTATGAATTATTAATACTAGAGTGCATAAAACTTTCCCTGGGGGATCATCAAAACCCTTACCTCGAACTTTAGTACCAAAAGATTTCTCTCTTGCTTGAAAAATCTTTTACCCGATTTTTCTAATTTTCCTTTACTAAATTAGGTGGCGACTCTAAAAATACTACAATCCAATTAGAGCACCAATAACCTCGTAGTAACTTTTATGCCTTACCTGCGTAAAAGCGAACCATAACATATGGCCACTCTGCTGGGGATTTCCTAGGTTCTAACCATAAGGGTTTAAGTACAATGGATTTTTAACTGTACTTATTTGTTTATGTGTTTAAATTCCGCAATTATAATTGTCATCCACTTCATATCATAAACTCCGCCACTCCTGGCAAAAATCATGGTTTCAAAGGGAACATGGGGGATCGTGGTCTTGTCTTTACTAAAAACCCAAAACACCCTTTCTTTGGAACACGTTGAACGTTAAGTTGGTGTACGGTCACCCAACGACCAACAACGGTTCACCCCAAGTAGTTCGCTTGGGTCTAAGGTCAATTAAAAAAATCCACTATTGCATATGCCTAGGTTAGAGCTAAGCCAAATCCAAATGAGAAGTAGACTGGGTGGTTTGAATATTTTAGTCGTATCTAAGCCCGATAGGGATACTACCCTGTGTCAAGTACGATTTATGACCCAAAAAACACTGCATATCATATTATGTGCTATTTGGAAACGTTTAAATGTGCCTATGAATGAAACCATTGCCTAGTTTTGGGGGGGAGGGGGGGATTAACTTTGGTTTTTGTTCTGTAGATATCAATCAATTTAAGTTTGGATATGGTCCTGACTACACCTGAGTTGTTACGGATTTAGGGGGACCAAATGTCCCCGGAGGAGAAAAGAGGAATTTCATGTCATTTAGGGAATTTGACATCCATCATGACTATGACCGGTTGCAAGGAACTGATAGAAGTAGTTACCGGATTCGGTGATTGTCACGACCCGACTAGGGCCAAGACGGGTACCAGGGCCTAACCACCGAGCACCACTCGTTTTATTACTCATTCTGCGTACAACCGTATTTTTTATGCTCATAATCGTAGAAAAACCATTTTCATGTGAAACATATTTACCCTTTATAAACCTAAGCCCTTTGGCAATCAATATATATATATATATATATATATATATATATATATATATATATAATCGCGAGACCATACTACCCACACATACGTATCTACGAGCCTCTACTAGAGTACAGGACCTATGGACGGGACAGGACCCCGCTGTGCCCAAATATGTACTCAAAAATAATAAACCAAATAGCACCTCCGGAGTAATAGAGTGCTCCTGTAAATCTGCTGATAGCTTCTACGGATCTGCACCATCCCCGTGTCTACCTGTGGGCATGAACACAGCATCCAAAGAAAACGGACGTCAGTATGAACATTGTACTGAGTATGTAAGGCATGAATGAAAGGAACATAATAGAGAAATCATAAGTCATAAGATGAAGATATAACCTGTGTAACTTTTACGGGTGAATACATGTCATACATACATCATATATATATATATATATATATATATATATATATATATATATATATATATATATATATATATATATATATAATCATAGTACATGCATCATCATAGCGCATACATCATCGTATCATATAAATCATCATCGTTAGCCCGCGTCCGGGTAACCATCATATGCCGCCCACTATTGGTGATCATGTCCGGCCTTCTAGGCGTGGTGGAATCATAAGCAGCCGGCCTTAGCGGTGACATGTCCGGCCATTTGGGCATGGTGGAATCACAAGCAACCCGCTTTTGCGGTGACATGTCCGGCCATTTAGGCACGGTGGAATTGTATCATCGTGAGCACATCATAAACTTAACATTATTGTACATGTCACAGGCATATCATGACCTTATCATAACTTAGCATCATTATAAATTTATCATCAAAACATACATTAGTACTTGAAGGCAACTATGGCTATGTCGGGGTGACATAAGGTCATGAACCGCCGATTACATTATGGAGTGGTCATAATCACTATGTGTCACCTTGAAGGGACTAACATTTTAAGGTGAGTGTACATAAGAAAAGCATCAATGGAATCATATTTAAGATCATTAACCTCATGGACATCGTATGTTACTCTAGGATTCTTTATACTTAAAGTCATCATCATCATTATCATGCTCGTATCGTATCTCTTTTCTTTATCTCATACATATATAACTCGTTACAGTCGTGGACTCATAGTTCCTTTATTTAGGGAGATTATGGAAAATTAGGAAAATTCATGTCATAGGAGTCATTCCTTAGAAAGAAGGGACTAGCCTTACATACCTCTTTTGTTTAGCTATTCTATCATTTGATCGTTTTCCTTCGATGCTCGCGTTTCTACCTTTAAGAAAGTTCGTATTAACGTTAGCTAATAAATTATAAGAACGTGCTTACTAAAGCTAGAGAAAATTGGGCAGCATTTCCTTTGTTTATACAACTTTCTCCATATCATATATCAACTCCCAAACGTTAATAATAACATTCATAATATCATCATCAATAACTTTTGTCAAATTCATCATTATCCAATCCCCACAATTTCCTCTCAAGATCATCCATAATCATGATCATAATACAACATTACATTCATTCTTATCTAATGTTTCTCTCATGCTCTTAACATCATTCATAACGTAATTACAATCACAACATATCAAGAATCATGATTCATTCCAAACTACTACTCAAAAATAACACTATTCTTACATTCATAACCCATTTTCTATCTCCTTCTACAATCCAAGTGTTTCAAATTTTCAATACGTTAAACAACATGGAATAATCATAAAACTCACCTTTGAATGTGTAGGAACTGGTTTTGGTTGGAAATACTTCCCTTGAAGAAAACCCTAGCTTCAAATTCCAAGGGATTTCTTGACTCTAGCAACCCCAAAGAGCTTCCTTGCACTCGATTCACTTGAATTTATGATATGAACCTTTGATTTCCCTTGTATTCTTGAAAATGAAATGTATGGAATGTTCTAGAGGCTTGGAGAGAAGTGGAGAAGTGAGGAGAATGAATATAATGAGGTGGGAACACATTTAAATACTTGGAAATACTCAACCCGTCGGGACTTATACGGACCACTTATACGGTTCGTATAACATTGTACGGTCTGTATAAGTGTCCGTGGTTCACCACCATGGAAGAAATTCTTCTTGTTGGGTTATACGGACCCTTATACGGTCCGTATAAGGTTCCACGGTCCGTGTAATGTGGTCGTGTAACTCACAGTTTTTCCGAAGTTGTCCTCGTCGTTTCGTTTGATCTCCAATCCTTATAGAACCTTCTTAACACTTGTTTAATAATTCATTAATGATCTAAACATCCCTATAACTCGTCCTCAAGGCCTTACCAAAAAATTCTTAACGCAATAATTTACGAAACCTTTCCTAAACCCCACTTATACTCCATTTGTCCTTATCAATCCTTATTCTGTCAATTCATATGACTTCAAAATCTTAACGTATGCATTCTAAGACTACTAAATATTCGTCTTATAGTCTTAAGAACTTCCTGTTACTCGTAAGCTCGCATTGGTTCATTCACTACACGACGACATGAAATTTCCAAGGTGTAACACTCTTCCCCCCTTTTCGAGGTGTAACATTCTTCCCCCCTTAAGAACATTCGTCCTCGAATGTTAAGTTCTCGGGGATCCTATAAAAATTTCGCCAGAGTTTCCCCTGTAATATGGCACTACCATCCTGTCACAACAGCCCATAATAACATTTCCTCACAGGGCCACAACACAATAACAATATAAGTTGGCCACACGCGACCTATATGCATAAAAAGAAAACATACATACCTCATAATATTGGTGTTTCATCGTGAATCTCTTCTGAGGTCTGAAATAAATGAGGGTATTTGGATTTCATACTCTCTTCTGCTTCCCAAGTTATTTAGTCTCGGTGGTTATTTCGCCATAAGACTTTAACTGAGGCTACCTCCTTATTTCGAAGTCTCCGTACTTGCCTGTCTAATATGGAAATGGGCACTTCTTCATAGACTAGCTTTTCTGTCACTTGGACATCATTGATTGGGACAATCCTCGTAGGGTCTCCAACACACTTACGGAGCATTGAGACATGGAAAACTGGATGGACTGTTTCAAGTTCTGGAGGCAAGTCCAATTCATAAGCTACTTGACCCACCTTGCGGATAATCTTATAGGGTCCAATGTATCGAGGACTTAACTTTCCTTTCTTGCCAAATCTCATCACACCTTTCTTTGGTGACACCTTTAAGTATACCTAATCATCAACTTGAAATTCTAGGTCTCGTCGGCGGTTGTCCACATAAGATTTTTGGCGACTTTGGGCTGTCAATAATCGATCTCGGATCACCTTGACTTTTTCTACCGCTTGCTGAATCAACTCAGGGCTTATTAGCTGTACTTATCCTATTTCAAACTATTCAATTGGGGATCTACACTTCCTTTCATATAAAGCTTCATACGGAGCCATTTGGATACTGGAATGGTAGCTATTGTTGTATGCAAACTCGATTAGAGTTAAGTGGTCATCCCAACTACCACCAAAATCTAGAGCACATGCTCTTAGCATATTCTCTAAGGTTTGAATGGTACGTTCGGCTTGCCCATCAGTCTGCCGATGAAATGCCGTGCTAAGTTTCACTTGAGTACCTAGACCTTCTTGGAAGGATTTCCAGAACTTGGCTGTAAATTGCGCTCCTCTATTTGTGATAATGGATATCGGAATACCATGGAGTCGCACAATTTCTTTGAGATACAACCTTGCATAATCTTGTGCCGAGTATGTGGTTCTGACTTGAAGAAAATGAGCCGCTTTCGTGAGTCTGTCCATGATCACCTATATGGAATCATACTTGCCTCGGGAACGGGGTAACCCCACAATAAAATTCATATTGATCACTTCCCATTTCCAAGTAGGGATTTCCATCGCTTGCAATAATCCTCCGGGCTTTTGATGTTCGATTTTCACTTGCTGGCAATTTGGACATTGAGCTACAAATTCTGCTATGTCTCTCTTCATGCCATCCCACCAATATATCAACTTGAGATCATGATACATCTTCGTTGCACCTGGGTGAATAGAATACCGAGAATGAGCTTGTTCTAGAATTTGACGGCGCAATTCTGCAACATTCGACACACATAGCCTGCCTCGGTATCTAAGAATTCCATCCATAGAAGTTTCAAATGGAGACTTCTCCTTTCCATGAAGTGCGTCTCTATAATGGCTCAACTGAGGATCTTCATATTGACGCTCTTTTACTTCCATATTCAGGGACGAAACTGTGGGATCATTAATACCAATTCCTGCACTACGTGAATCAATTAGACGTACTCCAAGATTAGCTAATTGGTGGAGCTCATGAATTAATTCTTTCTTTTCCGGAGGAACTTCACATAGGCTGCCCATTGATCGGCGGCTAAGCACATCAGCTACTACATTTGTCTTTCCGGGGTGGTATAAAATACTCACATCATCATCTTTCAATAATTCTAACCACCACCTCTGTCGCAGATTCAACTCCTTCTGTTTGAATTGAAAATGTATTGAAGACTCTTATGATCTGTAAAGATATCGACATGCACACCATACAAGTAATGTCTCCACATCTTTAATGCATGAGTAACTGCAGCCAATTCGAGATCATGAGTTGGGTAGTTCTTTTCAAGTTTCCGCAACTGTCTCGAAGCATAAGCAATGACTTTAACGTGCTGCATTAATACACATCCTAACCCAACACCGGAAGCATCACAATATACAACATAGCCATCTGGCCCTTCTGGGAGTGTCAAGACTGGGGCTGAGGTTAATCTGTCCTTCAACTCTTGGAAACTGCATTCACAAGCATTCTACTGAAATTTAACTGACTTTTGGGTTAGCTTCATTAATGGGGCAGAAATAGAGGAAAATCCCTCTACGAACCTTCTATAGTAACCTGCCAATCCCAGAAAACTATGAACTTCTGTAGGCGTCGTAGGCCTTGGCCAAGTCTTCACGGCTTCAATTTTCTGAGTATCAACTCGAATGCCATCATCTGAAATAACATGACCCAGAAATGTCATAGAATTCAGCCAAAACTCGCACTTTGAAAATTTTGCATACAATTCTCGAGTTCGAAGAATTCCAAGAACAATACGTAGATGGTCAGCATGTTCTGATTCTGTACGAGAGTATACCAGAATGTCGTCAATGAACATTATTACGAATAAATCCAAGAGAGGCCTGAATACATTATTCATCAAATTCATGAACACTGTCGGAGCATTAGTTAACCCAAACGACATCACCCGAAATTCATAATCGTCGTACCTCGTTCTGAAAGCTGTCTTGGGAATATCTTCTTCTTTAACTCTCACTTGGTGATAACCTGACCTCAAGTCTATTTTGGAAAACCACTTGGCACTCTGTAGTTGATCAAATAATTCATCAATTCTCGGAAGAGGATATTTGTTCTTTATCGTCACCTTATTCAACGGCCTATAATCGATGCACATTTGTAGGGAGCCATTTTTTTTTTCTTACAAATAGGACTGGTCCTCCCCACGGTGATGAACTGGGTCTAATAAACCCCTTCTCAAGCAAATCCTTGAACTGTGCCTTTAACTCTTTCAATTCTGCTGGAGCCATTCGGTAAGGAGGAATAGAAATAGGTTTGGTGTCCGGCAACACATCAATAGAAAAATCAATCTCTCTTTCCGGTGGAAGACCTGGAAGTTCATCTGGAAATACATCTAGAAATTCATTCACTACCGGAACGGATTGGAAAGTTGGAAATTTTGCTTCGGTATCATGAACTCGGACTAAGTGATAAATATAGCCCTTAGCTATCATCTTTCTTTCCTTAAGGTAGGAAATAAACCTACCTCTTGGAGATGCTGTATTACCCTTCCATTCAAGCACGGGCTCTCCCGGAAATTGAAATCGAACTACTTTCATTCGGAAATCAACATTAGCATAACATGAGGCCAACCAATCCCTACCCATAATCACATCAAAATGTAAAATTTCCACCATAACTAAATCAGCTTTAGTCTGGCGGTCGCATATCACAATTACATAATTTTTATATACTTGTCTAGCTATCACGGGATCACCAATCGGAGTAGATACCTCAAAAGGTTTTATTGTCTCAGTTTTCTCCCCAATACGACTAGCAACATACGGAGTAATATAAGATAGGGTAGAACCCGGATCTATCAATGCACACATATCATGGGAAAATACGGATAATGTACCTGTAACCACATTCGGGGAGGACTCAAGATCCTGTCTTCCGGCTAAAGCATACATACGGGGCTGAGTGGCACCTGAAGTAGATGCTACCCTTCTGCCTCTACCTCGACCTGCTCGAATCTGGGGAGTTTGCCCTACGGGGCGCACTGAAGAGGAACCAGCTGCTGATCCTGTGGGCTGAACCCCACCTCTGCCATACCTCGAGGGACAATCACGCATTAAGTGCCCAGTCTGTCCATAAACATAGCAAGAATCTGTGCCCTGGCGACATGGCCCCGAGTGTAATTTTTTACACTGGCTACATCGTGGAACTGGTGGTCTCCTCTGGCTGTAATCACCCCCAAACTGGGAACCTGAAGCTCTCGAGCTCTGACCCTGTCCTGAAGGAATGGAGCGGTTAAATCTCTTACTTTCAAATCGTGGAGGTGCGCTAGTCGCCAAATGGCCTGAGTGTCTGGGATATGTCTGCCTTGATCCCCCTCTATAGTCACTACCTGCCCCCATAGATCTAGCCCTCTTGCTTTGCTCTCTATCAATATCACGATCAACCCTTTGTGGATGTTGTTATCCTTCTAAATTCTGGGCATGGGCTTGAATGCGGGAAATATCATCCCATCTTGCAACGAAGCCATCAAACAATCTTTAAATAAATGTGTCCCTAAGCCACTCACACACCTATGCACCCTATCTCTCATGTCGGCCACCACAGTGAGAGCATATGCCAATCAATTGAACTGAAGGCTATACTCCCGAGCACTCATATTTCCTTGTTTCAAATTTAAAAATCTATCCGCTCTAGCTCGGCGGACCTCGGGTAGCAAATAGTGGCGGATGAAGGCATCAACAAATTCTTGCCAAACGGGAGGAGGCACATTCTATTTTCTTGACAATATCCAGTTATTATACTATATTACCTCCACATCTCGGAGTCTATAAGATTCCAACTCCACAGATTCAGTTTTGGAGGCATGAATAATCTTCAATGTTCTCAACATTTCATCAATAAAACTTTACGGATCTTCATTCGACTTTGACCCGAAAAACTCCAGAGGATTCAAACTCATGAAATCACGGGCTCTGGTACTAGTTGCCCGATCACTTGGACCCGCGTTCTGCCGCTATGCCTGGGCAGCAACTAACTGCGTCAATAGATGAATAGCCTCGGTCACTTGTTGACCCGAAGTAGCCGATGGAGGAACTGGAGGCATAGGAGCTAGAGCTGAAGCCCCTTCCTGTTCTTCTATAATAG
This sequence comes from Lycium barbarum, assembly GCF_019175385.1. Lineage (NCBI taxonomy): Eukaryota > Viridiplantae > Streptophyta > Magnoliopsida > Solanales > Solanaceae > Lycium > Lycium barbarum. Next base: position 120,648,327 of record NC_083340.1, on the reverse strand, counting down.
GCAGAGTGGGAGAAGTATTAGATGGAGCCTCATCATGTGATTCACCCTCTTCTACATTTGTTGGCGGCTCTCTTTCTACCAGCCTTTTCATCATAGTCTTGCCCTTCTGGGCGGCTATAGCTTTTCCCTTTGGTGGCATTTCTGAGATCATAGCGCACCATTAAGGAGGAGATAATCTTATAACACAGCTCTATCACACGATCTCTTAAGATGAAAGATGGTCATTTTTCCTAAATACCCTGTAGCCTCCTGTTTATTAGTGTGGCGCGCAACACACCATAAACAAGACGCTACTAGACACGACTCGTAGACACTTCCTAGGACTGAACTGCTCTGATACAACTTTGTCACGACCCGACTAGGGCCATGACGGGTACCTGGGGATAACCACCGAGCACCACACGTTCTATTACTCATTCTACGTACAATCATATTTCTTATACTCATAATCGTAGAAAAACCATTTTCATGTGAAACATATTTACCCTTTATAAACATAAGCCCTTTGGCTATCAATATATATATATACACACACATAGGAAAATCGCGAGATCATACTACCCACACATACGTATCTACGAGCCTCTACTAGAGTACTAGACCTATGGACGGGACAGGAATCCGCCGTGCCCAAATATGTACTCAAAAATAATAAACCAAATAGCACCTCCGGAGTAATGGAGTGCTCCTGTATATCTGCTGATAGCTTCTACGGATCTGCACCGTCCCCCTGTCTACCTGTGGGCATGAACACAGCGTCCAAAGAAAACGAACGTCAGTACGAACATTGTACTGAGTATGTAAGGCATGAATGAAAGGAACATAATAGAGAAATCATAACTCATAAGATGAAGATATAACCTGTGTAACTTTTACGGATGAATACATGTCATACATACATCACACATATATATATATATATATATATAATCATAGTACATGCATCATCATAGCGCATACATCATCGTATCATATAAATCATCATCGTTAGCCCGCGTCCGGGTAACCATCATATGCCGCCCACTATTGGTGATCATGTCCGGCCTTCTAGGCGTGGTGGAATCATAAGCAGCCGGCCTTAGCGGTGGCATGTCCGGCCATTTGGGCATGGTGGAATCACAAGCAACCCGCTTTTGCGGTGACATGTCCGGCCATTTAGGCACGGTGGAATTGTATCATCGTGAGCACATCATAAACTTAACATTATTGTACATGTCATAGGCATATCATGACCTTATCATAACTTAGCATCATTATAAATTTATCATCAAAACATACATTAGTACTTGAAGGCAACTATGGCTATGTCGGGGTGACATAAGGTCATGAACCGCCGATTACATTATGGAGTGGTCATAATCACTATGTGTCACCTTGAAGGGACTAACATTTTAAGGTGAGTGTACATAAGAAAAGCATCAATGGAATCATATTTAGGATCATTAACCTCATGGACATCGTATGTTACTATAGGATTCTTTATACTTAAAGTCATCATCATCATTATCATGCTCGTATCGTATCTCTTTTCTTTATCTCATACATATATAACTCGTTACAGTCGTGGACTCATAGTTCCTTTATTTAGGGAGATTATGGAAAATTAGGAAAATTCATGTCATAGGAGTCATTCCTTAGAAAGAAGGGACTAGCCTTACATACCTCTTTTTTTTAGCTATTCTATCATTTGATCGTTCTCCTTCGATGCTCGCGTTTCTACCTTTAAGAAAGTTCGTATTAACGTTAGCTAAACGATTATAAGAACGTGCTTACTAAAGCTAGAGAAAATTGGGCAGCATTTCCTTTGTTTATACAACTTTCTCCATATCATATATCAACTCCCAAACGTTAATAATAACATTCATAATATCATCATCAATAACTTTTGTCAAATTCATCATTATCCAATCCCCACAATTTCCTCTCAAGATTATCCATAATCATGATCATAATACAACATTACATTCATTCTTATCTAATGTTTCTCTCATGCTCTTAACATCATTCATAACGTAATTACAATCACAACATATAAGGAATCATGATTCATTCCAAACTACTACTAAAAAATAACACTATTCTTACATTCATAACCCATTTTCTATCTCCTTCTACAATCCAAGTGTTTCAAATTTTCAATACCTTAAACAATATGGAATAATCATAAAACTCACCTTTGAATGTGTAGGAACGGGTTTTGGTTGGCAATACTTCACTTGAAGAAAACCCTAGCTTCAACTTCCAAGGGATTTCTTGACTCTAGCAACCCTAAAGAGCTTCATTGCACTCGATTCACTTGAATTTATGATATGAACCTTTGATTTCCCTTGTATTCTTGAAAATGAAATGTATGGAATGTTCTAGAGGCTTGGAGAGAAGTGGAGAAGTGAGGAGAATGAATATAATGAGGTGGGAACACATTTAAATACTTGGAAATACTCAACCCGTCGGGACTTATACGGACCACTTATACGGTTCGTATAACATTGTACGGTCTGTATAAGTGTCTGTGGTTCACCACCATGGAAGCAATTCTTCTTGTTGGGTTATACGGACCCTTATACGGTCCGTATAAGGTTCCACGGTCCGTGTAATGTGGTCGTGTAACTCACAGTTTTTCCGAAGTTGTCCTCGTCATTTCGTTTGATCTCCAATCCTTATACAACCTTCTTAACACTTGTTTAATAATTCATTAATGATCTAAACATCCCTATAACTCGTCCTCAAGGCCTTACCAAACAATTCTTAACGCAATAATTTACGAAACCTTTCCTAAACCCCACTTATACTCCATTTGTCCTTATCAATCCTTATTCTGTCAATTCATATGACTTCAAAATCTTAACGTATGCATTCTAAGACTACTAAATATCCATATTATAGTCTCAAGAACTTCTTGTTACCCTTAAGTTCGCATTGGTTTATTCAATACACGACGACATAAAGTTTCCAAGGTTTAACAGTGATAAAGATAGGATGATTTTCAGATTTGGGGATGACATCGAAATGACTCTAACTTTGGAAGAGTTTAGGGATGTGTTGACTAGCGTCAGTTCGGGGCTGAAAAGATGAAAGAAACCCAACTAAAATGCTTCTATCCCAAAAAAACCCACTGACTCCCAAATTTGTAGAATGCTTCCTTTAAATTACGCCAATTGGGCCCATGGCCCCACCATACCCTTTTGGAGAGGTATACAGAAGGTTTGGAAGCTCGGATGGATTTATAGAGCATCCCAGGGAATTCAAGACTTATGCTGAATGGATGGCCACCAAACCTTTGCCTTTTGCCATTTGCTTTCTAGGAACCATGGTTTTTCACAAAGATTGGTCCTTAGCCATAGATGCCCGAGTAATTTCAGTCACCTATGCCATATTTTATGGCATAACCCAAAACGAAGAAGCCAAGTATTTTGACATAACCCCAATCATACAAACCGATTTGTTCCGAGCTCTGAGCCTATGCCGGAATCACTACAAATATTTCCAAGGCTGTAACTTACTCCTACAATGGTGGATTCTCAAGCGTATCGTCAAGGTTAGGGGTGAACAACACCTAAGTAAGCCGGCTGAAAGGGATAATCACTGAGATTTTTGCCCAAACTTCGGAGAGCAAAAAAGACAAAGTTGGATATTCACTTTCTCCAGATAGAAGGAAGAAAGCATTCAATGGATGTTCCACGACTTTGTGTCCACTGAAGTTGTGGTTAAAGGAAGTAAGTGTACATTCTTGCCACTTATGGAAATATGTGGGATTCGCTCTTATGCACCTGCCAGGGTCTTGAGACAATTTGGGAGAATCCAAGTCATACCCTATATTGGAGGCACGGGGGATTTCATCATTGACTACGACACTGATAGACCACCGAGAGCTTTGGATTGTGTATGAGAATGGAAGGGTCGCATGATCTGGGGTCCCGATACCTTAGCCAAAGATAGGTTTCGTCCATGTTGTGTTGTAGAGTATAAGGATTAGTTGAGGGCCGACTTACAAGGCACGCTTTCTTCTAGACCTATCCTCTACAACTGTATCCAAGACAAGGATTCGTAAGCTGAGATCCGAGCCTATTTGGTTCAAAGGAGAGCTGATGACAGAGATGCCAAGTATTTGGAGAAAATTGAGCATGACAAAGCCATCATAGAAAGTCTAAGACACGAGTTGGAGCTTACTAATGATTGTTTGATTGAGCTAGATGATCAAATGAAGAGGATCTCAGATGATGTCGCTCCACTTCCCTTCACACAGAAAGAGTTTCTAATAGAGGCAACTTTGACATCTGCCTATCTTCATATCCAGGCTACCCTCCGGAAAGTAAAGAAAGCCAAGACTGATAGGGATTGGGCTTCATCATCCACCATTGGAGGACACTTCTTCTGATTTATTTTATGCACTGTCTTTACTTTATCTTTTGTACCTATTCGGGGAAGAATATTATTATTAATGATTATGGGGCAATGGTTTGATTCAAATGGAACTTTTATGTTTCAAACGATTAGTATGCTTAGGAGCACGTATAGTATAATCTTATAAACTGCTTTTTGTGACTTATTTGCTTTCATATGTTTCGCTTAAATGCTCAATTGATCTCGACTACCATCCACTCACCCTAAGGGAAAACAATGAACAAATTACCCATACTAAGCCTAACGACTTTCTTAAAATCTGAAGATGAACAACAAAAGACGCTTGAGCTCGAGGTTATGAGAAAGAATGAGGTCTCGATGAGCCAAAAAATTCAAGATATCAAAAAGCAGATTGCGGTCAAAGCCAAGACTAAAAAGGCGGACGATTTAATGAACTCGGCGGAGAGTTTGCCCGAGAAACCTATCGATGCTCAAGGAGAGAATGTCCTGGAAAAAGGAAAAGGAATTCTTCCCGAGTACATCCTAATAATGGAGGAGTCCGAGGAAGAAGAAATGGAGTCAGACCTGCAGGAGCCCACATGGCCATCAAAGGAGGTTGCCTCTGCTACGCCGTCAAGCCAAAAAAGGGAAGAAACCTCTGTTGTACCTTCGAGCCCAAAAGGGGAAATAGTTTTTGCTGCACTTTCAAGACCTAGAGAAGATCCCGTTGAGCAAATAGAGTATGCCCAACCAGCTTCTCCCAATTGGTGGGCTATTGCGATCAAGGCATTGGATTGCCTTTACCGTGTCTTGACTAAGTATGTTACGAGTGAGGAAATAATGACCAAGTTTCGAAGCAAAGGAATAGCTTGTGTTTGTTTCGACAGGTTGCCACTATGTCCTCCGATATTCGCACACAAAAGGTGCCCTTATCACCAGGATCATGCAGGGCACACTATCAATGAATGCTTAGCCTTTAAGATGAGACTCATCAGGCTGATAGATGAGAAAAGCATCACCAAGATGTGGGGAACGCATTCACTTTTGGTCCATGACAATATTTTCCAAACTGAAGGGATTACTCTGAACAAAAGTCCAAATACCCAAAACCCTATACAAGAGATCAATTGAGCATTTAAATCAACATATGATTATTTATGTGCTATGTGTTTTTAAAACTGGCATCTATATAGGATATCTTGATTTCCTTTTCATTATCTGACGAACTAACTCTATTTGCCTTTGAGTTATTCTTTTCTTATAGAAAGAGAAGTTGATTCGTGTTCACACCTGTATACTTTACAAGATCAAAAGGTGCAATAGCATCCTTATCCCTACAAGATAGCGACAAACAAAAAATGACTGGTACTTTAGAGAACGAAACTACTCCTACTGACATTGCTCTCAGAGAATCGCCTCTGCATGAACTGCCAGAGTCATCACCTAATGAGGACATCATGAAAATGATGTTTTAAAAAATCGCCCATCGTCAAGATGAAGTGCGCGAAACAAAGCTGCTAATACTGCTCGAAAGGCCCCTGCTGAAGAAAGAAGGCCTCCGCCGTTCTTTCCATCTCTGAATTCACCATTACCCGATCACTTCCCCCACCAGGTCCGTTATGACCACCACGCCATTTAGCCCGATTGATGGGCACATTGGTGCCTCGAAACACATCGCACCACTACTTAGCACTTACCAAATTCCCGGGACCGCTCACTCTATCCCTGCTTACCCAACCTCACAAAGTACCTATCCCGACATTACTATACAACCAAGCGTCATCCCACTACCAACCGACAAAAGCACCCCTATTACCCGAACTCGCCCTGCTGTTTCTTTCCACACACCTATCATACCAAACACCTTTTCACCCGATTAAGAAATTGACCATTATAAGGAGATGGAAAAGGCATGGAAGGCTGAGCAGGAAAAACAGGAAGCAAGGCTTGAGCGGAAAATGATTGTATTATTGGAACGATCCATGAGGACCACCCTCACTGGCACAGGCCTGAGCTACAATGACTTATGTATGCATCCCAATTTTGAATTACCCAAGGGCTTCAAAGTAACCCGTTTTGAGTTGTTCAATGGGATGAGCAATCCTAAAGCACTTCTGCGAGCCTACTGTGACCAATTGGTCGGTGTCCGAGACAACCAAGTGCTCATCATGAGGTTGTTTAGCCAAAGTTTGACTGGAGAAGCCTCCGAACGGTTCACGGTGCAAGACATACGCTTTTGGATCACGTGGGAAGACATGGCAGCAGCTTTCGTGGAAAGATTTTATTTTAATATGGAGACAATATCGGATAGATACTACCTAGAGAAAGTAAAACAAAAGTCCATCAAAAACTTTCGCGATTATGCGAGTAGGTGGAGAACAGAGGCTGCCCGGGTAGAACCCCCTATGGGTGAAGAAGAACTTGTGTCGGTTTTCATCTGTTCATAAGAAACAAATTTCTATGATAGAATGCTCTCAATGGCAGGAAGACCTTTCTCTAAATTGGTCAAAATGGGCGAGGCCACAGAAGATGGTCTCAAGACTGACCGAATCATAAGCATGACTGGAAAAATCTGCTGGTTCAAGCTCAGCTGGGTTCGTGCACAAGAAGAAGGAAGATGTGGCTAGCATAGCCCACACTCCTAGTCCCAAACCCAAAAGAAAAAAAGATTTCCCGATGGAAGCATACACTTCACCTCCCCCAAATACCTACATTCCCACATATTACAACGCGGTGCCCGTATATTACGCACAACCAACCTTCCAATCACCACCCCAAAGTTACCAAGTTCAATCAAATGCCTTCCAATCACCTCCCTTATATTACCAAGGTCTACTAAATGTCTTCCAATCACCTCTACCAAATTACTAAGCTTCACAGCCAAATTATCAAACTCCCCTACCCATTTACCGTACCCCACAAAATAACCAACTCAATACCTACCAGAATTAACCACCACCAAATACCTATAATGTGCCACGTCTGAATTTTTTAAAAAAACCCTCCGATATTTACTCCAGGTGCTTCCCCCAAAGGTCATTGACCCAAAGAACTAGTTTTACAGAGCTGACCAAACATGTGCCTATCATTCCAATGGCATAGGACATAATACTGAAGATTGCATCAATCTTAAGTACAAAATATAAGACTTGATTACCGAAAGGAAATTGTACTCCAAACGGCCCCTCCAAATGTGAACACCAACCCCTTGCCAAACCACGGCAACAATGTGATTCACATAATTGAAAGAGAAGAAGACTGGGTTGCATGAAGGCCCACAATCCATAATTCTGTGAAAGAACTTGAGCATACAGTAGCATCACTGTCTTTGCAAGAATGCCCAGAATTCAAAGTATTAATCCCTGCGCCAATTATAACAGACATTACTCAGGTGACTCTATCACCACCCCACAATGAGTAGTCCAAGTTGCTGCCGCACATGGCATTAAATGATCAGGAAGATGCTACACTCCTGAGGACCTAGCCCAATGGGCATCTCGAAGGGAGGGAAATCAGGAAAGAACTATCACCGAAGGAGAAGCTGAAGATTTTTGGCTACGAATGCAGCCAAAGGAATACTCCATTGTTGAGAATTTAAAGAAAATGCCGGCCCAAATATCCGTACTGGCATTGCTGCAAAGTTCACCTCAACACCGCCAGGCTCTAATGAAGGTGTTGAAGGAAGCTCACGCCCCAGCTGGAGCAAACAGTGAAAATCTGGCTGAAATGGTCGCTCATGTTATGGAGGAACATCAAATTGCCTTCACAGAGAAAGAGTTGCCCAAAGAAGGCACAAATCACAACAAAGCGTTGCACATCACTATCATATGTCGCAACAAAGTTATAACTCGAGTATTAATTGACAATGGAGCGGGACTTAACATTTGTCCTGAGTCTACCCTGACTCAACTAGGATATGACCTTGGAAAAGTTCGTCAAAGCCACACTAACATAAGAGCATTTGATAGAGGACGGTGTGATGCTACTGGGGTAATCGATTTAGACATTCAAATAGGACATGCTGAATTCACCACTGAATTCCAAGTCATGGAAATACCCGCCAATTACAATTTGCTTCTAGGAAGACCATAGATCGACATGGCAGGGGCAACACCATGCTCGCTCCATCAATTTGTAAAATTTATCTGGGAAGGGGAAGAAGTGGTGATTCACGGAGAAACCTGCATGTACAATTACCCAGATAATTTTGTACTTGTTATTGAAGCTGCACCTAAAGGAATGAATTTTCATGTCATGGAGTTAGTGGGAGCGGCCCACAGGATAGATTCCCCTAAAGTTCGCATGCCAGCAGTTTACAGAATGATTGCTACCACTACGATCCTAAATGGGTTTGAACCCGGAAAAGGCCTGGGGAGAAACCTACAGTGCATCATCGAGCCCATTCCCATCATTCAAGATAATTTTTGCTTTGGGCTAGGTTATATCCCAGCAGAAGAGGACATACCTACCAAGAAGAAACAAGAGGTTGCAGATCTTTGCAAACCTATTCCAAATCTATACTAGTCATTTTCCCACAGAATGCCTATGCATGAAGACGCTGACATTGAAGAAGGGATAAGGATTCCATTCCTTGAGGAAGATTGCTCCGTGATTCTGGCAGAATATGTTAAAGCGCCTACCATCAGAAAGGCAGAACTTGGCGAGCAGCTGTCTAACTGGACCTCTATCCGGCTACTGGATCTTTGGTAGAGAAAGATAAATTTATTTTGAAAGTGGGGAGAATCGGTCGAGGCCCGATTGCTCATCCTTTTGTCACTTACATACCTCGTAATATTTTCAAAAACGGAAATAGATTGATCCAAGACAGGACCACAGTTTGTACTTCTGAATATTATTAAATTAATGAAAGCCTGGGTTTGTAAAAACTGTTTCTGTTTATTTGTTGCATGCATGTTTCATACTAACATATCTTGCTTTGAATTTCTTTTTAGTAATAAGAACAATAAAGCGACCTTAAATGTCATGACATATTGCGAAACGAATGAGTCGGGCAGCATAGAGGAAGAAGAGTATGAAGAATACGATGAGACCATAATGCTATCCAAAGGTCTCGCAGAGGAAATAGAACAACTAGAGAATGAGTAGAAGCTAAACCTGGATGAAACAGAAGCCATAAATCTAAGTGATGAAGAGAATGTCAAAGAAACAAGCATAAGTGCACACCTAGAGACTCCTTTAAAAGTAGAATTGATAAGTTTACTAAAGGAGTATGTAGATATATTCGCATGGTCATACGCCGACATGCTAGGACTAAGCACGAGCATAGTATTCCACAAGCTACCTATCAATGAGGGTTTTACTCTAGTAAAGCAAAAAACCCGACAATTTAAACCAGATCTTAGTATCCGAACCAAAGACGAGGTGGAGAAACAAATTGAGTCAGGAGTGGCAGAAGTGAAATCATACCCCACATGGCAAGCCAGTATAGTTCCGGTACCCAAGAAATATGACAAAATAAGAATCTGCATGGATTACCGAGATCTTAACAAGGCTAGCCCAAAGGATAATTTTCCACTCCCGAACATCCAGTTACTCATAGATAATTGTGCCAAGCACGAGCTATAATCATTTATGGATTGTTTTGTTGGCTATCACCAAATCTTAATGGATAGAGAGGATGCTGAGAAAATATCCTTCATCACCCCATGGGGAGTGTACCATTATCGGGTAATGCCCTTCGGCCTCAAGAATGCTGGCACAACATACATGAGAGTTATGACTACCATTTTCCACGATATGATCCATAAAGAAATTGAAGTCTATATGGATGATGTCATTATGAAATCAAGAGAAAGTTCAGAGCATACCACACATTTGAGAAAATTCTTCGACATGCTATGAAAGTTTAATTCGAAACTGAACCCAGCCAAATGTGCATTCAGACTATCGGCTGGAAAATTACTGGGGTTCATAGTCAGTCTAAGGGGCATAGAGCTAGACCCAACGAAGATCAAAGCAATCCAAGAATTACCTCCTCCCCGAACCAAGAAAGAAATGAGTTTTTTGGGAAAGTTGAATTACATTAGGTAATTCATAGCTCAATCCACCATCATTGTGGAGCCTATCCTCAAGCCTTTGAAAAGGACGCCCCTACAAAATGGACAAAGGAGTGCCAAGAGGCATTCGACACTATCAAGAGATACTTTTCCAACTCACCAGCTTTGGTACCACCAAGGCCTGGGAGCCCACTACTTTTATACTTATCAGTTGCTGAAAAGGCCTTCGGTTGCGTATTAGGGCAACATGATGAAGAAGGAAAAAGGAAGCGTGTCGTTTACTATCTGAGCAAGAAGTTCACAGCCTGTGAGGCGAGATACATGCTAGTGGAGAAAACCTGATGTGCTCTAACTTGGGTAGCTCAGAAATTGAGGCATTACTTGTCTTCTTACACTACTCACCTTATATCCAAGATGGATCCGTTGACGTACATATTCTGCCAGCCTATGTCCATCGGGAATTCAGCCAAATGGAAGATGCTGCTAAGTGAATTTGACATCGTGTACATAGCCCAAAAAGCCGTCAAAGGACAGGCTGATCTACTATCCACGAACCCGATGGATGAAGAGCTCGAACCACTTCGCACCCATTTCCCAAATGAAGGGGTGTTGGCCATAGACGAAGGAGCAACAAAATCTTATACTTGTTTGAAACTGTTCTTTGATGGACCAGTGAATTACAAAAGTTCCGGAATCGGAGTGGTCTTGATATCAGAAAATGGGAAGCACTACCCTATGGCCGCCTAGCTCAAATTTTGTTGTACCAACAACATGAATGAGTACGAGGCTTGCATCCTAGGTCTCAGAATGGCACTGGATATGGACATAGATGGATTATTGGTCATTGGAGATTCTGACCTACTGATTCATCAAGTACAAGGCGAATGGACCACCAAGAATGAAAAGATCTTATAATATGTGAACTTGGCACAAAGATTGTGCAAGAAATTTAGAAAGATCGAATTTCGACATACACCAAGGTCTGAGAATGAATTTGCCGATGCACTGTCCACAATAGCGTCAATGATCCAACATCATGAAAGTAGTCACATCGACCCACTAAGGATAATTTCGAGAGAAGAACATGCCCATTGTTGCCATGTAGAAGCTGAGCCAGATGATAAACCATGGTACAACGACATCAAAATGTATTTGAAAAGACGGGAATATCCCGAAAACATACAAATAGACAAAAGATGACCATCCGAAGAATGGCAAATGGTTTCTTCCTAAATAAAGAAGTGTTGTACAAACGAATGCCGGATTTGGGTCTACTTCGATGTGTAGATCCCAGCGAAGCCACCAAAATTCTAGAAGATGTTGACACCTAATTTTGACCTCTCGTAATTTAATTCAAAAACTCAGCGTCCCCAGATAATAAATAAAATGAACTGAGCATCTTAAATGATTTAAATGATTTTTTTTATAAACTGTCCAAGTCAATATTTTATTCCCTTAAATTAATAAAAGGGATTTTAATGCATCATAAGTTAATTTGGAAATTAATGAGTATTTTCATGATTTTATGAGATTTTGTTTAATTTAAATTTTTAATTAATTATTTTTTTAAAAAAAGAAAGAAAGAGAAAGGGCGAAAAAGGGTTTTTATTTATTCAATTATTTAAAATTATCAGGAAATCAATTTTTTTTTTAAAAAATACTTCATTTCCATTTAAATCCATGAGGTATGGATAATTTAAGTATTTAATCATTTAACCCTTTAAATTTCTAATTTTTATGTAATTTGCATGATTTTGTCAAAAATAAGCATAATTGTCCATAAATGTTTTAATTAAGATAATTAATTAATTAAGTGATAATTATTTCAAAATTAATCCTTTTTATATAAATATATTTTGCCTTGGCCATAACTAAATTAGTCAGTTCATGATTTACAGCGACTAGAGTTATTTTTGCAAAATTAGCCTGTTAATGTTTTTATTTAAAATAACTAGTTTAATTTAATTTTTAAAAAAATTGCTAATTAGTCCAAAAAGACCATACTTGAAATGATCATGCTAGGTTAGAATTAATTAAGACCATTTTAGGCCCATTAACAATTTAGTCGACTTTTTAAAATTATTTTGATAAAGTAATTATTGCCTAATTTACCCATATATATATATATACACACACACACACACACTTGATGTATACATAAAACGAATAGGGCCCTTTATATATTCAAATTTTTTGGGCCAGGTCCAAGCCAAAGCCAGGCTGAGACCCAGCCCAGTTCGGTTAAGTGAATAAGAGGGGGTACACCCCCTTATTATTTCATTTCCCCCCTTTTGTAAAAAACCCTCCCCTTCCCCGCTTTCTCTCTCTTCTATTTCTGTGGAACCCTAGCAGCCGCCATGATTTTCCTCACCTCTCTCATGCCAAAAATGGCATATTTACAGAGTTGGGCTGACAAGCACAACTATTACACTCTTGTTATAGTGAAAGCATCAAAGGTTTCACTTTATTTCGTATTCCTCTTACAAAAATATGGTAATGAGTCCTTATTCTACTTATTGTTTTAGATTTCTTAGTCAAAATCATGTTTCTCTTTTGTTTTTAAGTTATATTGCCTGTTGTTTTTCGCATTTTACTATTGGTGTGTGGTCGTTGGGTCGGATCGACACAAGAAGGGTCAGATATGAACGCATGTTTGGCTATGCCTTAGATCTGGGTAGTTGAATTGTTGTTTATTGAGTTTTGATTGTGAAAAAGAGTTTATCCCCCATCGTTGCTGTTAAGTTTTTGTCGAACTTTTGGGGTTCTATTTAACCTTCTTACAAAAAGTGTTTTTGGGAAGGTCGGAAAAAAGGAAGATAAAAAAGAGTAGAGATAAAAATAGAAAAATTTGAAGGAAAAAGATGTTGGAAAAATTTAGATTTTTCAAAAAGCTTCTTAGTAAAACAATTTAAAAAACCTTGGCTGAAACAGTTGGGTTTTTCTTAGTTAAAATATTTGCTTACTTACTTTATTTTGTCTTCGTGTGGCTGAGTTGTTGAGGTTTGGAAGACAAAAGCTCCCAAGTTCGTTCTTTTCTTGGTGCGCACACAAAAGGTAAATTTTAATTCATTTCATTTTTTGTTATTTACGATTCTGCCTAGTTTAAGTGTATTTATAATTTATCTATGGTTTGATGTTTGTTAATGGTGGTTCTCATTTGCTAAGAGTTTCCTTATTTAATTCTGTGCTTAACATGTGTTTTAATTAAGGCAAACACAGTAGGAATTAGTGTAAATGTTATGGTGAAATTCTTTCAAGAGGTAGGCTGCTTGATCTTCCTATTGGTTTATTTGTTCATGTGATTCTAATGTTCCTATGTTTACTATGAAAGGATGTGGTTGAAATACTTTAAAACTTTCATGTGTTTCCCTTTCCTACCTTCCTTAAAGTCATATTAGTTGTTAATTACAATCCTAAGATTAACCAGTGCAGTAAAGTCTATTCCTAGGCATTGTTTAAACGAGAATAAGGTAGTTTATGTGTTGGTTTGGATGAATGTGAATAGACTTCCTGCAATGTGTGCTTGTGCTTCTAGTTTGAGATCACATCTTCTTACTAATCAGTCATGAACTACTCTCTCTTGTGAAACAAAGTCTCTTATCAGGATCTTCTTAACTACAGATGTTTTGGTTTAACAAATTGGTTTAGATACAGTTCCTGGTGTGTTCTCTTCTTTTAAAATAAATAAATACTTAAATATAAGTTGAATCTGCTTGATGATTCCTGGAAGATGTAATAGTGGATTATTTTATTTTTCCTTTCCTTCCCTCTTAAATATTCTTGCTCACATATAATAGACCTAAGACAAGATAAATCAATGGCTTATTTGTTTTGTCAATTAATATTAAGATTAAAAGGGAGTCAAGTTCAGCTTGAAATTGTGGGATGGTTGACTGTTAATGTCAAGGTCTGTTATCATGTCTTCACCTAATGTAGGTCAGTTGATGTGTAGTTGTCTATGGTTTGTACCAAATGTGTGTTGTTGCTAATTGTCTATGAGTGGTAGCAGATCCTAGAACTGTTATGATCAAGGTGTTTGAGTGTTGAAATCTGTTCTTTCCTTTGGTTTGATTAAGGCTTAGTTTTCGGTCTGAACTTGTTGCTTGAACATATATAGTCCATAACCTATTTTGTGTAATTCATGTCACAAGTCTTACATTTGGAATTGGTCTACTCTAAAGGTTCGGAATATGGTAATAAGGGAAAATGAAAAGGAAGTGATTAAGTTTAGGAACTGTAAGACTAGGTCCATTTGAAGATTAATTCGAGTTGATCTAACTAGTAAATAACTAATAAGGTGGCAGTCAAATCTGTAACTTGGATAGTGATTATGTTGGAATTGAAAGGTATAATAATGGAAGGAGATAGTTGTCTAGGAGGGAAGTATGACTTGCTATCTTTGATCTCTTCTTGTTAGTCCCGTCCTTATTAGTTGTTTTATCCAAATGATGAAGTAAATTTGCCATGAGACTGGACTGATTTGCCATATTTCTTGCATCTGTATTGCATCTCATTCATGTATAGGTTTTAATTTGGTAAAAGGATCTTCAGTGTCCAAATTTAACAAGTTTGAAACATTAAAAGAAGAGTGAAATGAAGCAATTTGGTTTTGATTTTGTCCAGTCTTAAACAGTTTGGGGATTGAGGCTTTTGCTTTGAGACATTGAATTATGTTCTCTTTTCTGTGTGCATAAGTGAAGGATGTGGTGATAATAATTTATGGTCCTTGATTGTCTGGGCTAAAGATGAAAACAATAAAGAAAGACCCTATAATTTTTGTCTAGGTTAAAGAAGAGGATAAAAGGATAGGAAAAAAGGGGAAACAATAGTTGAAAGCTTAAGAGAATTTTTTTGGCTTTGACCTATGAACTATCTAGTTATTCTTTGATATGTGCTAAAGGGTAATAAAAGGGACTACAAGTGTAGGTATGGGAGTTGAAAACCACTTGGCTAAATGGGGAAAGTCTTTTAAAGACATCTTAGTAGAGGATTGAGAAAGGGCCAAGCATCACTTGGCCCATAGTAACTTTCTTCCCAAATAAGAGATTGTCATGGCATTCTTCACAGCCTATGGGGTGCCACCTCCTACCTTTACATTTGGTGTTTACTTGCCATTTTGTTAAGTTCATTGGATCCTAAAAAATGAAATTTCTTGTGCATTTATTAGTTGTTCACCCGGACTGATAGCCTGGCCTTACTATTTGTTTTGATGTGCCTTAAGAAAAGTGGTTGGACTAGTTTAGATGATGTATGATGATTTGAAAGCTTATGGTAAAATTGGAAAGAGTAAAGGCTTTTCCAAAAGAGAATATTGTTTAATTTGAAAACAAGGCAAAAGTGTTTTTATGAAGACAATGTGATAATATGTAAAAGATTCTTGGTTCAGTTAGGCTCATGAGTTAGATCCTTATATAAGCTCTGTGTGCATTGATGTGGTTCCAACTTGTGCCTGAAAGATGGCCTATTTTCTCTTTGTTTCCTAAGCCATAATAATACTATAAAAATGAGAAAATCAGTGGTTTGCATTCATTCAAGGTGGCATTATAGGCAGAGGGCGTATATTTGACCCTTTTCTTTGTGATACTTTGGACAATATGTCATGCTTTCGATTTTGAAATGTGTTTTGAATCCATTAGTCTACATTCTAAGTTGTAACAAACCGTTTAGTCATTATAGTCTTTTCGGTATTTTTGCCCTTTCCAGAGCTTTGATTAGCTCATTTTTGACCCAAGGGGACCGCTGGCACGCTTCTCGAGGTGTCTAGACCAGAGTCGGGCAATTTTTGTGAAATATAGGCTTAAAGAGAAAAATGGTTTACCCAAAGTTGACTTTTTGGTAAGCGGACATTTTTCGAAATTATGTCGATTCCAAGAGGTCCGGATGTTCGTTTAGAACTTGAGTGTGTATTTGGTTTGGTTCCCAATGCACTTGGATGCATTTTGGGACTTGGGTTGGAAATTGAAACTAAGGCGTCAGGGATTGACTCGGCCAACGAGACCTCCATTGGGAATTCTGAGGCCACGAGCGCGGTCGTAGCGTATATTTGTGTGGGTCTATGTATACGGTTTGTCAGCAGATGGCCTCAGGAATGGCTCGGGATTTTGATTGAGACTTAGACAAATTAGAGGAATTCTGGCACCTGGTGCCTGATATGGCGGCACTGCTGTTGCAGTGTGTTGGCCGCTAGGGCGTCCATGTGTATTGTTGGCCAGACCGCTATGGCAACCTTGTGGGCACTGTAGCGGCTCCGTTACCGCCATGACGATAACGGGCCTGTTATTTCATTAGGTGTGATTTAAGTAAGCCTTTCGACCCTCATTATTTCCCATCTCGAAATTAGAGTTTTGGGGAACAGTTCGTGGAGATATTTTAGAGATATTCTAAGAGGTAAATCTTACTCATTCCCTTACTCTTCCTTTAATCATAATCATCTTAGATTTCCCCCTTCCTTTTAATAATCCCTTACTGATGGAAGTTGAAAGAGGGTTTTGCTGAACACTTTCTATAGGCTTAGTAATGATAAATTGATGATGTTTATGTTAGATTGTGATGAATCTAAGCTTGTTAATCAAATATCTTTCATTTTTAGTGTTGAATTTTGGAATCAAAGAGTTAGGATTTATACCTAAATTGGGGGTTTTGCTTGAAATCTGAAATTAGACTAATTCTTGAGTTAAATCAGTAATTAGTGGTTGGGTTATGATCACCTAGTACTTAATTTGGCATTTTCTTTCGAATTTCCCGTTTTGCCCTAGTGGGCACATTTCCCCAATTTCTAGGGCTAGAATTGACCTAATTTGAATAGTAGCAATATTAGTATCATTCTTGTTGATTTCTAATCTAGAATTTTATTATGCTTGGACTACTTTGGTTATGAGGTTTAGCGGAAAGGCAAGGAAAAGGAGTGAGTTGTTGGTGTTGCGGTTCGGCTATCCAGGTAGGTTATGGCTTACCCTTGGTGTGACTTCGTATAGCAAAGTGCATATTTAGATTATATTGTCGGAGACAGCATGTGAACCTTCGGGTATGAATTTGGATTGGATATGGCCTTAGGTTGGGCCCTGTTGTGTGCTGGGACTAGTGTTACACCCTGTAGTTTCATATGTTAGGATTCGAGCTACCTTTCAGGAAATATGTGAGCTTATACGTGTTTAACTTATGGTTATAAGGATTCAAGTTCATATAGTAAGCTATGAAAGGATTGAAGGGCAAGTGAATTAAGAAAATTAAATTTGTTGGAACTTGGAAGAAAATATGAGGGGCAATTTTGGCCCAACTTGGAGAAAGAATATCTTTTAGTAGATGAGGAGTTTTGAAGCAAAGTAAAAGCCTAAAATAAAGTTCGTCGTGTCTAGTTTCCAGCCCAACAAACCGCTCCTCGATAGGACGTCAGAGTAGAGAATTATGGACGTTAAAAGTTCAGCTGACAGAGCAGAAACGCATGCTACAGTACTACTACAGTACCGACTTGCAACAGTACTGCTACAGTAAAATGCTACAGGCATTTGACCCGAATTTGACCCTTATAAAAAGGGTAAGAACCCCCTTTTTTCACCAGATTAGCCCAGAAATTTCAAGAAAATTGAAGAGAGAGAGAGAGCGGGGGGGGGGGGGGGGGGGGGGGTCACAAAGTGAGCAATTTTCAAGCGAGGAGTATAAATCGAAGCTCCGACAAACGCATGGATGTGATTCTAGTATGGTATTGCGGTGGATTCAAGGTAGATATTGAAGATATCTCTGTTTTAACAAAAATAAGGTATGAATCTCCTATTATTAATGTTAATTTTGGTTTATTTACGGAGATAAAGTCGTTAAATAATTGTATAGCGAGTTGGTTGGTTGTGGAAATTGGCTAAAACATCGTGTGAGATGCTTATGGAATATTTTGGTGTTGATAATATTGTTGTTGATGTTGGTATTGTTGTTGTTGTTATTGGTTGCTGAATTGAGATTTCAGGTTAGGCATATAAACAGGGGAGATGCTGCCCGAATTTCGGCAGATTCTAAAGGGGTTTTAATTAAAGGCTTAATAAAAGTGTATGATGGTGAGCCTAATAATAGTATGAACGATTTTATATGTAGATTACAAGTCAGGAGATAAGTAGGAAGGTCAAGGGGCAAGATTCCAGGTATGTTAAGGCTCGTCCCTTTCTTTCAAAGGCATGATTCCGATGTTATGGCTTCATAAATGTTTCCATATCTTCCTCGTTTCAAAAGTTAGAAGTTTATGACTCCAAGGCATAATTCCTTTCCTAATAATTCATAGGTTTTCAAAAACTAGAAGTTCATGATTCTTAAAGCTTCTCATGATGTTAAAGATGAAAATGTTTTTATGATGATTACAATGATAATGAGGGTTTTATGTTTAAAGGTTCCAAGTTTATCATTTCAATGTTATTATGAGAATGTTGAGTTATTTCATGATTTTCTCGATTTTGTTCATTGTTGTTGATCTCACCTTATAATAATTTCTTCCTTCAAGGTACGACAGAGCGATGTTGCTTATTCCATAATATAATTGGAGGTTACTGACCTTACGTCACTCCGATAGAGTCATAGCGTTCTTTGGGCTCTCATGCATGCTACTTATGTTATAATGTATATATATATAATGTATATATATATATATATATATATATATATATATATATATATATATATATATATATATATATATATATATGGGGTTATGGGAAAGGTGAGGCGTTACATACGCATAGCCACCTGATCAGCTGGATATCGTCCCGGACCAGGGATATATGGGATAAATGGATCGGGCCGTTCGTTCCGCGGCAATATATATATATATATTTACCACTAGACTGCAGCCAGTCGGGCAGTTACCACCATGCTACGGCCGGTCGGGCAGTTACCGCTGATCAGTCGGACAGTTTCGCTCTACCGTCGGGCGATAATCGGACGGGCAGTTATTACCACCGGACTGCAGCCGGTCGGGCAGTTACCACTGATCAGTTGGGCGGTTAGTATAGGATGATTAGTAAGATAGAGGCACAATACTGTACATAGATATGGTTAAGTGTGCAAGAGAATATGTATCGGGTTGCGCGCCACAACACATGTTCATATAACATTTGATGATAAGGTAACCAGGACTATGGTAGGGTATACAGACATAGTAAAGACTACAAGAAGATGAAAAGGTATGTATATGTATGCTAGATTTCCATCGGTAGTTCAAAAATGCCAGGTTGATTCTTATTCTTCTCATCTTTAGTATGTGGCTATTTTGTTGCACTTTCCGCCTTGCATACTCAGTACATTACTCATACTGACGTCCCTTTGCTGGGGGCGCTGCGTTTCATGCCCGCAGGTTTTGAGATACAGCTTGACGGATCTTTCAGTAAGGATACCAACTCAGCAGTCAGAGTCGTGGCGCTCCACTTGCTTCGGAGTTGCCCTATGAGTCAGCATGGCTGCATATACATTTGCACGGGTATGGCGGGGCCCCATTCCGGCCACCTTATGTCATGTACTCCTGTAGAGGCTCGTAGACAGATATGCACAGTTAGATATCTTATAATTATCTCGACTTGTACTATGTTGTATCATTATTATGGATAGCCTTACCGGCACATGCACTCGAGATTAGTTTGAAGACGTACGTATGTTATCTTTTGGGCTTGTGCCCTTTGGCCTATAGTACCTTGGTCTTATGTTGCCTTTCGAGATACAGAAAACGTGAGTTACAGTTGGTTCGCTCGGTTGCCGTAGGGTGCCGAGTGCCAATCACGCCTTACTAAGATTGGGGTGTGAAAAATTGGTATCAGAGCAGTTCGTCCTAGGGAATGTCTACAAACCGTGTCCAGTAGAGTCTTGTTTATAGGTGTGAAGCGCGCCACACTTATAAACAGGAGGCTGCAGGGCATTCAGGATGGTTACCCTTCTTTGTATCTTAAATCGTGCTATAGAGCTGAGTCATAGGATGTAAATCCTCAATCCCGACTTCTGTTGTTTTATAGGTTGACGATGACTCCTTCAGAAGGGATATGATTAGTTTGAAAAGGTCAAAGACCGACGCACGTCACTCAATGAGCTAGATATTGACAAGGACTTCCTTATTGTATAAAGTATATTGGCAAGGATAGCATACAGAGATATGAGGTTCATATAGCCGCATTTGTTTCCCTTACCAAATGAGGTTCCTATAGAGACGCCATGGCCTTCAGGTATGCATATATATTCCCAGTTTCTATTATTGGGGCCGTTGTTATTACTGATTGTTATAACCCTGTGTGGCATTGGGCTGTTGGTTTATCGCAAGACAGGTTGGTAATATTGCAGTTACAGAGAAAGCTGTGCCGATATTTTCATTAGATCCCTGAGAGTTTAACATTCGAGGACGAATGTTTTTAAAGGGGGGAAGGATGTTACACCCCGTAGTTTCATATGTTGGGATTCGAGCTACCTTTCAGGAAATATGTGAGCTTATATGTGTTTAACTTATAGTTATAAGGATTCAAGTTCATGTAGTAAGCTATGAAAGTGTCACACCCTAGCAATAGTAGGGTATGACGGGCACCCGACTCTCATCAGAGTTGAGCGAACCCTTAGACATTCACTCTATTAAAACCTGTCATTTCAAAAACTTTTAAGAACATAAAATTTTTCCAAATAGAAATCATTATCTCTATAACGATTATGAAAACTTTCAATCAATAAGTACTTTAGACCAATCTAAATCATCTAAAATACATACTCTTTTAAAATCCATAAATGACTCAACTGATATCACTTTGTCGACATCTCGACAAACATACCACAGGACACTGTTTGCAGAAGCCTCTAAGAAGTGAACTGGACATTATGAGTCAGGATAGGGCCCTGACATACCCATAATCATGCATATCTATACATGACTCAACACAGCTCCAGAATGAGGTGGAACTTGTCAATCCCAGCAGACGTCAGAGCATCCTAGCTATACACTTAACCTGCCAAACAATCCGGGGCTGCGGGCATGAACGCAGCGTCCCTAGGCAAAAGGACGTCAGTACGGACAATGTACTGGGTATGTAAGGTGGTAGCAAATCATAATCATAATTTGATTTAGGATAGAATAAATCACAATCTAACTCAATACTTGCAGCCTTCGCTGGAAGAAACGTAAATGTATACACGAAGTCTCAAAACAATCTTTAAGTAAATAATGCAATCCAACACACATTCTTTAAGTAAATAATGCAATCGAACACACATGCCGCTTCCGACATGTTAACAAAATGGTCCCTTCGGATAGCCGCTACCGGCTAGTATCATAACAGTCCCTTCGGACGGCCGCTTCCGGCATAATAATGATGGCCCCTTCGGGCAGCCGCTTCCGGCTTAATAATGATGCTATGGAATGTAAACATAAGTCGTAAATGAAATGAAATAGTAAAACCTCACACCCCCTTCGGAGTGGTTTTGAAAATCTAAATAGTAAAATCTCGCACCCCCTTCGGAGTGGTTTTGAAAGTCTAACTTTATGTTTCCTTTAGTATAAAACTAATTTCCTCGAAATCATTAGTAAAACCATATACACAACTCAACTGGCACCTTATGGGTGTTCCCTTCGGAACAGAATAGAAGTACAATATCAATAAACCATCACAAGAAACATTTAGACCTTACTCATCTAAGAATGGAATCATATGGAGTACATATAGAATGAATAGCACAAGAATCATGAATCACATTCGGAACCTATGAATAGAGTTACCCCAAAGTTCATATCATTCATCACTTTACATCTAAGACATGCCAAAAGAAAGAAGGGTTAGCCTTACATACCTTTAGCGCTTATTCGCCACACAATATGTATACGCTGCCCAATAATACTTCAACCTATATTAAGACACCAACAACTACGGTTAAGCTACGGGGAGATTCAAAACGTATTCTAACGTTAGTAACTCCTTTCTAGATGTTTAGACGAAGTTTGCCCTTGTATCCAAACCAACTACATACAACCAGTCCAACATCAATAATTATACGTTCAATACCAACCCGGACAGCCCACACAACATTCCAAACAGCCCACATTCACAACATTCAATAACGATTCACATACGACTTCTACATTCTCAAGTTATTCCTAATAGTTCGTAGCCTTAACGTTTTCATGTGACAACTTTATAACAACCCATCCAACATACAACACAATGCATAATCTTAATTATCATTAATCTTCCAAGCTCAATAAGAACAACAACAACGTGTCAAAACAGCCCGTACTTTACAACACTCGATAATAGTTTACATGCGATTATGACACATCCAATTTTACTCTTGTTCGTCTATAGTCATAATATTTCGTCGAAACGATTCTATAACAGCCCAACCACTATGAAAACATGATGTATATTCTTAACTATAATTATTTTTTCCAACTTAGCGAAAACAACACGTCCAAAACAGTCCCTAACCAACAACACGTCCAAAACAGTCCCTAAACAACAACATAACAATGCTCGGAATTCTTGCCAACGTTTACGAACATACTAAGCAAACCACATACGATTCTTACACATTATTTCATGTCTTCTTTTCATATAATTTCAGTAAGTTACGACCAGCAGTCACACGACAACTACATCATCAATTCATACGCAACTAAGCTACATTGTCATCACTATAATCCTTACAACAACCCACAAACGATTTTAGTTTCAACTCCAACCATTAAACACCTTCATTTCCATCATAAAATTCATGACAAAAACAATCAAAATATCAAGTAAAATCAGTTCATTATCTTCCAGACAAAACAGTCCCTACACGGTTTCAACATGGTTCAACATCACACACAAAATTTCATGGATTCAATTTATATTCATACTAACACAACTTCACCTTTAACCTTCCAATTTTTTTCATTCTTTTTACCATGCAATCTATGATAGCATCAACCATAATTACTAAAGAAAATCAGTCCACCGTTGCCACTAAAACAGTCCCTACGGCCACATTAACATTCCAACACCAACATTCATGATTTTATGCATGCAATTCATGTTCACCAAGTTACAACCATACTTCAACATCAACATATATAATTCCATGGCTACTATCATGTTCCAACATCAACACACATCATTTCATGCATGAAACGTATATTTACACATCTACATCACCCTTAACACATGTAAAAGAAAGTTAGATCTTACCTTGACAATTCGACTTCTCAACTTGGCTAGAGTTTGTGAATTGAAATGATAATGGTTCTTGTTGCTCCAATGAATATCTTCACGTTTCTAGGGACCTTCTAAAGGGTTGAAATGCTTGAAGAAATATCTTTTTGGTCAACACACAAAGAGCTCAAAATCAGCCCTCTTGGCCGAGAGTCACTCTCTCCCTCTCTAGGTTTTCTATTTTTGTGTTGTGAAGTTGAAATGAGAAGATGATCTCTCTTAGTCATCCATTTGATTAAACTAAGATGCCTACAAGTTGTACACATGCTCCACTCATAACATTGAGCCACTCAATTAACTTTGCATTTAATTTCATTTTCTTTCTCCCTCACTTTCGGCTACATGTTGGCCGAGCCTCCCTTGTCTCTCCTTTCCTTTTAATTGTTTACAATGTAATTGCATGTGTAGTGGATGAATCATACACTAACCTTTGTCATTTGCAATCATACAAGGATGAATTGGCAATATTTAAAAGTGCAATGATTCTTCCAACATGTATGCCTTCATAGAATAATGCATGCCTTCATAAAATAATGGATGCCTTCAATATTTAAATGCATGCCTCACCTTTTTCTCTCCAAAATTTCGGTCACTTGGCCGACCCTCACATTGGTTTTCTTTCAACTTAGTTGTCCACAATACAATGTAAGTGTAGTGGATGAATCAACATTTAAATGCATATTTGTATGTCTTCCATAATAGTCTTATTTTAGATGACTTTGAGTCATCTTTTGAACATGGCACGTTAATGTGCATTCTTGGCTCATTGTTGCCACAAATTTTTAATTAACACCACAATTAAATAGTTCCTAATCTCCAATAACATTTTTATACTAAGTAGAATTTACAACCAACTAGTTCCAATTTAGAAATTAAGAATTAAGGGTTTCTATCTCACGTCGATTCCTTCGCGAATAACTCGACGTATAAAATACGGGGTCTAACAGAAAGGATTGAAGGGCAAGCGAATTAAGAAAATTAAATTTGTTGGAACTTGGAAGAAAATAGGAGAGGCAATTTTGGCCCAACTTGGAGAAAGAATATCTTTTAGTAGATGAGGAGTTTGGAAGCAAAGTAAAAGCCTAAAATAAAGTTCGTCGTGTCTAATTTCCAGCGCAACAAACCGCTCATCGATAGGACATCGGAGTAAAGAATTATGGACATTAGAAGTTCAGCTGACAGAGCAGAAACGTGTGCTACAGTAACCGACTTGCAACAGTACTGCTACTATAAAATGCTACAGGAATTTGACCCGAATTTGACCGTTATAAAAAGGGTAAGAACCCCCTTTTTTCACCAGATTTGCCCAGAAATTTCAAGAAAATTGAAGAGAGAGAGAGGGGGGGGGGGGTCACAAAGTGAGCAATTTTCAAGCGAGGAGTATTAATCGAAGCTCGGATGAACGCATGGATGTGATTCTAATATGGTTTTGCGGTGGATTCAAGGTAGATATTGAAGATATCTCTGTTTTAACAAAAATAAGGTATGAATCTCCTATTATTAATGTTAATTTTGGTTTATTTACGGAGATAAAGTCGTTAAATAATTGTATAGCGAGTTGGTTGGTTGTGGAAATTGGATAAAACATCGTGTGAGAGGTTTATGGAATATTTTGGTGTTGATAATATTGTTGTTGATGTTGGTATTGTTGTTGTTTTTAATGGTTGCTGAATTGAGATTTCGGATTAGGCATATAAACAGGGGAGATGCTGCCCGGATTTCGGCCGATTCTAAAGGGGTTTTAATTAAAGGCCTAAGACAAGTGTATGATGGTGAGCCTAATAATAGTATGAACGATTTTATATATAGATTACAAGTCAGGAGATAAGTGGGAAGGTCAAGGGGCAAGATTCCAGGTATGTTAAGGCTCGTCCCTTTCTTTCAAAGGCATGATTCCGATGTTATGGCTTCATAAATGTTTCCGTATCTTCCTCGTTTCAAAAGTTAGAAGTTTATGACTCCAAGGCATAATTCCTTTCCTAATAATTCATAGGTTTTAAAAAACTAGAAGTTCATGATTCTTAAAGCTTCTCATGATGTTAAAGATGAGAATGTTTTTATGATGATTACAATGATAATGAGGGTTTTATGTTTAAAGGTTCCAAGTTTATCATTTCAATGTTATTATGAGAATGTTGAGTTATTTCATGATTTTCTTGATTTTGTTCATTGTTGTTGATCTCACCTTATAATAATTGTTCCTTCAAGGTAGGACATAGCGATGATGCTTATTCCATAATATAATCGGAGGTTACCGACCTTACGTCACTCCGATAGAGTCATAGCGTTCTTTGGGCTCTCATGCATGCTACTTATGTTATAATGTATATATAAATGTATATATGTATGTATATATGGGGTTATGGGAAAGGTGAGGCGTTATAAGCGCATAGCCACCTGATCAGCTGGATATCGTCCTGGACCAGGGATATATGGGATAAATGGATTGGGCCGTTTGTTCCGCGGCAATATATATATATATATATATATATATATATATATATATATATATATATATATATATATATATATATATATATATATATATATATATATATATATATATATATATATATGTTTACCACTGGACTGCAGCCAGTCGGGCAATTACCACCATGCTACGACCGGTCAGGCAGTTATCGCTGATCAGTCGGGCAGTTTCGCTCTACCGTCGGGTGATAATCGGACGGGCAGTTATTACCACCGGACTGCAGCCGGTCGGGCAGTTACCACTGATCAGTTGGGCAGTTAGTATAGGATGATTAGTAAGATAGAGGCACAGTACTGTACATAGATATGGTTAAGTGTGCAAGAGAATATGGATCGAGTTGCGCGCCGCAACACATGTTCAGATAACATTTGATGATAAGGTAACCAGGACTATGGCAGGGTATACAGACCTAGTAAAGACTACAAAAAGATTAAAAGGTATGTATACGTATGCTAGTTCAGAAATACCAGGTTGATTCTTATTCTTCTCATCTTTATTGTGTGGCTATTTTGTTGCACTTTCCGTCTTGCATACTCAGTACATTACTCATACTGACGTCCCTTTGCTGGGGGCGCAGCATTTCATGCCTGCAGGTTTTGAGATACAGCTTGACGGATCTTTTAGTAAGGATACCAGCTCAGCAGTCAGAGTCGTGGCACTCCACTTGCGTCGGAGTTGCCCTATGAGTCACCATGGCTGCATATACAGATATGCAGCCATGTACTCCTATAGAGGCTCATAGACAGATATGCACAGTTAGATATCTTATAATTATCTCGACTTGTACTATGTTGTATCATTATTATGGATAGCCTTACCGGCACATGCACTCGAGATTAGTTTGAAGACGTACGTATGTTATCTTTTGGGCTTGTGCCCCTACGACCTATAGTACCTTGGTCTTATGTTGCCTTTCGAGATACAGAAAACGTGAGTTACAGTTGGTTCGCTCGGTTGCCGTAGGGTGCCGAGTACCAGTCACGCCGTACCAAGGTTGGGGTGTGAAAAATTTGTATCAGAGCAGTTCGTCCTAGGGAATGTCTACGAGCCGTATCCAGTAGAGTCTTGTTTATGGGTGTGAAGCGCGCCACACTTATAAACAGGAGGCAGCAGGGCATTCAGGATGGTTACCCTTCTTTGTATCTTAAATCGTGCTATAGAGCTGAGTCATAGGATGTAAATCCTCAATCCCGACTTCTGTTGTTTTATAGGTTGACGATGACTCCTTCAGAAGGGATATGATTGGTTTGAAAAGGTCAAAGACCGACGCACGTCACTCAATGAGCTAGATATTTACAAGGATTTCCTTATTGTATAAAGTATATTGGCAAGGATAGCATACAGAGATATGAGGTTCATATAGCCGCATTTGTTTCCCTTACCAAATGAGGTTCCTATAGAGACGCCATGGCCTTCAGGTATGTATATATATTGCTAGTTACTATTATTGGGGCCGTTGTTATTACTAATTTTTATAACCCTGTGTGGCATTAGGCTGTTGGTTTATCGCAAGACAGGTTGGTAATATTGCAGTTACAGAGAAAGCTGTGCCGATATTTTCATTAGATCCCTGAGAGTTTAACATTCGAGGACGAATGTTTTTAAAGGGGGGAAGGATGTTACACCGCGTAGTTTCATATGTTGGGATTCGAGCTACCTTTCAGGATATATGTGAGCATATATGTGTTGAACTTATGGTTATAAGGATTCAAGTTTATATAGTAAGCTATGAAAGGATTGAAGGGCAAGCGAATTAAGAAAATTAAATTTGTTGGAACTTGGAAGAAAATATAAGAGGTAATTTTGGCCCAACTTGGGGAACGAATATCTTTTAGTAGATGAGGAGTTTTGAAGTAAAGTAAAAGCCTAAAATAAAGTTAGTCGTGTCTAGTTTCCAGCGCAACAAACCGCTCATCGATAGGACATCGGAGTAAAGAATTATGGACGTTAGAAGTTCAGCTGACAGAGCAGAAACGCGTGCTACAGTAAAAAGGGTAAGAACCCCCTTTTTTCACCAGATTTGCCCAGAAATTTCCAGAAATTTGAAGAGAGAGAGGGGGGGGGTTCACAAAGTAAGCAATTTTCAAGCGAGGGGTATTAATCGAAGCTCGGATGAACGCATGGATGTGATTCTAGTATGATTTTGCGGTGGATTCAAGGTAGATATTGAAGATATCTCTGTTTTAACAAAAATAAGGTATGAATCTCCTATTATTAATGTTAATTTTGGTTTATTTATGGAGATAAAGTCGTTATATATTTACCACTGGACTGCAGCCAGTTGGGCAGTTACCACCGTGCTACGGCCGGTAGGGCAGTTACCGCTGATCAGTCGGACAGTTTCGCTCTACCATCGGGCGATAATCGGACGGGCAATTATTACCACCGGACTGCATCCGGTCGGACAGTTACCACTGATCAGTTAGGTAGTTAGTATTGGATGATTAGTAAGATAGAAGCACAGTACTGTACATAGATATAGTTAAGTGTGCAAGAGAATATGGATCGGGTTGCGCGCCGCAACACATGTTCAGATAACATTTGATGATAAGGTAACCAGGACTATTGTAGGGTATACAGAGCTAGTAAAGACTAAAAGAAGATGAAAAGGTATGTATACGTATGCTAGATTTCTATCGGTAGTTCAGAAATGCCAGGTTGATTCTTATTCTTCTCATCTTTAGTATGTGGCTATTTTGTTGCACTTTCCGCCTTGCATACTCAGCACATTACTCGTACTGGCGTTCCTTTGCTGGGGCCGCTGCGTTTCATGCCCGCAGGTTTTGAGATACAGCTTGACGGATCTTTCAGTAAGGATACCAGCTCGGCAGTCAGAGTCGTGGCGCTCCACATACTTTGGAGTTGCCCTGTGAGTCAGCATGGCTGCATATGCATTTGCATGGGTATGGCGGGGCCCTGTTCCGGCCACTTTATGTCATGTAATCCTGTAGAGGCTCGTAGACAGATATACACAGTTAGATATCTTATAATTATCTCGACTTGTACTATGTTGTATCATTATTATGGATATCCTTACCGGCACATGCACTCGAGATTAGTTTAAAGACGTACGTATGTTATCTTTTGGGCTTGTGCCCCTTTGGCCTATAGTACCTTGGTCTTATGTTGCCTTTCGAGATACAGAAAACGTGAGTTACAGTTGGTTCGCTCGGTTGCCGTAGGGTGCCGAGTGCCAGTCACGCCTTGCCAAGGTTGGGGTGTGAAAACTAGCCACCCCGTTGTGTTGTGTTTGACCATTCTATTGTGTTAGCTTGATGCCATGAGTTGTTGGTATTCTATTTATCATCTTGCTTATGATATTGTGGGCATACCCACTGTTGGTATTTGTGATTAGGATATATTGTTGGCATACCCACTGTTGGTATTTGTGACATTGATACATTGTTGGCATACCCCTAAGTCGGTATTGTGATTTTGATATACCGTTGTCATGCCCAATGTTAGTACTTGTGATATTGAGCATGATTTTTGATATTGATTCATGCATTGCATGCACTCTCATTTTCATGATACATGTTGAGATACTGATGACAATGGTAAAACTCTTTTACTTGAGTGACTTGAGATGGCCGATATTCGATGTTCAACCTGGAATCGTTCGTTGAGTGAAATTGATACTTGATAAAACTCTTTTAATTGAGTAACGTGAGATGGCCGATGGCCGATGGTTAATTCCAGAATCGTTGATTGCGTAGCCGATATCCGATGTTAGTTTCAAAATCATTGATAGTGCATGGACTCCGCGGGTCCCCCAGGGTGGTGCAGGTGAAAACTCCCATTGGACAAAGATTTGGGGTCCAGTCTGTCTGTTGGGCAATGATTCGGGACGGGTGGCACTTCGACTTCGCGAGTCATGCTGGATTGTGCTAACGAGACGTCGATATTTTCGTCTGTAGTGCATATGTACACTGCATTTGCATGGCATTGTATTGTATTCATGCATTATTGCATTGCATTGGATTATGATTTGATTGAGATATTTGGTGTTGGATTGATTATGATGTTGGATTGAATTGGATATATTCAGACATGGCACAATTGGGATTAGATGCTTCACATAGGCGATGACGGATACTTGGATTCGATTACATTGTCTTATACTTGTTGGTTTATTTTCTTATCTGCTTTATTATCTGAGTTCTGCTAGTTATTCTTAGTCGGCCGATGATGCCTACCAGTACTGTTGTTTTACTGACCTCCACTTGCTGCGTTCTTTATGAATGCAAAGTATCAGGTTAGATATATTTCTGTGATGCAAGGCTGATAGTCACTTCAGCTTCCTCTTTGAGTTTCAGGGTGAGCATGGTCGTCCGCTGGCTTGAAGACTTTTTTTTTTATCTTTATGTCTTATTTTATTCAGAGACATAGACACTTTATGTATTAGTACTCCAGATTGTATTATTTACCTTTTAGATGCTTTTGTGTTATTCAGACTAGACCCTGGGGGTGTTGTTATTAGTCTACACAATTCTACTACTTCTATATTTATATCGTGAGACTTATGTATTTGTTCTATTCTATTGCTCAATTTCATTCTTTTATGTATTTATACATTGTTGGGTTGAGGGTTCCCTCACCAAGGTGGGAAGGTAAGTGCCCGCACGGCTTAGGCAAAATAGGATGTGACAAGTTGGTATCAGAGCCCTAGGTTACCCGGTCTTTAATACAAGAGCGTGTCTAGTAGAGGCTCGTGGATCGATATAATAAGCTCCATACTTATCTACGAGAGGCTATAGGACATTTAGGAAATCTCACTCTCTTTCCTTCCTTCGTGCTACTTTATTCTAATTGGTATCTGGAATGATCAAATTAGTATCCGACTCTTATCTCTTTTCACAAAGATGGTGAGGACTCGAGCTACTATGACCCGAGGTCAGGTGCTAGAGCATGAGGTTATGGCTGGCACCCGAGGGCGAGTGACAGCCATAAGGTGCGGTTTAGCAAGAGGCCGTAGGGCTGACCCAGCCAGGGGTAGAGTTCCAGCGGTAGGACAGCGCCGTGAGAGATCTCCGTCTCTTGAGCCCGAGGATGTGGCTCCAGCTCGGACATAGCCTGAGGTTACTTCTGATCAGGCCATGCATGATATTATGGCCAGAGTATTACTCCATCTTAATACCTAAATACTATTCCCAGCGGGGGTTCACAGACCAGGGTTGGGTCGTAGACCCCTGAGCAGGGACCTACGCGGGCAGCACATCCCGCTGTAGCTATGGCTCCTTGCATTGATGCGATAGCCGCCCCTGGTGAAGATATTAGGCCCAAGGAGGGTGTTGTTATGAGTGCTTCTGATTTGGACCTGGTTGGGAGATTCATAAAGTTAGAGCCGCTGAGGTTTGCTGGTATCTCGTCTGAGGATGCCTATGAGTTTATTCTTGATATGCATGAGTTGTTGCACCGTATGGGAATAGTGGAGACCCACAGCGTTGATTATATGTCTTACCAGTTTCGCAGCGACGCGAAGATGTGGTGGAGGTATTTCGTGGCGTGCAGACCTGAGGGTTCTCCTCCTTTAACTTGGACTCAGTTCTATCGGGCCTTCCTTGAGAAGTATGTGCCCCGGTCTTTGAGAGAGGCTCGTAGGGAGCATTTTTTACACCTTGAGTAGAGGGGCATGTCTTTGGAGTCCTATGTGAGCCGTTTCCTTTATCTAGCCCGTTATTCTACTCCGTTGATCCCTACAAAGGCTGATAGGATCAGGCGCTATGTTGGAGCACTAGTGGGCTCTCTACGGATTCCTTGTCTTCAGATGTAGTCTATGGGGGATTCTTTCCAGTCCATTATAGATCATGCTTCTATTGTTGAGGGTGGTGACAAGAGGCCACATTAGACCAAAATTTTGGGGGTTCTGGTTCGAGGGATGCCGGTTAGTTTTTGAGGCTGTATCAGCCCTATTTCGGTCGTCTCTTACATTCAGCGTTAACGGCTTTCTCTAGTGAGCCACCTAGGCAGAGAGCTTCTTAGAGTTTGTTCTCCAGACCAAGGGATGGGGCTGCTTCATCCGGGTCTTCAGCTTCCGTGTTTCAGCATTCGACTCCTCTTACCTGTTATTCTTGTGGAGAAATTAGACATGTTGCTAGTAGAGGTCCCCGACCCAGGCAAGATTATCAGCTGTTGAGGACTCCTGTATCATCTGGTGGTCGAGGTGGGACTTCTCATAAAGGCGGTATTCAGTCAGGCCGCGGTACTTCCCGTGGTTCTAGAGGTGGTTCCTAGAATACGATAGGGGGATCTCAAGCTGGATGAGGTGGAGCCCATTGTTACTCATTTCCTAGTAGGCCCGAGGCAGATGCTGTGATTTCAGGTACTATTTCTGTCCGTCATAGAGCAGCATCTGTGTTATTTGATCCTGGCTCCACTTATTCGTATGTGTCTGCATTTCATACCATTGGTTGGAATTTGCCTTGTGAAAGCATAGATATACTTGTTTATGTGTCTACTCCGGTTGGAGATTCTGTGATTATTGATCGAGTCTACCAGTCTTGTTTGGTTACTTTTATGGGATATGACAATTGGGTAGATTTGATGATTCTCGATATGGTGGACTTTGATATTATATTGGGTATGTCCTGGCTTTCTCCCTATCATCCAATCTTGGACTGTCACGCTAAGGCAGTCATCTTAGCCATGACGGGCATTCCTATGCTTGAGTAGCGAGGTACTCCTAGCCCTGCTCCGAAGAAGATCATGTCCTTTCTTCGAGCGAAAAAGTTAGTAAGTCAGGGGTGTTTATCTTATTTAGCTCATGTTCGTGATACAACGATTCCATTTCTACCCTTTGAGTCTATCTCTATTATCAGCGAGTTCGCGGAGGTATTTCCGTCGGATCTGCCCGGTATGCCACCCGATCGTAACATTGATTTCTGTATCGATGTGGATCCGAGCACTCATTCTATTTCCATTCCATCGTATCGGATGGAACCTGCTGAGTTGAGGGAGCTTAAGGAGCAGTTACAGGATTTGTTGAGCAAGACGTTTATTAGACCGAGCGTCTCCCCTTGGGGTGCTCCTGTATTATTTGTGAAGAAGAAAGATGGGACCATGAGGATGTGTATTGATTACCGCCAGTTGAACAAGGTCACATTCAAAACAATTGCCCAATGCCTTGTATTGATGATCTGTTTGACCAACTTCAGGGTGCTTCGATGCTTTTGAAGATTGATTTGCGTTCCAGCTATCACCAGTTGAAGGCCAAGGCGCAGGATATTCCGAAGGCAGCATTTCGGACGAGATATGGCCACAATGAATTTCTAGTGATGTCTTTTGGGCGTATAAATGCCCCGACTACATTTATGACTTTGATGAATGGTATCTTTAGGCCATTTCTTAATTCTATTGTGATTGTGTTTATTGATGACATCTTGGTGTATTCCAAGAGTAGAGAAGAGCATAGGAGTTATCTTCATTCTGTTCTTGGGTTGTTGAAGAAACATAACCTGTTTGTTAAGTTTTCTAAGTGTGAATTCTTGTTGGAGTCTATAACATTTCTGGGCCATGTGGTGTCCAAGGAGGAGATTATGGTTGATCCTCAGAAGATTGCAGGGTTTTCCTGCCATTGCTTCGCCCTTGACCAGATTGACCCAGAAGGATATTCCCTTCCAGTGGGTGGATGATTGTGAGGAAAGCTTTCAAAAGCTCAAGCTTTTTTTGACAACAGCCCCGATCTTAGTATTACTCATGGAGGGTAAGGATTTCGCTGTCTATTATGATGCCTCCCGTCTGGGCGTGGGTGTTGTGTTGATGTAGTAAGGTAGAGTGATAACTTATGTTTCCCGTCAATTGAAGGTTCATGAGAAGAATTACCCTACCCATGATTTAGAGTTGTTGGCCATGGTCTTCGCTCTAAAGATTTAGAGACATTATTTGTATGGCGTTCATTGTGAGGTTTTCACCGATTACCGCAGTATTTAACATGTCTTTACTCAGAGAGATCTTAATTCCAGGCAGCGCTGATTGATGGAGCTCCTGAAGAACTATGATATCTCTATTCTGTATCATCCCGGAAAAGCCGATGTGGTAGCTGATGCCTTGAGTTGCAAGGCAGTAAGTATGGGGAGTTTAGCTCGATTGATTGTTTTCGAGCATTCGTTGCCCATGGAAGTTTAAGCTCTGGCCAATAGTTTCGTCTGTCTTGATATTTCACCTCGAGCAGGATTTTGACTTGTATAGAGGCGAGGTTATCTTTATTGGATCGGATCAAGATTCATCAGTTTGAGGATGCTCGGTTGAGTAAGATCCGAGATATAGTTTTGAGAGGTGAGGCCAAGGAGGTCGTGATTGATTCTGAGGGCATTTTGAGGATTAGAGGACGCGTGTGCGTTCCTCGTGATAGTGATTTGTTTCAGTTGATCTTATCTGGGGCTCATAGCCCTTGCTATTTCATTCATCCGGGGGCGACTAAGATGTACTGTGACTTGAGACAACACTATTGGTGGCATTGGATGAAGAGAGATATTGTTGATTTTTTAGCTAAGTGTGGAAATTGTTAGCAAGTAAAGTAAGAGTACCAGCGACCCGGTGGGGTGCTTCAGAGGATGCCCATTCCCGAGTGGAAGTGGGAGAGGATTACCATAGATTTTGTCACGGGTCTTCCAAAAACCCTTGGCAAGTTTGATTCTATTTGGGTGATAGTTGATCGGTTGACTAAGTCTGCTCACTTTGTTCCAGTTTAGGTTTCCTATACTGTGGAGAAGTTAGCCAAGATGTATATTCGAGATATTATGGATTGTGTGTGGTTACTATTTCTGTTATATCTGATGGGGGTACGATTTTCACTTCTCGATTTTGGATGACGTTTCATGAGGAGTTGGGTACCCGGTTGGATCTCAGCACGGCTTTTCATCCTCAGACTGATGGGCAGTTCGAGCGAACCATTTAGGTTTTGGAGGACATGTTGAGAGCGTGTGTTATTGAGTTTAGAGGTCATTGGGATTAGCACTTACCATTGGTAAAGTTTGCATACAACAATAGTTATTATTCGAGTGTTGGCATTGCGCCTTTTGAGGCCTTATATGGTAGAGATATAGATCTTCGATTAGTTGGTTTGATGGGTTCAAGGCTCAACCTTGGGGCACAGATCTATTGAGAGAGTCTCTTGATAGAGTGAGAGTTATTCAGGCTAAGCTTTTGGCAGCTCAGAGTAGTCAAAATATGTATACGGACCGGGAGGTCCGGGATTTAAATTTTCTATTGGTGACCAAGCTCTGTTAAAGGTTTCACCCATGAAGGTTGTTAAGAGCTTTGGTAAAAGGGGCAAGTTGAGCCCCAGGTACATTGGTCCGTTTGAGATTATAAACTGTATCAGTGATATAGCTTATGAGTTGGCATTGGCGCCAGGCTTGGTGGGAGTTCATCTGATTTTTCATGTTTCGATGCTGAAGAAGTACTATGCCGACGGTACCTACATTGTCCGTTGGGATTCTATATTGCTTGATGAGAATTTGACTTATGAGGAGGAGCCCATCGTGATCTTGGATAGGCAGGTTCGAAAGTTGAGGTCGAAAGAAATTCCTTTGGTGAAGGTGTAATGGAAGAACCGTCCTGTTGAGAAGGCTACCTGGGAGACCAAGTCCGATTTGCGTAGGAGATATCCTCAGTTGTTTACTGCTTCAGGTATTTCCCCGCTTTCTTTCTTTTCTTTACTCGAGGACGAGCGACGGTTCAATTGGTATCTGTTGTAACGACCCGTTTAGTCGTTATAGTCTTTTTGGTATTTTTGTTCTTTCCCGAGCTTTGACTAGCTCATTTTTTACCGGAGGGAACCGCTGGCACGCTTCCCGAGGTATCTAGATCGGAATAAGTAATTTTTGTGAAATATAGGCTTAAAGTGAAAAATAGTTGACCCAAAGTTGACTTTTGGGCAAAAGGATATTTTTTGAAATTTCGTCAATTCCAAGAGGTTCGGATGTTTGTTTAGAACTTGTGTATGTATTTGGTTTGGTTCCCAATGCACTAGGATGCATTTTGGGACCTGGGTTGGAAATTGGAACAAAGGCATCGGGGCTTGACTCAGTCAACAAGACCTCCGTTGAGAATTCCGAGGCCACGAGCGCATTCGTAGCATTTTTTTGTGTGGGTGTGTGTATACGGTTTGTGAGCAGATGGCCTTGGGAATGGCTCGAAATTTCAATTGAGACATAAAAAAATTAGAGGAATTCTTGTACCTGATGCCCGATAAGGCGGCACTAGTGTCGTCCCAACAGCGGTGTCGTTAGCCGCTGGGGCGGCCATATGTATTGTTGGCCAGACCACTATGGCAGCCTTATGGGTACTGTAGCGGCACTGCTGTAGCGGCCCCGTTACCGCTATGACGTTAACGGGCCTGCTATTTCATTAAATGTGATTTAAATAAGCCTTTAGACCCTTATTATTTCCCATCTCGAAATTAGAGCTTTGGGGAACAGTTCTTGGAGATATTTTGGAGATATTCTTGGAGGTAAATCTTACTCATTCCCCTACTCTTCCTCTAGTCATAATCATCCTAGATTTCTCCCTTCCCTTTAATAATCCCTTAGTGATAAAAGTTGAAAGAGGGTTTTGATAAACACTTTCCCTAAGCTTAGTAATGATAAATTGATGATGTTTATGTTAGATTGTGATGAATCTAAGCTTGTTAACCCAATTTCTTCCATTTCTAGTGTTGAATTCCAAAATCAAAAAGTTAGGGTTTATATCCAAATTGGGGGTTTTGCCTGAAATCAGAAATTAGACTAATCCTTGAGTTAAATCAGTAATTAGTGGTTGGGTTATGATCACCTAGCACTCAATTTGGCATTTTGCTTTCGAATTTCTCGTTTTGCCCTTGTGGGCCAGTTTTCCCAATTTCTAGGGCTAGAATTGACCCAATTTGAATAGTAGTAATATTAGTATCATTCTTCATGATCTCTAATCTAGAATATGATTATACTTAGACTATTTTGGTTCTGTGGTTCAGCGGAAAGGCAAAGCAAAAGAGAGTTGTTAGTGCTGCAGTTCGGCTATCCAGGTAGGTTATGGCTTACCCTTGGTGAGATTTGTATAGCGAAGCGCATATTTAGATTATATTGTTGGAGACAGCATGTAAACCTTCGGGTATGAAGTTGGGTTGGATATTACCTTAGGTTGGGCCCTGTTGTGTGTTGGGACCAGCCACCCCGTTGTGTTGTGGTTGACCATTCTATTGTGTTGGCTTGATGCCATGAGTTGTTGATAGATATTGGATTCTGTTTATCGTCTTGATTACGATATTGTGGGCATACCCAATGTTGGTATTTGTGATTCAGATATATTATTGGCATACCCACTGTTGGTATTTGTGACATTGATACACTGTTGGCATACCCAGCTATTGGTATGGTGATTTGGATATATCATTGGCGTGCCCAATGTTGGTACTTGTGATATTGAGCATGATTGTTGGTGCTGATTTATGCATTGCACGCACTCTCATTTTCATGATAGATGTTGAGATATGATGACAATGGTAAAACTCTTTAACTTGAGTGACGTGAGATGGCCGATGTTCATCCTTGAATCGTTGATTGAGTGAACTTGATAATTAATAAAACTCTTTTACTTGAGTGACATGAGATGGCTGATGTCCGATGGTTAATTCTAGAATCATTGATTGCATGGCCGATATCCGATGTTAGTTCCAAAATCGTTGATAGTGCATGGACTCCGCAGGTCCCCCAGGGTGATGCTAGTGAGGCCCCCTCGTGGGAAAAGATCCTGGGTCCCGTCTGTCTGTTGGGCAAAGATCTGGGATTGGTGGCACTTAGACTTAGCTAGTCACGCTGGGTTGTGCTATCGTGACGTCGATATTTTCGTTCGGAGTACATGTGTACAACTCATTTGCATGGCATTGCATTGCATTCATACATTATTTCATTATGATCAGATTGAGATGTTTGGTGTTGTATTGTGATGTTATATTGAATTGGATATATTCAGACTTGACACATTTGGGATTAGATGCTTTATATAGGCTATGATGGATACTTGGATTCGATTACATTCTTATACTTGTTGGTTTATTTGATTATCTGCTTTATTATCTGAGTTGTGTTAGCTATGCTTAGTCAGGCGATGATGCCTACCAGTACTGTTGTTTTGACTGACCTGCACTTGTTGTATTCTTTTATGAATGCAAAGTATCAGGTTGGATCTGCTTATGTGATGCGTGGCTGATAGTCGCTTCAGCTTCCTCTTCGAGTTTCTAGGGTGAGCATGGTCGTCCGCTAGCTTGAAGACTTTTCTATCTTTATGTCTTATTTTATTCAGAGACATTGACACTTTATGTATTAGTACTCCAGATTGTATTATTTCCCTTTTAGATGCTCTTGTGTTATTCAGACTAGACCCTGGGGGTCTTATTATTATTCCACACTATTCTACTACTTCCATATCTATATCGTGAGACTTATGTATTTGTTCTATTCCATTGCTTAATTTTATTCTTTTATGTATTTATACATGGTTGGGTTGAGGGTTCACTTATCGAGGTGGGAAGGTAAGTGCCCGCACGCCTTAGGCAAATTAGGTCGTGACATAAGTAGAAGATAAAGACTAACTTGACATATTAGGTAGGTGTGTTTTTCCCTCTGTGCAGCATTAAAACCAGTTAAGGATGTGTGGTGCTTGCCCAGGTTTGAAGAAGCAAAAACTAAGAGTAGGCCAACCTAAATTATGTGCATCCCTTGAAATCAATTTGGGTTTTCTGCACTAGAATATGATAAGGAGAAAAGATTTAAAAGAAATTTAAACTCTGGACTAAAATTGTGAATCTTCTGTGCATCCATGGGCTTTTTAATAAGAAGAACTCTGATTTTACATATTTGGATTGGTACATATCATGTATGTTAAAGCTTGGTTCCCCCGGTTTACTTTATGTACTCCCCCTGTTTACTTCATGCACTCTCTATGAGGATCACTTAGATTTCAGAACATAATTCCTAAAAATGGCAAGAACCTTTACTTGAACTATGCATAAAAGGTCTTGGCTCATTTGAGGATTTTTCTCAGATAGTTCTACATGTACTTTAGGAATGCCAATTTGTGGTGTTGTGCCATGTCAAGAAGCAAATTCACCCCATCCTTGTGTGTCTTTATACTTTGCCATATCTACTTGAAGTAAATATTGTTAAGAACTGCATTACTCCTATGTGGTTGCCAGTGTTGGGATTACTTGTTTTAAGTTCAGTCTTGGCCATACTGGGCCTATGCAGATTGCATCTCTTTTCCATGTTTAAGTTATACTTGATGTCTTGGCTTTAGTTCATGAGATTAAGTTGCCTGCTGAATCTATTCATCTTTTTTCCCCTTTGTCTTCATCTGTTCTAGTAAAGTTATAGTTGTACCATATACATATATATTGGACCTATTTTACTTATTCTAAGCCATGTGAGTGTGTATGTGGATTTGTGTCTTCCTTGTTTATTGTTGGTTGAGAGGCAGTTTAGGTGAAAGGGGGAGTCTAGTTTGAGCCTTCCCCTGGTGACCAGCCATGACGGAGGTTCATGAAACCTCTTGAAACTTGTGCGGCATCAGGAATAAGAGGGGTGATGAGTTGGCCTTCCTGCCACCTACGTTTGGGGTTTGAGTTTAAGGACATGGAAAACACATATGCACATCATAGAGGCTTACGAATGAATAGGATATTTTGTTAGTATACATGTATATTTATGTATAGAATAGGACTTGTAAACAGCAGTGCATTACGTATATTGTGTGTGTATATCATGTGTATGATAGGAACAATAAAATATAAACTAATCGGGGTTTTTTATTTCTATCACGACCTGACTAGGGGCCATGACAGGTACCCGGAGCTGACTACCGAGCACCACTCATTCTGTTACTCATCGTACTCATTATACAATTCTTTACTATTCATGTGCTCATAATCATAAGAAAGCCATTTTTCGTTTAAGTTGGAGACATAAATACCTTAATATACATAAGCCCTTCGGCTATCAAAATAATATATATACAATGAGAAAAACGTTAGACCATATGACCCACACATGCGTATCTACGAGCTTCTACTAGAGTACTAGACAAATGGATGGGACAAGACCCTGTTGTGCCCAAAATACACATATATATACACAAAAGAATAAACCAAATAGCAGCTTCGGAATAATGGAGTGCTCCCGTAAATCTGCTGATAGCTCCTATGGATCTGCACCGTCACCCTGTCTACCTGTGGGCATGAACACATAGTCCAAAAAAAACGGACGTCAGTACGAACATTGTACTGAGTATGTAAGGCATAAACAATAATGATATATTAATGAAATACGGAGACATCGAGTGAAGAGCAATCTGTAACTGACTCTCACTTAAGACTGAAATAACGCATGTTAACTTACTTCATAGTTATCACCATATCATGTATGCATATATGTATAAGCTGTCCGACCATATAGGTACGGTGTGATAATCATTAGCCCGCGTCCAGGCCTCCCGCGTCCGGGGTACCATATCATGCTGCCCACTAGTGGTGTCTGCCCATGCCATCTAGACATGATGTATACGCTGCCCGCCTTAGCGGTGTCTGCCCGGCCATGTAGGCGCGGTGTAATAACATCATCATATACTTATCATGAATTATGCATAGAACTCAAGACAAACTATACATCTGTCCGGGTGACGTAAGGTCGTAAACCCCCGATTCCATTATGGAGTATTCATAAACATTCTGCCTCACCTTGAAGAAATGAACATATAAGCTGAGTGTATACAATAAACAGCATCAGTGGATCATAGTTAACATCATTAGCTTTGTAGGAACATCATATCATGAACTCTAGAATCGTTAGACTTAAACTCATCATCATCATTATTGTGCTCGTAATGTATCTCTTATCTCATATGGCTATTCATGAACATAACCTCTCAGTTTTTCCGGAATGTAAGAGATTCGTGGAGAAGAAGGAAAAATCATGCCATAGGATTCATGCCTTAGAAAGAAAGGACTAGGCTCACATACCTTTTTCGTTTAACTAATCTATCGCTTGCTTGTTCTCCTTCAATGCCCACGTTTCTACCTTTAAGAGAATTCGCATTAACATTAGCTAATCGGTTACATAAATATGCTTACTAAAGCTAAAGAAAATTGGGCAGCATTTCCTTTGTTTATAAAACTTTTCCTCATCTTACATATCAACTCCCAAACATCCATCACAACATTCACAATATTATACACAAAAATCATCATTCATCCACATCGTCCACATGTCACAATTTAACTTCGATTCCTCCATAATCGTGGTCATAATTCGCTATCACGTTTTCTCACATATAATACTTATCCCATGTTCTAAATGTCACTTATATCATACTTATAGTCATAACATATCAATACTCATAATTCACTCCAAACCACTACTCAACAATGACACTATTCCCACATTCATGACCCAATTTCTATATCCTTCTACAATCCAAGTGTTTTAACTTTCAACACCTTAAACAACATAGAATGATCATAAAACTAACCTTAGATAATGGAAGAATAAGCCTTGATTGGAGATTCTCTTCTTGCACCAAAACCCTAGTTCACTTCCCTTGGGATTTCTTGGCTTAGATGAACTTTGATATGTTTCGTACATTTGATTTTGTGGGTTTGATGTAGTTGATCGTAGATTTCTCTTGGGTTCTTGTGGGTTAAGAGTGGAGAGGATTCTTGAAGTGTGGAGAGGGGAAATGAAATGAAATAAATGAGAGAGGGTCCTTATATCGACATTTAAAATCTGTCCCGACCAGATTCTACGGACCAACATACGATCCGTATAAATTATACTGACTGTATGTCTGGTCGTAGATCTGGTCCAGTGAGGTGTGCTATTCCGGGCTGATTATACGGCCAGTATGTTGGGTCGTATAATGCCTAGTTCATCCGAACTCATTCTCGTTGATTCGTTTGATCTCCAATCCTTATGGAACCTTCTTGACACTTGATTAACACCTCAATACCAATCTAAGGGACATTATAACTCTTCTCCGAAACATCATTAAGCCATCATTAACTTGTCACTCATAATTCTTACACGACACACAACATATCCCTTGCTTTCCTTGACAACCTTCTTCCCTCACCTCAAATGTCGTTAAAATTTCGATTAGGATCATCAAACGTTATTTCGTACTTATCAAAACATTGTATACATCGTTCCCTTCGTTAGTCCATTCACTGTACATTAACGGAAAATTTCCAAGGTGTTACATTCTCTCCCCCCCCCCCCCCCCCCCCCCCCCCCCCCTTTTGGAACATTCGCCCTCGAATGTTAAACACTCGGGAATTCTACGAAAATTTTGCCAGAGTTTCCCCTGTAATATGACACTACCATCCTGTCACAATAGCCCATAATAACATTGCCTCATAGAGCCACAACACAATAGCAATATAGGTTGCCACACACGACCAATATGCATATAAAGAAAGTATACATACCTCATAATCCTGATGTTTCATCGTGGATCTCTTCTGGGGGCTGAAACAAGTGCGGGTATGTGGATTTCATTTTCTCTTCCGCCTCCCAAGTCATTGCTTCTCGGTTGTTATTTCGCCACAAGACTTTGACTGAAGCTACTTCCTTATTTCGAAGTCTCCGTACTTGCCTGTCAAATATGGCGGCACTTCTTCATAGACTAGCTTTTCTGTCACTTGAACATCATCTATTGGAACAATCCTCATAGGATCTCCAACACACTTGTGGAGCATTGAGACATAAAAAACTGGATGGACTGATTCAAGCTCTGGAGGCAAGTCCAATTCGTAAGCTACTTGACCCCCTTTGCGGATAATCTTATAGGGTCCAATGTATCGAGGACTTAATTTCCCTTTCTTGCCAAATCTCATCACCCCTTTCATTGGCAACACCTTCAAAAATACCCAGTCATCAACTCGAAATTCCAAGTCTCATCGGCGATT
Organism: Lycium barbarum; assembly: GCF_019175385.1. NCBI lineage: Eukaryota > Viridiplantae > Streptophyta > Magnoliopsida > Solanales > Solanaceae > Lycium > Lycium barbarum. Next base: position 120,605,355 of record NC_083340.1, on the reverse strand, counting down.
GTCCGCATAAGAGTTTTGGCGACTTTGGGCTGTCAGTAATCGATCTCGGATCACCTTGACTTTTTCTACCGCTTGTTGAATCAATTCAGGTCCTATTATTTGTACTTCTCCTATTTCAAACCATCCAATTGGGGATCTGCACTTCCTTCCATATAAAGCTTCATACGGAGCCATTTGGATACTGGAATGGTAGCTATTGTTGTATGCAAACTCGATTAGAGGTAAGTGATCCTCCCAACTACCACTGAAATCTAGTACACATGCTCGTAGCATATCTTCCAAGGCCTGAATAGTACGTTCGACTTGTCCATCAGTCTGTGGATGAAATGGTGTGCTAAGCTTCACTTAAGTACCTAGACCTTCTTGGAAAGATTTCCAGAACTTGGCTATAAATTGCGCTCCTCTATCTGTGATAATGGATATCGGAATAACATGGAGTTGCAAAATCTCTTTGAGATACAACCTTGCATAATCTTCTGTTGAGTATGTGATTCTGACTGGAAGAAAATGAGCTGCTTTCGTCAATCTATCCACAATCACCCATATAGAATCATACTTGCCTCGGGAACGGGGTAATCCCACAATAAAATCCATGTTGATCACTTCCCATTTCCAAGTAAGGATTTCCATTGCTTGCAATAACCCTCATGGCTTTTGATGTTCAATCTTCACTTGCTGGCAATTCGGACATTGGGCTACAAATTCTGCTATGTCTCACTTCATTCCATCCCACCAATATATCAACTTGAGATCATGATACATCTTCGTTGCACCCGAGTGAATAGAATACCGAGAATAATGAGCTTCTTCTAGAATTCGATGGTGCAATTCTGCAACATTCGGAACACATAACCTGCCTCGGTATCTAAGAATTCCATCCATAGAAGTTTCAAAGGGAGACTTTTCTTTTTCATAAAATGTGTCTCTGTAATGGCACAAATGAGGATCTTCATATTGACGCTCTTTTACTTCCGTATTCAGAGACGAAACTGTGGGATCATTAATACCAATTCCTGCACTTCCTGAATCAATTATACGTACTTCAAGATTAGCTAGTTGGTGGAGCTCATGAATTAACTCTTTCTTTTCCGGAGGAACTTCACATAGGCTGCTCGTTGATCGGTGGCTAAGCGCATCAGCTACTACATTTGCCTTTCCGGAGTGGTATAAAATGCTCACATCATAATCTTTCAATAATTCTAACCACCGCCTCTGCCGCAGATTCAACTCCTTCTGTTTGAAAATGTATTGAAGACTCTTGTGATCTGTATAGATATCAACATGCACACCATACAAGTAATGTCTCCACATTTTTAATGCATGAATAACTGCAGCCAATTCGAGATCATGAGTTGAGTAGTTTTTTTCATGTTTTCGCAGCTGTCTCGAAGCATAAGCAATGACTTTACCGTGCTGCATTAAAACACATCCTAACCCAACACCGAAAGCATCACAATAGACAACGTAACCATCTGGCCCTTCTGGGAGTGTCAAGACTGGGGCTGAGGTCAATCTGTCCTTCAACTCTTGGAAGCTGCGTTCACAAGCATCATTCCACTAAAACTTAGCGGACCTTTGGGTTAGCTTTGACAATGGGGTTGAAATAGACGAAAATCCTTCTACGAACCTTCTATAGTACCCTGCCAATCCCAGAAAACTATGGACCTCTGTAGGCGTTGTAGGCCTTGGCCAAGTCTTCACAGCTTCAATTTTCTAAGTATCAACTCTAATGCCATCATCTGAAATAACATGACCTAAAAATGTCACCGAATTCAGCCAAAACTCGCACTTTGAAAAATTTGCACACAATTCTCGAGTTCGAAGAATGCCAAGAACAGTACGTAAATGATCTGCATGTTATGATTCTGTGCGAAAGTATACTAGAATGTCGTCAATGAATACTATTACGAATAAATCCAAGAGAGGCCTGAATACATTATTCATCAAATTCATGAACACTGCCGGAGCATTCGTCAACCCAAACGACATCACCCGGAATTCATAATGGCCATATCTCGTTCTGAAAGCTGTCTTGGGAATATCTTCTTCTTTAACTCTCACCTGGTGATAACCTGACCTCAAGTCTATTTTGGAGAACCATTTGGCACCCTGTAGTTGATCAAATAAATCATCAATCCTTGGGAGAGGGTATTTGTTCTTTATCGTCAGTTTGTTCAGCTGCCTATAATCGTGCACATTCGTAGGGAACCATCTTTCTTTCTCACGAATAAGACTGGCGCTCCCCACGGTGACGAACTGGGTCTAATAAATCCCTTCTCAAGCAGATCTTTCAATTGTGCCTTTAATTCTTTCAATTTTGCCGGAGCCATTCGGTATGGAGGAATAGAAATAGGTTTGGTGTCCGGCAACACATCAATAGCAAAATCAATCTCCCTTTCCGGAGGAAGGCCTGGAAGTTCTTCTGGAAATACATCTGGGAATTCATTCACTACCGGAACGGATTGAAAAGTTGGCAACTTTGCTTCGGTGTCATGAACTCAGACTAAATGATAAATATAGCCCTTAGCTATGATCTTTCTTGCCTTAAGGTAGGAAATAAACCTACCTCTTGGAGATGTCGTATTACCCTTCCATTCGAGCACGGGCTCTCCCAGAAATTGAAATCGAACTACTTTCATTCGACAATCAACATTAGCATAACATGAGGCCAACCAATCCATACCCATAATCACATCGAAATCTAACATTTCCAGCTCAACTATGTTAGCTTTAGTCTGGCGATCGCATATCACAACTACACAATTTCTATACACTTGTCTAGCTATCACGGGATCACCAACCGGAGTAGATACCTCAAAAAGTTTAATTGGCTAAGGTTTCACCCCAATACGACCAACAACATATGGAGTAATATAAGATAGGGTGGAACCCGGATCTATCAATGCATACACATCATGAGAAAATACGGATAATGTACCTGTAACCACATCCGGGGAGGACTCAAGATCCTGTTGTCAGGCTAAAGCATACATACGGGGCTGAGTGGCACCTGAAGTCGATGCTCACCCTCTGCCTCTACCTCAACTTGCTGGAATCTGGGGAGTCTGCCCTACCGGGCGCACTGAAGAGGAACCAGCCGTTGATCCTGTGGGCTGGACCCCAACTCTACCACTCATCGACGGGAAATCTCGCATCATGTGCCCAACCTAGCCACAGGCATAACAAGCATCTGAACCTTTTCGACACTGTTCGGAATGTAGTCTACCGCACTGGCTTTATCGCGGTACTGGGGGTCTCCTCTGGCTATAATCTCCCCCAAATTGAGAATTTGAGGCCCTCGAGCTCTGACCCTGCCCTGAACGAAAGGAGCGATCAAATCACCTACGTGCAAATCGTGGAGGCGCACTAGTCGCCGACTGGCCTGAGTATCTAGAATATGCCTGCCTTGATCCCCCTCTATAATCACTTCCTGCCCCCATAGATCTGGCCATCTTGCTTTGCCTTGTATCGATATCACGATCACCCCTTTGCGGATGCTGTTGTCCTTCTAGATTTTGGGCATGGGCTTGAATGCGGGAAATATCCATCCCCTCTTGCAACGAAACCATCAAACAATCCTTAAATAAATGTGGCCCTAAGCCATTCACAAATCTGTATACTCTATCTCCCATGTCGGCCACCATAGTCGGGGCATACCTATCCAATGAATTAAACTGAAGGCTATATTCCCGGGCACTCATATTTCCTTATGTAGAATTTAAGAACATATCCGCTCTAGCTCGGGGAACCTCGGGTGGCAAATAGTGGCGGATGAAGGCACCTACAAATTCTTGCCAAATGGGATGAGGTGCATTCTCTTTTCTTGATGATAGCCAATTATTATACCATAAAACCGCCACATCCTGGAGTTTATAAGATGCCAACTCCACAGATTCAGTTTCGGAGGCATGAATAATCTTCAAGGTCCTCAGCATTTCATTAATAAAACCTTGCGGGTCTTCATCCGGCTTTGACCCGAAAAATTCGGAAGATTCAAACTCATGAAATCACGAGCTCTGGTACTAGTTGCCCGATCAATTGAACCCGCAGTCTGCCGCTGTGCCTGGGCGGCAACTAACTGCGTCAATAAATGAATAGCCTCGGTCATTTGTTGTCTCGAAGTAGCCGGTGGAGAAACTGGAGCTGAAGCTCCTCCTTGTTCTTCTACATTGGGTGGGGTGGAGGAAGTATTAGATGGGGCCTCATTAGGTGATTCGCCCTCTTCTACATTCATTGGCGACTCTCTTTCTATCTGCCTTTTCATCATAGTCTTGCCCTTCTGGGCGGCTGTAGCATTTCCTTTTGGCGGTATTTCTGAAACCATAGCACACTATTAAGGAGGAGAAAATCTTATAACACAGCTCTATCGCACGATCTCTTAAGATGAAAGATGGTCATTTTTCCTAAATGCCCTATAGCCTCTTGTTTATTAGTGTGGCGCGCAACACACCATAAACAAGACTCTACTAAACATCGCTCGAGACACTTCCTAGGACTGAACTGCTCTGATACCACTTTTGTCACGAGCCGACTAGGGGCCATGACGGGTACCCGGAGCTGACTACCGAGCACCACTCTTTCTGTTACTCATCGTACTCATTATACAATTCTTTACTATTCATGTGCTCATAATCATAAGAAAGCCATTTTTCGTTTCATTTGGAGACATAAATACCTAAATATACATAAGCCCTTCGGCTATCAAAATAATATATATACAATGAGAAAAACGTGAGACCATAGGACCCACGCATGCGTATCTACGAGCCTCTACTAGAGTACTAGACATATGGATGGGCCAAGACCCCGTTGTGCCCAAAATACACATATATATACACAAAATAATAAACCAAATAGCACCTCCGGAATAATGGAGTGCTCCTGTAAATCTGCTGATAGCTCCTATGGATCTGCACCGTCACCCTGTCTACCTATGGGCATGAACACAGTGCCCAAAGAAAACGGACGTCAGTACGAACATTGTACTGAGTATGTAAGGCATAAACAATAATGATATATCAATGAAATACGGAGACATCGAGCGAAGAGCAATCTGTAACTGACTGTCACTTAAGACTGAAATAACGCATGCTAACTTACTTCATAGTTATCACCATATCATGTATGCATATATGTACAAGCTGCCCGACCATATAGGTACGGTGTGATAATCATTAGCCCGCGTCCAGGCCTCCCGCGTCCGGGGTACCATATCATGCTGCCCACTAGTGGTGTCTACCCATGCCATCTAGACATGGTGTATACGCTGCCCGCCTTAGCAGTGTCTGCCCGGACATGTAGGCGCGGTGTAATAACATCATCATATACTTATCATGAAGCATGCATAGAACTCAAGACAAACTATACATTTGTCGGGGTGACGTAAGGTCGTAAACCCCCGATTCCATTATGGAGTATTCATAAGCATTCTGCCTCACCTTGAAGAAATGAACATATAAGGTAAGTGTACACAATAAACAACATCAATGGATCATAGTTAACATCATTAGCTTTGTAGGAACATCATATCATGAACTCTAGAATCGTTAGACTTAAGCTCATCATCATCATTATTGTACTCGTAATGTATCTCTTATCTCATATGGCTATTCATGAACATAAACTCTCAGTTTTTCCGGAATGTAGGAGATTCATGGAGAAGAAGGAAAAATCATGCCATAGGATTCATGCCTTAGAAAGAAAGGACTAGTCTCACATACCTTTTTCTTTTAACTAATCTATCGCTTGCTTGTTCTCCTTCAATGCCCACGTTTCTACCTTCAAGAGAATTCGCATTAACATTAGCTAATCGAGTATTACATAAACGTGCTTACTAAAGATAAAGAAAATTGGGCAGAATTTCCTTTGATTATACAACTTTTCCTCATCTTACATATCAACTCCCAGACATCCATCACAACATTCACAATATTATACACAAAAATCATCATTCATCCACATTGTCCACATTTCACAATTTCACTTCGATTCCTCCATAATCGTGGTCATAATTCGCTATCGCGTTTTTTCACATATAATACTTATCTCATGTTCTAAATGTCACTTATAGCATACTTATAGTCACAACATATCAATACTCATAATTCACTCCAAACCACTACTCAACAATGACACTATTCCCACATTCATGACCCAATTTCTATATCCTTCTACAATCCAAGTGTTTTAACTTTCAACACCTTAAACAACATAGAATGATCATAAAACTCACCTTAGATAATGGAAGAATAAGCCTTGAGTGGAGATTCTCTTCTTGCACTAAAACCTTAGTTCACTTCCCTTGGGATTTCTTGGCTTAGATGAACTTTGATATGTTTCGTACACTTGATTTTGTGGGTTTGATGTAGTTGATCATAGATTTCTCTTGGTTTCTTGTGGGTTAAGAGTGGAGAGGATTCTAGAGGATACTTGAAGTGTGGATAGGGGAAATTAAATGAAATAAATGAGAGAGGGTCCTTATATCAACATTTAAAATCTGTCTCGACCATATTCAACGGAGCAATATACTGTCCGTATAAATTATACTGGCCGTATGTCTGGCCGTAGATTTGGTCCAGTGAGGTGTGCTATTCCGGGCTGATTATACGGCCAGACATATGACCAGTATAATTTATACGGCCAGTATGTTGGGCCGTATAATGCCCACTTCATCCGAACTCATTCTCGTTAACTCGTTTGATCTCCACTCCTTATGGAACCTTCTTGACACTTGATTAACAGCTCAATACCAATATAAGGGACATTATCACTCTTCTCCGAAACATCATTAAGCCATCATTAACTTGTCACTCATAATTCTTACCCGACACACAACATATCCTTTGGTTTCCTTGACAACCTTCTTCCTTCACCTCAAATGTCGTTAAAATTTCGATTAGGATCATCAAATGCTATTTCTTACTTATCAAAACATTGTATACGTCGTGCCCTTCGTTAGTTTATTCACTGTACGTTAACGGGAAATTTCCAAGGTGTAACACTTTACCCTCTCTACTGCATGGCCACTTGGGCCGAAACCCAATAGGGAAAATTCTTTCAAGTGTTGATTGAGTCCAAAAAAGAAGAAAAGGAAGCTAATATTTTGAAGGTCCAGTCATGGGTAAAAATTACATGAAGGCCCAACCATGGGTAAAAATGACTTTAAGGCCCAACCATGGGTAAAAATGGTTGGGGTTTGGTACACCCCAATTTATTTCCGTACCATATATATTTTACTTTTCTTTCTCTATTTGCTTAATTTGCTTTCTTGTATTGTATTCATTACTTGTAAAAACCCACAAACATTATTGGAACCATTTATATTTTGAATTAGGCATCTTAGGCAAAACGGTGAATATGCCGTTTAGATTGACTTTAACACCTGAAATATCCTTTTGAAAATCTGGGAAAAAATACGTACCGATTTTGAAGATTAAAAATGGAAAACAAACTGCTTTTGGTCTTAATAAACGGCAAACTAAAGAGGTTTTTTTTTTAAATAGAGATTGTATGACGTATGGTACGAAGTCAAGAGGATGAGTAAGTTAGGCGAAAAATATGATTTTTCAAAACTGTTGAAGTGTTTCCTTTTCTGGGTTTTGAGTTGGCTAAAAAAAAATATTTCTAGGCCATATCCCATCTGAGTTTTTCTCAAGAAAAAATGTCTGTTGAAAAATTCTTTGGGCTAGAGCCCACTTAGTTTGGTCTTTTGAAAACCAAATTTACATAAACCACCGTTTGGGGATGAAAATCCCGTTTATATATATATATATATATATAAATCTATGATTAAAGAAAAGGTGGCTAAGGCCCATATTTTAAATGGCTGGAGTTACGACATATTTAGGCCAGAGCCGACACAGCTTGTCTTTAAAAGAAAACCCAAATAATATTGTTTCTTTGGGTTAAAACCCACTTGGCCTTCTCTAAATAATAAAATCTTGGTCAATGTTTTTCTGGACTAAGGCCCATGATTTAAACGAATAAAGAAAAGCATTTTTCCTAAAACAAAATCGATTCTGAAATAAAGATCTTATCTTTTTTAAAATAAATTCGAGAATTTTGTTATAAAGAATAGATACGTATATAGCGAGTGTATTTTTAAAGGGAGCCTATGCACAAGTCATTAGACCATTAATATGATTCATTTTTCTTAAAAGACAAAACGTGCAAAAAATATAAAGAGCCCATTTCTTAAAAAAATCAAAACAATCCAATTTTACACGTGATAATAAAACAAAATTTAGGTAAGGATATTCTGAAAATGCATAAAACGGATTAACCCAGTCCACGTGTGAGTAAATCATGAATAAAACTTGTTCACCCAAATTATAAAAATAAATGAACTTCTATCTTTTCCTATAGCAAAACTACTATCCTTATGTATAAAAGGAGCTGATTATACCCTGATATCATAAATTCGGATCTAAATTTCCTATATATAAACAAAATATATTCAATTCTTCTCTAAAAAATGATATGCAACATGACAATCTTTTGCGGGAAATAAACAGTTCATGTAAATACTCACACATTGGAATTCAAAGGCCAACCGTATAGTACGATCCTTAATACTGGGGTGCCTAACACCTTCCTTAGGGGATCACCAGAACCTTTAGCTAGAACTTTATATTAAGAAAGATTTTTCACGGCGTATGAATAAACCCTTCAAAACTGATTTTCCTAATTTCCTAAAAATTAGGTGGTGACTCTTTTAAAACAAAGTCCGAAAGAGCACCAACGATTTTGAAGTAGCTTTTCCGAGCGCTAACTCTGCCCACGAAAATGCGAACCGTTACAGAAGAAATACATGCCGAAATGTGTGGACCCCATATGAATGGATTTGTACTAGCGAAGAAGATTCTACGAGCTGGATACTATTGGGTGACCATGGAAAGTGATTGCTACAAATATGTGCAAAAGTTTCATCAATGCCAAATCCACGGTGATCTAATCAAGGTCCCTCCAAGTGAGCTTAATGATATAAGTTCACCATGGCCTTTCGTTGCTTGGGGCATGGATGTTATTGGACCCATTGAACCCACAGCGTCAAATGGCCACCGATTCATTTTAGTTGCTATTGACTACTTCACCAAATGAGTGGAAGCGACGTCCCACAAATCAATAACAAAGAAAGTGGTAGTTAAGTTCGTGTGAAACCGCATCATATGTCGATTCGGTGTACGAGTCCATCATAACAAACAATGGAGCAAATCTAAAAATAGCCATCTGATGAAGGGCATCTGTGAGCAATTCAAGATCACCCACCGAAACTTGACAGCCTACCGGCCGCAAATGAACGGAGCCGTAGAAGCAGCCAACAAAAATATCAAGAGGATATTGAGAAAAATGACTAATAATCATAAAGGTTGGCACGAGCAGTTGCCTTATGCTCTATTGGGATATTGTACTACGGCCCGAACATTGACGGGAGCAACTCCCTATCTGCTGGTCTATGGAACTGAAGTAGTCATACCTGCTAAAGTTGATATACCTTCCCTGAGAATCATTCAAGATGCAGAATTAGACAATGCTGAATGGGTTCGAGCTTGATATGAAAAATTGACTCTAATTGATGAGAAAAGGATGGTTACCGTATGTCACGATCAGCTGTACCGACAAAGGATGGTAAGAGCCTTCAACAAGTGAGTTAGGACTAGACTTTTTCAAATCAAGCAAATGGTGCTCAAAAGAATTTTTCTACATCAAGATGAATATAGGGGGAAGTTTGCTCCCCATTGGCAAGGTCCTTATGTGGTCCGGAAAGTACTCTCCGGAGAAGCAGTAGTGTTGGCAGAAATAGACGGACAAGAGTGACCAAAGCCAATCAACTCAGATGCAATCAAGCACTACTATGCATGAAAAAGGAGTTTCTCAGTTTGTAATAGTACTCTTTGCTTGTAATCGTTATTCTATTTGCTTGTATTGGTTATTTCCTTTTGCTTGTAATCGTTTTGTAATAGATAGGCAGAACAAAACATCTTTTGTAATCTGAACTACGCAATGACCTGACTTCCCCACAGTGGGGTACGTAGGCAGTCCATTTGGGACCCGGTCGCATTATTAGTAAAAACAAAAAAGTCCCTTATTTTTTAACTACATTTGATCTGAATTCCTGCTGCGACAGGATACGTAGGCACTCTTTGAGTTCGGTCTTACCAAAAGAAAATTCAAGAAACCCCTAGGAAGCCTCAAAGATAGGACTTCACAAAGGAGCAAGGATTGTTGTACAACTAAGGAAGAATTTTTTAGGAGATTTCAAAAATTCGCGCAATCAATCCGCTACAAAGTGTTAGCTAACCCAAAGTTTCAAACTAGGTCAGAAATTTTGAGAAGCTCTCAAAATTCCTCATTTTTTCAATATTGTAAACTGGGGCAGAAAATTTGAGGAGACTTCAAAATTTCCCGAAAGTGTCGGCATGAGAATTCGTCAATCGAGATTTAAACTGGGGCAGAATTTTTGAGAAAAGGTCCCAAAAATTCCGCACAAGGAAGTGAAAAACCCCAGTCACGGAAGAAGGAATCTCCCTCATTCAAAGCACATATCATGACAATTAATCCTACCGCTTTCAAAATAATGCATTTATTTTCCAACAAATTAGATACTTTTATAGCAACTTTACAAAAAATGATTTTTCTACATAATGAAAATAAATTTATATTTCGAATACCGGAGCCGAAGGGGTTTCAAGTCCATAAAGCCAAAGATGCGACAGCGCTGTCAACACAAATCAACTTTAAATAGGAAAAAACTAATCCCTTTCTGATGTAGGTCCCCAGGATGTCGGGAGACGATCCTTTTTCTAACTTTACTCTATTTGCAGAAAGAGATTTACTAAAGAAGATCTAAACCACTGCTGGGATCAGGCTTTCCGAATACATATCTAGCCACGAAGGCCATAGGGCTTTGAATGCAACCAAAGACAAAATATCTTTCCACAAAGGCTAGGAAAGATCAGAATGCCATGAAGGTTGAATATCCAGCCATGAGGGTTGTAGGATTTTGAATGCCAAAAGGGCAAATATCTAGCCGTAAGTGTTATGAAAGGATGAAAATGCCACGAGGGAATAATATTAAGCCACAAAGGCTACAAAATAACTGAAATTGCCGCAAAAGAAAATGTTTGGCCAAAAGGGTCATAGTAGAACGAACGGTATAACTGGCCAAGAGGGTCACAACCGATATAAAGGACGGAAGAAAGATGATTCAGCCAAAGGGGCCATATTTGTCATTTGCATCACTTCTGCTTATTTGCCAAGAGGGCCATTCATATAAACATGCCAAGAGAGCCATTCATAAAAACATTCCAAGAGGGTCATTCATACAAACATGCCAAGAGGGACATTCATACAAACATGCCAAGAGGGCCATTCATACAAACATGCCAAGACGGTAATTCATAAAAAAAAAATGCCAAAAAGGCCATGCATACAAACTACCCGATATAGTAAGACGACAAAGCAACGTAAAACCGGTCAAAAGACCATATTATTCCCTCAAAAAAGGCAAAGTGATGTAAACCAGTCGAGAGATTGCAGTATTCTCTCAAGAAGACAAGATGATGTAAATCAGGTCAGATGACTGCAATATTCGTCATCAAAAATCAACGTTACTCAACAGATGGAAGCAAATTTGTACCCATCAAATAAAGCAGGTTGATCAAATCAAATGCAGACAGATTGCAGAGCAAACATAGAACATTTTCTTACGTAGCCAGTCGAGATAAAGTGCCCATAAGAGTCAAGCTCTCCTGGCAGGACTTGGAAGATCACTCTTCACCATGCTCAGCCGCACAAGATTGTTTATTTTCTTATGAGCTTTGTTGTTTTTATTGTTCCGCAAACGGTCCGACACACACCGGCACACACAAGGAACTCCTACATAAGGGATGATCTTATTCCTCTGATAGAGTCGAACTACAAGTGACTTGATTTTCAAGGAGAGGGATATATAGGCAGACTCAATGACAGAGAGTCAGTCACACTCCTACCAATCACACAGGACTTCCCAGCCTGACAGTCAGGAAATCCGAGAATTTGCTTTTATTTGCATTTAGAAGTCATAATTGAGTCGAGCTACAAACGACCTGAATTCTCATAAAGCCTGAGATATGTAGGAAACCCAGAAACCATAGTCCGGACATATATTTTGAAAACTACATGAAAATAAAAGGGGATATAAGTTGGGTCAGCCAAAAATTAGGGTTAGTCAAATTTCGTTGCTCAGGAATGGTCCCATCATCCCCGAACACCGAAGAGGTAGTTGTTGACACCTAATTTTTGACTTCCCATAACTTGTTTGATTAGCCAAAGTCCTTGAATATTAAACGAAGTGAAATATGTATGTATTTTAAGTCAAAATAATTTTATAAAATTATCTAGATAATATTTTACCTATTTTTTGCTTGATGAAGTAATTTCTATAAGATTATAAATTGATTTAAGTATTTTACAATTATGATGTTTTTTACTAAAATTAACCAATAGAAAAAATAATTAACAACAATTATTTATTTATTTTTTTAAATTGTTAAATAGTCAATTTTTAAGTATTTCACTCTATTGAATTCAAGGAAATTGGTTAACTAAAATAAATAATCTTTTTGCCCCTCAAATTTTAATTTTTGCATAATCAAGTCACATTGATAATTTTTAAATTAATAATAATTGATTTTGATAATTAATTATGGTTATATTTGTAAAATTTCTTATTATGTGTTTAATTATGGCTACAATTGAAACAATCAATTAGTTAGTCAATTAAGGCCATAATTGAAATAATAAATTTCATGTTTTGATTCAATTAAGGCCATGCTTGGAAATCCATTTTATTTTATGAAATCAACCGTGATTTTAAATTAATTGATTATTTAGTTTTAATTAAAATGCTTTAGTAATCAACCCTTTTAATTTTGCCTATTTATTAATTTGCACATTTTGTCCTTTGTACATATATATGTATTCGTATACTATGTGTTTACACACACACACACATTTATGAAAAAAAAAAAAGGCCTGCTGTTTTTTTAGTTGGCCAAGTCCAGCCCAACAAGGCTAGACCCGGCCCAACACATTACCCATATCTCCACAACAACGAGCAAACAGACCCTAATGGTCTCATTTGCGTAAAAGATGGAGAGGGGGGGGGGGGGGGGAAACCCTAAACGCCGCCCCTGCCCTTTTCTCTTTCTTCGACATCATATGCTGAATTTGGTAAGGGTCTAGGTGTATCAGCTCTATTGCTTGTGGATCGCCTCAACCCACTTTATGAAAAAACAATCAATTGTTGCGTATCTCACTGGGTTATTTGGACCATACTTTGCCTTTTCCTCAAGTAATACATAATGACATCGACATGCTGAAAAAGGATGTCAATTAAGATATGAATTAGACATGGTAAAATATTTTTGTAATTAAGTATTCGGTAGAACTGTCTCTTATGAGTTGATACATTTATTCATCATTATTTATACACATTTAATACACAACTGGATATTTAACAAGTTACATTTCAAACAAATTTCATACATAATGTAGCATGAAAATCATACAAATCCACACACGTATTCTAAACATGGCATCTGAACCTAAGAATTGCAATTTTGCAGCAACCCTAAGGGGTCACACCAAATATTGTACTTGAAATTATGTTAAACAAATAATTCACTATTAAGCATAGAATCTTGAAATCCAACAAGCACAAAAAATTGAGAATTATCCTCCAAAATAAGTGGAGATCAATAAAAAAATAATACAATTCCAACTAGTCAAAATTCAAACCAATATTATTTCAAACAACAATTCATATTGATTTCATACAACTCAAATTCGGGTTTTTTTTAATATATCTGATTTATGGAATGGAGACAACATATCAAGTCTTCCCACGCTTTCCCAGTCTGAATGACAGTGTAGAACCAATCCATTTTGTCTACTTTCTTAATTCCCAAATCATAAGGATTGGTAATCTTATTTTCCTTTATAGTGTAGGTTGTAATTCTGGAACACAAAAACAATCAATATTTGCAAAAGAAAATAGTTAAATAAATAATGTATGTTATACAAACCTATTTTTTCTTTTAGACACTTTAGCATATACCCAAGTGGTAAATTCATTGAGCAGTGCATCATCAACATCAAATCCATTTTAGTTTGGAAAAAGATGTTTTATGTTGAAGTATTTAGGAGATTTTCTAGTGCTACTGCCAACTGAACTAAAACCAACATATGGAGATGATCTATACTTTCCAGGATTTCTGAGTCGTGGTTGTAGTTCAGGAGTAACATTGTTGCGATTCTAATTGGTTTCAATAGCAACAATTTGAATCTCGCTATATAGAGGCAATTCAATGTCATCTAGACTCGGTGCCTTGTGGGCAGAATAGCACAAATTACCCAAATTATCAATTCCAGCAACCATATCATCCAAGGAGTGATCTGAAAAATTCAAAAATTCAAAAATTCAATTTTTTTTATAGCATATATTTAATAAGTCTTTTAAATTGCATCAAACTAATAGTCATACCATCTAGACATTTATCACGTGATTTAGCAACTTCATCATGTACAATAACTTCATTATTCATACAAAACATATATATTAGAAATAACTCGTACAATCTTTCATGAAACCATTTTTCATACAATATTAATACATATTTCACACACTATCCTTATGTGTGTGAACTATGCAATATTCATTTTAATGAAGAGTGAAGTCCTTATCTGAATTAGATTCATGGTCAATATGAATCTTGAAGGATTCTTGATTAACTGGACCCTTGTCACAAGCTTCACCAAATCCGTCATGCACATCAACTACATTTTCATAACCAAATATGTATATGGAAATTAAGTCCCAAAATATTAACTGAACTTTTCATACACTTTTTATACATCTCTCATAAGTGTGTTTAAGGGTGAGAATTGTGCAAGATATTAAGAAAATTTACTTGAAATTCCAGAATGACTGTGATTCTTCGAATATGCTGCATCTTGACCAGATATTGGCACACATACATCCTCCCAATCAGCCTCTTTTTCGACAAAATCAACTCGTATGTCTAGATACTCTTCATTCTGCTTGCTGCTTGATTTTCATTTTTACTCAATGATCTAGAACCCTGTTTATTAATGTGTGCATAAGTAAACTTAAAAATAGATGGATAATACAGAAAAAGCACAACATACAGATAATAAAATCACCTCAAATTCATAATTTTCATTTTTTCTGCCATGTGGGGACTTGATCTCTGCAAGAATGTCGTTGAATGATTTGTCCATGTGTTGCTTGATCTGTTTACAATCATCTGCTACCTGAAAATAAACATTAAACAACAAAATTAATGATAATTTATTTACTACAATGAAAAAAATTAATGAACTTTATAATTTATATTATCCGATCAGATACCTTCTTCTGAAATAGTTGCAAATCTTCGCAAACCTATAAAGATGGAGAAAACAATTAGTGATTGTGTTAACCATAACAAAACCATTCCACAAAATGGTAAAAAAAAAAATCTAGTGAATTCCATACATACATCTACAACTTCATTCTTCCATGCCTCGAACTCAGCACCATGTACAGTAGGGGTATCATGTGTAGTAGTAAGTGATCGTGGCACATCTAGTAACTCAGCAAGAAGTGGAAATTCATTATTTGTTGGGGTGATATTAGAAAAAACCACCTAGCACAAACAGAAACATATACATGCATTCACAAGTTAGCAATTATAGGCAAACATTGAAATATAACATGTGTATTGAGAGTGTATGAAATCTGTATGTATGATGTTGAAACGGTTCTTATTCACCTGATTCCCATATGTTTTGAACATCCCCTTCTTCAGGTAGTCAAAGTGCAATATTTCCTGGGATGTTTGCCAGTTAAGAATACGGGGAATGTAGCTCCCAATACAGGTAGCAACCAAAGGATCAACCTTTGAGCAACACTCATAGAACCATACTTGCAAAGCAAGTGGAAAGCCCCCAACCATATAATATGATGGATCACCACTCAACTTGTGACTAACAGAACCAAGTGTATCCTTAAAACAATCGTTTCCCCAAGGATAGCACCTGTATTCACCACTCTCAACTATGTCAAAGTGCAACTTAGATACATAAGCTTCGAAGTCTCAGTTGAGAATAGGAATGTGCTAATAAAATATAGAATGGTGATTTTCACTGCATCATCATCCTCCACACTAGTTTTTCCTTTAAAAATCCTCATCAACTCACTCTTCGGTACTCTTTTTTGGTCGGAAAAGTAATTATTCATTAATATGTTTGCTGAACTAGAGTCTAAAACGAAATCACCCGGCATCTCGCATTTCAAACCACTGATAATGGAAAACTCTCTTATGCCAGAAGAGAGCTCCTTCCCATTCAACATGACGATAAACATATCGTCCCTATCGTTTTCGGTCTAGGCATACATCAAGCTGCGAATGAGTTGTGGGTGAACCTTGATATTTGGTAAATCAAGAAAATACCCAAATGGAGAATCCCTAAACATCTGCAAGTGCTTTCCCTTAAGTCGCCCATGTTGACACCTAATTTTCACCTCATAAGATACGTATTTTAATTTTTTTAATTTTCTGAGTCAAAGACGCAGCAAGGATGCACCCTTAAAAAATAAAATTTTAAAAGTCACGAGAAAATTGCAAAAATTGACGTTTTGATTATTATTTCATTAAAATTGACAATTACAAGAAATTACGAGTTATTTACTTTCACAAACATGTGTTGGAATGAAGATAAAAACCTCACTCTATCTAACCCGGAAAAATCACTAATTAAAACGATGTATGAATTGCGGCTCATTTTGACCGCATTTTTTAAATATTGCTTGGAACTATGTCAATATTGGGATCGTTTTAAAGCTTGCATTTTAACTTTACGAGTTTTAATTTTTTATTTAGCCTAAATAATTGATATATTTAGCTATATATACATTTTTAATATATAGTCTATTAGATAAAAAAAGTGGGTTAATTTAAATGTTTTTAAAACATAAAGAAGAGGGGAGGGAGGGGTTTCTTTAAAAAAACGGGGTGGGAGTTTAAAAATATACATTCCACCCCCACTCTTTCATTCTTCACCTGACCCGTCCTCACCTCTCTCTCAAGCAATTTCATACGATTTTCTAGGGTTCCGCTTATGGCGGCCAACCCACGGTGATCCACAGCCATTTTTGGCCAGATTTTTGAGGGGTTTTGTTCTTTATCGCATGTTCTCATGATTCCTAGGTTCAATTTCATAAGACTTGTGTTTTTCTATACCTAATTGAATCCTAAATGAGGATGTTATCCTAGTTTTCTTCGTGTTATGGTTGCCATGGGCAGAGCCTTGAGCTCTTTGCCATTTTGTGCCCCATAACACTCAATGAAGGAACCTAAGGGGGAATTTCCTCGGTGGATTCTTGGTTGGGTACTATTTTTGAGATCTTTATCTCGTTTTGTATTATTGTACCGTTATAAGGTAGTAATTTTGTTTTATTGATGACGACGCGTACTATACGAGTATTTTCTGATTTTATTTTTATTTTTTCGGGTATAATTAGTTAGATTCTTAGCTGTATTATGTGATTTATGTGAAATTCTATTGAATGGGATACGAATTTGTACAATTTGGCTGAACATTTGTTTGTACTTTACTAAAATTAATTATTTTTTTTGTCGAATTGGGGGGGGGGGGGGGGGGGGGGAATCTGATTTCATTTTCGTCATTTTCGTCCCTAAGGTTGAGATTATCATTCTATAAATAGAACAAGATTGTGAGATTTCAAAGGCTCTGATTTTTTTATTAAATATTCTCTTAGTGATGGCTAGGGTTTGGATTTTCCTCATTGATTAATCATAAACTCTATTGTTGATATATATACATTGCCATTAAAATAAAAATACTACAAATACAATACAATGTTATACTTATACTATTCTCAAAATACCTATACTATACTAAAATTCAAGAACAAGGGATGTTTTTAAAGATTCTTGGGTATTGGTGTTGAAGTTGCGATCCAATTCGCCCCTTTTGATCTTTTGGTTGCACTTCAAAAAGGTAATACTTCATTCCATCCTTTATTTCAGTCCAGTTTTGAATTTAAGTTTATATGATGCTTGTCTTAGTTGAAGATAATCATGTGGCAACCTAATCTTGTTCTGATGATTTAGTAGACATTATATGGATTTGATGCTATTTGAAACTGTAACATGACTTTAGAACACAATTTAGATAATGTTAAGTGATCCTAGATTTTGTTAAGTTTGATAGAATGAGGAAAATAATTATCTATGATAGAACTTTGGAATTGTCTCATTAATATTGATAAGTTAAGTATAGTTTAGTCATTTTTGTTAGTTTTTATAAGATACAGTTAGTCCTTGTTGAATTTGCTACAGCCTTATGGCAATTCTATGCACTGTGATCTTGTTTTATCTATTTTAAAATCACTAGATGGTTGAGGAATTTATTGTGAAGATTATGGATAGAAGGTGTTTGTTTGTTGAGTCAACATGTCTCTAAGTTTCAAGATATGTTCCCCCAAGTCTGTTTCAATCCTGAATTTTGGAAAATAGTTGATTCTCTTTCATTATTTGATTAAATATTTATTGTTCTAGAATGTACTTGGCAGTTCAATTGACTTTAAATTGGTATGCCAATCAAAAGGTTTAAAACTGGATTAATAAGCGTTTTTCTTTCTTTCAAAAAATGAGATATGAGGCCTTGTTGAAAACCTTAAATGAGTTTTAGAAACACCAGTAGCCTTTTTGAGTCTTGATAAGATTTTTAAACTTGCATCTTCCATTTCTACTTGAATGTCTACCTTAACCAGATTATAAGAAGCTTTTTATCAACAAACTTGCTTGTTTGTCTGTATTTCTTACTTAATATTTGGGCTCTGTCAATTTTTTTTTTTTTTTTGTTTTTTGTTTTTTAAGATCATAGTTGATCCCTTGAATATAGTTTGTAAATTTTGAGGTCCTAAAACTGTCTAAGTGTAATTGAGGCTGAAAAATAAGAAATTTGTGTGTAAATTTGAGCTTCTGGGGCTTTGTGTGGCTTTGCATTTGGTTTTGTTTGAAAATTTATAGAGTTTGATGTCAAAATAGGAGGAAAATGACACCTAGTCTATAACATGTGTTTTGTAAAGTTAAGTTAGGAGATTAAAAGATTTAGAAGTCGAAATTATGTTTAAAAAATTGAAAATAGGTCCAAATTGGTTTGTTGAGACTGATGGTTGCTACTTGTGAATCTGTAGTGGCTTTTGTTCTTCACTTGCCTTGTGTGCAAAGTCCTCTGAATATGCTTTTTTCATGATTTGTATTCTTTAAAAATTAAGTCTCTTGATCACAATTTTGAGAATCAACAACATTTGGGAGTTTAAGTATATGAGAAGTTTAAAATCTAAGTTTAAGTGTAGTTTAAGATTATGTGTGCCCCGTGTTAGAATTGCTTGTCTTCCCTCTTTGTTTTAAAATAAGTTTGTGAATTGTATACCTTCCCTCATGTCTCTGTTTGTTGTTTGAACTATGTTAATCAGCAATATATCATCAATGACCCTAAGATAGTATCATGCACCTCTTTAATTTCATTTTTGGATTTCCTTTGGACTGCCATGATCTCAATTTGAATCTTTCTTTTGTTTGTGACTTACTATGTGAAAATATTGACTTATATTTACCTAAGATAGTAGTATGCACCCTTTTGACCTCTTAAGACACTGTTTAGATTAAGTGTGATCAGTTTCATTCGAAACACCTCTCTGGGTAATGTGACAAGATCAGACCTGTAACTGGTGCATCATTTGAAACATTCTCAGTACTTTTGTATAAACTGAATCTGATAATAACACCTTCCATTTAGTAATTGAATCTTAAGATTGCAAATTTTGAAAGATGAAGCTTGTCTTGGCTTAAGTTGGTTAACTGTGATGGTTTATAGATACTAACTTGCATTCATTTGTTGTAAAATCTTAAGGTAGGCTAAAGTTAGAATTAAAAATTGATCCTTATATGAAAAATTGCCTCTGTGATTCTTTTCTAAGTAACTAGAGGTTTAAAATGAGTCAGGCATCAGCCTAACACATGAATTTCACATCTGTACAGTGGTTAGTCACTTATCCTGTTAGCTGTTAACTTCTAAAATTGTACAAATAAGTATTTGAAGTCCTTTGTGTGAACTGTGTGATTCATTTGGTCAATTTGATTAAACTGCTTGACTCTTTACCTAGATGATTTGAATCTCTTTTAAGGTGTGAAACTTAGCTTTGAGAGTTGCTTTTCGTAATTAGAATCATTTGGCATGACAGTTCGCCTTAAAAGAACTTAGGTGTTAAAAGGAACCTTGGGAGGATTCTGTCCTCTTTGTTTGTTGAACTACTCTGACTTTAGGCTCCAATACCATTCTTGTTTGATTGTTATGTGTTACTACTAACTTTGATGCTTAAAATTGATTTGAAAAAATAAAATATAAAAGATGCTAGACTTGTGTTTTGTGTGAAACTGCCATTAAAATTTTGGGAGTAGAGTTGGTTTAGTTGCAACCCCTAAGTTGTTCTTGTTTGACATTTGAGATTTAAGGCTCATCTATCATTGACAATAGGCGTGTGGATACTGTGAGCTTGTTTCTTTGATTGATGTTATATTGATCATGAGAATTTAAAGAAAGAAACTGTGAACATTTTGAAGAGTTGAATACTGTATTTGCTTGGTTCTTATCTTGACTTTTCCCTCCTTGGTGTTTGATGATCTTATGATTCATTTACTGAGTTCAATGTGCAATAATTTTGCTGAAAACCTTCTGTGAATTTTGTTTAACTTAGAATATTTGATAAGTTAAGAAAAGGTAAAATGAAGTAGTAATCATGAGTGGCTTATGACCTTGTCCCTTTTCCCTTTCCTATTTGTTTGATGGTTCTGTTCACATGATCCTATTTCCTTCATGACATTTAAGACCTAAACTTGCACTTGAGATTAATATTTTGCACCTATTTTGACCCCTGTTGGAATTACTTGAACTGTTTGGATGATCCTATCTAGAGTTTTGTTATGATTGTTTGTGACCTCTACTTGTACCTTAGCCCATATGAGCAGCCTTAGGAGTAATTTTGAGACTAAAACACTACTTAAGACCATTGCTAATGTTCTATACAAAATGATAACCGAGAAATGTGTTTGATTATTTCTGTAACTGAATGAGAATTCTGTCACCAATCCTTGAGCCCTCTGTGCATTTCCAGTAAATTAACTTATGGTTGAACCCTTATTGGAGAATCTTTTTGTGATGTGTTGCAATCTGTCAATTGCCAAAAATAGCTTTTGAAACCTGTTGAGTGCTAATTTGGAAAATTTGAGACTAGTACTCTATTGCATCTCAAACTGGCACTATTTTGTCATCTCTTGATCCTACAACTGGTTGATCTTCATAGTTGAATTTGAAACACCCCCCCCCCCCCAGACTACCATATCTCTGCACTTGCACATCTTTAGAAAGGTTGGAATTCGGCTCAACATGTAAGAAGTTTAAAAATACTTGCTTAAAAAAATGTTTGGTCCTTTATCCTACTCCATTAATGGGCTTGTCATTTTAAAACCAAAGTCAACATAGTTTCTGTGTTTTAACTGCAATGTGGAGCATACGCAATTTCGGACTTTGAAGATACCTTGCTGCATATTTATTTCTATTAAGGCTTGGTCGGTCCAATATCCTTATCCTTTATTATTGTGTATTCAAATTCTATGCTTGTGTATTTATTTATAAATTGGAACCCTTAAGGTTATTCCACATTTAAAGTTGCCTAAACTTGATTTTAAAACTATAGAAAACTGATTTTGGAAACTTTAAATATAACTTGTGACTTTAAACAGACTGATTTAGTATAATTTAGACTAAAAATGGTCAATTTCATAAATTATGGGACTGATTTGAACGTTTTTTAAACCTGTGGATTGATATGAAACTATGGACTATATGGACCGATTTAAAGACTTTATGAATGTTTCGACCATGTTAATAACTTGGGCTATTTTGCATTAAAATTGGCTAAAATCTAAAAAATATAGAATATCGTTAAAATATGGATAATAATAGTATGCCAAAAATGATTTTATAAAACTTAAATTAAAAACCTTTTTCTAAACTCGGGTGGGCTTACGTAATGTTCTACGTGGTGTTCTAGTCCGAAACTCAAAACGCCCAATTTTGGGCAAAACTCTATCATTTTCATTTCTTGAAAGTGAGTATTTTTTGCATAAATGACACACCTTGATTTGCGGAAATATAACAAAAGTAGTTTTTATCAAAAAACAACTTATGTCTACAAGGCATACTATTAGAACCCGTAGGGCAACCGTATATTATGGATCATTAATACCGGAGTGCCTAACACCTTCCCCGGGGGATCACCAGAACCCTTACCCAAACTTTAGTATAGATAGGTTTCTTTTAAAACTTAGCCATTTTAAATGAACCTTTTCGAACTGGTTTTCCTAACTTAACTATAAGTTAGGTGGTGACTCTAAAAACAATGTCCATTTGGAGCACCATCCATGTAGAAGTATATTTTTTCCTTTTTCCCAGAACGATTGACAACCGTACTTTCCCGGGACACTTTCCTTTTTAAATGAGGCAAGTGCAAACGCGAATAGGAAAAAATATGACCCGCTACAGAAGGTGACTCTGCTGGGGATAATTTAAGGTTCTAACCATAAGGGTTCCAATAATTTGTGTGCTTTGTGTAATATAAATTGTCTAAGTGATATAAACTGTTTATGTATTTAAATTCCGCAAATAAACTATCATTCATGCATGTATGATGAAGCGAGATGAGCTTTGGTCATACCTGCACTAAAACAAACCTTTCGCTATATTCTTTGGAGGTCTCTAAGGTCGAGTGAGCTTGCGGTCATCCCACAACCTTAGAGATCCCAGCTCCAGCTTATTCGCTTGGGTAACCTGTGTCATTTGCTTGAAAAATCACTCTAGAATAACTAGGGTAGAGCGAAGCAAAATCTTTACTGATGTAGCGCATGCTGACTATTGACCAGATTGGGTATCTCGGACTTACCTGAATCGGACAAGATAGACACCTTAGAGTGTTCAGACGGTGTAAAAACCTGAAACCACTGCATCCCACTACTTGCTATTTGGAAGTATTATTGTGCCTTGTGTGAAATAAATTACTGTTCCTGGGGGCAGGAATTAACAATGTTCTGTCTTGCAGATGTCTCCTAATGTGCAGTTTGATATGATTGTGGGTCCACCACCAGTAGTGATGTGATAGGAATGTTTGACCAATGATTAGAAGAAAGAGATAAAGGGTTGCTTAGGGGATATACTTCACTGATGAATATGACTAGGGATTCGGGTTTGCTAGAGATTGTTACTGGTTATTAAGATAATGAAAGAATGGTGTTCAGATTTGGAGAAATAGAGATGACTCCTCCTTTAGAAGAAATTAGAGATGTCTTGGAAAGCGGGGGAAGCGCTAACAGGTCCAAAAGGAAGTTAGCTCAAATATCCTCATTCCTCACAAACCTACTCAAAAAGAAATCAAAGACATGTTTGCCGTCAACGAAGTTTCCTAGAAGCAGGGGCCCACTATGGCCTTTAGAGAGTTATATGGGAGGTATTCATCCAAACAGGGGTAGGAAAACCACATCCTTGAGTTTTCTTCACTCTAGTCCTGGGAAGCTAACTAAACATTGGCCTTTATCACCTGCCTATTGGGAACCATGGTATTTCCACTAAATGCCTCCCTAGTCATCGACACCCGGGTCGTCTGTGTTGCCCATGATGTTCTTACAGGAGTTACAACAATGGGCTTACCAAATATTTTGTCATTATCCCTATCATCCTATCAGATATATACCGAGCTTTAGGAAAGTGCCGTAACAATTATTATTACTTCTAGGGTTGCAACCTCTTAGTCCAATGGTGGATACTTAAACATATATATATGAGTGGTTTATCTTCTTGCCGAGATCCGGCCCTGAGAGAGGATGATTTAGGAGTCACCGCTTCACCTTGCCGGATTCAAGATAAAAGAGGATGGACTCACATCTTTTCCAAACTAAGAGAAGAACATATTAGGTGGAGTGTTACACCCCGTATCTTCGAAGAGCACCGATCAAATTTGAAACGTAAGTACGTTGAGTTAGGGTTAAGTAAAACCACTTTGGAATATGAGGAGCAAGCATTTTTAAGCATATTTAACGAGCGAAGGATGTATATAAGGTATACCGGAAGATTTTATAGGGAAATAAGTGGAAGAAATGAAATAGTACGACTTTGGAGAAAGGATCGGTAATGTTTTGTGTGAAAATTTTTGTCCAACTTAGGGGACGAATATCTCTTAGCATATGAAGTGTTTTAAGATGAAACAAAAGTATAAAATGAAGTTCGTCGAGTCTACTTTCCAACGCAATACACTGCTCGTCGATAGGTTATCGGAGTAGAGAATTATAGACGTTACAAGTTCAGATGACAGAGCAGAAACGCATGATACAATACCGCTACAGTAACCGACCTGCTACAGTACTGCTACAGTAAATTGCTACAGTGACCCCCGACCCGAATTTGACGCGGGCTAATGATGATCACACCGTGCCTAAATGGCCGGGCAGCATTACACCGTACCTATATGGTCGGGCAGTTTACTTGTAAATATTTATATGTTTTTCAAAGAAAGCTAGAAATGCATGGCATCTGCCCTAAGAGGCACTCATATGTACAGGTTATTCTTTTATCTTACGATATGCTCTATATTTCCCTTCGGTTATTATTCATACTTTACATCCCTTATTATGTTACTATTCATGCCTTACATACTCGGTACATTATTCGTATTGACGTCCCTTCTTGTGGACGCTGCGTTCATGCTCGCAGAACCAGGTAGCCAGTCAGACAATTCGCAGCAGTAGGACCTCCCCTCAGCAGCAGTCAGTACGCTCTATTGATCCGGAGCTACACCCCTTTTGGTATGCTATTCCGTTGCATACACATATGGGTATGGCAGGGCCTTGTCCTGTCATTTTTACAGTTTGTACTCTATAGAGGTCTGTAGACAGTGATATGCAGCCATGGTATTATGCAACCTCGTCGGCGTTTATTTTGATGTACAGTATATATGTGTGGCAGTCAAATCGGCTCACGCTGTTATTCTCAGAGTCTTTATGTTTATATGTATGCGTTGACCGTGAGTCCCCGGTACGGTGTCTTTTATGTTAAATGTTCGGGAGATAGTATAGCACAGTTACTGATTGTATATGGGCCCAGGACAGTCAGTGACGAGTAAATGCAAGCACAGGAGTGCTTGGCCAGTAGTGGTCGGGCACTTGTTACGGCCCATCGGTTTGGGTCGTGACAAAAGTGGTATCAGAGCAGTTCGTCCTAGGGATTGTCTATAGACCGTGTCCGGTAGAGTCCAGTTTATGGGTGTGAAGCCGGCCACACTCATAAACAGGAGGCTGTAGGGCATTTAGGAATCATTGACCTTCCTTCTGTCTTAGATCGTGCGATAGAGCCAGAGTCTAGGGAAGATCACTTCTGATCCCTTTTCCTGCAGGCAAGTACAAACTAACGAGAGATGAAGAGATCAGCTTCAGATAGGGGGGGTGCTAAGAAGGCCCCCAGAGTTGATCCAGGACCCCAAGCTCCAGGACCGAGCAGGAGGAGCCTCAGTTATTCTATAGAGACTGATCCCTCGGAGGACCCAGTGACTATTCCTCCAGAGTTCTTGACTCTTAGGGAGGAGGACCCCCCAGAAGACAGTTATGACACGGCTCCGTCTGAGTATTCATTTGGGACACCGGAGGAGGAGATTCCCGAGGCTATACCAGCTGCTCCTATGGTGGAGCACTACGTCAGACCAGCCTCCCCGGTGAGTGTTACGGAGTACTCTAGCCCTTTATCCTAGCCGTCGGTAAACCAGAAGTTTCCCGGTTATTTATATCCCTCGGACTCAGATGAGAAAGATGATGAAGGCCAGACGAGCGGATGGTGGGTAGAAGATGACGAGGTGTATACTTCACCTTATAGTCCACCAGATCAAACTAGAGACTGATCGGCTACAGGTATATGAATCCTTATTGTAATTTTCTACGTACGTGCATTTGCTGTAGATTATTATTTAATTGTGGCGAGAGGAAATCCAAAGAGGCCAATAACCGAGTATTTATAAATAACGACGACCAAGGGGTGTTCGGTACCATTGGGAATCTGGAAATCTAGGGCGGAAAGTAGTCATACATACATATGAAAGGTGAATATTGAGAGTTAAAAAGGCCAAAATAGTAATTGTGTAGTCGGAAGAGTAAGAGACCCTTTCTAATTCGGAGGGAGCTGCGTTGCGAGAACGTTTTGGAATCTGTCAAGACTTTAACTTACTGTAGATTATGTGATGAAGGTCATGCGGTGAGGTGGATGCGATCATATCAGCATTAACGCACCGGATTTCATCAGAGTTTCAAGGTTAAGCGTGCTAGGGTGAGAGAAATGTTAGGATGGGTGACCCTCTGGGAAGTGTACTAAAAGTCCTATAAATTCAAACATAAGAGACAAATGAGAAGCTAGAGTAACCTAAGGGAAATTGGAGTGTGCAGAGTGGTTGGAAACCTTAACAGGTCGCGTAGGACGAGGCAGACTAGACCGGTGAAGAGAAAGAAGGTGCATCATAGCTCTAGAATTAGGATGAGGTTAAGTAGCGTTTGGAAATACCTTGTAAGCGAGGCGCTAGATATATATGTATATATATATATATATATGTGTGTGTGTGTGTGTGTGTATGCATATAATATCCCATATATGGCTATATCAGCGGGTATGTGTTTCCCGACAACCAATGTTGCGGTATATGGAAGGGACAAAAAAAAATATGGTACAAATGTTACAAGGTAAGCTGATGCTATTTTCACTACAGGTTAAGCTTGGAAAGTCCTAATACAATGATATTTGGAAAAGAAAGAAAGTGAGTAGATGGAAGGTAAGGAGATCAAAATGTCGAAAAAAGTGAAAAGTAAGAAACATTAGTGAGTAAAGCCCCCAAGAGAGACGACGGGCAAAACACGAGACTATTTGGGTAAACATTCAAAGGTAGGCATGTGAAAGGGATTAAAGTGTGGCAGTATGGAGCAAAAGATGAATGCGTAGGGTTAGAGAACAGGCTTCGATAAGTAGGACTAAAAGGATAATGATCACAACGAGGAATGTGAAGTAAGAGAAAGGATGGTTAGGCCTTGCAATGATGTTAAGAGATTTCCAGCCCTTGAAAGGTATATAAAGGGATAAGTGTGTGGTCAATTAACACCGTTGCTTCAGACATGGAGAAGCTTTCCAAAAATATGACTTAAGAATAGAACAGATTTGCGCGTTTAAAGGAATATTTCACGAACTGCAGAGCCGATACTACAAATAACAAGAGAAGAAAGGTGCTCGCGGAGGAAGAAACCCAAGGAAGGTTAAGGATGAAGGTAGAAAAGGTATACTAATGGGTTGGTCGAAGGAAGAGGAGAGCATTTAGGAGTAAAGTAACAGGAAATCTTTAACAATGGGAGTAAGAAAGATACTTTAACGAGTTGGCGGTAGGAAACCGATCAATCACCGAGATGAGAACGAGGATGATAGGGCGACCGTGTGATTACAAGATTAATAACATGGGATAGGAATTCCTGTACAGACCGAGAGATGCGATCATAGACTAAATGGAATGAAATGTGAGGAACTTGCATCGAAGATAACCCGGTCATAGCGTCAGAAAGACGGGTAAAGGCTCGATGAACATGGAGAGAGTGGAAATTGTGAAGATCCCGGGCTAAGAACAAGAAGTAGCAGGACACTCGAAAAAAAAACTTGGATGCACAGCTGCAACACAAACGCGTAGTTAAGAGGGAATATGACTAAGTGGGCTAAGCGGGTGAAAGGACTAGTAATGGATGGAAGGGTATGGAAATGTTAAAAAAAAATGATGATATAGACATAAATGGAAGAAGAACTCAGGGAAAGAAGTTTTAGATATGTTATAAGCAAAGTCGGGAAGATAAACGAGGAGTAAGGTATAATCGAAGACTTCATAAAGGACGTGGTGAATCCCGATGTCCCCATTAACTGATGGGTCCAGGAAAACCGTTAGTCATAAAACATAGAGGTGTGAATAGATGGAAAAGAAGGCATCAGAATTGGATCTAACCCTTATGAGTATTCCGATTGGATACAAGACTGTAACTAGCAAGAAGATCAACAAGTTAGACCATACGATGACAGAACCTCGGCCCTAAGAAGATCGTGAAGGGCGGCAGATAATTATCGAAGACGACGGTTACTCGAAGGCTATGGGCGTATAAGGACCTCCTTAATAAGGGGGGAAGAACATACTAGACTTGAAAGGAACTATGACGTTTCAAGCTCCAGAAAAGGAGATTTATTAGCTCGGGGCCAGAGTTCGAGGCGTATTGGCATATCGGGAAGGTAACGGAAAGAAATAGAAACGAATTGACAATAAGTGTACCATGAGGCAGACATAGGGAGAGAGTATGGAAGATAACTTAAGAGAGCACTTTACGCCAAGATGAACTACGATATTTTTAGACAATGATTTGAATCCCTCGTATCGGGCAAAAATTGCGCCGTACCTAAGTATGCAGTGACATGCCCTAAAGGGTAATAAAGAGAGCAAGAAAGGTCTCTAAGATAAATTTACAAAGGGTGTTAGAGAGGATGATGAACCCAAATGACACTTGGGATGACAATGACAATTGTAATAAAAGGAACAACGATTGATAGTTTGGAAAATTTGAAGGAAAGAAAGACCGCTGCTCCTATGAATGGAAATAAAAGAGTTCACCGGATCTTAGAAAATAGTTCATGGACCACTAATTATACTGAACATGAGAGCATATGCTATGTAATTATATGAACCGTCAACGTGAAGCTATGCCCAACTACAATCGTAAGAAGGCTACACCGGAAAGCCAACAAGGAATAACGACTGACGAAACGATCGCCGATACAAGGAAATCGAAGATAAGTATACTTGCGTTGCAAGAGAGTCATAATAGAAAAATTTCCGTAGTCCTATGCTTCTGGGATTATATTGATAGATGTGAGGGAAGGAAGTAAAGGAAAAGTTGTAGCAGGAGCTCAAAGATATTGCGAGCTATGAAATTAGTTGAACTCGGATTATAAGTTTGCCATAATTGGAACTGGACTGCGAAGGATAATAAATGGCGAAGAAGCATTACGTATATACGTACTTCGGATAATGATATAACTGGCCTTAGAAAGGAACATAACGATTAGGTTCACTAGTGACACAGTATGCTGGGTAAACATTTGGAATGTAAGGGTAAAAGAGATGGCGACAAGGATGTAAGGATTAGAAAGCCTGACTAATAGACTACAAGAAAATCGGTACAGTGTATATCTAAGATCAACGGGAACAAAAGGGATAGCCCGAGATGGCACCGAAGGAGTAAACACAAAGAGGGCGCCGTAGAGAGAGAAAGGTAGCTGCCCGCTAACAAGGAAACATGGAGCGAGAAAAAAAAGAGTACTTACAGGATGATGAATAGTTATGGCACGGCAAGGCAAGACTACCATAATGGAGAAAGGACAAGAGCGAGATGCTAGTTAATTTTCGATCATGTACATGAGGACAAAGAGGTGAAAGAAGACGACTGAAGGCAATAAAAGAGTTAAGGAAGAATGAGAAGAGACTGACCCAAGTTATAGTTTAAGCAAATGGTAATCGGACCCTAAAGGAAAAAAATAATTGTTCTAGCAAATCAAAGATGGTGTTGTGGGTTGGTAATACTGTAACATTTGAGGACGAATGTTTTAAGGGGGGAAGGATGTTACACCCCGTATCTTCGAAGAGCACCTATCAAATTTGAAACATAAGTACATTGAGTTAATGTTAAGTAAAACCACTTTGGAATATGAGGAGAAAGAATTTTTAAGCATATTTAACGAGTTAAGGATGTATATAAGGTATACCGGAAGGTTTTATAGGGAAATGAGTGGAAGAAATGAAATAGTACGACTTCCGAGAAAGGATGGGTAATGTTTTGTGTGAAAATTTTTGTCCAACTTAGGGGACGAATATCTCTTAGCATATGAAGTGTTTTAAGATGAAACAAAAGTATAAAATGAAGTTCGTCGAGTCTACTTTCCAACGCAATACACTGCTCGTCGATAGGTTATCGGAGTAGAGAATTATAGACGTTACAAGTTCAGATGACAGAGCAGAAACGCATGATACAATACCGCTACAGTAACCGACCTGCTACAGTACTGCTACAGTAAATTGCTACAGTGACCCCCCCCCCCCCCCCCCCCCGAATTTGACCCTTATAAAAGGGTAATAACCCTCTTTTATTCACCAGATTTGCCCAGAAATTTCCAGAAAATTGAAGAGAGAGAGAGAGAGGGGATCACAAAGTGAGCAATTTTCAAGCGACGGAGTATTAATCGAAACTCGGATAAACGCATGGATGTGATTCTAGTATGGTTTTGCGATGAATTCAAGGTATATATTGAAGATATCTCTGTTTTAACAAGAATAAGGTATGAATCTCCTATTATTAATGTTAATTTTGGTTTATTTACGGAGATAAAGTCGTTAAATAATTGTATAGCGAGTTGGTTTGTTGTGGAAATTGAGAACCATCGTGTGGGATGTTTTATGGTACATATTGGTGTTGGACATGATGTAATTGTCGTTGTTGTTGTTGTTGTTGGTTGCTGAATTATAATTTCGGGCTAGGCATATAAATAGGGGAGATGCTGCCGAAATTTCAGCAGATTCTAGGAAGAGTTAGTTTGCGGGCTTAAGACAGGCCTATGGAGATGAGTCTAACAATAGTATAAATTTTCTTGAATATAGATTTACCAGCCTGGGAGGCCAAGCGTTGAATAGTTAGAGTTAAGGCGACTAAAAAGGTATGTTAAGGCTAGTTCTTTTCTTTCAAAGGCATGATTCCTATGATTATAATTCCATAAATGTTTTCGTAGCCTCCTTATTTCCAAAAGTTAGATATTTATGATTCAAAGGCATGATTTCTTTTCCTGACAACCCGTAAATGTTTTCCAAAGTGTCCGTATTTTTCCAAAATAGAGGTTTATGATTTTGTAAACTCTTATGACAACAATGATGGACATGTTTTTATCATGATGACAATGATGCCAAAGATGAGAAATTTTTTTATGGTGACTATGATGACAACGATTTCATGTTCAAAGGTTCCATGTTATGATTTCAATGACGATATAAGAATGTTGAGTTATTTCTTGATTTCTCAATTTTATTCGTGGATGGTGACTATTTTTAAAGATTCCAAAGTATATGAATTGACGCCTTTATGAGATTTATGATCTTATTCTACGTTCTCTTAATGCCATTCTTCATTGATAGTCTCACCTTATAATAATTGTTCCTTCAAGGTGAGACAAAGCCGTGATAATTATTCCATAATATAAATCGGAGGTTACCGACCTTACGCACTCCGATAGAGTTGTAGCTTTCACTTGGGATCTCATGCATGCTTTATAATTATGTATATATTTTAATAACATTGTGCCTACATAGCCGGGCAGTATAACACCGTGCCGTCCAATAGGCGGCCGGGTAGACACACCACTGCAGTGGGAAATTTATGATTACCCCGAACGCGGGAGGCCTGGACGCGGGCTAATGATGATCACACCGTGCCTAAATGGCCGGGCAGCATTACACCGTACCTATATGGTTGGGAAGTTTACTTATAAATATTTATATGTTTTTCAAAGAAAGCTAGCATGCATGGCATCTGCCCTAAGAGGCACTCATATGTACAGGTTATTCTTTTATCTTACGATATGCTCTTTATTTCCCTTCGATTATTATTCATACCTTACATCCCTTATTATGTTACTATTCATGCCTTACACACTTGGTACATTATTCGTACTGTCCCTTCTTGTGGATGCTGCGTTCATGCCCGCAGGACCAGGTAGCCAGTCAGATGATTCGCAGCAGTAGGACCTCCCCTCAGCAGCAGTCAGTACGCTCCATTAATCCGGAGCTACACCTCTTTTGGTATGCTATTCCATTGTGTACATATATGGGTATGGCAGGACCTTGTCCTGTCATTTTTACAGTTTGTACTCTATAGAGGTCTGTAGACAGTGATATGCAGCCATGGTATTATGCAGCCTCGTCGGCGTGTATTTTGATGTACAATATATATGTGTGGCGGTTAAATCGGCTCACGCTGTTATTCTCAGTGTTTATGTTTATATGTATGCGTTGACCGTGAGTCCCCGGTACGGTCTCTTTTATGTTAAATGTTCGGGAGACAGTATAGCACAGTTACCGATTGTATATGGGCCCAGGAATGTCAGTGACGAGTAAATGCAAGCACAGGAGTGCTTGGCCAGTAGTGGTCGGGCACTTGTTACGGCCCATCGGTTTGGGTCGTGACATGGAGAGTACCTAATTTTATTCCAAGGCTGTTTGTGTTAAGGGTCGTAGGCGTCCCTATTTACTGCTTATGGGCATTAAGGGGATTAGACCCTACGCACCATTGAGAGTACTTAGACAATTTGTTATGAGACAGGTTATCCCAAATGTGGGAGATATGGGAGAGTTTGTGAGAGATTATGAAGAAGAACGCATCAAGGATATTTAGGATTCTAGCAAAGATTGGAAGAACGCAACGAGAGAAGATAAGTTAGATGAGGATCCAAATAATACCAGTCATGACGAAGATTACTATGAGTGGCTTAGGGCTGAGTTAGCAGGTATTGCCACTCCAGGACCATACCTTTATAAGTTTTCTGAGGATAGAGAAGCTGCGAATGCAATTCAGGTTAGAGGAATAAAACGACGAGCAGAAGAAAGGGCGGCAAATTATCAAGGAAAAACAAAATATAATCAAAATATGATTAAGAGTTTGATAGATGAGACGGATGCCTCATTGAAGAGTCTAGAATGGCTCGATACATTTGTTAGAAGAGGCATAGATACAGGGATGTCATTGACTGATGTTCAGAGGGGTCAGTGGATCGGGACAGCATTGATGCCAGCCCACGTAACCACTCAGACTGCCCTTCGAAGGGCCAAGAAGGCACAGATTGAGAGAGAGCAGATTTCGATCCGAGGAGTGGACTTCTTTTGATATTATTGCATTCATTTACTTTAAAGCCTTTTAAAACCACTTGGGAAAGATATTATTAATGAAAAGCATTGGGATTTTTATTTTGAGGAAACAATAAATTTATTTTACATATGGCACAATTTTGCTTCATGTGTTAGTAGCCTTGGAGTAATGAGGTATAGGAAAACAAATTATACACTATCTAAATGCTTATCTGATATAACTGCTTTGCATGAAAATCATATATATTAACTAAACTCTTGATTGATCTACATTACGAACACTACTTAAAAGAAAAACCAAGAAAACAACCTCTAAAACTAAATTTAGCCCCACTTTTAAAAAGGTTGATTTGTTAATAGGAAATGGAGACTCCAGACAGCATGAATGCGATTTATCCTTACGTCAACCTAGTCAGTGATGATGAGAACATGGAAGCGACGAGTAAGAAAAACTGACAGTGGGACGATAGTATGGCCCTGGCTACTGCAAGGACGAAAGAAGCTGCCCAAACCACTAAGGCGACCAATGACAAGATAAAAGAAGCGAAAAATCTCCTAGCTTATGTTAAGGAGCTAACTAAGCAATACCCTACCAATCGGGTAAAATGGAGAAAGGTACCTGAAGCGCCACTTGGGAGTTATGTCCCACTCAATCAATAAGAAGGGCTTGACCCTAGACCTCACGGAGATGATGAACTAGTTATCCCCAATTGGAAAGTCTACGGAGACTCGCGCGAATCTCAGCTCGAGGAACCTCCGGTTTCATGCACAATTGTTCTCAAGGGCACAAAATCTTATAATTAGGGTACGCTAGTAGAAATATCCAAACAAGAACTCTTAGACACTTAGGGGAATTTTGGAGTGTACGCGCAAAGTCCAAATCTGTTGCCAACATGTGCTCCTTCCATGATCGACAAAAAATGCCTCTACCACCGAAGCCAGTCGGGGCATACAACTAATAAGTGTGGAGCGCTGGAAAGGAAGTTGATCCAATGGATTGACCAAGGGAGAATTAGCCAACCATGGGGGCCCCACTCTTTCCTGACCCATGACCAAGGAAAAAATCATCCAGAAAAGATATCGAGTGGAGAGACGACTTCTCCAAATTCGAGGAGTCATATGCCAGGATTCACTCCTTACTATGTAGTGTGAAGAAGATAAGAGCAGTGCCGCAAACCAATTAGGGTCGCCCAGGACCTTTAAGAGAAAGGGTTTGTGTATTTCATCATGGTCGCCCTAGCCACGACATTGAGAAATATGTGGATTTCAAGCTTGAATTGGAAAGCCGCATGAATGAAGGCCACGTTTGCATTGTCGCTGTAAGACAAGGTTAGAAGATGAAGATGAAGAGGACAATAAAGACCTGCTTAGCATGGTGGGTAGAAAAACATAAGTATCCCTTTACTGCTTTTAGTAAGATAGAATATCCCTTTCCCTTTTTATGTAAACGGAACCACGCTGACCTGATGTTCTATTGGGGATACGTGGGAAGCCTACATAAGGCCTGTTTAGGGTAGAAAACTAAGTTTTGGGTAGCATAAAAAAAACTTTTCTGTGTATTCCTGAACTACGAATGGACCTGATTTCCCTTTGGTACGATACGTAGGCAGTCTATTTAAGACTCGGTCCTTTTATAATAAAAATTAAAAATCCCCCTCAATACAAGATGGGTAGAAGAAAATCAACCATGAAGAGCACATAACAAAAAATCAAATGTCCCTAAAAACTCAAAACGACCAAAATACCCATAGAATTTGAATCGATGAAGAGTTGAAGTAAAATATATGAATGTATGTGCTTTATACTGCTAACAACGTGATATCTTGTGTTTCGTGCTTAAGTTTAACACTAACTTTGGAGCTTTTGAGTTGTTTTCTTCTTATAGACAAGGGTTGATTCACTGGCACTAGTTACTCGATCAAGAGTTACTGCAGCGTACTTAGACCCTCCACAAGAAGAAAACATGCCTGAGACTCCACCACCAAACAACAATCAGAATATAACTGTCTTAGTCAAGGGTACACCAACAGCTGACATAGCTGGAATGCCTTTAGAAGAGGTTGTTAACCTGCTAATAAGGCAATTAGCTGAAGCTAGAGAATAAGAAGCCCACCTAAGGGCTGAAAAGGAAAATGCTACTAATACTGAGGCTAGAAGGCCTGCACCAATTTTCCCAAATTTGGACTTACCAGTCCCTGACCATTTCCCACAAACTCAGACTGGGGCTACTTTTCAAACTCCACTATGCCAAAACACCACCAATGTGGGGGATTCCTCCCACCAAACACCAGTTTTCTTAACACCTGCTCATGCTAGAACATCTCATAACACAAATACTTATCAAGCCCTTACTGTAGCGGGAATTCCTACAATCCGCCCTGTGCAAACAAATGTTACTTTTCAAGACCATGTCACCCATATTGACTCCTCACCAGAACTGGAGAACATGGAAATGTTTTTTGAGGCTAGAATAGACAAAATCAAGAAGGAGATGGGCAAGAAAATTGCTGAACTAGAACATGGCTCTAAAAAGAAAGAGGGGCTAAGATACTCTAATTTGTGCATACATTCGGAGTTGGGTCTACCATAAGGCTTTAAAATTCCCAAATTCGACCATTTCAATGGATCGAGCAATCCCAGGGCCTACTTAAGATCTTATTGCGACCAGTTGGTCGAAAATGGCCGAAATTAAGCTTTGCTCATGAGATTATTCAATCGAATTCTATCAGGAATAGCCATGGAGTGGTTTGTATCACAAGACATCAATCGATGGAAGACATGGGAAGAGATGGCAAGTTCATTCTTGGAAAGATTTTGCTTCAATGTTGAAAACATGCCCAATCACTTCTCATTGGAGAAAATTCATCAGAAATCGACCAAAACTTACAGAGAATATGCCAGTTGATGGAGAGATGAGACGGCACGTGTGCAACCACCTATGACTGAAGCTGAGCTAGCAGCTGTATTTATACGGTACCAAGAAGCTGATTGTTTTGACAACATAATAACTATGAAAGGGAGCTCCTTTGTATATTTAGTCGCCGTTGGGGAAGACATCGAAGTTAGCCCCAAGACCGGTAGGATTGTCAGTGTATTAAATAGAGCAAGTGCGATTGGCGCCACAAGCGGCAAAAAGAAGAAAAAAGATGCAGCTTATGTTTTGAGAGCTACTAGCCCAAAAAACTGAGGAACAGAGATAACCCACAAAAGTCAAGACAACTACCAATCGCCTTCACCAACTAGCTATAAAACAACTTCACCCCAATAGAGCCCGATGTCTGTGTGCTACGCGTAACCTAACTACCAAGCTCCACCACCAAATTACCAAATACTAGCACCTAACAACTATGCTCCACGACCAAATTATCGAATGGCAGCACCCAATAACCACGCTCCACAAAAGTAGACTTTCCAAAACCAGCCTCCACCAGTAAACTATAAGGCACCCTAAAAAAAACCTTCGAGAGTATTCAATCCTTTACTAGAATCAAGGGCTAGTTTGTTTACCAAACTAAGAGATGCCTGTCGAATAAATGTTGTTCCACCGAAACTTGCTAAACCTTAGGATCGATGGTACATGCCAGATTTTACTTGTGCCTATCATTCTAACCAAGTTGGCCATACTACTGAATATTGCATAAACCTAAGGCACAACCTACAAGATATGATTGACAACCATGAGCTTAGCAAGGAGCCAACACCTCCAAATGTGGACACAAATCCTCTCTTGAAGCATGGAAGGAATCAAATTCACATGATGGAAAGAGGTGATGAATGGGAAAAAAGCCCTGCAATCATTTGTCCTGATATTGAAGGATTGGAAAGCACCGTCGCCTCGTTTTTCTTATAAGAGAAAAAAGAAGTATTAGGCCCTATGACAAAGAAATATGAGATGTCCCAGTCATCTGCTATAGCCAAGAAAGAGCTCTCCTTGCTCAAATATCCCTCAACAGTATTTCAAATTTAGAACGAGCCATTCGTACTCAAAACATCAGGGCTAGTTGAGAATGCACCTTTTGTGATCAAACCATCGTACCTGACGATGGTCAATAAAAAGAAAAGAGATAATCACTGTGGTTCAGGGTATGACCAGGTCTAGAAGGTGTTATGCTCCAGAAGAGCCTGTACTCGAAGCGCCACATCGTGAAAATCCTCAGAAAAGACCAATCACTGAAGGCGAAATTAAAAACTTTTGGAGGCAAATGCCAATCAAGGATTATTCGATTGTTGAGCACCTACATAAGATTCCTGCCAGGATATCAGTAACGTCATTATTACTTAGTTCATCTTAACATTGCTTTGCCTTAATAAAAGCTTTGGATAAAGTCCAAGTGCCCGCCGACACTCCAAGTGAAACATTAGCCGAGATTGTAAGGCATGTTGTACGAGCGCATAGGCTATCATTTTCTAATGACGAATTACTAAGAGACGGTAAGACCTACAACAAGGCCTTACACGTAACAGTCAAATCTCGTGACAAGATTATCTCTCAAGTGCTGATTGATGGAGGAGTTGGGTTGAATGTATGCCTTGTGACGGCTTTGAAACAACTTGGATAGGATATTGGCGAAATTCGCTAGAGTCAAACCCATGTAAAAGTTTATGATGGTGTGACTAGTGACCCAATTAGAGAAATAGATCTGCATATACAAATAGGTCCCACAGAGTTCATGGTGGAGTTCATCATCATGGATATCAAAATGAGCTACAACTTATTATTGGGACGACCATGGTTGCACGCCGCAGGAGTCGTGGCATCTTCATTGCACCAGTCTCTCAAATTTATATGGGATAATCAACAAGTCATGATTCATGGTACATGAAGTATCCACGAGTAAATACTCAAAATACCCCGCAACGTTTGACCAAAATCCCAACTATACACCTAACCTTGCGTTGGTCCTTACCCCCTGGACAATTTTTTTCAGTATTAAAATGCCCCCTTTTTGCTGATGTGGCAGTCCAATATGACAACCCCCAATTATTAATAGGTGTTTGTCCACACGCGCCTGGCCCACGTGCCACTTCTTTAATTTTCCCCCATTTTTTTTATTAATTTCCCCCCTTCCTTCATCCATACTCTTCTTTTTCAAAAAAAAAAATCTCTCAATTTTCCATACTCCATTTTCAGTATGAGCATCCGAAAACCCATACCCAATTCTC
The DNA here is from genome assembly GCF_019175385.1 of Lycium barbarum. NCBI lineage: Eukaryota > Viridiplantae > Streptophyta > Magnoliopsida > Solanales > Solanaceae > Lycium > Lycium barbarum. The sequence continues at coordinate 120,567,053 of NC_083340.1, read as the reverse complement.
CTTCATATTCACCAACATCATTATCATCATCATCATCATCATCATCATGATCATCATCATCTTCATTAGGAGTTGAAAAACAAATCACACTAATTTCCTCAAATCTGATCCAAACAAATCCAAATATGAAAGGAAGCTTCCTAACACCAAGTAGAACAAAGTTCATCCATTAATTTGATCAAACAATCAAGAATTTAAAGAAACCCACTTGGTGTTGTTCATAGCTTTCTCCAAATTCCTAGCAATGGAGTTTAATTTTCTCCCGAAATCAACTCAAAGAATTAGTGCTTAAACAACTCCAACCAAGCAACAAGCAGCAACTCCAAACAAGCAACTTCCAATGAGATTTTCTTTGACAAGATTCGATTTTCAACCTTGTTTTTTTTTTCTAGATTTTTCATTTTTTTGTCTTCAGATTTTTTTTTTGGAATTTGATTTGGGAAAACAGTGATTATAAGAATAATCACTATCCTAGCTCTAAATTTATCTATGTGGCAGCTAAGTGGCAGTCCAGTTGGCAATGTAGTGTACAAATCAGATTTTCTTTAAATTTATCTATGTGGCATCTATGTGGCAGTCCAGTTGGCATTATAAAACACGTCAGATGCTTTTTTTAAAGGCTATAACGCGCCACTGAGAGATGTAGTCACGCTCTTGTCCACATCAGCAAAAAAAAGGGCATTTTAATAATGAAAAAAATTGTCCAGGGGGGTAATGGGACCAACGCAAAGGTTAGGTGTGAGTTGGGATTTTGGTCAAACGTTGGGGGGTATTTTGAGTATTTTCTCAAGTATCCACAGCTATCCGGACAATTTAGAGCCAATCATAGAGAAGTCACTAGTTTGGTACTGACTTTCACACTGTTGAATTAGCGATGATAGATCCCAGTGGAGATGATGAAGGTATGCCCATGCCACCGGTATAAAAAATGGTTGCTATGACCATGATAAGAATTGGATTTGAGCCAGGGAAAGGTCTGGGAAGGAACTTACAGGGAATCAAAGAATCGGTAAATATCAAAAATGGAAAATATCAATTTGGGGTTAGATACGAGCCATGTGAGGTAGAAAAAGAAAAAGAAGAAGAAGCAAAACATGGACCCAGAGATCTTCGGGCCTTGGCATTTCGAATCCCGTTGAATGACTGTGGTTCCGGGACTTAAGTCTGGAGTCACCAGGTCAGACATTCAGTTCACGAACCAGAAATTCTTCATCTATACCAATCCTTCACAGCATGCCCATTGGGTCATAACAACGAAGATCCAAAAGAGGGTTTAAGGACGTTGTTTTGGGAAGAGGAGTGCATAGCCATCATTGAAGACTGCTTTGAAGCACTGGAGATTCGTCATGCTGAGCAAGGAGAAATGTCGAGTGGATGGACTTCTACCCAATTATTCACCTTGCGGTAGAAAGAATGCTCACTTTCGAAAAAATGGTGAAACTCGGCTTTGAGGCCCGGCTTATCCCCCTTTCATGCTCTTACATTTCTTTATTACGTGTTATTTAATAATGGAAATGGGTCGATGTTCCATTCTGAGTTAGGACCACAGTTTGTATCACTCTTTTAAATTTCAATGAAAATGCCTCAAAGTTTGCAATAAGACAAAATTGTCTTACTTTACCTATATATATGTTGTAGGATAGCAATGTAGTCATCTTTTGATTTCCTTAAATACCCATAATATTTTCTGCCAACACATTAAAATAGGGACTTTTCTATCATTTCATCATAAAAACCCCAAATTCTTTTTCCTTCTTTTTGTTTTCTGCCATCTTCTTTCCCTCTTCATTCTTCTTTTCCAATTCTAACTAACCCAATCTCTAATTTCTTCCTCTCTTAGCAAAACACATGGCTTAATCCTTTCTCATGTGCTCTTCTCGAATAAGGAAGAAATAATATTTCTCAAATAAAGATTATTCATAAAGTTGAATTAATATGGGTCAGATCTACGGCTGAATCAAATTCTTTGTCCAAAGATTCATTGTCCATTTTTTCCCCTACAACTTGTTCTTCAATCATAAACCCCCAACATGGGTCAGAATAATTTGCTGAAGAAAATTATAAAACATATCTACATATGCTTATTTCATTTTCAATCTATAGATGAAGATAAATTATCAGATAAAGAGAGGCTTATCTTGTAAATTCCTAAGGCTTAAGCTTAATCCTTTCTCACTTGCTCTTTTTCAATAAGGAACGAAAAAAATTAGACAAACACATACTATTCATGAATTCTTAATGGTAGCACAGGTCTAGGAGGGAATGTTATAGAGAAGCCGAAACCCTAAAACTAGCCGAAACTGTAATATCTTCCAACCTTTTCACGACGACAATGGCCTCTCCGGCCACTAGACAGCTGCCTATTATGGCTGTCCAGGCTAACACAACAGTACCTACACAACCTACTCACCTCTTACCAAACCAAACGTATGCAACAACCCTTAACCCTACTATTTCTACTACTACGTACAGCCCTACATTACCCATGAAGAATATTACATATTTGCATGGAAATCCCATGGTTGTATGGGATGAAGAGGAGATTGAGCAAATGATTATTAAGGAAAAATTACAATATGCCGTCGTGGGGAAATTCTCATATGGCTGGCCTGATGTGAAAGATTTGAGAACATTAATTCCAAAGCAATGTGGTTTGAAAGGAGAGTCTATTATCGGCTTGTTGAGCAATAGATATGTACTAATACGTGCTTCTTTTTAGAAGATTATGCGACCTTATTATCCAAGCTTGCATAGTACATTATGCATAAGAATTGGTCCTATCCCATGCGTACTTTAAAATGGGATCCATGGTTTGATCCAGAGGAGGAAACGAAGATAGCAATTGCATGGATATCATTCCCATCATTACCTCCTAACTATTTTGTGAAAGAAGCAGTTTTTTCACTTGCCTCTACTGTTGGAAAGCCCCTACAAGTTGATATGGCCACAACCAATAAAACCAGGCCAAGTTGTGCGAGAGTGATGGTAGAAGTAGACTTGCTTAGAGAATTCCCAAAGAGAATCAATATAAGAATGAAGAAGAAGAGTACTGGGGAGATTGTGGATAAATGGATAAAGATCAACTATGATTATGTTCCTAAGTATTGCAAAAATTGCAAACTTTAAGGACATAATGAGCAAGATTGCTATGTCATTCATCCAGAATTGTATCCCAAGGATGAAGAACAAAGCTCAGACAAAGAACAAGAGGAAAACAGTAAGGCAGATCAAAGGAAGAATAAGGAGCAAAAGAATACAAAAAATAGCAGAACTGACATTAAGGAGTACAAAGGGACTAATGTTAGCATAATGAAAGGGAAAGAAATAGCAGACAAGGTCCAGCCTGCAGAGGGCAATGATGCTGATGGATTCAAGGAGAAGAAAGGAAAACAAAGGAATAACAGGCACTTTCATAGAGGTAAATATGATGAAAATGCTTGGAAACCAAAAGAGAATCAAACTCTACAAAACAATCAATATGCAGCATTGCAGAACACAGATGAGGATATAATAGATGTGACTGATGTGCAGAAATCCTCAGATGTAGAAGCAAAGATGTCTGATGCGTTAAACCAGATTGTTGCAGTGCAGCAAATTGTAAACAATAATGAGAAGGTCAAGGAAAAGCAGATGGAAGAAGCAAAGGAAAAACAGATAGATGAATTAAAAAAGGTGGAGAGGATATCAACAAAGGAGTGGATTGAGAAGAATTTTGGTAAACAACTCAATGATAAAGGGGAGATTATATCTCAGCAGGTGTCTAAGGTGACTTCAGGTACACTTGGTCAAGAAAGGGATCATGATGTGCTGCAGGAGCAAGAAAAGGAACATGATGTGCTGCAGGAACATGATTCAGAAGAAACTAGTGACATCTCAATCAGCAAAAACCAGGAGGAAGAAAACAAGTTTGGTGATGTGCTGCAGGAGAATGATGATCATGAAGGGATTCCAATAGAGGAAGTGGAGGATAATCAAGAAAAATAAGGACAAGAAGGTACAAGGACACCAGAGAGTAATACTTCTATCATCTTGCCTGTGGAACAAATAGAGAATTCACAACATGGAAAGCATAAGGAGATACAGGCTCATGCTGATATCAATAGCCAAGAGGAGGAAGATTTATCTCAGAACGTTGATGATATAGCACAGGAGGCAGACTTATCCCCTAGAAGTGTGCAGAAATTGAAACAGGGAACAAATAAACAAAAACCTGTCAGAAGTACCAGTATCCCAGTGGCAGGAGTTTCAACAAGGAGGAGTAAGAACAAAACTAATAATTCTCAATGATAGACAAAACTTTATTTTGGAATATTAGGTCAGTTAACACTCAGAAATATTTTGAGAGGTTAATTAAACTAAAGAAGAGATATCATTATTCTATCATAGGCCTAATGGAACCTTTTCAAGATCCTATTGCTATTGAAGAGTATAGAACGAAGTTAGGCTTTCAGAATTGCAAGGTGAATTGTTCAGGAAAAATCTGGATTTTTTGGACAGATGAATGGCTAGGTGTAGTTATATCTGAATCAGAACAGCAGGTGACTTTGCAACTAACTCACTCATGCTTGAATCAATCAGTGCTGGTGTCAGTAGTCTATGCTAAATGTGATAGACAGGAGAGGGAGGAGTTGTGGGAAGATATGGTAGCCTTGGCAAATCAGCAAGACCTTCCTTAGATAATAGGAGGGGATTTTAATGTCATAGTGTCTGATGTGGAAAAGCAAGGTGGCCTTCCAGTCTCATCCAATGAGACCTTGGATTTTTCTACCTGTATACAAAGTTGTGGTTTGATTGATGTAGGATTCACTAGAAGTAAATTCACCTGGTGGAATGGGAGGACTGGAGAATATTGCTTATTTAAAAGGTTAGATAGAATCCTGGTGAATCAACAAGTTTTAGATATCATGCCATCCACAACAGTGACTCATATGATTAGACATGGTTCTGATCATGCACCACTACATCTTGAGTGTAACAGCAATGCACATCATATTGTCAAAGCTTTTAAGTTTCTTAACTTCTGGACAAAGCATCATACATTTATGGAGGTAGTAAAGGAGAATTGGACTGCTGATTTCTGTGGAAATCCATTCTATGTATTTCATCACAAGTTGAAGAAACTTAAAAGAGCACTGGTTCAATGGAGCAGAAACACATATGGGAATATATTTCAGCAGATTGCCACTGTTTAACATACTATAAAGGTGAAGGAGTTGCAGTTTGAAAATAATGCTTCAAGGGAGAATAAAATGTTGTTACATCAAGCACAGGCTGAACTAACCAGATTTTTACACTTGGAGGAAGAGTATTGGAAGCAGAAAGCTGGTATGAAATGGTTAAATGATCAAGATAGAAATACAAAATTCTTCCATTCATATGTGAAGGGCAGGAGGAATAAATTAACTCTGAAAAGAATTCAAGATCCTTCTGGTACATGGTTGGAAAATGAAGTAGATATTGGTTCTGAGGCAATCAGGTTCTTTGAGTCACAGTTTAGTGAAGAAAATTCAGGAGGGGATTATGCATTGTTGAAAAATCTTCCTAAATTGATAACTGAAGAACAACAAAAGAATATGGAAGAGTTGCCATCTGAAAGTAAAGTAAAGGAGGCAGTGTTTTCACTCAATGGGGATAGTGCTAGTGGGCCTGATGGATTCACAGGATAGTTTTATCAGAAGTGTTGGGAGGTTATCAAGCTGGATGTGATTCAAATGGTTAGAGCTTTCTTTTGTGGTTGTGAGATACCACAATTCATCACACATACTAATCTGGTTTTGTTACCAAAGAAGGAGGTGATTACTACTTTTAGTGATATGAGGCCTATCAGTCTCAGCTCTTTCTCCAACAAGATACTGTCAAAAATACTGCAGTATAGATTGGCAAAGGTTCTTCCTAATATTATTTCTCACAATCAGACAGGATTTGTGAAAGGAAGGAGCATTGCAGAAAACATATTAGTGGCGCAGGAGATCATCAGAGATATTAACTTGAGAGCTAAACATACTAATGTGGTGATCAAATTAAACATGGAAAAGGCATATCATAGACTTTCCTGGATTTTCTTGACTAAAGTATTGAGACAGTTTGGGTTTGGAGAGGTTCTCATTGATTTAGTATGGAGATTGCTTTCAAACAACTGGTATTCAGTATTAATTAATGATCAAAGTCATGGTTTTTTCAGATCAAGTAGGGGGGTAAAACAAGGTGATCCACTTTCTCCTACATTGTTCATTATAGCAGCAGAGGTCTTAACAAGGAGTCTGAATAAGTTGCATGAGAAGCCAAGTTTCATAGGCTATGGAATGCCAAAATGGAGTCCTCAAATTAATCATCTATCATATGCTGATGACACAATATTATTCTATTCTTGGGATGGATATTCTTTGAAGAAAATGATAAGGAGATTGAGGAATTATGAAAAGGCTTCAGGACAGCTGGTCAATACTGATAAAAGCTGTTACTATGTTCATCACAAGGTCTCAGCCAGAGTTAATAGCAGGTTAAAAGACATACTAAGATGAGAAATGGATCCTTTCCTTTCACATATTTAGGCTGTCCAGTGTTTTATGGAAGAAGGAAATTGATATATTATGAGGATCTGATAAAAAAAGTGATGAAAAGGATTCTATCTTGGCAAAACAGACTGTTATCTTTTGGAGGTAGATATGTGCTGGTCAATCATGTGTTGCAAACTATACCAATATATTTACTATCAGCCATGAATCCTCCTTCTGGGGTGATAAAGCAACTGCACAAGATCTTTGCCAAATTCTTTTGGAGCAATACAGTAGGGGTGAAAAGCAAACATTGGGTGGCATGGGACAAATTATGTCTACCAAAAGATGAAGGAGGCATTGGTCTTAGATCACTAACTGATATATCTAAGGCTTTATTTGCTAAGTTGTGGTGGAACTTCAAATGTGGAAGAAGCTTATGGGGTAGCTACATGTTGAATAAATACTGCAAGAAGTGGCATCCTATTATGGCAGTAGAGAGAGGAGGATCTCACACATGGAAGAAGATGGTAAATATAAGAGATGCAGTTGAGCCACAGATATTCTGGTATCTGAGAAATGGAACTTCAAGTTTCTGGTATAAGAATTGGACAAGGCTTGGGGCATTATATTATATCATTCCTGATGCTGCTAGAGAAGAAGAAATAGAGGTTACACAGTTTGTGCAGATTGGGGAATGGAACTGTTAACAGTCACTCTAGATCAGGAATGGGCTCAGCATATCAAGGAAAATATCAAAGTGCCAGTTGAAGAAGTGGATGATGAACCAGGTTGGATGCTGGAAACAAATGGCAGATTCTCAGTTAAATCTGCATGGGAGTTTCTCAGACACAGAGAGAGCAAACAAACAAGTTATAAGTTCATAAGGGAGAAAGGGCTGCCAATAAAGATAAGTTTTTTCATGTGGAGAGTGTGGAAAGGGAGAATCTCTACAGATGATATATTAAAAACAACAATAACAACAACATACCCAGTTAATCCCACAACGTGGGGTCTGGGGAGGGTAGAGTGTATGTAGACCTTACCCCCACCTTAGGTAGGGAGGTTGTTTCCGGAAGATGATATATTAAAAAGGATGATGATAAATATACCATCAAGATGCTGGTGCTGTGAGGAGCATAAGGAGGAAACTGTAGGTCATTTATTTCTAACATCTTCCATAGCTGTCAAGTTATGGAAGTTCTTTGCTTCTTGTGCAGGTATCCCCACAGATGGAGTTGGTCTACATCAAATGATCATGGCATGGTGGTCTGCTGAGACAAAGCCAAAATTGCAGCCTATGTATAGAGCAATGCCTGCAGTGATCATGTGGTCATTATGGAAGAGAAGAAACTCCATTAAACATGGAGGATCAGTGTCCTTCTACTGACTGAAACAACAAGTACAGCACATACTACATCAACTGACAAGGAAGAGATTCCCATGGCTGCAGAATGTATCTGGTGATTGGGAAACTATGCATCACCACCTTAGTAGATATAAACCAAAAGTTTATTATGCTAAGGTGGTCTGGAGAATGCCACTTTCAGGGAGATTAAAATGCAATACAGATGGGGCAAGTAGAGGCAATCCTGGGCTCAGTTCATATGGTTTCTGCATCAGAGATAGTAATGGGGATTTGGTCTATGCTGAAGCACAACAAATGGGAATAGCAACAAACATGGAAGCTGAAACTGAGGCTCTAAAACAAGCACTGAAGTTCTGTAAAGAGCACAACTTTCAACAAGTTCAATTGGAGACTGATTCACTTGTCCTCCTAAACATCTTACAAGATACATGGATCACTCCATGGGAACTGAGGAATCAGATTGAAGAGATCAAACAGGATATGAGAACTATGCAAGTACAGATTAACCATATATTCAGAGAAGGCAACAGGTTGGCAGACTTTCTAGCAAACCAGGCTTTGGATCATGCAGGGATCAAAGTTCATGACTTTATGCTCATACCATCAGAAGAAAGAAGAATTCTCAACATGGACAAATTACAACTGCCTCAGCTGAGGATTAGAACAAGGAGGATTCAGCAGATTAATCATCAACAATGATACTACATATATGGATAATCATATGGTGTGTGCACAGAATTGGGCTATCATCAAATCTGACTCAACATGATCACAAAGGGCATACTAGTTTAGGCTCACAGGATAGAACTAGAGGACTGTCTCTTAGTTTTTTAATCTTAGCTAGTTCATATTATAGACATGCTATAATAGACTGTTTTGTTACATTATTCATTTATTAATAAAAAGTTCTAACAGGCCTGGCCTGGTAGAACACAATTTATTTTTAAAAAAATCATGAATTCTTAATCAACTTGGGTCTGATTTGGAAAGTAAATTTTAACAAAGATTAACAATGTTGTTGCTTATCTGATGGGGGAAGGGGCTGCCAGGATTTGCAAAAGAGAAAATGTTAGCTTCTTGAAGAAGATGAGTTGGATTATTTTTTTTTGGACAGAATAACAAAGTTGTCCATAAATTTAAAAGTAGCTTAAATAAGTGACAGGGGTATTTAAGGAAATCAAAATATGAGTACATTGCTATCCTACAACTTTCATGCTATAGGTTAGCAAAACCCATATATATACATATATCAATGTGTAATTAAGATTCCTTTTACATGATTGATAATTATGTTACTTTGATTTACAATAATAATACAGAAGCCACAAATAATGTCATGACATGTTACCAAACAAGTAAAAATAATGACAAACAAAGCAAAGATCAAGAAGAAGAGATAACTGAATCAGAAGGATTAATAGACGTCGAAGAGGAATATGAAAAAAGACCGACACCAAACCTAGAGAAAATAGAGCCAGTTAATCTAGGGAATGATGAATTGATTCGGGAAACCAGAATAAGTGTACATCTGATAGAGATTTAGAAAGAAGGGTATCAGAGGTTATTGAAAGAGTGCGAAGATGTTTTTGCTTGGTCATACGCTGATATGCCAGGTTTGAGTACGAATATTTTTGCCCATAGGTTGTCGATCCTGGAGGGATTTTCCCCGGTAAAACAAAAATCAGGCAGCCTAAGCCTGATGTAAGCATCCTAATTAAAGAAGATGTAGAAAAACAGATTCAGTCAGGAGTTGTGAAAGTGACACCGTACCTGACATGGTTAACGAACATAGTCCTGGTACCAAAGAAAGATGAAAAAATAAGGATTTGTGTGGGCTATCATGTATTTAACCTCGCTAGCCCAAAGGATAATTTCCCTCCCAAACATTCACATACTTATTAGAAATTGCGCTGAGCATGAGGTGCAATCTTTTGTGGATTGTTACGCGGGCTATCATCAAATACTGATGGATGAGGAAGATGCTCAGAAGATGGCATACATTACACCATAGGAGTTATATCATTACCGGGTAATGCCTTTTGGGCTCAAGAATACCGGCGCTACTTACATGAGGCCGATGACCTCCATCTTTCATGATATGATGCATAGACAGATTGAGGTGTATGTGGACAACGTCATCGTCAAGTCCTGAGTATGTGATGATCATCTTGAGCATTTGAGAAAATTGTTCGACAGACTCCTACAATACAATTTGAAGTTGATTCTTGCTAAATGCGTATTTGGAGTGCCTGCCGAAAAGTTGCTACGATTCATATTCAGTCGTCGTGGTATTGAATTCAATCCCATAAAGATCAAAGAAATTCAAGAACTTCCACCACTAATGACAAAGAAATATGTCATGAGTTTCCTAGGATGGTTGAATTATATTGGGGGCTTCATTTCCCAGTCCACAGTAATTGTAGAACCAATTCTCAAACTCATCAAGAAAGATGCGCCATTTGATCTGAAGAATGGGTGTCTCAAAAATTAAGACATTATATAGTTGCATACACGACTCATTTGATCTGAAGAATGGACCCCCTAAGGTACATCTTTCACCAACCTTTGCTGATAGGGAAGCTAGCCAAATGGAAAATGCTATTAAGTGAGTTCGACATTCAATACGTCGCACAGAAAGCATTTAATGGGGAAGCATTAGCAGATTTACTGGCAGGAAGCCCAGTAGATGACAACCCCGTACCTTTATGGACTTACTTCTCAGATGAAGAAATGATAATAACTGAGGGAGAAGAAAATGAAGATGAATTAGGCGGGAAAGTATACTTTGATGGAGCAGCCAACTTTAAAGGATCAAGAATCGGAGCCTTTTGGGTTTCAGACTCAGGCCAATATTATCCAGTGGCCGCCAAGTTGAACTTCAACTGCACCAACAGCATGGCTGAATATGAAGCTTGCATCATAGGTCTTCGTTTAGCCCTTGACATGGATGTGCGAAGCTTTCGGGTAATTAGCGACTCGGATTTGTTGATTCATTAGGTTCGAGGGAATGGGCACCAAAAATGAGAAGATCATACCATATGTTGGACTTGTGCAAAGACTAGTAGATCGGTTCCAAGAAGTTAAGTTAAAACATACACCAAGAACCCAGAATGCGTTTGTTGATGCATTGGCAACAATAGCATCCATGATTCGGTATCCTGATAGTAAATACATTGATCCTATCAGAGTCGATTCAAAGATCAGCCAGCTCACTGTGCTTCTGTTGAAGCATAGATTGATAGAAAACCTTGGTACGTTGACATTAAAATGTACTTGGAGAAAGGAGAATATCTTGAAGGAATCACCATTAATCAGGAGAAGACAATCTGGAAATTGGCAAATGGTTTCTTCCTCAATAAGAATGTTCTGTATAAAAAGACCCCAGATTTGGGTTTGCTTAGATGTGTTGACTCTATCGAAGACACAACATTGATTGAAGAAGTGCATGTTGGAACTTGCGGGCCTCACATGAATGGGTTCGTTCTAGCGAAGAAAATCTTGAGAACAGGTTATTACTGGATAATCATGGAGAACGATTGGAGCAAATTCATCCAGAAATGCCACAAGTGTCAAATTCATAGAGACTTGATAAAGGTCCTTCCAACAGAACTGAATGATATGACATCGCCTTTTCCATTCGCCGCTTGGGGCATGGATGTCATAGGACCAATTGAACCAGCTACGTTAAACAAGCACCGTTTTATTTTGGTCAGTATAGACTACTTCACCAAGTGGGTGTAAGCGGTATCTCATGAGTCAGTAACAAAGAAAGTAGTAGCGGATTTTGTGCACAACAACATCATATGCCAGTTTGGCATCCCAGAATCGATCATAACAGACAATGGGGCTAATTTGAACTGCCACTTGATGAAAGAAATATGTGCGTACTTCAGAATCACTCACCGAAATTTGACCGTACACCGACTACAAATGAATGGAGCTGTGGAAGTCACCAAAAAACATCAAGAAGATTCTCTAAAAGATGATTGATTACTACAAAGACTGGCATGAACAATTGCCATATGCATTACTGGGATATCGTACAACCGCCAGAACTTCAACCGGAGCCACTCCATACCTGCTGGTCTATGGCACTGAGGCAGTGATGCCAACCGAAGTAGAAATCCCTTCTGTTCGAATCATATAAGAAGCAGAATTGGACGATGCGGAATGGATCCACAAGAGGTATGAACAACTAGCTTTGATAGATGAAAAGAGGATGATTGACATTTTCCATAGTCAGCTGTACCAACAAAGAATGGAACGAGTTTTCAACAAACATGGAAGAGCTAGAATTTTCCAAATAGGGCAATTGATGCTCAAGCGGATATTCCCAAATCAAGAAGAATACAAAGGAAAGTTTGCATCAAACTGGAAAGGCCCTATATGGTGCGGAAAGTATTATCAGGAGGAGTAGTTGTCCTTTCTGAAATGGATGGTCAAGAGTAGCCCAAAGAAATCAATTCAGACTCCATCAAGAGATACTATGTGTAAGAAGAAAATGACTTCAGAGATGCGTAGCTTTAGTTTTATTAGCTTGTAATTGCATTTGCATTCCTTGTAATTTTGCATTTTTTAAGCAGAAAACCAAGACCAAATCTTATGTACGAACTACACAAGGACCTGATTCCGTATACTTATAAGAGGATACATGGGCACTTTTTCACGCTTAATCGCTTTAACCCAAAAATCCAAAATTATGAATTCTGAACAACGTTATGACCTGATTCCCATACGGGATACGTAGGCGCTCTTATGAGTCCGGTCTCACCAATAAAAATCCAATATATTTATCTCGAACTATGTTACAGCCAGATTCCCATTTGGGATACGCAGGTGCTCTCCCAAGCTCGGTCGTTCCAAGCAACATTCCAATAAACCCTAAGAAACCTCAGAGACACTATAACGACCCGTCTGATCGTTATTTAGTACTCCATGAACCCATGCCCAATCTACGTCTAGAATCATAAATAATAAGCCTATGGCGTGTTTTAACGATTAAGAGTGGAAAAAATTAATTTCGGATAGAATTAGAAAACTGTGGGCCAGAGAAGGAGGCGGACTGCTATAGCAGTTAAGGGACCGCCATAGCGGTACTGCTATAGTGAGCAAACAATCGCCGCAACGGTCCACGCGGGGCAGTGATCGCATGTTTGGCCACTTAATTTATTTTACCCTCCTTTTTAATAAAAGACTCCTAAAAGGGTGCTCTTAGGTTCCCATATGACAGAAAAACCCTTGACACCAAGAAAAAGAGAAATTTCTATTTCCTCCCCACCAATCCCTATGACTATTACCTCTCATGGATTTGGATGAAGGTTAGAAAGGTGAGCAATTCAGGGGGAATCAATTAGTTGTTCGTCAACGAGGTAGGTTATGTCTTACTTGAGTTAGACTTTGATTAGCGAATCGTATATGCTTTTAGAGTTGACAGGAGACGACATGATTAGGTCTTTGGACATGGAGTTTGGATGGACATATTCTGTAAGGTAACTAAAATCCTGTGTAAATAGTAGCTAGGGTAACAATAAAACTCATTAATGGGAGTGTTGTTATCACTGATGGGTACTTCGTGTTTAAATGATGCATCCTTAGGAGTGGGTGATTTCTTTCTTTATTACTGGTTGTATTGAAATATTCACATGGCTATCTTTCTTGTTAACAAGAGATTTGTATTGAGAGGACCGAAGTAAGTCGGATTAGCACTATGCCCATCAAGGGCATGATTCATGACGTGTTTGATTTATTACATCTTTGCATTGCATTGCATGGGTTTAAGGAAATACATGTAGCAGGAAAGGCTGAGTATGGGCAATTATGTTATCTGGTCTTTTGGTCGTTTGAGCTGAATACGAGGAATCTATATGATATGGTTCCGCATCTGAGGTTCTTTCCGGAGCAAAGGATTTATGGCTCGGGTCCGATGATTATCCGGAATGAGTGATACATAGACACCATAGGTCCCCTGCAGGTCATGACTACTGAGTAATGACTTCAGTTAGCATGTATGTACAGTGTGGTTAGGCCCTTACATTGTATTCTGCCTTTCACTACATCTCATATTTTTATGTTATGCATGTGTGTACTATCATCATTGATATTGCGTATTCATCTTTACTTTTCATTAAGATTGTGTGTGGAAGGGTGGCTAATATAAGATAATCGTAGTAGCGAATTTTAGATAGTGAACCATTCCCTAGGTGCATTGTGTCGTAGTAAGTAAATTGAGTAGGTGAACTTTACCGAAGAAAAGGGTAGAAATTAGAGGATATGATGAATGTGGAGATGAGAATTAATAGGTTGGATGAAAGGAAGGGAACGATTGTGATTAATTAGAACACATGTAATTCTTGGTAATAAAAGAAGTGAACAATTGAGAGTAGAAAGGTAAGTGGTGAAGGAGTAATAACATTTATTGAGAATCTTGAGGTTCATTGAATTATCTGCTTATCTTATTGACTTTATATTATGTTGCGCGAACTAATCTTAGTCGACCTATGATGCTTACCAGTACGTGTGCTGTACTGATACTACTCTTGCTTCGCCCCTTTTTGGGTGTAGATATGTTGCAGGTTTCTAGTGAAGTTTCATCGTGTGGATTTATCCAGCATTCTCCTACAGCCTTGCTCATCTCATTCCAGGCAGAGGCTGTGTTTTTTCATCCTGTATAGTAGGAGCTCTTGTACCTGTCTAGACTAGATCCCGAGAATTTTTTTTCAGTTTTATTGTATTTCAAAATAGAGTTTGTATGAATAATTTACTTTAATCTTGTGATTTTTTGAAAGATTGTTGTTGCAAACTGGTTAAATGTTTGGTTTGGTTGGTAAGGGTTCACCTACTAGGTTAGTAATATGGTAGGTGCCTGCACGATCCGTGGGCTGGGTCGTGACAGTTGGTATCAGAGCCTAGGTTACCGATCTCACATTTACAAGAGAAAATGTCTAGTAGAGTTTATGGAATGGTACGACGACGACCGTACTCATCCGCAAGAGGCTATAGGACTTCTAGAAGTTTCCCTTCATTCGTTCTATCGTGCCACCCTAATGCATCGTCTCCTCGTTGGATCCAATTCCAATTGGTATTTAGATGATTCCAATAGGTATCTTGACAGGCTAATTGGTATCGATCTATTCCAATTGGTGTCTCTCTATTTTTACCCAAGGAAGACTTTCTTTAGCAGGTGCTTATTTATTTATTTATTTATTTATGTGAACGAATGGAATTTTAGTGATAATGTTGGCATTATAGACTACGTGCTTATTCTGGAAATATTAGCAAGTTAATAGCGCATTCGTACTCGTAGGTGAAATTCTTGTTCTTACGTGCTAAGCAATTAAGTAAACCCCCACGCGATCTAAGCTGGTGGGCAAAAGTTCCACCCATTGGCACTGCAGCACCGCTGTAGCGGTACGAAGACCGCTCCAGCTGGATCGCTATAGCGAGCTTCAAAGCGCCATAGCGGACCCAAACATCTGCAAGTGTCCGCTGTAGCGATAAAATCACAGGCATAGCGGTACCGCTGCAGCGATGCATCTCCTGCCGCATCGGTACCCTGAGACTTGTAGCTTTTCTGTTTCCCCTGTTTTTCTCCAACTTGTATAATTCATTAATAAACCAAGAAGAAATCAATTCCAAATCAAATACATTCATAAAAGCATCCGCCTGACTAGGGCAATCGTCTTACGAGCACCCTTAAACCGGGGCACCCGCACTAAAACAACAAAAGAAAGATTATCCAAGCATGCCAAAAACAACCAAAAGCAAGCAAATTGTTTGAGCATTAAGCCCTACAAAGGAAATGATAACCAAAAAGCTGATATAAAAAGGGGGAGGGGGGGAGGGGGAATCTCTAAGCCACTCCTCGGCTAGTGGCCTCATCACCACCATTCTCCGAATCACTAGAGTCCTCGCTGCCAATCCCGGATGCACTAAGGAAGGAGAACTAGGAGGCATCTCTGTAATTACCTTGGGCGGCTTCACCTTCGGGACTATGGCCTTCAAGAGACTATTGACACCTTTCCACATCTTCACAAACAACTTCTCCCTAGCCCAGCTTTTCTTCTTCTCCTTGTCCAAGTCATCCCGGAGATCTACATATGCCTGAGCCAAGGATCCATAGGTGCCCTGCAAGGCATCCGCAGCCTCTCCTATCTTGGTATGGGTCTCCATGTAACTCTTCATCTGCTCAGTAGTAAAATAGCCAGTATCAGCAGCACTGTTAGATGACCCGGCCTCCATGGAAGGCCACACAAACCCCATCATGGTCGTCTTCACCGCAGCCATATCAGCCTCAATGCGCTCTAGGGTACCTGGGGTCTGTGACTGACCACTCCCGCCCTGTGGGCCACCGCTATCATCGCGGTCATCCGAGCCAGTCCTTTTTCTTTTGCCCCTGACCTGTGCTCTCTTGACCTTTAGTGGGTCAAAAATGACATCACACTCCACATAGCGATCCCCAGGCTCTATAGACACCCCAGTATTACAGCAAAGATGGGTAATCAGGGAGGGAAACATCAAGCTCGGGCCAGCCTTGTCCATAAAACCTCGCCCCTCCTCGATCACTTGCATACCCACATTCACAGGCACACCATCTAGGATGCAAGCCTCCACAAAGGCCCGTGGGTAAGTGACATCAGTAATATTGCTCGAAGGGCGAACCCATCGGGTAATGAGGTTTAACCACCTCCGAGCCTCAAGAGTAAAATGTCTGCTCTTAATGGCCAAACGGGAGACAACCTAGGTAGCCTTCCTCCTCTTTGACTCTTTCACAAGCATTCTCACCAACCACGGCTGGTTTCCATCGCGGTCTATCCCTCGAAGCTCAGTCTGTGAAGGGCTGGGCAGCCCATGAATAGCATTGAGGGCCTCAGTACCCACTTTAATGTTGACCTCTTGGATAGTAATCTGTGGCTTCGGGATAGTCCAATCCACAATAGGGATATACCATAGAACTCCCTGACCTATTTACAGTTGATATTTCCAGGCTCCTCGACTAACGGACCCCAACCAGTACGGTGTAAAGTCTAATAGAATTTCGGGGCCAGCTCCTCAACCTGGTCCACGATGAAAGCTCACTCGTGAAGCAGGCCTTTGGTCTGCTGTTCCATGTAATGCCTTTTACAAGCATGGGTGGGGAACTTGACGTACGCGCGTAGGGAGGGGGGAGGGGAGCTGGGGGTTGTTGTCCTTGTTGTTCTGGTTGTTGATGTTATTAATTTGCCATGGTAAAGTGAGGGAGTTAGCTTGAAAAAGTGGAAACTAGAGTTAGAATAATGTGGTACTAAGAGTTAGCGGTGATAGACCATGCATGGAATAGTAGAAAAATCCCAATTTTCGTTTCTGCCTGAAGCAACTCCGCTGCGGTGGTGGTATGACCGCTGCAGTGAAGCTGCTATAGCGGTAAGAGGGCCTTTATAGCAGACAAGGCGTCGCTATAGCAGGCTCGCTATAGCGAGCAGGTGACTGCCATAGCGGCTACCTCCCAAACAGACGGGCCGTTCCCAGCAATCAACCCATCAGTACAGCGGTACTGCTGTAGCGGTGGAAGGACCGCTGCAGCGGGCCTACCCTCTCCAGTCCGAAAAATTCCCGAACCCAACCTTTAGTAAACCCAAAATTTCCTCCATAGTTTCTCCATTTTTTTCAAGGATCAAGTAGTATGATAGCATGCATGACTTTTAAACTTATTCTACCCTATTTTAACTACCACTGTTACCAAAATTTTGAGCAAGAACTTTGAAAAATTGAACAACTACAAAACATCCCACCCCAACATAAAACTACTCCATTTTGAGCAGATCTTCAGTATAAAGTGTTACTAAAACAATATGAATGTGATATAACCCTCCATGATCCAGGTAACTGCCCACCATTTTGAGCAGATCTTCAGTATAAAGTGTTACTAAAACAATATGAACATGATATAACCCTCCATGATCCAAGTAACTGCCCACCACGAGTCAATATTGGGCTCGTTTTAAAGCTTGCATTTTAACTCTACGAATTTTAATTTTTTATTTAGCCTAAATAATTAATATATTTAGCCATATATACAATTATAAAATATGGTCTATTAAATAAAAAAGGGGGTTAATTTAAATGTTTTTAAAACTTAAAAGGGGGGGGGGGGGGTGTTTCTTATAAAAAAAGGGGTGGAAGTTTATTAAAAATAAACATCCCACCCCACTGTTTCATTCTTCGCTCGATCCCTCCTCAACTCTCGCTCAGGCAATTTTATGCGATTTTCTATGGTTCCGCTTATGGCGGCCAACCCACAGCGATCCACGACCATTTTTGGCTGGATTTTTTAGGGATTTTGTTCCTTATCACGAGTTCTCGTGATTCCCAGGTTCAGTTTCATTATACTTGTGCTTTTTTATACCTAATTAAATCCTAATTGAGGGTATTACCCTAGTTTTCTTTGTGTTATGGCTGTCATGGGCAGATCCTTGAGATCTTTGCCATCTTGTTCCCCCATAACACTCAATGAAGGAACCTAAGAGGGAATTTCCTTGGTGGATTCATGGTTGGGTACGATTTTTGGGATTTTATCTTGGTTTGTACTATTGTATCGTTATAAGGTGGTAATTTTGTTTTATTGATGACGAGGCGTACTATCCTAGTATTTTCTGATTTTATTTATATTTTTTTTGGTACAATTAGTTAGATTCTTAGCTATATTATGTGATTTGTATAAAATTAGTGATTTGTGTGAAATTAGTGATTTGTGTGAAATTAATGATTTGTGTGAAATTATGTTGAATGGGGTACGAATTAGTACAATTTGGCTGAAAATTTGTTTGTCCTTTACTGAAATTCAAATTTTTTTATGGAATTGGGGGAAAATTTGATTTCATTTTTGTCATTTTTGACCCTAGGGTTGAGATTATCATTCTATAAATAGAACAGGATTGTGACATTTCAAAGAATCTCTCTTAGTGACCGGTAGGGTTTGGATTTTCCTCATTGATTAATCGTAAACACTACTGTTGATATACATATATTTACCTTAAAATACAAAATACTACAAATACAATACTATACTATACTTATACTATTCTCAAAATACCTATACTATACTAAAATTCAAGAACAAGGGCTATTTTTAAAGATTGTTGGGTGTTAGTATTGAAGTTGTGATCCAATTCCTCCCTTTTGATCTTTAGGTTGCCCTTCAAAAAGGTAATACTTCATTCTATTCTTTATTTCAGTCCAGTTTGTTAATTTAAGTTTATATGATGCTTGTGTTAGTTTAAGATAATCATGTGTTATCCTAATCTCGTTCTGATGATTTAGTCGACATTATATGGATTTGATGATATTTGAAACTATAACATGACTTTAGAACACAATTTAGACAATGGTAAGTGATCCTAGATTTTGTTAAGTTTGATATAATGAGGGAAATAATTATCTATGATAGAACTTTGGAATTGTCTCATTAATATTGATAAGTTAAGTATAGTTTAGTCATTTTTGTTAGTTTTGATAAGATACAGTTAGTCCTTATCGAATTTGCTACTGCCTTATGGAAATTCTATGCGTTGTGATCCTGTATTATATATTTTAAAACCACTAGATAATTGAGGGATTTTTTGTGAAGATTATGGATAGAAGGTGTTTGTTTGTTGAGTCAACATGTCTCCAAGTTTCAAAATATGTTCTCCCAAGTCTGTTTCAATCCTAAATTTTGGAAAACAGTTGATTAAATATTGATTGTTCTAGAATGTACTTAGCGGTTCAATTCACTTTAAATTGGTATGCCAACCTTAAGGTTTAAAAGTGGATTAATAAGAGTTTTTCTTTCTTTCAAAAAATGAGATATGAGGTCTTGTTTAACCTTAAATGAGTTTAGAAAAGCAAGTAGCCTGTTTGAGTCTTGATAAGATTTTTAAACTTGCACCTTCCATTTCTACTTGAATGTCCACCTTAATCTGATTATAAGAAGCTTTTTGATCAACAAACCAGCTTGTTTTGTCTGGGTGTCTTTTTTTATATCTGGGCTCTGTCAAAAGATTTTTTTTAAAAGAGCATAGTGGATCCCTTCAATATTTGTAAATTTTTAGGTCCTGAAACTGTCTAAGGTTCTGCATTTGGTTTTGTTTGAAAATTTTGAGAGTTTGATGTCAAATAGGATGAAAATGACACCTAGTCTATAACATGTATTTTGTCAGGTTAAGTTAGGAGATTAAAAGATTTAGAAGTCGAAATTATGTTTAAAATTTTTTAAATAGTTCCAACTTAGTTTGTTGGGACTGATGGTTGCTACTTCTGAATTTGTAGTGAATTTGCTTTTGTTCTTCACGTGCCTTGTGTCCAAAGTCCTCTGAATTTGCGTTTTTCATGATCTGTATTCTTTAAAAATAAGTCTCTTGATCACAGTTTTGAGAATCAACAACATTTGGGAGTTTAAGTATATGAAAAGTTTAAAAACTAAGTTTAAGGGTAGTTTAAGATTATGTATGCCCCCCTGTTAGAATTGCTTGTCTCCCCTCTTTGTTTTAAAATAAGTTTGTGAATTGTATACTTCCCCTCTTATCTCTGCCTGTTGTTTGAACTATGTTAATCAACAATATATCATCCATGACCCTAAGATATTATCATGCACCCTCTTTAATTTCATTTCTAGATTTTCTTTGGACTGCCATGATCTCTATTTGATTCTTCCTTTTGTTTGTGACTTACTATGTGAAAATATTAACTTATATTACTCTAAGATAGTATTATGCACCCTTTTGACTCTTAAGACACTGTTTAGATTAAGTGTGATCAGTTTCATTTGAAACGCCTCTCTGGGTAATGTTACAAGATCAGACTTGTAGCTGGTGATTCATTTGAAGCATTCTCAGTACTTTTATATGAACTGAATCTGATAATACACCTCCCATTTAGTAATTGAGTCTTAAGATTGCGAATTTTAAAAGATGAAGCTTGTCTTGGCTTAAGTTGGTTAACTATGATGGTTTATAGATACTAACTTGCATTCCATTATTGTAAAAGCTTGAGGTAGGCTAAAGTTAGAATTAGAAATTGATCCTTATATGAAAAATTGCCTCTGTGACTCTTTTCTAAGTAACTAGAGGTTTAAAATGAGTCAGGCATCAGCATACCACATGAATTTCACCTCTGTACAGTGGTTAGTCACTTATCCTGTTAGCTGTTAACTTCTAAAATTGGACAAATAAGTATTTGAAGTCCTTTGTGTGAACTGTGTGATTCATTTGGTCTATTTAATTAAATTTCTTGACCCTTTATCTAGATCAATCTCTTTTAAGGTGTGAAACTTAGCTTTGAGACTTGCTTTTGGTAATTAGAACCATTTGGCATGATACTTAACCTTCAAAGAACTTGGGATTTAAAAGGAACCCTGGGAGGATTCCATCCTCTTTGTTGTTGAAGTACTCTGACTTGAGGCTCTAATACCATTCTTGTTTGATTGTTATGTGTTGTTGCTTAACTCTGATGCTTAAAACTGATTTGAAATGATGAAATATTAAAGATGCTAGACTTTTGTTTTGTGTGAAACTGCCTTTAAAATTTTGGGAGTAGAGTTGGTTATGTTGCAACCCCTAAGTTGTTCTTGTTTGACATTTGAAATTTAAGGCTCATCTATCATTGATAATAGGGGTGTGGATACTGTGAACTTGTTTCTTTGACTAATGTTATATTGATCATGAGAATTTGAAGAAAGAAACTGTGAACATTTTGAAGAGTTGAATATAGTATTTGCTTGGTTCTTATCTTGACTTTTCCCTCCTTGCTTATTTCATGATCTTGTGATTCATTTACTGAGTTCAATGTGCAATAATTTTGTTGAAAACGTTCTGTGAATTTTGTTTAACTTAGAATATTTGATAAGTTAATAAAAGGTTGTAATCATGACTGGCTTATGCCCTTGTCCCTCTTCCCTTTCCTATTTGTTTGGTGGTTCTATTCACATGATCCTATTTCCTTCATGCCATTTAAGACCTAAACTTGCACTTGAGATTAATATCTTGTGCCTATTTTGACCCCTGTTGGAATTACTTGAATTGTTTGGATGCTCCTATCTAGAGTTTTGTTATGACTGTATGTGAGACCTATACTTGTACCTTAGCCCATATGAGCAGCCTTAGGAGTAAATTTGAGGCTAAAACACCACTTAAGACCTTTACTAATGTTCTATACAATCTGATCACCTGGAAATGTGTTTGATTATTTCTGTAACTGAATGAGAATTCTGTCACCAATCCTTGAGCCCTCTGTGCATTTCCAAGAAATTAACTTATGGTTGAACCCTTATTTGAGACTCATTTTGTGATGTGTTGCAATCTGTCAATTACCAAAAATAGCTTTTGAAACCTTTTGAGTGCTAATTTGGAAAATTTGAGACCGGAACTCTATTGAATCTCAAACTGGCACTATTTGTTATCTCTTGATCCTACAACTGGTTGATCTTCATAGTTGAATTTGAACCCCCCCCCCCCTTCCCCAGACTACTATATCACTGCACGTGCACATCTTTAAAAAGGTTGGAATGTGGCTCAACATGTAAGAAGTTTAAAAATACTTTCTTAAAAACATGGTTTGGTCCTTTATCCTACTCCATTGATTAACTTGTCATTTCAAAACCAAAATCAACATAGTTTCTGTGTTTCAACTGCTATGTAAAACTCTTTCCTTGGTTGTTTCGCTATTGCCTTGTCATTTCTGTGTTATTCCTATTCTAAACTTATTGATAACCTACTCTAAAAATTGGACAGTGTAAGAATTCTATGAGTATTGTTTGGTCTTAACTGGTTGTCACAACCCAAATTACCGATCGTGCAGGCGCCTACCTTATTATCACTAGTAGGCGAACCCTTACCTGTTAACCCATTAATCACTAGCCAAGTTCAAATTCTTTAATCATTTATACTCTAACAATAAATAAATATATAAATGAATGAATAGTCTGACCAAGTCATAAATAATAATTAGTATAAGTGTGGAAGTCTTAACTATTACACCTCCAAAATCTGAAAGTCATCATACAAGGACTCTAACCAACAATGTCTAAAGAATGAAGTATATCTAAAATATAATAACAAATAATGTCTAGAATGAAATTAGACATCTAGAAAGAGAGATCTTCAAGTGGCATGGCATAGGTAGAAGCTCACCCTCGGAGCTGATCAAGCAAACTAGTTTCAAGCTAGAGATGTAGCCTGGATGAAATCTCTAGAACATGATCTGCACTCAGAAAGGGTGCAGCAAGGTAGTATCAGTACAAACACTATGTACCGGTGAGTATCATAAGCCGACTAAGATTAGTTCATGCATAAAATAAACAAGATAAACAGATAGACAGTTAATACTCAAATCCATATCACATAATATCCCATAACAGAGTCATAGCCTAAGATGAAGCTTCTAAACCACAAGTCTATCAAGCCTCAATAATCTCACCAGATAAGCTCAAGTTCAAGTTTCATCCCTAGGTAGAGTCACTAATCCACAATTTAACTCAATCAATGGTCTTATTTATATCACGATAGGAATTCAACATCCATATCAAAATTAGAACCAAATGAGCATATAATAATGCAGAATAAAATGTAATGATATGCAATGCAAAATATGATAATATGCAATGCAATGCAATGCCATGCACTGGCCAATCACTCGAACTATAGACACATGCTAACCGATGTCATTGCTCAGTAGTCACGACCTGCAGGGGACCCATGATGTCCATATACCCCTCGTTCCGGTACTCATCGGACCCGAGCCATAAAATTTTCGCTCCGGAAAGAACCTCGGACACAGATCCAGATAATGCACCACTCATTTTCGAAATGAACCTCGGACCACGAGCTCACAACTAGGCCACATCCTCACCCTCAGTCAAATGTGCCTTTTCATATGTATAATAACACTATCACATCACCCTCAATGATCAATTCATCAAGCACCATGTATCAAATAGTATCACAAGTTCAACAATAAGATTATATTAACTTCTTCACTAATTTCACATCACAATATATGTCTCCACGTATTCCAGTTCATTAGAATGTATATACTATGAACAATTAACAATATTAATGTCAAACACAAGGCATCATGCCACAAGTCTTTCATGAATCGTTACGGAACCATTTCCATCATGTATGAGTGTATGAATGCATAAATGAGTGTACACATGGTAAATCAATGCAATTAAACTAACGATGAAAGTACAAGTCACAAAGCCACAAGTCATATCAAGACTTAGATCAACTCGACCATGAAATGAATCATACAACCCGTCTCAACCAACATAAGAGTCTATGTCCCTCTTTACTTCCACATATAGCAAGTACGCCCCTCAACTAAGTCTTGTATCACCAAGATGCTCCATTTTTCTATATATTATCATCAATAGTAAATCATACATAAAGTTTTCATCTAGAGTACTATCATAAGTTTTTATCACAATTCAAGTCTAAACTCATTATCCTTCCTTTCTCCAATGATATGTGTCACAATAAGAGAGAACTAAGTACAACATGAAAATTTAAGTAATAAGTCTAATCACAATAACAGGGGAACGAGCCACCATCAACAACTACCAACCTAATAGAAATCCATCCTGAATCGCTACAGTATGAATACAACTACACCTCATATTTCAGTACATAAAGTAATGGCGATGAGCCCACAAAATCAGAAGTCATACCAACCTAGCTAATATCCAACCAAACACCATGTACGAAGACCTAATCATTCCGACCTAATCATTCCTTCTCCCATCAATTCTACACAATACATACATTTTGTTAATTCTTAATTAATGTATAACTACAGTAAGCCATAACCTACCTCGAATGCAGAACAACAGCCACAAACTACTCCACAGGAGCCTTCAATCTCTGATGTGCCTCTGAACGGTCAAAGTCTAACAATATGATGCTAAATAAACAGCAAACCAAGTTTTTAAAAAAGAAAAATAATTTGGGGAAGAAGACCCACCTACTTCCACCCTTTTCAATGGATGAAACCATCCTTTAATGGTGAATTTGTCATAACTTCTATCTCTACAATCATTAATTTTCAATTCATGGGTTTCTAACCAATTTTATCCTTTCCAATAGATTTTAGAACAAAGCTTCCATTTTTATTAGAACCCTAAGTCTCAACATGCAATTTCAACCATAAAAAATCAAATTCCCTTTCTAGAAAGTGATAGTCTATACTCCTAGATGATTAATCAACAACAAAATTGACAACCCACCAATTATTTAAGGTTATACTAATTCTAGGGTTCTAGGATTTCCACACACCATTGATGGACCTTAAAATAATCATGGAACTTGAAGAAGAAAGGAAAGGAACAATTAAAGGTGAGGACTTACTCTCCAAGATGCTTTCACCAAAGAATGGAATGAAGTTTGCCTCTTTCTCTCTTGAAAACTGTTTTTCTGGTCTTATGGGTAATGGTAAGGAGTTTGAGTATAAAAAGAGGACATTCGGCCCATGTCAGTCACTGTAGCGGACACCATGGCCACTGCAGCAGTCCCGCTATGGCAGCCCCAGTGAACTTGCTGGAATAGCCCGAATGAAAACAGGCATAACTCCCTCATACGGAGGCGAAACGCGACGATTCTTTTTGCTACGGCTTCGTAATTACGATACTGATCTAATGGTCTAAACCTCACTCAAAACAAAGATCATTTGATCAAACTAGAGCCATTTCTATCCAGATCTACGGCAAAAACATCGAATAGGAGCGCCACAAAACCGAAACCCATCAGAAACTCTTCTGAACCTCACCAAAACTTGTGGAAATGTTCAAAATCATCATATTAACATGTTAGAACTTCCAAAACATTGACATAGGGTCATATTAGCCGGATGTTGACTGTGGTCAACTCTAACTCGCTGACTTAACTAGCTTCTCCATCAATGACTCAATTTACACTCGAACTTTGCGAAAACCAACCCAATGACTTCATTAATTCATAGGTCATAGTAACGGGACTTAGGGAAGGGTCAACAAGATTAAATGAGCCAAAACACTATAATGACCAAACGGGTCATTATATCAGATACCAATTTACCCATAGTTCGTCCTCAAACAAAGAAGGGGTGTACAAAGGTTGACAATAACCCAAGGGCATGTATTATAACAACATGGAAGCCTCAACGGCACTAAGTGTGCCCTAACTACTATCCATTCATCTTATCAGCCAAAACTCTTTATAACTTTAGCTCAAAGACCCAATTTCCATATTTCTATACTCGAACCTACCACAGGAATTTCTACAACACATAGGCGTCATCTAATATATCAGAGTCTGATCATACTAATCCCAATTTGTACTTCTAACGATTACAACTTCTCTAGACCCTTATGATCACCAACGCAAACAACACATCTTTCTTAGATCAGTAAATTAATATTTCATATCTTGACACGCTTTGTTTAATACTACTATGTCAACCTTTTACCTATCAACCATTCAAGCCAAGTAACAGTTTATCACGAACTTAACCGAACCTCTCTGTTTCTATCACTTACTTAATACTACAAAAGAACCATGTGAAACCCAACAGCCTTATCTATTCCACCAACTCATTTACCCTTTTTTCTCGAGACTAATTCATTAGGACACTCTTCATAACATCTCGTCTTATCTGAACTGTTTAACATTCCTATATTTCTCACATTATGACAAATTTACTATTTATCAAGAAGTCATCTCTCAAACAAATCTCAACTACCATCAATTTATTAATTATTCCTCATATATATCTCAACAAACTGGGACTCAGGCTCCTGCTTCACAAAGCTCATACTTAACCCTTTTCTGACTTAGACAACTAATTTAACTACGATCACCATTACTCTAATACGATGGAACTTAACTCAGAGATCTCGGAAATAAGCCTTACCTTATCAAGATGTCGTATAGCTCAGGAACACCAACCAACAAACATATATGTATGCTCAATAACCACATAGGTAAATATGAAAATATAGTACAATAAATAATATCATCTCTCACCAGCCATAAGTAACACAATAACCACAGGATCTTCATTCCTGTTATCTAACCAATGTCCCTTATAGCCTATGACATACTAGAACTTACCAATTCATGCCTAACCCTCGAGTCGACTTCACGGTATAACCTCAACATAATTCTCAAATTATTATCTCTTTTTTCGAACGATCCCTTTTTTTATCCTTAATCAATCTTAGTCTAGATTAGAGATTCAAGCTTATGATTCATGACATCCCATATTACTATAGGCAAGACTCACCAATTAAACTAATATTTAAAGCCTATTATTCAGTTCTCAATGCTAAGGTAGAAACTCATCTTATCCAACTATTCCCCATACATTTGCACCATTAACTCAAGCCTAAGATGATGGATAATCATAAGCTAAGGCAAGGGAACTATCACGACCCAACTAGTGGGCCATGACTGGTACCTGGAGCTGACTACCGAGCACCACTCATCATGCTATCTATCATGCTCAACCTTGACATATGTCATTCTCAACACAGGACTTATCACGAAACAATCTCCAAATATCATCCCAAAACATGTATATATGCATAAGCCTACGAGGCTACAAAAATGATGTACAGAATATACAAGGAAGGAGTCACTTAACATCTACACCCACGCATAAGTATCTATGAGCCTCAAACTAAAGTACTGAAATCATAAGGGGCGGGGCAGGACCCCACCATGCCGCAATATGTTCACAAAAGAATATACCAAAAAATAACGACTCCGGAGTAGTGGAGTGATCCTGTAAATCTGCTGAGAAAGCTCCTAAGCGTCTGCGCCATCTCCCGTCTACCTGTGGGCATGATCACAGCGTCCATAAAAGAACAAGGACGTCAGTACGAACAATGTACTGAGTATGTAAGCCATGTACAACAACATAGAAACAAATGAGCATAAAATGAAGAATAAACCTGTAACTGATTGCCTCTTAAGGCGGAGTCATGCATGTTAATTTTTATAATAAAAATAATATCATATGTCCACTATTGCAGTGTGTCTGCCGTCCATGTAGGCACGGTGTCATACTGCCCGGCCATGTAGTCACAGTGTGATCATACATGAAAATAACATAAAGCATGCATGAGAGCCCAAATGAAAGCTATGACTCTATCGGAGTGACGTAAGGTCGGTAACCTCCGATCATCTTATGGGATCACCATAATCATCATGTATCGCCTTGAAGGAACTAGAATTATGAGGTGAGACTATCAATAATGAATAACAATCAAAGAAATCATACATCAAGATCATTAATCTCATACTAGCATCCTTTCACAAACTTTTGAATCTCTAGACCTAGAATCATCATTATCATTACAATTATCATAATGCATCTCTATCTTTAGCTCAAGAGAAGCTATTAATAATCATAGACTTGTAGCTTTCGGGATGTAAGAATGTCATGGAAAAGTAGTGGGAATCATGTTGTAAAAGTTATGCCCTAGAAAGAAGGGGGCATAGCCTTACATACCTTTACGCCTCTTTAACCTTGTTGACCAAATGCTTCCCTCCAAGTTCACTATTCTACATTCAAGAGAATTCGCACTATGGTTAGATAACTGGAATCATACTTTAAGTCTCAACTAGCTCAACTAAGAGCTAACGAAAATTGAGCAGCATCTCCTTTGTTTCAACAACTTCCTCCATATAATAAAAAACTCCTAAACTTCAATAACAACACCCACAATATCATAATCCATAAACTTCACCAAGCTAGACATTATTCAATTCTCAAAGCCCCCTTTCAAAGTCACCCATAACTACGATTGTCACACAACATTATATTCATTCACATATAATGCTTCTACAACATCTTTAACATCATTCATAACAAGATTACATTCATGATATATCAAGAACTATGATCCAAGCCAAGTAACTATTCAAGAATACCACTATTTCCATATTTAAACTTCATACTCCACTTTCTTCCATAATCCACGTCTTTTAATCACTTAATATTCTTAATAACATGAAATAAGCATAAAACTCACCTTTGATTATGTAGGAATGAGCTTTGGATGAAAATACTCCACTTGAGAAGAACCCCAAATTTAATACTAAAAAAGTTCTTGGATTGTATCAACCTTAGTGAGAATCCACACACTTGGTTTTCTTGATCCTTGGTTCTTGGTCTTTGATTTTTCCTTGGATATGTGTTGATATGGTTTGGAGAAGGTTCTAGAGGTTTTAAGAGAGTTGCAGGAGATGAAAAATGAGAGAAATGAATTTGGGGGTCCTCTTTTATAAAATTTAAAAGCTTCCCAACAAGGATTATACGGACCCTTATACGGTCCGTATAAGCGACCGCATAATACCTCCAGTGAAAGACCCCTCTTTGGACAGGTTATACGGTCTAAAGTTGATCCCGTTGTTTCATTTAACTTTCAATCCTTGTGGAACCTTCTTGACACTTGTATAATACTTTATTAGCCATCTAAGGAGCCTTGTAACTTCTCCTCAAGGCATTACTACATCGACCTTAGCTCGATTGTTACGAAATATTTCCGAACACAACTTATAGTTCACCTTCCCTTGACGAACTTAGTTTCACTAATTCATATAACTTCAAAATCTTATCGTTTGCAATTTAAAGCCACCAAATACCCTTCTTACAATCATAAGAGCCTCATGTTCACCTTAAGCTCATGTTAGTCTATTTACAACACAAAGACATGAAATTTTTGAGGTGTAACACTCTCACACCCTTCAAAAACATTCGCCTTCGAATGTTAAGTTCTCGGGAATTTTACAGAATTTCGCCAGAATTTCCCCTGTGATGTGGCACTACCATCCTGTCATAACACCCAAAATAACATCACCTCACATGGCTACGATAACTACAGCAAGAAAACATGGCCACACACGACCAAAAATAATAAAAGAAAGCATTACATACCTTATGACAATGGCGTCTCGTCTGGAACCCATTCTGGGGGTGGAAACAATTGTGGATATCCGGACTTCATATCTTCTTATGCTTCCAAAGTCATCTCTTCTCTATTGTTATTCCTCCACAGAACCTTAACTGAGGCTACATCTTTAGTTCTGAGTCTCTGCACTTGCCTATCTATTATGGAAATGGGTACCTCTTCATAAGCCAACTTCTCGGTAACTTGAACATCATCCACTGGCACTGTCCTAGATGGATCTCTAACATATTTGCAGAGCATTGACACATGAAAAACCGGGTGGACTGATTCAAGCTCTGGAGGTAAATCTAGTTCATAA
This sequence comes from Lycium barbarum, assembly GCF_019175385.1. Taxonomy (NCBI): domain Eukaryota; kingdom Viridiplantae; phylum Streptophyta; class Magnoliopsida; order Solanales; family Solanaceae; genus Lycium; species Lycium barbarum. The sequence goes on along the minus strand of NC_083340.1, from coordinate 120,536,934 downwards.
GCCACTTGGCCCACCTTGCATACGATCTTATAAGGGTCAATATACCGGGGACTGCGCTTGCCCTTCTTGACGAATCTCATTACGCCTTTCATTGGCGACACTTTTAAGAATACCCAATCATTGATTTGGAATTCCGAATTCCGTCGGTGATTATCCGCATATGACTTTTGGCGACTTTGATCCGTCACTAATCGGTCTCGAATGAGCTTGATTTTGTCCATCACTTGCTGAATCAATTCTAGACCTATCAGTTGGGTCTCTCCAATTTCAAACCATCCAATTGGCAACCTACACTTCCTCCCATATAGAGCTTTATACGGAGCCAACTGGATGCTGGAATGATAACTGTTGTTATAGGCGAATTCAATAAGTGGCAAATGATCATCCTAATTGCCTCTGAAATCCAGTACACATGCCCGCAACATATCTTTCAAGGTTTGAATAGTGCGTTCAGCTTGTCCATCAGTCTGTGGGTGAAATTATGTGCTGAGTCTTACTTGACTTCCCAAACTTTCTTGAAAGGATTTTCAGAACTTGTCTGTGAATTGCGCCCCTCTATCAGTGATAATAGATACAGGAATTCCATGAAAATAGGAATTCCATGAAGTCGCACTATTTCTTTAAGATACAACCTTGCATAATCTTCTGCTGAATATGTAGTTTTGACCGAAAGAAAATGGCCTGATTTTGTATGTTTGTCCACAATTACCCATATGGAGTCATACTTATGCTGAGAATAAGGAAAACCTACAATAAAATCCATGTTGATCACCTCCCATTTTGAGCTTGGAATTTCCATAGCTTGTAATAATCCTCCCGGCTTTTGATGCTCAATTTTTATTTGTTGGCAATACGGGCATTGTGCTACAAACTCCACTATATCTCTCTTCATTCAGTCCCACCAATATATTGACTTAATATCATGATACATCTTTGTTGCTCCTGGATGAATAGAATAACGAGAGTAATGAGCTTCTTCCAGAATCTGACGACATAGTCCCGAAACATCATGAACACATAGCTTGCCTCGGTACCTGAGAACTCCATCTGCAGCAATCTCAAATGGTGACTTCTCCGTCTGAAGAAATATATCTCTATAGTGACTTAATCGAGGATCTTCATATTGGCGCCTTTTCACTTTCATAACCAGGAATGAAACAGCTGGGTTGCGAATATTAACTCCTGCGTCGCCCGAATTGAAAACGAACTCCTAGGCCAGCTAACTGGTGGAGCTCACAGAGTAATTCCTAGTTTTCTGGCTGAAAATCACATAAGCTGCCCATGGATTTATGGCTAAGCGCATCGGCCACCACATTCGCCTTTTCAGGATAGTATAGAATACTCACACTATAGTCTTTCAGTAGCTCTAACCATCGCCTTTGTGGTAGATTCAATTCCTTTTGCTTGAAAATGTACTGAAGGCTCTTGTGATCTATATAGATATCCACATGTACACCATACAAATAGTGTCTCTACATCTTTAGTGCATGAATAACCGCAGCTAATTTAAGATCATAGGTCGGGTAATTCTTCTCATGTTTCTTCAACAACCTTGAAGCATAGGCTATGACCCTACCATGCTGCATCAACACACAACCCAACCTAACACCGAAGGCATCACAATACATAACATAACCTTCTGATCCTTTACGAAGCATTAAGACTGGGGCTGAAGTCAGTCTATCTTTCAATTCCTGGAAACTGCATTCACAAGCATCGGTCCATTGAAATTTTGCTGATTTCTAAGTTGACTTCATCAATGGTGCAGAAATAGAAGAAAATCCTTCGACAAACCTTCTAGAATAACCTACTAAACCCAGAAAACTACAAATCTCTGTAGGTGTTATAGGCCTTGGCCACGTCTTCACAGCTTCAATCTTCTAAGTATCAACTCGAATGCCATCAGCTGAGATAATATGACCCAGAAAAGTTACAGAATTCAACCAAAACTCACATTTTGAAAATTTAGCATACAATTCACGAGTCCTAAGAATTCTAAGGACAGTACGTAGATGATCTGCATGCTCTGCCTCTGACCGAGAATATACCAAGACGTCACCAATGAACACAATCACAAATATATTTAAGAAGGGTATGAACACATTATTCATCAAATTCATAAATACTGCCGGAGCGTTAGTCAACCCGAATGACATTACCCAAAATTCATAATGCCTATATCGGGTTCTGAAAGCTGTCTTCGGAATATCTTTTTGTCTAACTCTTACTTGGTGATACCCTGATCTCAGATCTATTTTAGAAAATAACCTGGCACCATCTTTCTTTCTTGCGAATAAGACAGGTGCTAACCATGGCGATGAACTGGGTCTAATAATCCCTTCTCGAGCAAATATTTCAGTTGTACCTTTATCTCTTTCAATTCCAATGGATCCATTCTATAAGGAGGGATAGATATAGGTTCGATGCCTGGAAGTACATCAATAGTAAAATCAATCTCCTGCTCCGGTGGAAGATCTAGAAGTTGAACCGGAAATATGTCCGAAAATTCATTTACTACTAGGACAGACTGAATAGTTGGCGGCCTTGCTTCAGTGCTATAAACCTGGACTAGATGATACATTTAGCTTTTAATGATCATCTTCCTCACCTTAAGGTAGAAAATAAACCTACCTCTTGGAGATGCTGTGTTACTCTTCCATTCAAGCACTGGTTCTCCCGGGAATTGGAATCAAACCATCTTTGTCATGCAATCTACGTTAGAATAACAAGAGGCCAACTAATGCATGCCCATAATCACATAAAAATCTAACATTTCCAGCTCAATCAGATCGTATGGTCTGACGATCACATACCACAATCGCACAATTTTTATACATATGTCTAACTATTACCGAGTCACCAATAGGAGTAGATGCCTCGAAAGGTTTCATTGGCTTGGGTTTCACCCCAATATGACTAACAATATAAGTAGTGATATATGTGTAACACCTCGTACCTTTAACCTAAGGTTTGACTATGATCATAGACTTAGAAAACCAGATAAAGAATATGGGAATTGGAATTTCCTCTTCAGTTGTAAGATGGTGGTTTACACCCATGAACAGTAATAGTATTTCAGTATACAACCCATATTTCAATTCGTAAACTGGTACCAAAGATTTCTGAGCATTCTGGAATTTGACATTTGGAGGCTACATTGTTAAAAATGGATCGTATTTTGAAATATAGCCCGTCTTTCAATGCTTATTTGGAATTTGGGAAAACTCCCTTCATAAAAATTGTAGAGCTTTGAAATTTCTTTCTAACGGTATATTATGGGGGTCAAACGGACATCCGTGCAAAGAGTTATGGCTATTTTACTGAAGAGTCGTAGTGCAGTCCACACAGAATACAGACCGTATTTCAAAATACGGCCCGCATTTCAAAATACGGCCAGTATTTTTCTGGGCGTAAAATTCAATTTTCCAGAACAGTATATATTCGTCCATATCAGTTCAAATCATTATTTTTCATTCCTTCAAGTCCTAGAACTACCTTCTACCCTCTTTCAACATCAAGAACACCAAGGTAAGGCCACTCTAATTATTCCAAGTCAATTCTAATACATATCCTTGTAATCTAAACAAGAAATCATCATTCCTAACCTAGGGTTTTCAAGAAAACCCATCTCAAGGTTCAAGATTAAAGATTTTGGAAATCTTCTTCAAAGCTCAATTCTTTAATTCATGTTTTGGAATGATTAAGGTATGTAGAACTTCTATCCACGTGTGCGAATCTCTACAATCTTTCCCATGCTCCGTTTCTTGATATCCATGAAATTCAAACCCTAGGGCATTAAACCCACCATATTGGTAGCCTGTATTTATGTATTTATGAACATGAATTTGTATCTATATGAGTTATTGTATACCTAATCTTCCATTACGGTTATTAGGAACCTTAGCTTAATCCATGAATCATGAATTCTTCCTCATGTGTTCTCATTATGTTTATATGAAACTTTATGATTCTTATCTAGCAAGTTACAAGCATGTTTTCAAGTCAATTATATATATAATTATGAACTATTGTTATTACTCATGAATTAAGAAGATGTTTGCAAGACTATGACAAGTTATCTCATGAAACGATGTTACAAGATATTTCATGAAACCATGTTACAAGTTATTTCACGAAAATCAGGGGCTTCTTAGCCAACTATATCATGTTCATGTTTTTGGGATTTACCTAGTTAACCGAGAAGGCTCAGTAAAACCTGAAACTACATAGCCACCATAGGATAAGGGTTGTCAGCAAAGAGACAACACTCTCATTATGCAGTTTGGATCCTTACATGCTTATTATTACTTAAATCTCATATCCCTGGCAAGGTGTGAGTGTTCTGATGGAAGGACGCAAGTACCAGATCACGTTGTCGGTTATACTATAGCACTCCTCACGTTACAAGTAGTTATATATATATGTATTGCCATTGGTTTACTATTTTCAAACTTTACTCATACTCATGTTCAGGTTATATTCAGTTTCAGTTCATGTCCTATACCTATATTATGTCGTGTTCTTCATTTCAGCAGGTTTTAAATACCAATACTATTCACTATGTACTAACGTCTCTTTGTGCTCGGGGTCCTGCACTTCACGATGCAGATACTGATTTTCAGGAGTATACACCTGCGCAGTAGGATCACCTCAGTTATCAGCTTACTTGTGAGCCCCACTTCTCTCGGGGTTCAACAAGGAGTCTGCACTAGTATTTAGTTTATGGTAGTCCAGGGCCATGTCCTGGCAGTTAGTATTCAAACATGTTTTAGAGGTTTCATAGACAGATGTTAGTACACGGAGTCAATTATGCTTTTTTGTTTGCACACTATTACGTTTCATGATATGTCATGCTATGAGATTACTTCAAGACTTTATTCCGCAATTATATTTTCATGATTCATTTAAATTGCATCATATAGATTATGCTGTTTTGATGCCCATGTTGACAAGCAAGTCATTAGATTTGCTCGGACGCATGCAAGCAAGGCCCGAGTGTCGTGCTGCGCCCAGACCATGGTTTGGGGCGTGACAAAGCTTGGTATCAGATCCTAGGTTCAAGTGTCTTTAGGGAGTCTATGAAACCATGTCCAGTGGGGTCACTTTTATATGTGTGAGGGGCCCATACATATAAACAGTTGACCACCAAGACATGTAGGATTCTCACTTCCTTTATATTCTAGTTCGTGTAGTTAGAGTAGTACTTTCAGGATTCCTTTTTAATTCGTGCGTGTACGTATTTTCAAAAATTGCCTGCGAAAAGAAAATACACCAGAAAGGCAACAGCCACCAGCTAAGGGGCTACTGCGGGAGCAACTCGCGAAGAAACCGTTCTGACTCAGACAGCTGTCCCAACCGCTCCTACAGTTACACCTCCTAGTGATTTGGATGGGGATGTTAGGAATGCTATCAATATGCTCACATAACTGGTAGCAGCTCAGGCCCAACGTCAAGAATCTGGGTCAAGTTCAGGAGGTAATGGAGAGTCTTTTAAGACTAAGGAATTTCTCAGGATGAATCCCCCAGTCTTTACGGGGACAAAGAAAGATGAGGACCCTTAGGACTACATTGATGCTTTTCAGAAAATCTTCAGGATTATGACAGTTATGGAAACCGAAGCAGCTACTTTTGGAGCTTACCAGCTGCAGAGCATTGCTAACACCTGGTATGAATCTTGGGAATTGTCCCGAGGTGAGAATGCACCTGATGTTACATGGGATGAATTTATAAGTGCATTCCTGGATCACTTCATGCCAATAGAAGTCAGAGAAGCTAAGTCTGAGCAGTTTCTAAAGCTTAAACAGAATGACAGGTCAATTCAAGTCTACTATTTAGAATTTATCAATCTGGCTAAGTATGCTCTAAATATGGTACTGGACATGAGGGCAAGAGTGAGGAGGCTTGTTGGGGGTCTTGATTCCCATTTGTATGATGGGGCCAATATTGCTGCACAGAATTGGGGGATGCCTATCTTCAAGATGGTTGCTTTCATACAAGGAAACAAGACAAGGCTGAACGAGGAGGAGGCCTTGCAGAAAGAGAAAGACAAGGAGTTCAACAAGAGGGTCAAGTCTACTGGACAGTTCAGCAGTAATGGAAACAGAAAGTTCTTTAAGTACAGGTCAGCCGGATCTGCTCCGTCCATGGCAAGTGCTCCAGTTTCTAATTTCAGGAAAGATAACCGTCAGCAGAATTTCAGGTCGTCAGTCTCCTAGTTTCAGGCCAGTGTGACTCAGAGTAACTTTACCAATCCGATTTGTGATAAGTGTGGGAATAGGCACCCTGGGGAGTGCCGCTCAGAATCGAATGTTTATAATGGGTGTGGCCAGCCGGGCCATGTTCACTATGATTGCCCGTCAGTTAGACGAGGCACAGGAGGTAACCAGACTCAGTCAGTAAATTCATCAATTCGTCATAATAACCAAACTCAGGCAGGACGTGCACCAGCTAGATCCAGCAACATAAACAATGGCCCAAACCGTTTGTATGCTTTGACCGAGCATCAGGATATCGATGCCCGTACTGATGTTGTCACATGTATACTCACCATTTTTAGTTTCGATATTTAGGCTCTCATAGATCCTGGATTTACCCTATCCTATGTCACCCCTTATGTTGCTAAGAAATTTGGTATTGAACCTGAAAAGCTAAAAGAACCTTTTAAAGTGTCTACTATAGTTGGTGAGTCAGTCATAGCCCGATGTGTCTATAGGGGTTGTCCAGTCAGAGTCTATCACCATGTTATTCCAGCTGACCTATGTGAGTTAAAAATGGTAGATTTTGATGTAATCATGGGCATGGACTAGTTATATTCATGTTATGCGTCAGTTGATTGTAGAACCAAAGCTGTAAATTTCAAGTGTCCTAATGAGCCAGTCTTAGAGTGGAAGGGTGATTCAGTAAGTCCTACGGGTAGGTTTATTTCTTACCTCAAGGCAAGAAAAATTATGTCTAAGGGTTATATCTATCATCTCGCTTAGGTTAGGGATTCAGCTTCCCAGACCCCAACTCTTCAGTCAGTCTTTGTTGTTAATGAGTTTCCAGAAGACTTTCCCAAGGATCTTCCCAAAATTTCTCCTGATAGGGAAATTGATTTCGCAATTGACCTACTCCCATGTACGAAACCTATATCTATTCCACCTTATAGGATGGCTCCAGCTGAATTACAAGAGCTTAAGGCTCAACTCAAGGATCTTCTAGACAGGGGTTTTATCCAACCCAGTGTCTCTCCATGGAGTGCCCAAGTCCTTTTCTTTCGTAAGAATGATGGTTCTTTGCGTATGTGCATTGACTATCGCCAGCTTAATAAAGTCACGATCAAGAACAAATACCCCCTTCCACGAATAGGTGACTTATTTGATCAGCTTCAGGGTGCCCAATGTAACTCCAAAATAGATCTCCGATCAGGTTACCATCAACTTAAGGTTAGGGGATAAGATATTCCTAAGACAGCTTTTAGAACCAGATATGGTCATTTCGAATTCTGTGTCTTGTCCTTCGATTTGACCAATGCCCCATCAACATTAATGGACCTCATGAATAGAGTCTTCAAGCCATATCTCGACCTCTTTGTCATCGTTTTCATAGATGATATCCTTATTTACTCCCGTAGTGAGGCCGAGCACGCAGAACATCTTCATATAGTTCTTCAGATTCTCAAGGACCGTAAGTTATATGCAAAATTCTCTAAGTGTGAGTTTTGGCTCAAGTCAGCAGCCTTCTTAGGTCATGTGATTTCTAGTGAGGGTTTTCAGGTTGACTCTCAGAAGATTGAGGCCGTTAAGAATTGGCCCAGACCCACATCAGTTTCAGATATCCGCAGTTTCTTGGGTCTAGCAGGCTATTACCGACGTTTCGTAAAGGGGTTTTCATCTATTTCAACACCATAAACCAAGTTGATGAAAAAGGAAGTCAAATTTCAGTGGTCCGATGCCTGTGAACGTAGTTTCGAGGAATTGAAAATGAGATTGAATTCTGCTCCAGTTTTGACGCTACCAGAAGGAACCGAAGGGTTTGTGGTTTATTGTGATGTTTCGGGAGTTGGTCTCGGATGTGTCTTAATGCAGCATGGTAAGGTTGTAGCTTATGTATCTCGTCAGCTCAAGGTTCATGAAAAGAATTATCCGACTCATGACCAAGAGTTTGCAGTTGTAGTTTTTGCACTTAAGATATGGCGTCATTATTTGTATGGAGTGCATGTTGATATATTCACAGATCATAAAATTCTGCAGTATATCTTCAAGCAAAGGGAGCTGAATCTTAGGCAAAGGAGATGGTTCGAATTGCTTAAGGATTATGAAGTGGATATTCTTTATCATCCGGGGAAAGAGAATGTTGCAGCTAACACTCTTAGTTAGCGTTCCATGGGAAGTTTAGCCCACGTTGATGCAGATAAGAGAGTTATGACAAAGGAAGTTCACCGTTTGGCTAGTCTTGAAGTTCGACTTTTGGACTCCGAGGATGGTGGTGTGGTTGTTCAGAATAGAGCTCTGTCCTCTTTAGCCGTTGAAGTCAAGGAGAAACAATTTAATGATCTCTACTTGTTGCAGCTAAAAGGGGGGATTCATAAGCTTAAGGCGATGGCATTCGAACAGGGGAGAGATGGTGATACCTTGAGATACCGAGGCAGATTGTGTGTTCCAAATATCGATGGGCTCAGAGAGCGAATCATGTCAGAAGCTCACAACTCCAGGTATTCCATTCACGCAGGTTCCACTAAGATGTATCATGATCTTAAGGAGATTTATTGGTGGAATGATACAAAGAAGAATGTGGAAGATTTTGTAGCTACGTGTCCGAATTGTCAGCAAGTGAAGGCCGAACACCAGAGGCCTGGTGGCTTGGCTCTGAATATTGATATTCCTGTCTGGAAATGGGAAATGATTAATATGGACTTTGTATTAGGTCTACCTCGTTCAGCTAGGAGACATGACTCTATTTGTGTGATCGTTGACAGGCTTACTAAGTCGGTACACTTTTTGCCAATCAAGACCACATATTCAGCAGAAGATTATGCCAAGCTGTATGTTAATAAAATTTCAGATTGCATGGGACACCAGTGTCCATTATTTCAGATTGGGATGCTCAGTTCACAGCGAACTTCTGGAAATCCTTTCAGAAAGGATTGGGTACCAAGGTGAACCTCAGCACAGCTTTTCATCCGCAGACAGATGGCCAGGCAGAGCGTACTATTCAGACTCTGGAGGACATGTTGAGAGCATGCGTCTTGGATTTCAAAGGTAATTGGGATGATCACTTGCCTCTCATTAAGTTTTCTTATAATAACAGTTATCATGCTAGTATTGGGATGGAACCATTTAAAGCTCTGTATGGGCGAAGGTGTAGGTCACCAATTGGTTGGTTCGAAGTTGGTGAAGCAGAGTTATTAAGGCTAGATTTGGTCTATCAGGCGATGGAGAAAGTCAAGTTGATTCAAGAGTGTTTGAAAACAGCACAGAGTCGCCAGAAGTCTTACACAGATGTGAGGCGAAGGGACTTAGAATTTCAAGTTGATGATTGGGTGTTCCTTAAAGTCTCACCTATGAAGGGTGTTATGAGATTTGGGAAGAAAGGGAAGCTTAGTCCCAGATATATTGGACCTTACATAATTTCACGAAAGGTCTGTCTAGTAGCTTATGAACTTGAGTTTCCCCAAGAGTTAGCTGCTATACATCCAGTGTTTCATGTACTCATGTTGAGGAAGTGTGTAGGAGACCCATCGTTGGTTGTTCCTGCTGATACTATCACAGTTAAGGACGGTTTGACTTATGAGGAGATTCCCGTAGCCATTCTTGACCGTCAGGTTCGCAAGTTGAGAACTAGGGAAGTAGCCTCAATGAAAGTCCTGTGGAGGAGTCAGAAAGTTGAAGAGGCTAAATGGGAAACAGAAGAGGATATGAAATCCAGATACCCTTATTTGTTAGAAGAACAAGCAGAGGACGCTCAAGGAAAATTCCCATAGTCCATGTTATGTCATGTCTCATGTTTCACGCTCATGTCATGTATCCAGCGCTTATGTTTCATGTCTCATGCTTCAGTATCCATGTTTTCATGTAATCACATCATTTGATGTCTCATGTTTCATGTCATGTTTTTTCTTCACATTCATGTATTCAAGCCATGCCCAGCCATATTCTTAACCATGACCCATAATTCGAGGACGAATGATCCTAAGGGGGAGATATTGTAACACCTCGTACCTTTAACCTAAGCTTTGTCCATGATCCTAGACTTAGAAAACCAGATAAAGAATGTGGGAATTGGAATTTCCTCTTAAGTTGTAAGATGGTGGTTTACGCCCATGAACAATGATCGTATTTTAGTATACGACCCTTATTTCAAGTCGTAAACTGGTACCAAAGATTTCTGAGCATTTTGCAATTTGACATTGTATTTTGAAATATGTCCTGTATTTCAAAATGTATTTGGAATTTGGGAAAACTCGCTGGACGAAAGTTGTAGAGCTTTGAAATGCCTTTCCAACGGTATATTATGGGGGTCAAACGGACATCCGTGAAAACAGGTATGACCATTTTACTAAAGAGTCGCAGTGCAGTCCACACAGAATGCTGACCGTATTTCAAAATACGGCTCGTCTTTCAAAATACGGCCAGTATTTTGCTGGGCGTAAAATTCAATTTTCCAAAATAGTTTATATTCGTCCATATCAGTTCAAATCATTATTTTTCATTCCTTCAAGCCCTAGAACGACCTTCTACCCTCTTCCATCATCAAGAACACTAAGGTAAGCCTACTCTAATTATTCCAAGTCAATTCTAATACATATCCTTGTAATCTAAACAAGAAATCATCATTCCTAACCTAGGGTTCTCAAGAAAACCCATCTCAAGGATCAAGATTCAAGATTTTGGAAATCTTCTTGAAAGCTAAATTCTTTAATTCAAGTTTTGGAGTGATTAAGGTATGTAGAACTTCTATCCACGTGTGGGAATCTCTACGTTCTTTCCCATGCTCCCTTTGTTGATATCCATGAAGTTCAAACCCTAGGGCATTAAACCCACTTATTGGTAGCTCGTATTTATGTATTTATGAACATGAATTCTATATTTATATTGGTTATTGTATTCCTAATCTTCCATTATGGTTATTAGGAACCCTAGCTTAATCCATGAATTATGAATTCTTCCTCATGTGTTCTCATTATGTTTATATGAACCTTTATGATTTTTATCTAGCAAGTTACAAGCATTTTTTCAAGTCAATTATATATATAATTATGAACAATTGTTATTACTCATGAACCAAGAAGATGTTTGCAAGACTATGACAAGTTATCTCATAAAACGATGTTACAAGATATTTCATGAAACCATGTTACAAGTTATTTCACGAAAATCATGGGCTTCTTAGCCAACTATATCATGTTCATGTTTTTGGGATTTGCTTAGTTGACCGAGAAGGCTCAGTAAAGTCTGAAACTACGTAGCCACCGTAGGATAAGGGTTGTCAGTAAGGAGGCAACACTTTCATTATGCAGTTTGAATCCTTACTTGCTTATTATTACTTAAATCTCATATCCCTGGCAAGGTGTAAGTGTTCTGCTGGTATGAGGCAAGCACCAGATCACGTTGTCGGTTATACTATAGCACTTCCCACGTTACAAGCAGTTATATATACATGTATTTCCATAGGTTTACTGTTTCAAACATTACTCATGCTCATGTTCAGGTTATATTCAGTTTCAGTTCATGTCCTATACCTATATTGTGCCGTGTTCTTCATTTCAGCAGGTTTTACATACTAGTACTATTCACCATGTACTAGCGTCCCTTTTTGCTCGGGGGCCTTCACTTCACGGTGCAGATACCGATTCAGGAGCATACACCTGCGAAGTAGGATCGCCTTAGTTATCAGCTTATTGGTGAGCCCCACTTCTCTCGGGGTTCAACATGAAGTCTGCACTAGTATTCAGTTTATGGTAATCTAGGGCCGTGTCCTGGCAGTTAGTATTCAGACATGTTTTAGAGGTTTCATAGACAGATGTTAGTACACGGAGTCAATTATGCTTTTATGTTTGCAGACTATTACGTTTTCATGATATGTCATGCTATGAGATTACTTCAAGACTTTATTCCGCAATTATGTTTTCATGATTCGTTTAAATTGCATCATATAGATTATGTTGTTTTGATGTCCATATTGACAAGCAAGCAATGAGGTTCGCTCGGACACATGCAAGAAAGGCCCGAGTGTCATGTTGCGCCCAAGCCATGGTTCGGGGCGTGACAATATGACAAGGTAGGACCCAGATCAATCAATGCATAAACGTCATAAGAGAATACCGATAGTGCACATGTGACCACATCAGGGGAGGACTCAAGATCCTGGTGTCCGGCCAAAGCATAAATACGGGGCTGGGAGCCACCTGAACTGGATGCTGCCCCTCTGCCCCTACCACAGCCTACTGAAGTCTAGGGAGTCTGCTCTATAGGGCGCACAGATGAAAAAGAACCTGCTGCGGATCCTACAGGCTGGGCCTTATCTTTGCTACTCATCGACGGACAGTCACGTATCATATGCCCAATCTGACCATAGGCATAGCAATCATCGGAGCCTCGTCGACATGGACCCAAATGAAACCTACCACACTGGCTGCATCATGGTAACGGTGGTCTCCTCTGACTGGATCTCCTCCAAACCTGAAATCCGAAACTCTCGAGCTTTGACCCTGTCCCGAAAAAATGAGGCGGTCAAACCTCTTGTCCACAAACTGAGGAGGTGCACTAGTCGTAGACTAGCCTGAATATCTGGAATAAGACTGCCTCTGGCCCCCTCTATACTCGCTACTAGCACCGGCAGATTTGGCCCTCTTTCTTTGCCCTCTATCCATATCACGCTCATATCTTTGCTGCTGCTGTTGCTCTTCTAAATTCTGAGCGTGAGCCTAAATACGGAAGATGTCCATCCCCTCATATAAGCTATCAAGCAATCTTTGATCAAATGTAGCCCTAAGCTACTCACAAATCTATGCACCCGATCTCCCTTATCGGCTACCATGGTCGGAGCATACCGGGCCAATGAGTTGAAACTAAGGTAATACTCCCGAGCACTCATATTTCCTTGCTTTAGATTCAAAAACTAGTCAGCTTGGGCCCAACGAACCTCGGGTGACAAATAATGACAGATGAAAGCATTTACGAACTCTTGCCAAACCGGGAGAGGTACATTTTCCCCTCTTGAAGAAATCCAAATATTGTACCAAAGAACTACCACATCACGAAGCCTGTAGGATGTCAATTCTACGAACTCAGTATCAGAAGCATGGATGATCCTCAATGTCCTCAACATCTCATCTATAAAGCCTTGGGGGTCTTCATCCGACTTTGACCTAAAAAATTTCGGAGGATTCAAACTCATAAAGTCTCGAGATCTTGCACTAACCGCTCTATCACTTGGGCCTGTACTCTATCGTTGAGCCTGAGCGGCAACCAACTGAGTCAATAACTGAATGGCATCGGTCATTTGTCGGCCCAAAGCACCTGATGGAGGAACTGGAGTCACCAGAGCTGGAACTGAGGCCCTTTCATGCTCCTCTAATATAGGCGGAGTATGGGAAGTCCGAGAGGGAGCCTCATTGTGGGACTCGTCCTACTCTACATTTACCGGTGGCTCCTATTAAACCCGCCTTCATGTCACAGTCTTGCCCTTCTGGGCGGCTGTTGCTTTCCACTTTACCAGCATTGGTGAAATCAAATCGCACAATTAGGGAAAAGGAAATCTTATAACATAGCTTTGTCGCACAATCTATGAAGAAGAAAGACGGTCATTATTCCTAAATGCCCCGCAGCTTCTCGTTTATAAGGGTGGCGTGCTTCACACCCATAAACAAGACTCTATTGGACACGGCTCTTAGACACACACTAGGACATAACTGCTCTGATGCCACTATTATCACGACTAACTAGTGGTCCATGATGGGTATCCGGAGCTGACTACCGAGCACCACTCATCATGCTATCTATCATGCTCAACCTGGACATACATCATTCTCAACACAGGACTTATCATGAAACAATCTCCAAATATCTTCCCAAAACATGTATATATGCATAAACCTACGAGGCTACAAAAATGATGTACAAAATATACAAGGAAGGAGTCACTTAACATCTACAACCCACGCATAAGTATCTATGAACCTCTAACTGAGCTACTGAAATCATAAGGGGCAGGACAAGACCCCGTCATGCCCCAATATGTTCCCAAAAGAATATACTATGAAATAGCTACTCCAGAGTAGTGGCGTGCTCCTGCAAATCTGCTAAGAAAGCTTCTAAGCGTCTGCGCCGTCTCCCCGTCTACCTGTGGGCATGATCACAGAGTCCATAAAAGAACAAGGACGTCAGTACGAACAATGTACTGAGTATGTAAGGCATGCACAATAACATAATAAATAAACGAATGAGCATAAGATGAAGAACAAACTTATAACTGATTGCCTCTTAAGGCGGAGTCATACATGCTAATTTTTATAATAAAAATAATATCATATATATATATATATATATATATATATATATATATATATATATATAAGCTGCCCGACCATATAGGTACGGTGTGATTAACATTAGCCCGCATCCAGGCCTCCTGGGTCCGGGGCGTAAACTGTCCACTGCAGTGGTGTGTCTGCCCGGCCATGTAGGCATGGTGTGATCATATATGAAAAATAACATAAAGCATGCATGAGAGCCCAAATTAAAGGTGTCGGGGTTGAGTGCGAACATTATTGCCCATAGGTTGCCGATCCTAGAAGGATTTGCCTCAATAAAATAAAAAATCAGGCAGCTTAAGCCTAATGTCAGCATCTGAATTAAGGAAGAAGTAGAAAAATAGATTCAGTCGGGAGATGTGGAAGTGACACCATAGACCACATGGTTAGCGAACATAGTCCCGGTACCAAAGAAAGATGGGAAAATAAGGATCTGTGTGGACTATCGTGATCTTAATCGTGCTAGCCCAAAGGATAATTTCCCACTCCCAAACATTCACATACTCATTGACAATTGCACCAAGCATGAGATGCAATCTTTTGTGGATTGTTACGCGGGCTATCATCTGATACTGATGGATGAAAAAGATGCTCAAAAGACGGCATTCATCACACCATGGCGGGTATATCATTATCGGGTAATGCCGTTTGGGCTCAAGAATGCTGGCGCTACTTACATGAGGCAGATGACCGACATCTTTCATGATATGATGCATAGAGAGATTGAGGTATATATGGACGACGTTGTCCTCAAGTCCCGAGTGGGTGATGATCATCTTGAGCACTTAAGAAAATTCTTCGACAGACTCCACAAGTACGATTGAAGTTAAACCCTACAAAATGTGCATTTGGAGTGCCTGCAAGAAAGTTGCTAGGATTCATAGTCAGTCGTCGTGGTATTGAGTTGGATCCCACAAAGATCAAAGTAATTCAAGAGCTCCCACCTCTAGTAACAAAGAAAGAGGTTATGAGTTTCCTAAGAAGGTTAACTACATTGGACGCTTCATTGCCCAGTCCACAGTAATTGTACAACCGATTCCGAAACTCATCAAGAAAGATGCTCCAACCAGATAGATTGAAGATTGTCAGAAAGCCTTCGACACAATCAAAATATACTTGTCAAATCCACCCGTTTTAGTCCTCTTAAGGCCAGAAAGCCCTTTACTGCTGTACATGTCAGTATCAGAGAATGCTTTAGGATGCATGTTGGCACAAAATGATGAAACAGGCAAGAAAGAGAGTGCGATCTATTACATCAGTAAAAATTTCACACCCTGTGAATCAAGATATTCCTTGGTGGAAAAGATGTGTTGCGCTCTTATCTGGGTGTCTCAGAAATTAAGACATTATATGGCTGCATACACAACTCATTTGATCTCAAGAATGGGCCCCCTAAGGTACATCTTTTGCCAACCTATCCCGATAAGAAAAGCTGGCCAAATGCCAAATGCTATTCAGTGAGTTCGACGTCCAATACATTGCACAGGAAGCGGTTAAGGGCAAAGCACTAGCAGATTTACTGGCAGGAAGTCCAATGGATGACAACCCCGTACCTTTGTGGACTTACTTCCTAGATGAAGAAGTGATGACAATTAAGGGCGAAGAAAATGAAGATGATTTAGGCTGGAAAGTATACTTTGATTGAGCAGTCAATTTTAAAGGATCAGGAATCAGGCCAATATTATCCAGTGGCCGCCAAGTTAAACTTCAATTATACCAACAATATGGCTGAATACGAAGCTTGCATTATGGATCTTTGTCTAGCCCTCGATATGGACGTGAGATACTTTCAGCTAATTGGTGACTCAGATTTATTGATTCATCAGGTTCAAGGATAACATGCCACAAAAAATGAGAAAATTATACCGTATCTTGATCTTGTGCAAAGGTTGGCATATCGATTCCAAGAAGTCAAGTTGGAACATATACCAGGAACCCAGAATGAGTTTGTTGATGCATTGGCAACAATAGCATCCGTGATACAACATGCTGGCAATAGGTACATTGATCCAGTCAAAGTTGAAATCAGAGATCAACTGGCTCACTGTTCTTTTGTAAAAGCAGATACTGATGGAAAACCTTAGTACGTTAACATAAAAATGTACTTGGAGAAAGAAAAATATCTTAAAGGAATCACCATCAATCAGAAGAAGACTATCACAAAGTTGGCAAATGGTTTCTTCCTCAACAAGAATATTCTGTATAAAAGGACCCGTAGATTTGGGTTTGCTCAAATGTGTGGACTCTGTCAAGCCACAAGATTGGTTGAAGAAGTGCATGTTGGAACTTCCGTGCCTCACATAAATGGGTCCGTGCTAGCAAAGAAAATGTTAAGAACAGGTTATTACTGGATGACCATGGAGAAAGATTGTAGCAAATTCATCCACAAATGCCACATGTGTCAAATTAATGTCGACTTGATAAAGGTCCTTCCGACAGAGCTGAATGCTATGACGTCGCCTTGGGCATTCGCCGCTTGGGGCATGGACATCATAGGGCTAATTGAGCCGACAACGTCAAATAAACGCCGCTTCATTTTTGTCGTCGTAGACTACTTCACCAAGTGGGTAGAAGCAATATCTTATGCATCAATAACAAAGCAAGTAGTCGCAGATTTTGTGCACAACAACATCATATGCTGATTTGGCATCCTAGAATCAATCATAACAGACAATGGGGCTAATCTGAACAGCCACCTGATGAAAGAGATATGTATCTAATTCCAAATCACTCATCAGAATTCAACTGCATACTAACCACAAATGAATGGAGCTGTAGAAGCCACCAATAGAAACATCAAGAAGATCCTAAGAAATATGATTGATAACTACAAAGACTGGCATGAGCAATTTCCCTATGCATTACTGGGATATCGCACTACTGCCAGGTCTTCAACTGGGCCACTCTGTACCTGTTGGTGTATGGCACTGAAGTAGTAATACCAACAGAAGCAGAAATCCCTTCACTTCGAATCATACAAGAAGCTGAATTGGACGATGCAGAATGGATCCACAAGAGGTATTAACAACTAGATTTGATAGATGAAAAGCGAATGATTGTTGTTTTCCATGGTCAATTGTACCACTACGGAATGGCGCGAGCTTTCAAGGAGCATATAAGAACCAGGGTTTTTCAAATTGTGCAATTGGTGCTCAAACGAGTATTCCCAAATCAAGAAGAATACACAGGAAAGTTTGCACCAAATTAGCGAGGGCCCTATATGGTGCGAAAGGTACTATTAAGAGGAGCAGTGGTACTTGCTAAAATAGATGGTCAGCAGAGGTCAAAAGCAATAAATTCATATGCCATCAAGAGATACTAAGTGTGAAGAAGAAGACGAACGAAGAGTCAGAGTTTTTATAGTTTATGTTGCTTTGATTGCATTTCCTTTTCTTGTAATTTTGCATTTTTCTTAGAAAAAACCAAATCCAAAATTATGTACTAACTACGCAAGGACCTGATTCCCTATACTTATAAGGGGATACGTAGGCGCTTTTCCATGCTCGGTCACTTTAAACCAAAAAATCTAGAATTATATATTTTGAACTACGTTATGACCTGATTCCCATTTGGGATACGTAGGTGCTCTCCCGAGCCCAGTCATTCCAAACAAAATTCCTAATGAACCCTAGGAAACCTCAGAATTGATCTAGCAAGAGAGAGATGAAAGTAAGCGCACATAGAAACTTGGCAAATTTTTGAGAGGACCTCAAAAATTCTATCAGTATATCATTTCAAAGGAATGAACCGTTTAAAACTTCTACACTGAGGCAAAAATTCTTTCGATTCCAGAATCCAGAATCAACAAGTGCACACTTACACTGGGACAGAATTTTTGAGAGGGTCTGAAAAATTCCTTTGACATTGCAAAGTTTGAGTTGGTACAAAGACATATACATACTGGGAAATTATTTTACAAGGGATTCAAAAATTTTACAAGTCGAGATCAAAAAGAAGAAGAAGAGATGAAAGACCTTGTTTGAGTAATTAATATCATGACATTAAAAGCCTGTGCATAAATATATCATTTAAAAAATATATATAATATACCAAATATATATATATATGTTTTCCAAAATCATCGCAAAAATTTTCAACTTTGCTAAAAAATAAAAGGATTTTTAAGGAAAATGAGCATTCTTTGCTGCCGAAGTATGAACAAAAGAAGTCCATGTGCAGGGAGAGCAGTTGATCATATAGGAAACTAACGAATTTTTTTATGAATGCAGGAACAAACAAGCGTGGACGCTTTTACGTTAACTTGTTTGCTAAGATGTTTGAAATAGGATAACAATAATGAGAAAAGTGAAGAAGAAATTTCAAGGTAAGCGGCAACGAAGAGCATATGAAAGGGTAACGAAGCCTCCCTAAGTAAAGTTCGTTTTATGCTGACAAGTTTGTTCGTTTTGCAGAGCACGAATATTTTTACAAAAGAAAAATTTTAAGATTACAAAAAGATATAATCACGATTTACCGAAGTTTGGTCTCCACTAAACAGTATTGTATCAAAGTATTGAGACCCCAGCCTAGATGTCGCATGGCTTGCCTTGATACAATGACTGAGTAGATGTCTTAAATTTGGTAAGCTCAGTCCTCACCTAAATTAGGTGATGTGATTCTGACATCAAATTTAAGATCGTCGACACAGAACAAAGATGGATTATTTTTGACCCGAAGGGTGGTCAAAATTTTCATCCTAACAATCTGTGATTTGAAGACAACGCGTTGATATCGGCATTGAAATGTCGTATTCACAAACAAAAGAGTCTATCCTTTCGGAAGATGTAAACCGTGTCGGCGGGCGAGTATTCTTCCCTGGAGTAAAAAAACGAAAGGTGTCAGTCTTGCCACCGAGATAAGCTTCATTCCTCAAGATGACGATATGGATTAAACGACTACGTCCCAAAGTGTCACGACCCAATTTAGGGTCACGCAGGCACCTACCCTTCCCACCTCGGTAGACGAACCCTCGATTGACTAACACATTAATTAAATAACACGAATCATTGAGACCAATTGATATTTAGAATAACAGCGGAACCTCGGAACCTCATAATACATTTCAATAAACTCAAGTAATAATATGATTACAACAATTCCATAATTACAGACTTGATCAAGTTTCCCATAACCTGGTTTAGAGTAGTACAAGAATGACCAAATGAAATCCGATTTCCACTATATTCTAAGACTCAACCGCTGTCCCGGAATGAAGTGGGAGAAGGCCTTCAAGATGGGCACCGCGCATTTCTGCACACTTCACAATCAACCACCTAAAACAATATACACCCCAAAAAAAGATGTAGCAAGTGCAATATCAGTGCAATCCACGCGTATTAAGTATCATAGGCCGACAATGGTTAGAAACACATACCTGTAAAAGAATTCACAAATGAACATGATAACAACCCAATCAAGTCATACGTCTATCTACCACACACTGTACATAAATACCTTTAATCATTAACCTTACCCCAGTAATCGCCAGTCAATCTCACAACAATCTCGCAATTCACATATCATTAATCGGTCGTTTTAGTCTAATAGTCAACTTATCATTAAGACACCCGTTATCCTACATCACATAGAGACAAAAATATAACTAATCTTACGGACATCTATGGGATACTTTAATAAGTTCAAGCAATAAATCTGGATCCAAGTACACGTCATTGCCTAAGTAAAGCATCTAATCCCAAATCTACCAAGACTAAAAATATCAAGTCTGAATCCAACATCACAAGTACAACACCAAACATCTCAAAATCAAATCATAATGCAACGCAATAGTGTATGAATGCAATGCAGTGCCATGCAAATGTGGTGTGCACATGCACTCTGGATGGAAATATCGACGTCTCGGTAGCACAACCCAGTGTAACTCACAAAGTCTAAGTGACAACCGTCCCGAGTCTTTCCCTAGTAGACAGACGGACCCCGGATCCCTACGGGGGATTCTAACTGGCACCACGCTGGGGGACCCGCAGAGTCTATGCACTATCAATGATTCCGGAACAAACATCAGACATCGGCCATGCAATCAATAATTCCAAAACTAATCATCGGATATCGGCCATCTCACGCCACTCAAGTAAAAGTGTTTTATCAAGTATCAACATCACTCAATCAATGATTCCAGGATGAAAATCGGACATCGGCTATCTCACGTCACTCAAGTAAAAGAGTTTTATTCATTATAATCAGGCTGTTAACAATGCATTATGAATGGATGAGAATGTGTACAATGAATGGATCAACATCAACAGTCTGATCAATATCACGAGCACCAACAATTGGGCAAGCCAATAATTTATCCGAATCATAAATACAAACAGTGGGTATGCCAACAATATTATAATCAAGACGATAACAGAATCCAATAGTTATCAACAACTCGTGGAATTAAAACCGGCACAATAGAACAATCAAATCCCAGCACAATAAGGTGGATAGTCCCAAACACCCAACAGGTTAATCAAGTCTATATACATTATTACCACTTTTCTAAATCAACCTATTAGCTTAGAATGAGTAATCTCACCATACACTCACAATCATTTGTCACAACTCAATCTAGAACTCAGTGGCAACTTTGGTGCATTTTATCCTTCCATTTATCAACTAGATTCACTATTAATGGCATACCACAAATAATCACATTTTACAGGAATTCTCATCATTAGACGTAGAAATGGGTATCACCCACTTAAAATCCATCGATTTTCAAGAAAGCCACATCACACATCCTAAATAATCTACAGACCACAAGTCGAACACACAATCACACATCAATACTATCGTAGGAATCCATCCCAAATCTCCAATTCCTGCACATGCATTATCCATTCCTTCTAATACGCGAATATGGGAAACTAACCAGAGTCTAACAAAAGGGAAGCCATAGCCTACCTCATGGCCGAGCAGGTGCCATGAACATTAGCTGTTTCTTAAAACAATCACCACATCGTAATTCGCGCGAAAGGGTTTGGAGACACCCATAAGGTCCAAGAATGGCAATTACCTTTAATAATCTTATAAAAGACTTCGAATTGATAAGGTAGATATGGGAACTTATTCTACCTCTAGATTCATTTTCATAATGCTAGATGATCAATCCACCTTCATTCATGACTCATGACACTAATCTAAGTCACTGGCTAAGTCAAGTTGCCATTTTAGGCTTATCTTTGAGAAACCAATTTTCAAGATTCATAGTAGAGACCCATTTGTACTCCAATGGGGAAATAAAGAAATTAGGTTAGTAGCATTTCTAAAGTAATGAACAAGGGGGAAATACCCAAAGGGTTCATATTAAGAACAACAAGGAAATCATCCTTTTAAATCTTAAGAGGTTGAGATGCCCATTCTGGTGGTTTCTAGATGAGGGTTTCTTGATAGGAATCACTAATGGAAAGAAAGGATGGGAGAAATTAGAAGCGTTACTTCTTCCAATAGAGCATAAACGTTTGCCCAAAAATACTCTAAGGTTGGTTGGACTCTTTACGGTTTGGGAAAATAAGGTCAATTCCAGAAATGTTACTTAAATAAGGGGATTAACTGCTCGTAACCACTGGGGCGGTCCGAGTCACCGCTCTTTAACGGTACCGCTGGGGCATCCCTTGGTGAATTTGCCACACCACATTTATGGTTGCCCACCCGCTGCGGCGACATCGCTTGGGCGGCCTGGAAGGCGCTGCAGCGGCACAACTAGGCCCTGGTGGTCTGGATCCAATTTCATTAGACGCAACTCGTACGATTTCCCGATCAAGTTAACAATTTCCAAAAATACAAGAAGGTTCATGGATGACTCAAGGAGTGATTGCCACGAATATTTCAAAATTCACTGTAACGACAAAACGGGTCATTACATCAGATACCAATTAAATAACCGTTCGTCCCCGAACGGCAAGAAGACGAACAAGCGTGGATAGGGGAGCATATTTCGTAGGCAATATTGTAATTCGTCCCTCTATCGAGTAGAAATTTAAAAGTAGTAAGCTAATAACTAGGGTCTACTACCTGGCCGTGAGGTACGGAGTGCCTTGAATGTATCAAGATTTTTAAAGGTAAAAAATTAGTGTGGCCGCTATAGCGGAAAGAAATACGTTGCGGCGGCAAATCAAAAGACAAGAGCACCGCTTCAGCGGCATACCATACCACTTCGGCGGTGCCGCAGCGGCAGCATAGTTGCCGCTATAGTGGCATCACTGAAATTAGAATATTAAGAGGCATCAGCCTCATTTTCTTCCATTTCCTTTCAACTTCCAACAAAAATACTCTCCTCATTCCCTGAAAATTCGACCCCTCCTCCTTAAACTACTCCACAACAACCCTACTCTACCTCTCCACTTCAATCCCAACACTAAACTACTCACACTCCACCTGGATTCCTAATGGCAAGCACAAGAGGAAGAATCTAGAAGAGCAACCCACTTCTCGCTCACTCACTTGATTCCCCAAAGCAAAGGTAAGAGATCATAACCTCTCACTTGTAGATAGATAATGAACTTGAATTTTCATGAAATAACGCACAAGTGACTTGAAAAATCTGACCCAAAGTTGGGACTTTTGGGTTATTGGTTGATGAACTGATAAGATGATTTTAAGAGGAATTGCAACCCTTTAATTGTTAGAATAGACTTCCTATCGAATGTAGCGTGGTTATAGCATCGATCTAGGCCACAAAACTTGCACATAGTAAAGAAAATTCATTAGAGGAATTTTTCAAACTTTCTCAAAATCTGGGTTGGTTTGTTATTAGAATGGTCCTTTGACAGGCTTGGACTTCATGCACATTAGTTTCTTGTTCGATCTGTGTTGAAGAATATATGTTTGAGTCAAATTTTGGGGCTCTGATATTGAAATTTTTCAGTAGGTTTTCTGGGAACAACGATACTGCTTCAACGATTGGCTGATTGCTGCAACGGTACCGCTTTAGCGTTTGGCCGACCATTTTAGTGGTCAAGAGAGATCATAGCGACGTCATCATTGTAGAAATCTGCCGACCGCTATAGTGATGCCTGTAGTTTTTATAGCTAACAGATTCTGCGACAGGCAGGGATTTCGTTTGGTTCTTCAAGTTGTTCTCTTCTAGATTGATTCAAAAGCATTAAGAGATGAATCTAACAATTTCCTAAATCCTTTACAAGTAAGATGTCACAGAACCAAGAAGAAATTTAACAAGTTCAAGGCGGGAGGAGGTTTCTGCATAAGAGAAACTTCCAACTCCCGAGAGTAAACAATTATACTTGCAACAGCTGCCCATGTCCTTGCTATTAGAGTAGGGTTTTGACATGACCAACGTGGACAAACAGATTCGGATTTTCTTGCTCCATTAGAGCAAATCAAGTGGAATCGTTTGGTTGAGGATCTTGAGTTTTGCAACAAAACCTGGGTGAGGGAATTTTACGCCGTGCTGCCTACGGTGGATTGGGATTCTCCCAACTCGGAGATTGTTATTCGAGATAGTAGAGTGAAAGTGGGGCCAAAAGCCATCAATAGGGTGTACAAACTTGACAACCATCCAGAGGCGCCCTTTGGAGCTAAAGTAGAGGAACAAGATTCAAAGTGGTTGGCTTCAGTGCTAGTTCATGAGATTGAGATGAAGTATGCCCTTTCAGCTGAGGGTAAGGTTGCGATTACTAGTGATTTCTTCACTGCGGAGGCTAAGCGGTGGTTGAATATTGTTTCTCGTAGGGTTCAGCCATCGAAGAATGTTCGGGATGTGACCTTCCCTTGTGCCTTGGTTGTTGCTTGTGTCCTTGCAGACATCCCGATTAATGTAGGTGCTCAGGTGATTGCTGAGTGGAAGGACTTTTTGAAAGACGGGGGTGCAAGCTCGATGTTTACATCCTTGATTACTTCTCTTTTTAAGAGGTTTAAGGTGCCAATAGAGAATGTGATGGACGAGTGGGTTCCTAGTGACAACTTATTTTACCCATTTCTGGTAAAAGAATGGGGTATCGCTGTTGTTATCAGAGAAAGTAGGAAAAATAGAAAGGTTAGTGATGCCCGTGAGGGACGCAGTGAAGTCGGGGCTGATGATAAGGCCGGTGACGAGGGCGGTTAGGAGACCAGTGCTGGGGTTTCTCACCTTCAGAGGCCATTTGAGCACATGGACACGCGCTTTGATGAGATAGTGGGTATGCTCCAGAAGTTGCCTATGTTCTCCGAGGGTTCTAGTTCTTCAAGGGATATTGCAGCCTTTGTCACCAGGGATGAGATGAAGGGTTATTTTGTGACCTAGAAGATCATGGGTGAGTCACTTTCTTCCTTTCAGACAATCTACTCTACCATGGTCACAGGCCACATGAAGTTTGTGAGGAGTTTGATGCAGAAGTTGCCCGGAACAGATCCCGGGTTAGGGTGTTCATCCAGAACTGGAGAGGAACAAAGACAATGTGCAGTACTATGAGTCCTGGTATGCCGATTCCCGTGGGCGATGAGGATGACTTTGATAGGTATTGTTTTTTGGAGAGGCCCCGAGAGGTTGGTGGTACAACTGGGCAGGTGGAGGTAGTTGGCAGCTCCAACGATAATGACACCATGAGCAAGATGGATGATTAGAGACCCCTCTCCCATTTTTTTTCCTTAGATGATGATATAGTTGCCCATGTCGGGTGTCACGACCCAAACAGATGAGCCATGACGAGTGCCCAACCACTACTGGCCAAGCACCCCTAAACTCGTACTTGTACTATATTAAGTAAACTGGTTGCCCATTTTTACTTATATCTGAGCGATGCCAACTTCTGTAAAATTATTACAATAAACTTTACATCGAAACTCTTAAATCATGCATATGGATATATAAGTGTATGCGCTAAGGATAACAACGCAGGACGACTTGGCCGCTACATGCGCTGTACAAAAAATAATAGATGATAGAACTACATGACGTACCTACTATATACAACTATCTTCAGACCTCTATGGAATATAAACTGTAGAAAAGACAGGACAAGGCCCTGTCATACCCATATATCTACATATCAAGATAGCATACAAAAAAGGGTTGCAGCACCGAATCAAATGGAGCGCACTGACTGCGGCTGAGGGGAGGTCCTACTGGTCTGAATCCTCTGGTTGACTACCTGAACCTGCGGGCATGAACGCAGCGTCCACAAGAAAGGATGTCAGTACGAATTGTACTGAGTATGTAAGGCATAAATATCTACATAACAAGAAGTATGGAACATAACATGAGATAAAGAGAAAACTTTACATTTGATTGCCTCATAAGGTGGATACCATGCGTGCTTAGCTTTCTTCTAAAAATAAAAAACATTTCTCATACATATATAACATAATCATTAGCCCGCGTTCGGGGTAACCATCTCACGCCGCCCACTAGTGGTGTTACCTAGCCATATAGGCACGATGTTACTATCATTATCCATAGCCGCCCACTAAGCCCACTGTAGTGGTACTGCCCGACCATATAGGCACGGTGTTATTAAAATACATCAAGCATGCATGAGAGCCCAATAAAAATCTACAACTCTATCGGAGTGACGAAAGATCGGTAACCTCCGATTTATATTATGGAGCAATCATCATCGCTATATTTCACCTTAAAGGAACAATTATCATAATATGAGATCAACAATAATGAATGAAATCAAGAAAGTCATGAAATAAGCTCAATAATCTCATAATAGCATTAAAATCATAAGCTTTGGAATTTCTAGAATTAAAATAATCTTCATCATCTTCATCGTAGAAAATATCTCATCTTTAGTATCATAGAAAGCTTTTTTAAGAATCATGAACTTCTAACTTTTGGAAGTAAGAAGGTTACGAAAACATATATGGAATCATAACATGGGAATGATGCCTTTTGAAAGAAAGGGACTAGTATTAACATACCTGATTGATCCCCTACTACTTAACGCTTATTCTCCCGAGCTCATAATTTTACATTAAAGAGAAATCATACTACTGTTAGACTTATTGACATATGCCTATCTTAAGTCTTTAAATTAAACCCTCTTAAAATCTGCCACAATTCACGTCCACTCAACTCAACTCAATCCAATACAACAACACCACATCAATCATAATGCATATTCACGTTGCCATACTAAGTTAAATCAAAAGCGATCTGATAGATTCTTCCAAAGCAGCCCATATGCATAACATCTTATTCTATAAATTCTATTTCAAGTTTACTTCCAACTCTTCCATCAAATCCTCATATAAACACAAAGACATGTACCACAACATCAAGTTCACCGTATTCATATTATCTACTCTAATTTCCAGCCACAATAACATATACGTAATACTTCAAAACAGTCCAACAACACAAGAACAACATACTTATGATTTTCAGAAAATCGGACAACACTTCCCCAGTATCTTTTACCTCTTTCCAATTCAAACCAATACCAAAACAATAAGAACAACAACAACAATATAATATCCAAGTTATTCCGCCAATTTGCAGTCATTAAATACCACAAGAACAACTTCCAAATAGTTCAGCAACTAACACCATAACAACTACGATTTTCGAGCTTTATTTCACAAGGTTTCAACCGTACAAGTTAGTCACGACTTCTATAAGCTCAAATAAATGGAGTATAGAAATATTATTAGCTTTACTGAACTTGCTTCACCTCTAAGAATCCTCTAAACCTGGCAACAACAACAAGAACTCAAGCTTCAACTTGCATCCAACACCTTAAGAGTGCTTCTTCTTGTTCTCTTGGAACGCTTGAGATAGAACTTGGGTGACACCCTATTGTTTTGGCTTAGGGTATTTATTATCTGACTTGGGAGGGTCTTAGAAGCTTATGGAAGAAGTTTCAAGTGAAAATGACTTAAACATGGCCTTTAAAACGTATTTAATATACTAGAAGCTCGCCCACCGCCATAGTGGGTCACAACGAGGCTGTATGCACAGTCTCGCGAAAAGGTGAATATCTCTCTTCTCCGATGTCGTATTGATGAACGGTTTGTTGTATTGGAAACTAGACTCGACGAAGTTCATTTTAGGCTTTCGAAACACTTTATAACTCCTAATATACCCCTCCAAAGTTGACTCAAAATTCATGTCAAAAATTTTGCCAACTCTTTCCAAATTTTCGATAAAATTATTTTATTTGATTTGCTTGGCCTCGGAATCTTCCGAAACTCTGCATACATGATATTTATCATTAATCACACTGTTACACCCCGTAGTTTCGTACGTCAAAATTTATAAGTGTTGATGGTTGTTTTAAGTACGGTTACTGGAGTTACCTTCAAGGCTTTAAGTTCATATAATAAGCTATCGGAGACTCCGGGACCAATCAAATCGAAATAAATAAATTTGTCGAAAATTTTGAAAAACGTTGGCAGAACTATGGGCAGATTTTTAGTCAACTTTGGAGGGGTATATCTCCTAGTATATTAGGAGTTTTAAAGTGTTTCAAAAGCCTAAAATGAAGT
Organism: Lycium barbarum; assembly: GCF_019175385.1. Taxonomy (NCBI): domain Eukaryota; kingdom Viridiplantae; phylum Streptophyta; class Magnoliopsida; order Solanales; family Solanaceae; genus Lycium; species Lycium barbarum. The sequence goes on along the minus strand of NC_083340.1, from coordinate 120,508,988 downwards.
TCATCGAGTCTAGTTTACAACGCAATAAACAACCCGTTGATACAATATCAGAGTAATGAATTATAAACTTACAATTTAGGCTGACGGAGCAGAAATTGGCTGCTATAGTACCCGGGTTGCTACAGTACCCGACCCAACACACCTATAAATATTCCTCTAACCCCTCATTTTTAATCATTTTTCACCATTTTAACATCTCTCACACTTATAAAGAGTTCTTGAGAGCTCTTGAGTGATCCATAACTTTTCATAATCTTCCATAATATTCCATAATCCTCCATAATATTCCATAATCCTCTATAATCCTCCATAACCTTCCATAATGTTTCATAACCTTTCCATATCATCAAGAGAGAATATCAACATCAAAACCTCAAAGAAAATTCATGGAAGGTAATTGTTCTTGTTTCTCTTCAAGGTGGTGATGAACTTGATCTTGGAAAGGGGTGAATAGAGTCAAGTCCTTCCTATTATTTACATGATTAAGATGATGTAAAGGTTTAGCAATTCTTAGAGATGAAAGAATCATAGGAGAAAAATCATAAAGATTTGAATTGAAGTTGATGGCCATGAGGTAAGTTTGAAAGAGAATTTTGGATTAATTTGTGACTAAATTAAATATAATTCTTTGATTATGGGATTATGGATGTTGTGATGGTTGGTTGAAAAATTGGACAAATGTCGTGTGGGACATTTTATGAAATATATTGGTGTTGATAATATTGCAGTTGATGTTAGTATTGTTGTTGTTGTTGGTTGCTGGATTGTGATTTCGGGCTAAGCATATAAACAGGGAAGATGTTGCTCGAATTTCGGCATATTCTAAAAAGATTTCATTTTAATTCTTGAGACAAGTGTATGACATCGAGCCTAATGATAATATGGATGGTTTATGTGTCGAGTTGCAAGCTTGAAAGAATAAATGTTGAACGACTAAGGTGACCGAAAGGTATGTTAAGTCTAGTCCCTTTCTTCCAAAGGCATGATTGTTGAGCTAGGATCCTGTCTATATTTCTATGTTGTTCTTATTCCCAAAAGTAAGAATTGAATATTTCCAAAGCTCTTATGATGTTAAATGAAAAATTTTCTATAATGATTGTGACGATGATGATGATTCTATTCTAGAAATATCGAAGCTATGATTTGAGAGCATTATGAGATTACTGAGCCATTCCATGAATTCCTTGATCTTACTTATTGTTGATGGTATCATCTCATGTTACTCGTTCTTTTGAGGTGAGATATAGCGAATGTAATGATTCTATTTTCAATGCTATCTATGTTTATGGTTCTCAAGACTCCCATGACATCGTCGACTAAACATTAAGATAGTTGATCTTCTAAGGAAGGATATAGTGATAATGATAATCCTAATGATGATGTTGCTTTCATTTATGTATTTTTATGTATATGTATGTATGTACGCATTGCACTCCTACTGATCAGTTGGGCATAACACCGAGTCCCGAAAGGGTCGGGTACGAATGACACTGAGTCCCGAAAGGGCCGGGTACAGATATGACAGATGTACGTATAGTAAGTGTATGTGAATGCATATGTATGTATGTTGTGTATGGATATGTATGAAATGTTTTTCCTGTAGACGAGTAATTTACATGACAGAGATCTTAAGAAGAGTACGAGGTATAATTATTTACTTTATCTTATGTTATCTTCATTCTGATATCAAACTACTATTCATGCCTTACATACTCAGTGCATTGTTCTTACTGACATTCCTTCTTATGGACTCTGCGTTCATGCCCGCAGGTGCAAGTAGACGAGACGAGTATCTTCTGTAGTACGCTACTTTCAAGTACCATTTTTGATTGGTGGGCTCCATCTCTTCCTAAAGCGTTGCCGAGTTTGAGTTGTATACTTTTTTTGTGACAAGAGGGTATGTCAGGGGCCCTGTCCCGACTTGTGTACTTCAGTTATGATCATAGAGGCTTTGCAGACAGATTCGTGTGTACAGCTCAATTATGTCTTGTTAGTGGATATGTGGACGTCACAGGCCCATTACATATATATGTATGCATGATTTTATATTCATAGTTGGCCTTCTAGACCTAATTTTTCCATTTGAGACATAGAGGATGCGAGTTATCAGTTGGTTCGCTCAGTTTTCATAAGGTGTCGAGTGCCAATCATGCCTTACTAAGGTTGGGGTGTGACAAATTGGTATCAGAGCAGTTCTGTCCTAGGGTTGTCTGCAAGACATGTCTAGCAGAGTCTTGGTTATGGTGTGCAGTGCACCACACTTATAAATAGGAGGCTACGGGACATTTAGGAATGATTGACCTTATTTCCTCATCTTAGACCATGCGATAGAGCGATGTCATCAGGATTCCCTTTTTCCTAATTGTGCTTTATGATTTCAGTAATGTCGCTTAGGCCCAGCGGCAGGGTGTAGGCCAAGGTGATAGAGCAGTCAATGCAAAAGTCTGTGATTTTATTAGTTTAGACCCTCCAGAGTTCTTTGGGTTAAAACCGGATGAGGACCCGTTAAGCTTTACAGATGAGATGTCGAGAACGTTACGACTAATGCTTTTTATAGATTATGGGATGTTGCGGTCTATTGGTATACAATTTGGATGTCCTCTAGAGAAGTTAATGTATCTCCCCCAGTATGGCAAGAGTTTGTAGACACTTTCCTCCGACATTATTTGCCGCCAGAGGTTCGGTAGGAAAGAGCCGATTAGTTTTTGAATCTCAGACAAGGGAATATGAGTGCTCGTGAGTATAGTCTCTGCTTTAATTCTCTGTCTAGGTATGCTCCAACCATGGTAGCAAAAATGGGAGACTGCGTACATCGATTTGTGAGCAGTTTGGGGCCACATTTTCTTAAGGAATGTTTGACGGCCTCACTTCAGGAGGGGATGGACATTTCTCGTATTCAGGCACATACTCAGAATCTGGAAGAGCAACAACAGCCATAAGAGGGTGAGCGTGATTATGATAGAGGTGACAATAAGAGGGCCAGATCCTCAGGAGTTATTAGTGAGTGTATAGGAGGACAGGAGCCGTAGTATTCCAGGCAGCTAGGCCAATCAGCGGCTAGTGCGCCTTCCCAATTTGTAAGTAAGGGATTTGATCGCCCTATCTATTTCGAACCGGGCCAGAGTTCTATAATTTTGGGCATACAGTATAAAGGTGACTCGGGCCGGATGAGGCCACCTGCACTACGATGTACTCAGTACGGTAGATTACATTGGGACCATGCTGATTAGGTTTAGATGTTTGTTATACTTGCGGCCGGTCAGGACATATTATGCGTGAGTGTCTGTCTCGAGGTAGTAGGGATACGGCTTGGCCTACAGGATCAGTAATGGGTTTTTCATTATAGGTACACCCTCCGGGACAGGGGTCGCAGGTACTAGCAGGTCATGGTAGAACTAGAGGAAGAGTGTCTAGTTTAAGCGGGCCTCAGAATCGTGATTATAAATTACCTGAGCAATAGGATCATGAGCCTTTCCCAAATGCTGTTACAAGTATATCATCAATGTCTTCCCACAATATATATGTAGTGATTGATTCAGATTCTATTTTGTCATATATATATATATATATATATATATATATATTCTTATATTTTCGATTGTACTGGGGTAAAATGAAGCCTGCGTTAAAGGTAGATATTGATAGCATAAGATAATGGGCTTGGACTAGAAAAATGGCTATAAGGAAAACAGGATGAATATATGAGGACTAGACATACATGAGCATACGAGCAAGCTATGACATTAAGAAGGGAAGTAAGAAATGAATGACAAGATGAACTTAGAAGGTATTTCATAACGAATACAAGGATTGACTAGATAAGTTAGTGAAGGAGAAGTTATGAAACTAAACGTAGATAAGACTGCAAATGAGTAAAGTAAATACCAGTAAATACAGGAAAGACTATCGACATTTCCCTCTGAACGAACTCTACTTCAACATTTGAGGACGAATGTTTTTGAAAGGGGGGGAGGGGGAGAATGTTACACCCTGTAGTTTCGCGCGTTGAAATTTATAAGTATAGATGGTTGTTCTAAGTATGGTTACTGGAGTTACCTTTAAGGATATATGAGATTATATGCGCCAATATTATGGTTATGAGGGTTTAAGTTCAAATAATAAGCTATGGGAAACTCCGGGACCAAGCAAATCAAAATAAATAAATGTATCAAAAATTTGGATAAAAGTTGACAGAATTTTGGGCAGATTTTCAGTCAACTTTAAAGGGATATATCTCCTAGTATATTAGGAATTATTAGGTGTTTCAAAAGCCTAAAATGAATTTCTTCAAATCTAGTTTCCAAAGCAACAAACCGCTTGTCGATACGACATCGGAGTACAGAATTATGGACGTTACAAGTTAGGCTGACGGAGTAGAATGAACTTCTATAGTACCTGGGTGCTACGACCCAATACACCTATAAATATTCCTCTAACCCCTCATTTTTCATCATTTTTCACCATCTTCTCATCTCCCACACATCTAAAGAGTTCTTCGGAGCTCTTGAGTGTTCCATAATATTCCATAATCCTCTATAATCCTCCATAACCTTCAATAATCTTCCATAACCTTTCAATATCATCAAGAGAGAATATCAACATCAAAACCTCAAAGAAAATTCATGGAAGGTAATAGTTCTTGTTTCTCTTCAAGGTGGTGATGAACTTGATCTTGGAAAGGGGTGAATAGAGTCAAGTCCTTCCTATTATTTACATTATTAAGATGATGTAAAGGTTTAGCAATTCTTAGAGAGGAAAGAATCATAGGAGAAAAATCATAAAGAGTTGAATTGAAGTTGATGGACATGAGATGAGATTGAAAGAGAATTTTGGATTAATTTGAGACTAAATTAAATATAATTCTTTGATTATGGTATTATTGATGTTGTTATAGTTGGTTGAAAAATTGGACAAATGTCGTGTGGGAAATTTTATGAAATATATTGGTGTTGATAATATTGTGGTTTATATTGATATTGTTGTTGTTGTTGTTGGTTGTTGGATTGTGATTTCGGGCTAGGCATATAAACAGGAGAGATGCTGCCCGAATTTGGGCAAATTCTAAAAAGATTTCATTTGGATGCATAAGACAAGTGTATGATATTGAGCCTAATGATAATATGGATGGTTTATGTGTAGAGTTGCGGGCTTGGAAGAATAAACGTTGAATGAATAAGGCGGTACCGAAAGGTATGTTAAGGCTAGTCCCATTCTTCCAAAGGCATGATTCTTGAGCTAGGATTCCGCCTATATTTCTATGCCTTTTCTTATTCCCAAAAGTAAGAATTCAATAGTTCCAAAGCTCTTATGATTTTAAATGAAAAATGTTCTGTACTGATTGTGACGGTGATGATCATTCTATTCTAGAAATTTTGAAGCTATGATTTGAGAGCATTATGAGATTATTGAGCCATTCCATGAATCCATTTATCTTACTTATTGTTGATGGTCTCACCTCATGTTACTCATTCCTTTGAGGTGAGATATAGCTAAGATAATGATTTTATTTTCAATGCTATCTAAGTTCATGATTCTCGAGACTCCCATGACATCGTCGACTAACCATTAAGATATTTGATCTTCTAAGGAAGGATATAGTGATAATGCTAATGCTAATGATGATGTTGATTTCATTTATGTATTTTTATGTATATGTATGTATATATGCATTGCACTCCCACTGATAAGTTGGGTATAACATTGAGTCCCGAAAGGGTCGGGTATAGATAACACCGAGTCCCGAAAGGATCGGGTATGGATAACACCGAGTCCCGAAAGGGATGGGTACGGATAACACCGAGTCCCGAAAGAGCCGGGTACGGATGACACTGAGTCCCGAAAGGGCCGGGTACGGATATGATAGATACATGTATAGTAAGTGTATATGAATGCATTTGTATGTCTGTTGTGTATGGATGTGTATGAAATGTTTTGTCTGTTGATTAGTAGTTTACATGACAGAGATCTTAAGAAGAGTAAATGGTATAATTACGTACTTTATCTTATGTTATCTTCATTTTGATATCACACTACTATTCATGCCTTACTTACTCAGTACATTGTTCGTACTGACGTCCCTTCTTGTGGACGCTACGTTCATGCCCGCAGGTGCAAGTAGACGAGACGAGGATATTCTGCAGTAGGCTGCTTTTAAGTAGAAGTTTTGATTGGTAGGCTCCATCTCTTCCTGGAGCATTGCCGAGTCAAAGTTGTATATGTTTTTTTTTTCCTTGTGACAAGAGGGTGTGTCGGGGGCCCTATCCCGACTTGTGTACTTCAGTCATGTTCATAGAGGCTTTATAGATAGATTCCTATGTATAGTTCAGTTATGTCTTGTTAGTGGATATGTAGACGTCGCAGGCCCATTACATATATATATGTATGCATGATTTTATATTCATAGTTGGCTTTCTTGGCCTTATTTTGTTGTTTGAGACATAGAGGATTCGAGTTATCAGTTGGTTCGCTCGATTTTCGTAAGGTGCCGGGTGCCAATGAAGCCTCGCCAAGGTTGGGGTGTGACACATACTTGATAATAGTCATTTCCTTTGGTTCCAAGGTTGTCCTTCTCGGTTACGACTTACGAGATCGTAATTCATCTTTTACTTCATTGTTACGTACTTCCCATGGCTTGTTCTTTCCAAAACTTCATGGGACGTCTCCGATACTCCTTTAATATGGTAATGTATATGGCATGCTCATGCTCTGAAAGTGCGAGGTGTAATATCCTTCCTCTCCTTAGAAACATTCGTTCTCGAATGTTGTAGCTTGCGAGCTTACAATGCTATCATTAGTTTCTTGAAATGGTTGTCCTCTTTTAGTTTTTGATCTTCATGCTCTTGTACTATGGGCTCATTAGTGTTCTTTCATATTCTCCCAATCTTTTGTCGAATTCATTCATTAGTTCCATATCCTCATGTACTTATGTATGTACCCAAGGGTCGACTGATATCTAGCTACGGTCCTGGAACCTGTTGCCATTAAAATGTTCTTAAATCATGATTGCTATGGCTCCTTCCCGATCTATGAGCACTCTTAATTATTGTACTCATGCATTGCTCCTCATTTCTCTATTAGTAGACAAACTCTCTTGTCTAGATATGGCACTTTTTCTTGCTTGCTTCTCTGGTGCTCTTTTAGATCATCCCTTTTTGTACTAGTCGACCCTATATACATACCATATCAATTCCTTCTAATTCCTTGGTCGAACCCCCCTTAACTCCTTACAATATCATCATATTCGTATTTGAACTTTTTCTCTAATTTGCTCTCCTCAGTTTTTGCATAATTACAAAATAAACTCACGAACATGGAACTAAGATAAAATCCTACTTAATCACAATTTCCTCCCAATACGAGTATGCTTCCCTCCTTAAGTCCTTGGCTCTCTTACACCAGTGACTAATTGAGACTTAAACTAACCTCCATTCTTCTTTGGCTCCTTATCACCGTCCTTGCACCATTCTGCTAGCCATTTCATCATGGCGATTGTTTATATGGTTTTATGTCATACACTCTCACAATTGATATAACTAGCAGCTTGGAATTTCATGACTTACTGTCACGACCCAACCGGAGGGCCGCGACGGGTAGCCGGTACTAACCCTCCCCCCCCCCCCTGAGCACCTCTTAACATACCTTTACATTTACATCTAGGTGAGCCACATACTAAAGGACGTCAGTACGAAGAATGTACTGAGTATGTAAAGCATGATCAACATCATTATCGAAGCATAGTAAGCAACATAAGAAATAGCATAAGATGGGAGATAGTGGTATCATCGTCATAAGCACTTACTTGCTTTTCATAGGGACTTTCCATTCTAATGTGAGATTGTGTATATACATCCGTATCCGTATTCATATCCGTACTCATTTATATTTCGTATCCTTAGTCGTATTCATATGCATATTCATATTTATATCTATATCGTATACATATCCATATCATATATATAGCATTTACATAGCATACCCGACCACGAAGGTTCGGTGTTTCACGTACCCGACCATAGCTAGGCTCGGTTATGATACATACCTGGCCAACCAAGGCTCAGGGTTACACATACCTGGCCCTACCAAGGCTTCAGGGTTATCCGTACCCAACTGCAGTGGTGCGCGCGCATCATATATATATATATATATATATATCTATATATATATATCTATATATATATATATATATATATACACACACATATACTTATATTCTACCCGGCCATATAAGCTCGGGGTTTCATAATAGCCATACATAGGCACATATACGTAAAAGCTCATAGGCATCTTTAGCATCATTACTATTATCATCGGCATCATTATCGTTATCACTATTATCGTCGTTATCATTATTGTCGTCATCATTATCATCATTACCATTATCTTCGTCCATTACATCTATCCTCATAGGATTTCTCATCATATGAGGAATTTAGTACAATCGTAACATATCGAGAATCATAAGCTTAGTAGCTTTTTAAGATAGCATCATTTGGAGGACATCATAGGCTTATAGAAGATTAGATATTTGGCCAAAGAATCATGCCTTATGAAAGAAGGGTTAGCCTTACATACCTTTCCGTTCAACTATTCTATCATTTGCATGTTCTCCTTCATTGCTCCCATTTCTACCTTCATTAAAGTTATACTATCATTAGAAAATCGAGAGCTAGCATACATGACTAAAGCTAGAGAAAATTGGACATCATCTTCATTATTTATACGACTTCCTCTATATCCTATATCAACTCCCAAACGTCAATAACAAGATTCACAATATCATAACAATAGTCTTTATTCATCCACATTATCCATATTTCTCAATTCACTTCCAATCATCCATATCCATGGTCATAACACACGATTACGTTTATTCATATACAATGTCTATCTCATGTTCTTAACATCATTTTTAACATAACCATATCACAACACATCAAGACTCATGAGTCAATTCAAGCTATTACTCAAAATGACACTATTCCCACATTCATAACCCATTTTCCTATACCCTTCTACAATCCAAGTGTTTCAACTTTCAAATACCTTAATCAACATGAAAATACCATAAATATTACCTTAGATGGTGTCGGGATGAACCTTGGGTGGAAACACCTCACTTGAGCAAAACCCTAGTTTCACCTTCACTTGGATTCCTTGCCTTGGATGAACTTTAATGGGTTTCTTACACTTGATTCACTTAGTTTGATGTATTTGATCACTAATATCTCTTTAATTCTTATGGGAGAATTGTAGAGAGACTTTTTAGAGAGAAGGGGTGTGAAAGGAAATGAAATGAAATAAGACTTGAATCCCTTATTAATAAAACAAATCTGTCCTGACCAATTTCTACGGACCAACATACAGTCCGTATTAATTATACTGACGGTATGTCTGGCCGTAGATTTGGTCCAGAGAGGGGTGCAATTCTGGGCTGATTATATGGTGGAACATACGGCCCGTATGTTTTATACGGCCAGTATGTTTGGCCGTATAATGCCCAGTTCTTCTGAACTCATTCTCGTCGACTCGTTTGATCTCCAATCCTTATGGAACCTTCTTGACACTTGTTTATCACCTCATTAACAATCTAAGGGATGTTATAACTCTTCTCCAAAACATCATTAAATCCTCGTTAACTTGTTGCTTGTAATTCCTTTTCGATACCTATCGTATGCCTTGCCTTCTCTTGGCAAACTTTCTTCCCCTACCTCGAACGTCTTCGAAATCTTAATTAGGGTCATCAAATGTCATTCCTTACTTATTGAAATACCGTATATTCGTGCTCTTCATTAGTGTATTCATTGTGCATCAACGGAAATTTTTTCGAGGTGTAACATTCTTCCCCCCTTAAGAACATTCATCCTTGAATGTTAAGTCCTCGGGGATTCTATAAAAATTTCGCCAGAGTTTCCTCTGTAATAAGGCACTACCATCCTGTCACAACAGCCCATAATAACAATGCCTCACAGGGCCACAACATAATAGCAATAGAATTTGGCCACACACGACCCAAATGCATAAAAAGGAAAACATACATACCTTATGTTCTCGATGTCTCATCTTGGACTTCTTCTAGGGGCTGAAATAAATGCGGGTACTTGGATCTAATATTTTCTTCCGCTTCCCATGTCATTTCTTCTCGGTTATTGTTCCTCCACAAAACCTTAACTGAGGCCACTTCTTTGTTTCTAAGCCTCCGTACTTGCCTATCTAAAATAGCAATGGGTACATCTTCGTAAGTCAATTTTTCTGTCACTTGAACATCATTTACTGGGACGATCCAAGTAGTATCTCCAACACATTTACGAAGCATCGAGACATGGAAAACTAGGTGAACTGACTCCAAATCAGGAGATAGATCTAATTCATAGGCCACTTTTCCTATTTTGCGCACAATCTCATAAGGCCCAATGTACCGGGGACTAAGCTTCCCCTTTTTGCCAAACCTCATTACACCCTTTATTGGTGATACTTTTAAGAATACCCAATCTTTTACTTGGAACTCTAAGTCCCTTCGATGATTATCCGCATAGGACATTTGACGACTTTGGGTTGCTAATAACCGATCTTATACGAGCTTAACTTTCTCTATGGCTTGCTGGACCAAGTCTGGCCCTATCAATTTAGTCTCTCCTACCTCGAACCACCCAATTGGGGATCTACACTTTCGCCCATATAAAGCCTCATACGGTGCCATCTGGATGCTAGAATGATAAATATTATTACAAGCAAATTCAATGAGGGGTAAGTGATCATCCCAATTACCTCCAAAATCTATCATACATGCCCGTAACATATCCTCAAGAGTCTGAATGGTACGTTCGGCTTATCCATCACTTTGCGGGTGAAATGTCGTGATAAGGCTCACTTGAGTTCCCAAACCCTATTGGAAGGACTTCCAAAAATTAGCTGTAAACTGAGTTTCTCTATCTGAGATAATAGATGCTGGGACACCATGGAGTCGCTCTATCTCTTTGACATAAATTTTTGCATAATCTTCTGCCACATATGTCGTTCTGACTGGTAAGAAATGAGCTAACTTCGTGAGCCTATCCACAATCACCCATATAGAATCATACTTACGTCGAGAACGGGGCAAGCCTGTAATAAAGTCCATGTTAATTGCTTCCCACTTCCAAGTTGGGATTTCTATAGTTTGCAACAATCCGCCCGGCTTTTGGTGCTCGATTTTCACTTGCTGACAGTTGGGACATTGAGCTACAAATTCCGCTATATCATTCTTCATCCCATTCCACCAATATATAGACTTAAGATCATGGTACATTTTCGTTGCTCCGGGGTGGACAGAATAACGCGAACAATGGGCTTCTCTCAATATTTGGTGACGTAAACCTGCCACATCAGGAACACACAATTTGCCTCGACATCGGAGAACTCCGTCTCCTGAAATCTCAAATGATGACTCCTCCTCATGAGGGAGTGTATCTCTGTAATGCATTAGCATGAAATCTTCGTATTGTCACTCTTTCACTTCCGCTACTAGCGACGAGACTACTGAATTCTGAATGGTAGTTCCCCTGCTACCTGTGTCCAATACTTGACCTCCCAAACTAGCTAACTGCTGGAGCTCACGAGCCATTTCTCTTTTCTCTGGTCGTACATCACACAAACTTCACATGGATCTATGGCTAAGAGCATCAGTCACAACATTTGCCTTTTCAGGGTGATATAGGATACCAACATCATAATCTTTTAGCAATTCCAACCATCGTCGTTGCCGCAAATTCAACTCTTTCTACTTAAAGATATACTGAAGGCTCTTATCATATGTATAAATATCCACATGAACACCATACAAGTAATGTCTCCACATCTTTAATGCATGAATCACTGCAGCCAATTCCAGATCATGGATTGGATAATTTTTCTCATGTTTTTGTAATTGGCTTGAAGCATACGCAATCACCTTACCATGTTGCATCAACACACAACCTAGCCCAATGCCTGAAGCATCACAATAAACAACATAACCTTCTAATCTATCTGGAAGTGTCAGGACTGGGTCAGAAGTCAACCTATCTTTTAGCTCTTGAAAACTACGTTCACAAGCGTTTGTCCATTGAAACTTAGCTGATTTCTGGGTCAGCTTTGTGAGTGGTGCAGAAATAAAAGAAAAACCTTCAACAAATCTCCTATAATAACCTGCTAAGCCTAGAAAGCTACGAACCTCCGTAGGAGTTATGGGCCTTGACTAAGTCTTCACGGCCTCAATCGTTTGGCTATCTACCCGAATACCATCGGCTGCAACAATGTGCCCCAAAAATGTCACTGAGTTCAACCAAAACTCACACTTAGAAAATTTGGCGAATAACTCTCGAGTTTGAAGAACTCTAAGAACAGTACGCAAATGATCTGCATGTTCTGCCTCGGATCTAGAATACACCAAGATGTTATCGATGAATACAATCACAAATAGATATAGGAAGGGCCTGAACACATTGTTCATCAAATCCATAAATACTGCCGGTGCATTAGTTAGCCCAAATGACATTACCTGGAACTCAAAATGGCCATATCTTGTTCTGAAGGCTGTCTTAGGGATATCTTTTTCCCTAACTCTCACTTGATGATACCCGAACCTCAAATCTATCTTTGAAAACCATTTGGCACCTTGTAATTGATCAAACAAGTCATCAATCCTCGGAAGAGGATATTTATTCTTAATTGTCACCTTATTCAGTTGCCGATAGTTAATGCACATTCTCAAGGAACCATCTTTCTTTCGGGCAAACAATACAGGTGCTCCCCACGGGGATGAACTAGGCCTAATAAAGCCTTTCTCGAGCAAGTCTTTCAGTTGCTCCTTCAACTCTTTCAATTCTGTGAGAGCTATTCTATAGGGAGGAATAGATATCGGCTTGGTGTCTGGAAACACATCAATAGCAAAATCAATCTCCCGCTCGGGAGGAAGGCCTAGAAGCTCTTCGGGGAACACATCCGGAAACTCATTTACTACAGGAACTGACTGAAGAGTCGGCGGTTCAGCTTCTACATCTTGAACGAACTAGATGATAAATGCATCCTTTCGTGATCATTTTCCTTGCCTTTAGATAGGAAATAAACCTACCTTTTGGTGATGCAGTATTCCCTTTCCATTCTAAAACTGGTTCTCCCGGAAATTGGAAACGAACCATTTTCATTCAACAATCAACATTGGCATAACAAGAAGCCAACCAATCCATGCCCATAATAACATCAAAATCTACCATTTTTAACTCATGTAAGTCAACCACAGTACGATGGTCACAAATCACAACTATGCAGTTTCTATATACTTGGCTATCTATTACCGTTTCACCAACGGGTGTAGACACCTCAAAAGGTTTTATCGACTCCGGTTTGACTCTAAACCGACCCACAATATACGGAGTAACATATGACAATGTGGAGCCCGGATCTATCAAAGTATATACATCATGAGAAAATACCGATAATATACTTGTGACCACGTCAGGAGAAGACTCAAGATCTTGGCGTCCAGCTAAAGCATAAATACGGTGTTGCGGACCGCTAGAACTGGGGACTCTCCCTTTGCCTCTACCATGGCCGACTGTCACATGTGAACCTGGCCCCATAGGGCGTACAGATGATGAAGATCCGACTACCGACCCTGAAGGCTGGGTCCTACCTCTATCACCAACTGAGGGGCAATCACGCATAATATGTCGTGGTCGACCACATGAATAGTAAACCTCTGAACCTAATCGGCACTGACCCCAATGTAACTTCCCACACTGGGAACATCGTGGTACGGGTGGCCTTGCCTAACCCGAATCACCTCTGAACTGAGATCCCAAAAAACTCTAACTCGGCCCAGAACGAGTAGATCTATCAAATCTCTGGCCTGAAAATAGTAGAGGCGCACTAGTCATAGAATGGCCTGAATGCCTAGAAAATTGCTGTCTGTGCCCGCCTCTAAACTCACTCATCGGACCCGAAGATATAGCCCTCTTGCTATGTCCCCTATCTTGCTCACGCTCACTTCATTGTTGTTGTAGGCTTTCTTCTAAATTTTGAGCATGGGCTTGAATGCATGAAATATCCATATTGTCCTGAAGGGACGCAGTCAAAAACCTATCCATCAAATGTGGCCCTAGGCCTTTCACAAATTGGTGCACTCGGTCACCCATATCCACTACCATGGCCAAAGCATACCTAGCCAAAGAGTTGAAGCGGAGACTATACACTAAGGAACTCATGCTACCTTGCCTCAAATTCAAGAACTTATCGGCTCTAGCTTGCCGAACCTCTGGAGGCAAATAATGTCAGAGGAAAGCATCTACAAATTCTTGCCATACTGGGGGAGGCGCATTGGCTCATCGTAAAGCCATCCAAACCGTGTATCAATAGATCGCGACAGCCCTCAATCTATAGGATGCTAACTCCACTGATTCGGTGTCCGAAACATGTATCAACTGAAGCGTCCTCAACATTCCATCAATAAAATTCTGAGGGTCCTCATCTGGCTTTGATCCAAAGAATTCCGGAGGGTTCAAGCTAATGAAATCACGGGCCCTTGCACTAACAGTCCTATCACCTTGCCCTGTACTTTGTCGCTGAGTCTGGGCAGCAACCAATTGAGTAAGAAAATGAATGGCCTCTTTTACATCTTGGCCTGAAGCATCCGGTGGAGGATCTGGCGGTGCTGGACCTGGGGCTGAGGCTCCCTCACGCTCCTCAGAAATAGGCACTGACTGGGAGGACTGAGATTGAGCCGCATTCTGGGACTCACTTTCCTCTACAACTGCTGGCGGTGCTCTTTCAGCCCGCTTTTCTGCCACTGTCTTACCCTTTTGGGCTGTCGTAGCTTTCGTTTTACAGGCATCTCTGAAATACATAACACATGGTTAAGGAGAAGGAAGTTCTTATATCATAACTCTATCACACGATCTTATGAAGAAAGAAGGTCAATCATTCCTAAAATGCCCGCAGCCTCTTGTTTATAAGTGTGGCGCGCAACACACCCATAACCAAGACTCTACTGGACATGGCTCGTAGATACACCCTAGGACAAAACTTCTCTGATGCCACTTTTGTCACGACCCAACCGGAGGGCCACAACGGGCACCCGGTGCTAGCCCTCCCCCTCCCTCTCGGGCACCTCTTAACATATCTTTACATTTACATCTAGGTGAGCCACATACTAAATCATACTTTCTATCCATCAATCATACTATTTCCATTGGGAAACAATACATATATATATATCACAATTAATAACAATGCCCAAAGCAATGTGCATAAGCCGACGAGGCTAACAAAATGACATCTAAAATATAGGCCGACAAGGCCAAACACATCTAACCATATACACATGTATACGAGCCTCTAAGGAGAGTATGTCATATCATATAGGCGGGACAAGACCCTGCTATGCCCATAAATATGTACACAAAAGAATCAATACCAAAAGCTATAGCTCCGAATGAAATGGAGCTCCGCTATGTAGTCCCTGAGTAATGTAGCTATGGATCAAGTCTGTCTCCCTGGCCACCTGTGGGCATGACGCAACGTCCACAAACAAAAGTACGTCATTACGAAGAATGTACTGAGTATGTAAAGCATGATCAACATCATTATAGAAGCATAGTAAGCAACATAAGAAATAGCATAACTTTGGGTGGAAACACTTCACTTGAGCAAAATCCTAGTTTCACCTTCACTTGGATTCCTTGCCTTAGATGAACGTCAATGGGTTTCTTACACTTGATTCACTTAGTTTGATGTATTTGATCGCTAATATCTCTTGAATTCTTTTGGGAGATGTGTAGAGAGACGTTTTAGAGAGAAGGGGTGTGAAAGGAAATGAAATGAAATAAGACTTGAATCCCTTATTAATAAAACAAATCTGTCCTGACCAATTTCTACGGACCAACATACGGTCCGCAAAAATTATACTGACGGTATGTATGGCCGTAGATTAGGTCCAGAGAGGGGTGAAATTCTGGGATAATTATACGGTGGAACATACGGCCCGTATGTTTTATACGGCCAATATGTTTGGCCGTATAATGCCCAGTTCTTCCGAACTCATTCTCGTCGACTCGTTTGATCTCCAATCCTTATGGAACCTTCTTGACACTTGTTTATCACCTCATTAACAATCTATGGGACGTTATAAATCTTCTCCAAAACATCATTAAATCCTCGTTAACTTGTTGCTCATAATTCCTTTTCGATACCTATCGTATGCCTTGCCTTCTCTTAGCAAACTTTCTTCCCCTACCTCGAACGTCTTTGAAATCTTAATTAGGGTCATCAAATGCCATTCCTTACTTATTGAAATACCGTATACTCGTGCTCTTCGTTAGTCTATTCACTGTGCATCAACGGAAAAAATTTCGAGGTGTAACACTTACGAGGTACTTCCTAATCTCAGGCAGTACTGCTGTCTTGCTATCTATAGGCACACTATCTTCCTTTCCTTTTATGACTATTGAACTTCCTATAAATATTCATCTTTTAAAGCTTTCATCTCTTCTAGTGCTACAAGTTCCTTTTTAGTAATCCGGATTGACCCTTATACTTATCCCTGATCATGTGCGGCCTTCTTTACTCCTTCCGCTACCACTTGGAGTACTTTACTGCATAACTAAATGTACCTAAGATTTCTTCGGCGCGAGTGATTCGATTCGTTGTCCGGAATGCAACGTATCGCATTGGTGAAACGTATTCTCCTTCCCATATTTGTCTCATAATATACCTACATTTAATCCATTCTCACTTTTCCTTAGTACATTCTTGACATATTGGTTCATCTAAAAATTTGACTCCTTTAATCCAACATATTTCCCTTTTTTGAGCTTCGAAATATTGTAGCCTATCTTAGAATTGAATTTGTTCTCCCCGCCCCCCCCCCCCCCCCCCTTTAGAGGATGTTCTCATATATCAATAACCTTCGAGTATTAATCGTCTTTGATAATCATCTAGCCGACCTTAACGATCTTTCAAACCTCTATTCCTGATAATGCCAGAGTTTCTTTCATCGCATGGTTTAACTTGTTTTCCTTTCTGCTAGTTGAGGTCTTGTATCAAATCAAAGTGCTCATATATATCAGATCCAATTCAGATGCCTTCTTTATTGTCTTTTCACTTCTATCTTTCATGGCTAGTAGTTCCTTGGGCTAATGAATTAATGGGGACATCGTAATTCATTAGGCCCTTTACGGAGTGTCCGACTATACCATGCTCCTTTAATCCTAGTCTTCCTCCATGACTACCTTCTTAATATCCTTGAAATTCTTCTTACTCTGGGTTCCCAATTCCGATTTATGTCTATACTACACCATTAAAAGTTGATATTCCACACCATCCCTTCCCACGACTCCTCCTTTCGTTACCTTAGCTCATTTTGTCCTGTAATTCTTCTTAACTACTTGTTTGCATCACAGCTAGGCATTATAACCCTTTTAATCTTCTACTGGCTCCCATCCTTACCATGAAATCCTCACGAAATACACCCTTTTCTTTCTTCCTTTGTTGAGTTCTCACCTTCATTTCTGACTCTACGGCTAGTTCGTATTCATGCATATTCCCCCATACATTATTCTATTTATTTTATAATCTAATCCCTATATTCTTTATCAAGATTCTTATCCTATGTTACTGATGTGTTGCCTCTTGGATAGATTTGTTATTTTATTATCCTCCCTCTTGTCCTTGGTGATTTCCCAACATTCTTTGACCAATCCATTAGTGTACCTTTCTTACTTTCCCTTTTAGGGCCTTTCTTTATTTCCTTTGCTCATAAGTGCTCTTCTTTACTTGCCATTTTATAGTATTGACCCTGAAGTTCGTAGAATATTCTAGAAGTACAAATCCGTTCTATTTCCAAAGTCATCTTTTGGGAGGGATTTTCCATTTCCAAGGTAGTCGTGTCGTGTCAGTATGATTGTGCATTCATCTCTTCGGATACCTCTCAAGAGTCAGAAACCCCTTAATATCTTCGCAAAACCTGCTTATTCTTTCCCACTTCACATCCCTATTCGTTGTTACTGCCCTTCAATCCCTCTTATCAACATTAGTTTTCGAACCCTATGCATTCGTGTTTTGCTCAATACTACTCTACACTATTCTTTCCGTATACTTACTTTTGAGATTCACCCGAATGGTCCTTTGCCTGTACCGTCATCTTAAATTCTCTCTCAGAAGCTTTACTTGACCCTCGTTAGCAGCATACTTCCCTTGCTCACACTTCTTCTCTTGTCAAGATATCAATAATCTTCTTACTCTTGTCTACTCACTTCCTTCTCTTCCTTGATACTCTTGCATCATGATTATCCAACTTTAACTTTTATAGGAAACAATGTCAACCTGCCCTGCAGCACTTGCTACTTAAACTTCAATACCCCGTCCAATCAATACCTTTAACATATCGTAACATCGGTTATCAAGGCACACATACTAGTTAATGTGATCACACATGAGTTATCATATATATCGTTTACTAACACCTTACTTACGAAGTACCCCCAATGTTAGTTAAACTTGTCCTAAATATGTGGTTTTAACACATCTTCTCTTTCTTCGCCAAGCTAGCCCATCTTACATCTCACAATCATTTAAAATTTCCAACCGCAAGTCTCACATGCTTCTAATTTCCCTCAGGCTATTTTAATTCTTCATACTTCTCATATTTCTAAGTCTGTAAGACTTCTTAACACATTTCCTAGATCCTTGATTATGAAATTCTGGCAAAAGGCATCGCTCTCCACTCGAACACCTACTTTCCTTTCCTTTTTATTCATAAGCCGACGTCACTCTTTTTTTTTATTGCCAAATAACCTTTATCACCTTTGTCTAATAATTCAAGGTGCCTCTACTTATAAGAATCGCATATGTCTTGTTGCGTGGCCTTTTTATCACATAACCTAGAAAAAAAACAATTTGAAGTTCTAATGGATCCCAAGTAAAATTCTATAATGCCTCTCCCTCCAGGTTGGAAAAGTCCCTTATTCTCCTGGTTAGGCAAATGCTATCTTAACCCTTGGAACTCCCAATAATAACCATCAATCAATGCACGTGACTGCTTTCCATTCCTAATTCCAAGATTCTTAGTGGTGGTAAAAACATCTTAGTCGCAGTTACATATAAGTACTTTGGTTATCGGTTCCTTTAGAATTCCCATCCGTCAACTATTAAATGCTATCCTGCAATAACTGTACACACATAAGAAATTTTAGTAAAAGACCCATATACCTGTAGCCGGCCTGTCCTGATCTTGGTCTGGAGGGCTGTAAAGTGAAGTATCCTTCTCATCGTCCTCTCATCATCTACTAGTCTGGCCCTCCTTATCTCCCCCACTGAGTCCGAGGGATACGAACATTCTGGCGGCTCCTAATTTACCGAACGCTAAGATAGAGGGCTAGAATACTCTGTAACACTCACACTCATGGCTGCCCTAACATAATGCTCCATCATAGGAAAAGCTGGAGGGTCAACTCTGGTACAGCCTCGGGAGCCTCCTGCTCCACCGGCGTCTCATATGAACCCTCAGACGAGTTCGTCTCGTAACTATCTTCAGATAGATCATCCTCCGTGGAAGTCACGAGCTTTGGGGGGGGGGGGGGGGGGGGTTGACTGGATGCCTTTGGATGGATCTGTCTCAATAGAATAGCTAGGACTCCTGCTCGGTCCTAGGATCTGGAGTCCCGAATCCACCCTGGGGGCCTTCCTTACACCCCCAGTATCTGAAGCCAATCTCTTCATCTCTGTTATTCTGTACTTCGCTACAGGGAAAGAGGGTCAGAAACGATCTTTCCTAGACTCTGGCTCTGTCACATGATCTATAAAAAAATAAAAAAAAAAGAGGTCGAAGATTCCTAAAAGCCCCGCAACCTCCTGTTTATAAGTGTGGCGCGTTTCACACCCATAAACAAGACTCTACTGGACACGGTATGTAGGCAACCCTAGGACGAACTGCTCTGATATCACTTTTTGTCATGACCCAAGCCGATGAGCTGTGAGGAGTGCCCGACCACTACTGACCAAGCACCCCTAAACTCCTACTTGCACTATACTAAGTAACCTGGTAATCCAGTTTAACTTATATCTGAGCTATGCCAACTTATGTAAAATTAATACAACAAATTTTACATCAAAACTCAAAAACCATGCATATGGATATATAAGCGTATGTGCTAAGGATAACAACGCAGAATGACTTGGCCGCTACATGTGCTGTACACAAAATAATAGGTGACAGAACTGCATGACGTACCTACTATATACAACTGTGTACAGACCTCTATGGAATATAAACTGTAGGAAAGACAGGACAAGGCCTTGTCATACCTATATATCTACATATTAAGATAGCATACCAAAAAGGGCTACAGCTTTGAACCAAATGGAGCGCACTGACTGCGGCTGAGGTGAGGTCCTACTGGTCTGAATCGTCTGGCTGACTAACTGAACCTGTGGGCATGAACGCAACGTCCACGAGAAAAGACGTCAGTACGAACAGTGTACTGAGTATGTAAGGCATGAATAACTACACAACAAGAAGTATGGAACATAACATGAGATAAAGAGATAGCTTGTACATCTGATTGCCTCATAAGGCGGATACCATGCATGTTTAGCTTTCTTTAAAAAAAAAATCTCATATATATATAACATAATCATTAGCCCGCGTCCGGGGTAACCATTTCACGCCACCCACTAGTGGTGCTGCCCGACCATATAGGCACAGTGTTACTATAATTATTCATAGCCGCCCACTACGCTCACCGTAGTGGTGCTGCCCGACCATATAGGCACGGTGTTATTGAAATACATCACGCATGCATGAGATCCCAATCAAAAGCTACAATTCTATCGGAGTGACGAAAGGTCGGTAACCTCCGATTTATATTATAGAGCAATTATCATCGCTATATCTCACCTTGAAGGAACAATTATCGTAAGATGAGATCAACAATAATGAATGAAATCAAGAAAATCATGAAATAAGCTCAATAATCCCATAATAGCATTAAAATCATAAGCTTTTTAATTTCTAGAATTAAAATCATCATCATCATGTTCATCATAGAAAACATCTCATCTTTAGTATCATAAGAAGCTTTTAAGAATCATGAACTTCTAATATTTAGAAGTAAGAATGTTATGGAAACATTTATGAAATCATAACATATCATTCATTTTGAAAGAAAGGGACTAGCCTTAACATACCTGATTGATCCCCTACTACTTAACGCTTATTCTCCCGAGCTCGTAATTCTACATTCAAGAGAAATCATACTACTGTTAGACTTATTGTCATATGCCTATCTTAAGTCTTTAAATTAAACCCTCTTAAAATCTGGCGAAATTCGCTTCCACTCAACTCAATACAATACAACAACACCACATCAATCATAATGCATATTCACGTTGCCATACTAAGTTCAATCAAAAGCCATCTGATAGATTCTTCCAAAGCTGCCCATATGCATAACATCTTATTCTATAAATTCTATTTCAATTTCACGCATGGACATGTACCACAACATCAAGTTCACCATATTCATATTATCTACTCTGATTTCCAGCCACAATAACATGTACGTAATACTTTAAAATAGTCCAACAACACAAGAACAACATACCTATGATTTTCAGAAAATCGTGCAGCACTTTCCCTGTATCTTTTACCTCTTTCCAATTCAAAACAACACCAAAACAATAAGAACAACAACAACGATATAATATCCAAGTTATTCCATCAATTTCCAACCATAAAGTACCACAAGAACAACTTCAAAACAGTTCAACATCACAACTACGATTTTTGAGCTTTATTTCACAAGTATTAAACCGTACATGTTTGTCACGACTTCTATAAGCTCAAATACATGGAGGAGAGAAATATTCTTACCTTTACAGAGCTTGATTCACCTCTAAGAATCCTCTAAACCCGGCAACAACGACAAGAACTCAAGCTTCAACTTGCATCCAACACCTTAAGAGTGCTTCTTCTTGTTCTCTTGGAACGCTTGCGATAGAACTTGGGTAAAACCGTATTTTGTTTTGGCTTAGGGTCTTTATGATCTGACTTGGGAGGATCTTAGAAGCTTATGGAAAAGTCTCAAGTGAAAATGACTTAAAAATGGCCTTTAAAACATATTTAATTTACTAGAAGGTCGCCTACCGCCATAGTGGGTCCCAGCGAGGCTGAATGCGCAGTCTCGCGAAAACGCGAATGTCTTTCTTCTCCGATGTCGTATGGACAAACAGTTTATTGCATTGGAAACTAGACTCAACGAACTTCATTTTAGACTTTTGAAACACCGTAAAACTCCTAATATGCCCCTCCAAAGTTGACCCAAAATTCCTGTCCAAAATTCTGCCAACTTTTTCCAAATTTTCGACAAACTTATTTTCTTCGATTTGCTTTGTCTCGGAATCTTCCGAAACTTTTCATACATGATATTTATCATTAATCATACTTTATAATAGTCATGTCCTTTTGTTCCGAGGTTGTCCTTCCCGATTATGACTTACGAGATCGTAATTCATCTTTTACTTCATTGTTACGTACTTCCCATGGCTTGTTCCCTCCAAACCTTCATAGGACGTCTCCGACACTCCTTTAATATGGTAAAGTAGGTGGAATTCTCATGCTATGAATGTGCGAGTTGTAACATCAGGCCTTGCTGTTTAGAGAATTTCCTTCGTTTTGTTTGGTTTGTGTTGTTTCCCTTGCTTGGATAATGACTTTTGGTTTTTGGTTAGCCTTGTTTGGGATTAATATTCAGATAATTTGTTTGATTGTGAGACTACTTGATCTCCTTGTTTTGGTAATGGTAATGATGTTTATGAAATAATTAAAGTGATGCTTGCCCTCATCGGGCTTGTCTTGTATTGCGGTTGGTTTAGGGTTTGTTGTTGTTTTATCTGCTGCTGAATGGCGTGAACAGGGGGAAGAGTCAGTTGATAATAGGGGAAGGTTCGGGTCTTTAAATCATCCAGTCCCGCTTCAGCCGTATGGGGGCCGCAGAAGCGATCAGGGAAGAAATAGCATGAACCGCTTCAACGGTGGCCTACCCACTGCAGCGGTAACGCTACAGCGGTTGGCTGACCGCTGGGGCGCAATACCTGGTAGTGATATCATACCATACTTGGATCGTTTCGTAACTAAATCTTAACTCGACCATACTCAACACATATTAGACCTGATTAAGAATATGACTTGCTTTTCAAGCGTAGATACCAATTGGAATCGTCTAGATGCTAATTGGGCCCACCGAGATACCAATTTGATCAAAGTAGCACGATTTGAAAGAAAGAAAGGAAATTTTCCTAGATGCCCTATAGCCTCTCGTGGATGGATAAGGACGTCTATGTACCATTCTACGAGACTTTACTAGACATTGCTCTTGTACTCATGAGATCGGTAACCCGGGCTGTAATACCAATTTGTCAAGACCGAATTTAGGATCCACGGGCACCTACCCTTCCTACCTTGGTAAGCGAACCCTCTATCGACGAACACATTAATTAAATAATACGAAGAATTTAAACCAATTGATATTTCGAAATAATAGTGGAACCCATAATACATTTCAATAAACACAAGTAATAATATGATTACAACAATTCCGTAATTACAAACTCGATCCAAATTCCCATGACCTAGTCTAGACTAGTTCAAGAGCGACTAAATGAAATTCGATTTCAACTATATTCTAAGAATCAACCTCTGTCCCGGAACATAGTGGGAGGAGGCCTTCCAGATAGGCACCGCGCATTTCTGTACACATCACAATCAACCACCTGAAACAATCTACATCCCAAGAAGGGTGTAGCAAGTGCAATATCAGTACAATCCACGCGTACTAGGTAAGTATCATAAGCCGACAATGGCTAGAAACACATATCAATAAAAGAATTCACAGTTAAACATGATAACTACCCAATCAATTCATAGGTCTATCTACCACACACTGTACATCAACACCTTTAATCATTAACCTTACCCCAATAATCACCAGTCAATTTCACAATAATCTCGCAACTCATATATCATTGTTCGTTCGTTTTAGTCTAATAGTCAACACATCATTAAGACACCTGTTATCCTACATCACATAGAGACCAAAATATAATTAATCTTACGGACGTCTATGGGATACTTTAACAAGTTCAAGCATTAAATCCGGATCCAAGTACACGTCATTTCCTAAGTAAAGCATCTAATCCTAAATGTGGCAAGCCTGAATATATCAAGTCCGAATCCAACATCACAAGTACAATACCAAACATCTCAAAATCAAATTATAATGCAATCCAATGCAATAGTGTATGAACGCAATGTGGTGCACACATGTACTCCGGACGGAAATATCGACCACCCTATACATGCATTCTTCGTTCCTTCTAATACACGAATATGAAATACTAATCGGAGTCTACCAAAAGGAAAGCCATAACCTACCTCATGGCTGAGCGGGTGCCACAAAAATTCGTTGATTCTTCAACTCAATCACCACATCGTAATCTATGCGGAAGATCATGCAGACACCCATAAGGTCCAAGAATGGCAATTACCCTTAATACTCTTATAAAAGATTTTGAATTGATAAGGTAGATATGGGAACTTATTCTACCTCTAGATTCATTTTCACAATGCTTGATGATCAATCCACCTTCAGTCATGACTCATGACACTATTCTAAGTCACTAGCTAAGTCAAGTTGCCATTTTAAGCTTATCTTTGAGAAACCCATTTTCAAGATTCATAGTAGAGACCCATTTGTGCTCCAATGAGGAAATAAAGAAATTAGGTTAGTAACCTTTCTAAAGTGATGAACTAGGGGGACTTACCCAAAGGGTTCATATTAAGAACAACAAGGAAATCATCCTTTTGAATCTTAAGAGGTTGAGATGCCCATTCTTGTGATTTCTAGATGAGGGGTTTCTTGATAGGAACCACTAATGGAAAGGAAGGATGGGAGAAGCTAGAAGCATTACTTCTTCCAAGAGAACATAAATTTTTGCCCAAAAATACTCTAAGGGCAGCTAGACTCTTTAGGGTTTGAAAAAATGAGGTCAATTCTCAAAATGTTACTTAAATAGGGGAATTAACTGCTCGTAACCGGTAGGACGGTTTGAGTCACCACTTCAGCGGTATCGCTTCTGCAACCAAGGTACCGCTAGGGCGGGCCGTGGGGAATTTGGCACACCGCTTTTGTGATTTCCCAGCCGCTGCAGTGACAGCGCTGGGGTGGCCTGGAAGGTATTGCAATAGCACAACTGGGCCTAGGTGGCCCGGATCCAATTTCTTTATATGCAACTTGTACGATTTTTTGATCAAGTTAAAGGTTTCCAAGAATACGAGGAGGTTCAAGGATGACTCAAGGAGTCATTGCCACGAATATTTCAGAATTCGGAATAACGATGGAACAGGTCATTATACGAAGGGGCTAAGTCGTCATCCATATATATAGACATAAATAGGTAGCATAATTTCGAGGTTGATGTCCACAATCATTGAAATACGAATGTGATTCCTACATCAATATTTGTTGTCGCTCCTACAGTTTATTTCAAGTTAATATAATCCTTGTTCAAGGATAGTGGTAGTCATGAGAAAAGGCTCCCACTTGAGTATGCAGTAGTTAACTTGAATATTCTGAATAAACGTTGTAATTCTGGACACAAAGCTTAGTCGTCATCATGAAAGGAATATGATACTGCACTCTGATGTGTAGTCTTCATTTGGGCATTTTTGACTATAAGTGATGTAGTCCCAAACTAGTATACTGCAGGCTTCGTATGAGGATAACGATGCAGTCGACACTAGATCTGTGACAGTCACCGCAGTGTGTGAAAATGATGTGTGTCCAAATCGTCTGGGGTAGCGGATGTCATAAGAAACAAAAATGACCTCACACTTGAAGACATGGTTTTCATTAATAGCATCCCTCTTACGAAAACGAAAACCAGACTGAGGTTGGAAGGTTTAAAAAAATGCGGTATAGTCTCACCCAGATCGCGACAGAAGTTATCATTGAAAAATGAGAACATATGAAAATAACGAAAAAAGAGCCAACTGAAGTATCGTGATTATTATTCCGAAATTATTTCAAAAATTATGCATACACAAAAGCACACACTTACAGGAAAAGAAGAAAAGACGGAGGAACGTTCGCCAAGAGTCGGACAAATGATGGAAACTGACGGAGCCAACATTTAAAGCAGATGGCAACAATGCCATGTAGGTATGGCATTTACGATAAAGATAAAAAATTTCAAATCACTAATGCGCAGGACTCAACACTTAGAGATGGCTAAAAGCTACCGAGATAGGAGCAAAAGAGCCAGACTCAAGACATGTGGAGCAAACGTAGAACGTTTCTTGGGCAACGAGTCAAAAATTATGTACGAAAGTCAAGCTTTCTACACCAGGGATTGGAAAATCACTTCAAGCATCAAAACTCATAAACCTCTTAAAAAATTGCTTCCGGTCGGATTTTTCACCGAAAATTGTCAAAGGGATTCCCACATAAAGGGATATTCATTTTCGAGCTATCGAGTGGAACTACAATTGGCTTAATTCCAAAGACATCAATTAGCATATATGTACAAGAGTGATCAGTGACTGAGTAAGTGAGAATGTTGTTGTGAGGTCTATTCCATTTCTTGCTTTCATTGACTTGATTTGTTAATATCATTGATTGACTTGGTGTTGTATAACTGATTATGTGATGTTGAATGGTCTGTCTATTTTATTAATTTTATGATTCATGCATGATACTAATCTTAGTCGATCTATGATAGTTACCGGTACATAGTGTTTGTACTGATACTACCTTGCTGCATTCTTTTGAGTGCAGATATTGATCCAAAGACTGCTACTTGACCTTATATTTAGCTTGAGGCCATTAACTGACAAATTGAGGGTGAACTTCTATCCGTACTAGGCCACCCAAAGATCTTCCTTTATTTAATGTCTATTTTCATTTCAGACATTGATGTTTATTTATTTTAGACCGTATGGATTCCTTAGATAAGTTTGGATTAGAGTCTTTATACGGTGACTTTCGGATTTTGGGGTTGTAATAGTTAGGACTTCTGCATCTACATTATTGTTCTATGGCATGACCACCTTTGACTTAATCTTGTGTTTAATTTATTGTTAACTGAACGAATTGACTAAGTAAAAATGGACTTTGAATGTGTAGATGGTTAAGCATATTAGTTCACCCACTATGAGTTAATGTGGGTGTCAGTCATGGCGGGTTGGGTCGTGACAGAGTTGGTATTAGAGAGTTAGGTTCATCGATCTCTTCATACAAGGGCATGTCTAGTAGAGTCTTACGGATCGGTACAGAGATGTCTATACTTATCTTCAGGAGGCTACCGGACACTAGAAAAATGCCCTTCCTTTCTTTCTTTTGTGCGACTTGATTCCAATTGGTATCTGAATAATTCAAATTGGTATCTGACTATCTTTCATTCTCTCGCAGATGGTGAGAACATGCGCGACAACATCCAGAGGTAGAGGTGGAGGTATAGGAGCAGCGCTGGTTGGGGGTGGGGTTCTAGCAGCTGATCCCGTGCCTCCAGTGGCCCCTAATGAGGCCACGAGAAATGCAACTGCGCTTGCTCAGCCAGGGGCGTGCCAGCTCCTCCAGGGGCTGCAGCTGTTCCAGGTTTAGCAGATGCGATGTCTCAGGTGCTGAATTAGCTACATGGATGGGCACAGACCGGAGCGATGCCAACCATTCCAGCAGATAGGGGTGCAGGGGTAGCAGCCCCACTTCTGGACAGATTTTAGGCTCTGAAAGTTCAGCATGCCGCCACCGTGGCTCCTCACTTGGATAAATTTTTGGGTTTCGAGGCATTTCTAAGGCCAGTTGCAGGGCCGGTGATGACCGTGAGGAGCATGATTTATTTTGGAGGTTCACTAAGATGAAGTCTCCGATTTTCTATGGTACTGAGTCAGAGAATGCATACAAGTTCGTTATAGATTGTCATGAGAGGCTTCATAAGATGGGAGCGATGGAAAAGTATGGTGTTGAGTTTGTCACTTTTTAGTTCTTGGGTGATGCTAAGTTATGGTGGAAAACATATGTGGAATGTAGGCCAGCTAGGTCCCCTCCGTTGGCTTGAGTCCAATTCTATTCAGTGTTTTTGGAGAAGTATGTTCCCCGTACTTTGAGGGTCAAAAAAAGGATGAGTTTGGTAATATTGATCAAGGGAACTCATCTATTGCTATATACGATCCCGTTTTCATTCCTTATCTTAATATGCTCTTCAGTTGCTGCCTACTGAGGAGGAGAGGATTAGACGTTTTGTGAAATGATTGAACACTGGACTTCAGCTATCAGATCTTCAGGTTGTAGCTACCAGGGATTCATTCCAGGAGGTAGTGAAACACGTTCGTGTTGTTGAGGGGATTAGACATGAGGGTTATGCAAACTAGGCAGAGAAGAAGGCCCGAAAGGGTGGAAATTTCAGCAGCTCTTTCTCGAAGGGGCTGAGTTCTTAGGTGTGTTCAGGGCGTCCGATTCAGTATGCTATGCATGTGTCTATTAGGGGCCCATCAGGGGCCAGTCGTTACTCTTTGGGTCATCATGGGGCGCGCAACCAAGCTACCCAGAGCATGTGGATTATACCTTTCATTAGCTTATGTTCAGCGACCTACGGTGGACTGTTCTTTTTACAAGTGTGGTGAGCGAGGGCATTTTAAGAGGTTTTGCCCCAAACTCAGACAGGGTGATCATGGGACTCAGTATCAGGCTCCTCGAGCTCCATTCGCACCAGATTGAGGAGGCAAAGACCATGTACAGGCAGGGTAGGGCGGCCACACTGATGGTAAAGAGTGGTGCTCAGCCTAACCGTGGTGGATCTTAGGCCGGTAGAGGTGGATAGCAGCCTGGCAAGGCCAAGGCTCAGACTGGATAAGGTAATTGCAGGCTCAGACTGGATGGTTTACAGGCTACAGAAAGGCGCGTTCACTTTTACGCCTTTCCAGGCAGACTTGAGGCTGAGGTCTCCAATGCCGTCATCATAGGTACTATCTTAGTCTATGACCAAATGACTTCTGTTTTATTTGATTTGGGTTCTACTTTTTCATATGTGGCTTCATATTTTGCTGTGGGTTTGGATGTGATATGTGATTCACTTGATGCCTCTGTCCATGTATATACTTCGGTCGGGGATTGGGTGGTGGTAGATAGAGTTTACCATTCTTGTGCTGTTACATTTATGGGATATAGTACTTGGGCGGATTTAATGATCTTAGACATGATATACGTTGATGTCATCTTGGGCATGAGTTGGTTGTCCCCGCATTATGCGATTTTAGATTGTCACTCTAAAATGGTTACCTCAGTTATGATCGGGATACCTAGACTTGAGTCGAAAGGTAACCTTAGTCCCTCTTCCTAAGAAAATTTTATCCTTCATTCGTGCTAAGAAGCTTGTAGAGGGGGGTTGTTTAGCCTATTTGGCACATATCCATGAAACCAGTACATATACTCCACCTATTCATTCAGTTCCAGTGGTACGTGAGTTTGTGGTTGTGTTTCCCGCGGACTTGCCAGGTATGCCACCTGACCGTGACATTGACTTCCGGATTGATTTAGACTCAAGGACTTATCCTATCTCTATTCCACTCTCTAGGATGGCGCTAGCAGAGTTAAGGGAATCGAAAGAGCAGTTGTAAGATCTCTTGAGTATGGGGTTTATTCGCCCGAGTGCCTCTTCTTGGGGTGCTTCCGTGTTGTTTGTTAAAAAGAATGAGGGGTCTATATGCATGTTTATTAATTATTGTCAGCTGAATAAGGTTACTATCCGAAAAAAGTATCCCATCCCCCATATTGATGATTTGTATGATCAGTTTCAGGGAGCTTCTGTATTCTCTAAAATTGATTTAAGGTCAGTGTATCACCAGTTAAAAATTCAGGCATAAGATGTTTCTAAGACAGCCTTCGGGACTAGGTATGGACACTATGAGTTCTTGGTTATGTCTTTCGAGCTTACTAATGCCCCAGCTGCGTTCATGGATTTGATGAATAGTCTTTTTAGATTCTTTTGTGATAGTGTTCATTAATGATATCCTGGTGCATTCTAGAAGTAAGGAGGATCATTAAAAACATTTGAGGATTGCTCTTGGGGTATTGCGGGAAAAGAAGTTGTAAGCTAAGTTCTCCAAGTATGAATTCTGGTTGTCTTATGTGTCCTTCTTGGGGCATGTAATTTCAAAGGAGGGTATTATGGTGGATCCGCAAAAGATTCAGGCAGTCAGGGATTGGGCTACGCCCATATCAATGACCCAACTCCGTAGTTTCATGGGTCGGGCTAGTTACTATCATCGGTTTGTGAAGGGGTTTGCCTCTATTGCTTCTCATTTGACCTATTTGACTCAGAAAGAAATACCGTTTCAGTGGTCCGATGAGTGTGAGGAGAGCTTTCAAAAGCTCAAGACCTTGTTGACAACAACTTCTATTCTAGCATTGCCCGTAAAGGGCAAGAATTTTGTTGTTTATTGTGATGCTTCATGCTCTGGTTTGGGTGTTGTTTTGATGTAGGAAAAGAAGATAATTGCTTATGCTTCTAGATAGTTGAAAGTGCATGATAAGAACTATCCTACTCAAGACTTGGAATTGGCAGCAATGGTATTTGTGCTGAAAATCTGGAGGCACTACTTGTATGCTGTCTTTTGTGAGGTGTACACTGATCATCGCAGCTTGCAGCATATGTTCACTTAGAGGGATCCGAACTCTAGGCAGCGGAGATGGATGGAGTAGGTGAAGGATAATGACATCACCAATCTATATCATCCTGGTAAGGCGAATATGGTGGCCGATGCGTTGAGTAGGAAGTTAGCTAGTTTGACATCTTTGAAGCGTCCGTTAGCTCGAAAGGTTCAGACTTTGGCTAACAGTTTTATGAGAATGGATATGTCTAGCACGAATAGGTTGTTGGCTTGTGTTGAGGCTAGGTCATCGTTTCTGGAGCAGATTAAGGCTAAACAGTTTGAGGATGCTAAGTTGTGTAAAATTAGTGACAAGGTGTTGCGTGGTGAGGCCAAGGAGGCCGTGATCGATGAAGTAGGGGTTGTTATGGATTAAGGGGCGAGTTTGCGTGCCAAGTGTGGGTGATTGATCAAGACTATTCTAGCAAAGGCTCACAGTTCGAGGTGTTCCATTCATCCTGGCGCTACTAAGATGTATTGAGGTCTTAGAAAACATTACTGGTGGGGTAGAATGAAGTGTGACATAATGGATTTATTGCTCAATGTTTGAACTGCCAGCAGGTGAAGTATGAACATCAGAAACCTGGGGGTAGACTTCAGAGGATGCCCATTCCTGAGTGGAAGTAGGAAAGAATGGCAATGGATTTCGTGGTTAGTCTTTGAAAGACGTTGGGAAGTTTGATTCTATATGGTTTATTGTCGACAGGTTGACTAAATCTGCTCATTTTATTTCGGTCCTGATAACATATAATGTAGAGAAGTTAGCTAAGATGTACATCAAGGATGTTTTTTTATTGTATGGGGTTCCGATTTCCATCATCTCTGACAGGAGCACTACTTTTACATCAAACTTTTGGAGGACTCTACAAGCTAAGTTGAGCACTAGGTTGGACCTCAGCACAACGTTTCACCCCTCAGATTGACGGGCAGTCCGAGGTGACTATTCAGGTTCTTGAGGATATGCTTCGGGCTTGTATGATAGATTTTGGTGGTCACTGGGATCGGTTCTTACCATTGGCAGAGGTCACGTATAACAATAGCTACCGCTCGAGCATCGACATGGCTCCATTTAAGGCTTTGTATGGGAGGAGGTGTAGGTTTCCTATTGGTTGGTTCGATGCGTTTGAGGTGAGACCTTAGGGTACGGACCTTCTGAGAGAGTCATTAGAGAAGGTGAAGGTGATTCAAGCTAAGCTTTTGACAGCACAGAGTAGCCAAAAGGAGTTTGTGGACCAAAAGGTCCTTGAGCTTATAGAGGAAGAAGAAGTCATGTTGAAAATTTCACCCATGAAGGGTATGATGAGGTTTGGAAAGAGGGGCAACCTTAGCTTGAGATTTATTAGGCCTTTTGAGATTCTTAAACGTGTCGGGGAGGTAGCTAATGAGTTGGATTTACCTCCGAGCTTATCAGACGTTCATTCGGTATTTCACATTTCAATGTTGAAGAAGTATCATCGCGATGGTTCGTACATAATCTGTTAGGATTCGATTTTACTAGATGAGAACTTGACTTATGAAGAAGAGCCTATTGCTATCTTAGATAGAGAAGTTCGCAAGTTGAGGTCGAAGAAAATAGCCTTTGTGAAAGTTCAATGGAAATCACCCAGTTGAGGAAGCTACTTAGGAAACAAAATTAGATATGCGCAACAAGTACCCTTAGCTTTTCAGTGGGACAGGTACCATTTTTCCTAGATTCCTCATCTTTGTCCGTTCGGGGACAAACAGTGTTTTGATTGGTATCTGATGTAATGACTTTCTCGGTCATTAGGGAAAATTTAGGATCACCCTCCCAATAGAACCTTTTCAAAGGTAGAACAAGCTAATAGAAACTCAACTGTAGAAGTCTAAGAACTAAAAACTTGGCTTGTTTGTGATCATTGTTTGGTTGTAATGAGTCTATTGAGGGGGAGGGGTGATATAGGAAATTAGACCTTCGTTAGGGATTTCGAGGCTACGGGTGAGTCCGTATGGTGTTTTTTACATTGATGTGCATATCTTGTTTGTGTTTATGAGGCCTCGGATGAATTTTGGGAGAGTAGAGTACAAAACTGGTAGAATAGGGGCAAATCTCTCATCGCTGCGGACTTAGCAGAAATGGGGACGTCCGCGATGGCGGACACTGGACCGCTGTAGCGCTTGCGCTATGGCGGGTCCGTGCTTGCCATATAGGAAGTGGGCATTAAGTGGACGTCCGCTACAGCAGGCCCTTGCCTGTTATAGTGAGGCCGCCGCAGCGGTTGACTGGGGCAGAATCCCAGTTTTTAAACACTTAGCCCGAATTCTTTGTTCATAAAACTCCAAAACAATTTCCAAGGAGCATGTAGGGGAAATTGTAAGGCTAGCGCAAGAATATTCTGGAGAGGTAAGTCTCAACCCTTCCTTCTTTAGTTACGTAATCATCTCTAAGATTATTACCATTTTAATGGGTCTACAATGGTGAATTGAGGACTAGTAACCTTGGAACTTAATAGATCTTTAATAGTTAATGGGTTATGAATATTGTTGTGTGATTTTCATCTAAAGTCTTGGGTTATTACTTTGTAATCAAGAATTGAACGGTTAGAGACATGAACTAAGTGAATTGAAACTTAGGGTTTCATAAAGATGGTAGCTTGACCATAGAAATTGTTTGTAAGAGATAACTTGAATGAATAACCTCATGAATTGATAGTTTGTGGTTGCTAATGCCAATGTAGGATGATCTACACCCAATAAGCATTCACCCATTAGAAAGGGGTAAAGTGGAAGGGTGTTCATTTAATTGATATGTTTGACTAGAGTGTTGTGACTTATTTAACATCTTCATTGCTATACTTTGAGCGTTTAGAGGCATTACGGAAGGGAAAGGCTATAGCGGAGTGATTCGCATTGTTCCAGCTCTGCAGTTGAGGTAGGTTACGGTTTACTTGAGTTAGACTTTGATTAGTTGATTGTATATGTTATAAGATTGATAGGAGAAAGCATGTCCAGTCTTCGGGCATAATGTGTGGTTGGAATTCCTATACGCTATTGATTGAGTGATAATGTGGGCTAAATGCCATGATTCGATGTGTGGTGATCTATAATTTGATGACAATTGTGGTGAGAAGTTAATATGATCTTCTTGATGAAAATGATATACTACTTGATAATCGCTCATTAAAAGTGATGTCACAATATATATATATATATATATATATATATATATATATATATATATATATATATATAAAGGCGTATTGAAAGGGGGTGAGGATGTGACCTAGATTCGGGCGCATTTGAGGGGGGTGAGGGTGTGACCTAAGCTAAAGGCTCGTGATCCACGGTAAGATTATAGAGCGAGGGTATATCGATACCATGGGTCTCCTGCAGGTCATAGCTACTGGGAAAAGACACCAATTAGCTTGTATATACAAGAGTGATCAATGACTATGTAACTGACAATGTTGTTATGAGGTTTATTCCATTGCTTGCTTCCGTTGACTGGATTTGTTAATACCATTGGTTGACTTGGTGTTGGCTATCTGATTATATGCTATTGACAGGTCGTTCTATTTTATTAATTTTATGATTCATGTATGATACTAATCTTAGTCGGCTTATGATATCTACCGGTACATAGTGTCTGTACTGATGCTACCTTGCTGCATTCTTTGGAGTGCAGATTGTGATCCAGAGACTGCTACTCGACCTCATATTTAGCTGGAGGCCATTTGCTGACAGATTGAGAGTGAGCTTCTATCTATGCCAGGCCGCCTGAAGGTCTTCCTCTATTTAATGTCTATTTCCATTCCAGACATTGATGTTTATTTATTTCAGACAGTATGGATTTCGTAGACATGTTTGGATTAGAGCCCTTGTATGATGACTTTTAGATTTTTGTGTTGTAATAGTGTAGGACTTCCGCATTTATATTATTGTTTTATGGCATGACCACCTTTGACTTAATCTTGTGTTTAATATATTGTGAACTAAATGAATTGACTAAGTAAAAATGGACTTTGAATGAGTAGATGGTTAAGCGTATTAGTTCGCCCACTAGGAGTTAGTGTCGGTGCCGGTCATGGCGGGTTGGGTCGTGACAGTTTATCTAGTGGATAAAGCCATTTCCTTCACGTTGTGTACGGTGGGCTTATTTAGGGATCTGCCTTGGTCATCATTTTTACTGTGAAGATTGTTCTAACTGCTAAGAAACACCCACAAGGGAACTTCTCACCCTAAGAGAGGCGAGCAGCTACAAGTTCTCGAAGTCCGAAGTCCGAGGAGTCGTTAATCCAATAAGCCGGAGAGACGTCAGTTAACACAAACGCTAAAAATCTGTTACAGGTCGGATTTCACGCCACCCATTAGGCCGGCCGTTATGAGACCAGTTTTTAGGAAGCTATTAATATTAGTAATTAGTATCAGATCCCATACACTTACTATGTAAAATTTCACAAAGTTCAAATTCTTTTACCATTTGGCTCGGGCACTTAGCATTAACACTCTGCATCGGACCAGTTTTCAGTCACAAGCAATAAAGGATTTACGATATTTCCATTTTTTGTTTATTACATAAAATTGATTGTTATTTCATATTTCATTATGCTAACGCTTGATCAAACCATGTGTCCTTTAAACCGAGTACAAATTCAATTGTTACCTTTTTAGGGGTAAATAGTTTGGCGCCCACCGTGGGGCTATGATAGTAGTGGTGATATTTCTACAACCATACTATCACTTGTTCTCTTAAAGTTTGTGATTTCAGGTTAGCTTCGAGATGTCAAACAATAGCCAATCAATTCACTTGATCAATAACGGTGAACTAAGCCATCACGACGAGAACAACAACAATGGGTTACTAGACAACAATTTACCCAATATTGATCCAAATGGTGTTCCCAACATCGATCCAAATGCTGTCAAATGACGCTATCGACCTGAATGTTGGCGGCAGTCAACCCATTGATTCATTCAACAACAATAACCCCGTGATTTCACTTCGGGCATCTATACGTAAGACATCGGATGATGCGGGAGAAGAAATTAACTTACGTTTAATATTTAACATATTGCAGAAACAGCAAGCAGCTATAGCTTAACTGCAGAAGAAGGGAAGTAGTGCAAGTGCGGCAAAACCGAACCAAATCGGTGAGCCGATCTATGGGGAAGATCGAGTCGCTGACAATGGCAATGGATCAGGCTCCAATGGGTCATCTGAGATCCTAAAAATGCTCGAAGTATTGACCAAACGGATCAAGACTAATGAGAAAAAGGTAGAAACCTATAATTCGCGAGTGGACCAGATCTTTGGGGCTCCTCTGATCTTAAAAGGGCCGGATTCCAAACGGTACACTCAAAGGCCTTTCCCTCTGAGTGTCCACCCAAAGTTGATCCCGAAGAGGTTTAAGATGCCGAACATTCCTAAGTATGACAGAATGACGGATCCACAAGAGCATGTGACTCTCTATACTTGTACCATAAAAGGCAATGATCTCGAAGAGGGTAAAATTGAGTTGGTGCCGCTAAAGAAATTCGGCAAGACATTGTCCAAGGGGGCAATGACATGGTATTTTATGCTTCCTCAAAATTCTGTGAACTCATTTGACATGCTTGCAGATACTTTTATAAAGGCTCATACGGGAGCTCGGAAGGTCCAAACAAGGAAGGCTTATATATTCGGAATCACCCAAAAGGATAACGAGTTACTTCGAGAGTTCGTATCAAGATTCCAGAAGGAACAAATGCTTTTGCCCCTGGTTTTGGATGAATGGGCAGCCCAAGCATTCACCAAGGGGCTTAACCCTCAGAGCTCCGCCACCTCATTCAAACTGAAGCAGAACTTGTTAGAGTGCAAGGCAGTAACCTGGGCCGATGTCCACAATAGATATGAGTCCAACATTTGAGTGGAGGATAATCAACATGAACTTCCACCAGGTTCGGCAAGCCAAAGCAAAAATGCAGATAGACCAAAAAGGGTAGTCGAGATAGAGTTGAATCATTGAAGGATAGATACTAGCCATATAGTCAATTAAAAAGGTCCAACTTTAGGACGGATAGCGGAAAAAGCTGTCGCAATCATCACTTGGTCAAGAATGATAGGCGGAATGGTCACAGTTCGAGTAATCAAGGTTTGCAATTTTTGAATGACACCGATGGGTTGTCTGATATTGGTGAGAGCCCGTTGTAGTCTGTGTACAATTTCAATGTTGATGTTGCAGGTCTCGTTTCAGCTATTGGCTATATTAAGAACACGAAGTGGCTAAGGCCGCTTCGGTCCGATCCTGCTCATAGGGATCCGAATGTGGTATGCGATTATCATAGTACTCATGTTCATCAGACTGAGAATTGTTGACAACTTAGGGATGAAGTAGCCCGAATACTAAAAAATGGGCACTTGCATGAATTTTTAAGTGACCGAGCGAAAGGAAATTATAAAACAGGGAAGAAAATAAGCAAGTTGAACCAGTGGATCCTCAACACATGAAAATATGATTATTGATGGGGCAGAAATTCCCCGGGGTCCAATGATGAAGAGGACAAAGGTCTCGATTACTCGGAAAAAAGGACCAGGAATCACGTGCTAGCGGGATCTATTTTCTTCAATAAAGAAGACGCAGAGGGTATCATTCAACCCTATAATGATGCTTTGGTAATTTCTGTCCTCATTAATAAATCTCAGGTTAAGCGTATGTTGACTGATCCAGGTAGTTCAACCAATATTATCCGTTGGAAACTGGCAGCTCGATTTCTCAACAGATTCAATATGGCGTGTGAAACTATGAAGGGTGAAATTGCTTTGCCAGTGAATATCGCCAGGACTATTCAGCAAACAAATTTTTATGTCACTGAAGGCGAGATGAGATATAATACATTATTTGGCAAACCATGGGTGCACCACAGAAGGGCAGAACCCTCGACGTTGCACTAAATGTTGAAATTTCCAACCTTGGAGGGTGTCAAAATGGTTCATGGGGAATAGCCGGGGGCAAGGGAGATGTTTTTAGTTGAAGAAGTAGCTCCAGTATCGAAGACATTACATTGTAGCAATATGTCCTATGTGGCATTACATGGGGAACAGCCGGCGACAAGGGACATACCTAGTCCAAATGGCATTGCATTGTAGCAGTATGTACCATAACTAGTTATAAAAGAAGTTTTCTCTTGGTCCTCCAGATCCATCCGAATCTAGTTGTATCCGGAGTAAGCGTCAAGAAAACTTAGCATTTCATGCCCTGCCGTCACATTAATTAATCGATCAATGTGGGGAAAAGAAAATGAATCCTTTGGACATGCTTTATTTAAATCCTTATAATCTATGCACATTTTGAATTTATTGCCTTTCTTAGGCACAACCACTATGTTAGCTAACCAGTCTGGGTATTGGACTTCCCTGATGGAACCCATTTTTAAAAGTCTTGGTATCTCCTCTTTGACGAACCATTACTTAACTTTGACCACTGATTTTCTATTCTACTTAAACGGAGGAAAATTCTGATCAAGACTTAGCTTGTAAGCCTTCACCTCCGGTGGTATACTTGTCATGTCTAAATGGGACCATGCAAAACAATCGGCGTTAGCTTGAAGACATTCAATTAATTCATGCCTGAGCTCCGGAGTTAACCCTGTGCCTAGGTATACCTTTCTATCCAGCATATGCACAAACAAAATAATTTCTTCTAGTTCTTCCACAGTTGATCTGGTTGAATTCGAATCATCCGGTAGCACGAACGACCGAGGAACACCGAAATCTTCGTCCTCAAAGTTAATATTTTCTTCTTCTTTCTTTGGGATGACTGGGCTCGAGTCCTGTGATTGCTATTTTACATTTTTTCCTTTGATTGACTCCTCTACAGCCTTTAATGCTAGTGCCTTGTAGCTACTTCTTCAACTGCAAACGTCTCCCTTGCCACTGGTTGTTCCCCATGAACTGTTTTTACACCCTATGGGGTTTTTAATGAGGCAATAATATACGTGTTACTTTTATAATGGTTTGGTTTTATGCGGTGTTAAGGCATAAAAGCTACTATGAACTCATTGGTGCTCTTTCGGACTTATTTTGAAAAGAATTGCCACCTAATTTTTAGGAAATTAGGAAAACCATGGGTGAAGGATTTATTCAAATACCTTGAAAAATCCTTCGTATTCCAGAGTTCTAGGTAAGGGTTCTAATGATCCCCTGGGAGAGGTGTTAGTCACCTCGGTATTAAGGATCCATATTATACGGTTGACCTTCGAATTCCAAAGTATGAGTATTTGCATGAACTGTCTATTTAGTATTTATTCTTGCAAAAATCTTGTCATTTTGTATATCATTTTGAAAAGGGATTTCGAAGATGTTCCTTTCATATATAAGATACATAGGTTCGGATTTATAATATACGGATAAAATAATTTCCCCTTTTTTGAATGTAAGAGTGATGTACTTTGTTTGGAAAAATAAGTATAAGATTGTTGTCTTATTTGAAAAATATGAACTTATTACATTTTTTGATATCTCCAATTTTATCCATGCTTGACTCATACTTTATTTGGTTTGACCCATATAACACGTTTGGAACACTTTATTCGAGAGCTCATATGTATACGAATGTATTTTATTTTAGGAAAATATTGGTTAAAACAATTTATGAAAATGGATTTGTGTTTTGGACTTTTATAGCCAACATTTGATTTTTGAAAGAGATCTTCCTATTTTGGGCCCAAATGAATTTGTTTTAGGAGTGTTTATATCCTCCCTTTTTTGTTTTCTTGAAAACTCCTTTTGTTTTTGGCCAACCCTAGCGTTATCATTTTTTGCCCAAAATCAGTGGGGTTTGGCCCCAAATTATACCAAGTTAGTGATAAAATACTTGCCTATTTTTACCCTTTAGTTCTAGAAGTCAAAACTCGATTTTGGCTTTGGAAAAAACAGTTCGTTTAACATATTTGCCATACTCAAAGCTTTTGAAATGCTCTTTATATTCTCTTGTTTTAAAGATTTAAACCCATGTCAAGCAGTTTAATTAATCCAATTTTTAGTTATCAAAAAATCGTTACGCTAAATCCGAGTTTTTGAAAGAAATGGTTTGGGGACTTAGAGTTAATTCAGACGGCATGAGCACCGTTATCCTAAGACTACTAGTTTGCACAATAAAGATTCCACTACAACATGAGCTTGTACAAGTTTTACAAATACGTAGAAACTAAAGAAAATGAAGGATAGCAATGAGCAAATAATGTACAGACTAGACTGTAACATGCCCCAGCCCGCTATTTTTACCCATGGCTGGGCCTTTTGCGCGCCAAGCTTTTTCTCCGTCTTTGCGGAATAAACATCTCTGAGGAAAGAATTTTCCTTATCGGGACTGAGGCCCAATAGGCAGACTGACTCGACCCGATTGGTCATGTGGTGAGGGAGGAAAGAAAAAGGGAAACCGATTAGTTATAATTTTTGAACTTGTCACTATTATACTAAAAAAAAAAAAGGAATATGCATCAAACATAGACATGTATATCAAGGCAGGCTCAACTATCACAATTATACTAAAAATAAAGGCCATGTACATCAAACATATACATCTATATTAAAATAGATTCTGCAAGCCAAGCTAGGCAGTTGTGCCAAGGCTTATGTGTGAATACCACCAGGCCTATTGGCTGGTCTTTGGTAATGAGGAGGAAGGGTAAGTCGTTGCCCCGTATTTTCGATGCCGCACAAGTTCCAAGGGGTTTCACGAACCCCAAGCATAGCTGGTCACGGGGGAAGGCTAAGACTGTGCCTCACCCTAAATTGCCTTGTCTCATGCCAATTCAGCCACAAAAATCAAAAGTAGATCTCAGGTTAAGCCATTACACAACAGTCCAGATTTCACCACACAATGTACTTCCACAAAACAAATAAATTCATGGACTTGAAGTGGCAAAATATAACCATACACACACTTATGAGAAAGGCCCCAAAACAGGCTAAATGAATCAAAGAAATACAAAACCAAGCCCACATTCATAAGGTGACACAACTGTGGCCTATAAGCTTATAAATGGGACAAGGTTAAAACAATATGTTCATAGAGAAAGATAACACAACTATGATATCAAAGATGGAAGAACTTGGGAAGATAGAGAAATCAGTACCAAACATACCACTATAAAGTAACTGGAGCATCTTTGCCTCTTACCAATGAAAAGAGCATATAGAACCAAAAAAGGACATGGCCATGGAAAGGAAAAAGGGGGGAGGGCAACTAATTTACTGTCAAGGGAAATTGATCAAAACCAAACAAGGGAAAAAGAGCAAGCCAAATTTGTAACTTTTCCTAACCTTCCATCCTTGCTTCTTATTTTGAACTTATGAGCACAGTTATTCCTTATTTGGGTCAAAGATAAAACCAAGCGTACAAGGTCACTGCCGACTCTAAACCGAGGCGGGGAATCTCACAAAGGCTTAGGGGGTAGAATCTAAGTGGTTTTTCAGTATTCCTGGCAATGAACCTCAGCCTCCACGAATCACAGAAGTGCCACGAGGCCTCTTATTTGAAGGAGACTTTTATGAACAGGCTAGGCCTGGCTTTCTTCTTCTCTTTTCTGTAAGGCCCCCTTTAAAAGGTCTTTCTTAAGTCATGTAGCTTGGTTCATTTCCTACCTTTTCTATGATCACAAAAAGGATGTATCTTTCAAAATTACCTAGCCTAGGACTTAATATAAAAAGATTCCAAATGCACATATTCAGAACAAATAGACCCATCCATTTTGCTAAGGTCAAAGCCATTTCCTAGAGGAAACAGGGCAGGTTAAGCTAATTCAAGTGATAGCATACATCTTATTCTAACTAACGTTAAGGGTGCACATGAACAAATCAGTATCAAAACATGCACATCATTCTCACAAAAAAAGGCCTAGGGAAGGTCTTACAAAAAATCAAGGCTCGTGGCAGTGTTATTTGTTCCAGGTTAAAGAAAGCTTGACATCATTTAGGACTTTTAGAGAGCATATTTAAAAACTGGCAGCTTTTAAATCTTACCTCTCCCTTACTACCCCAAGCATATAATAGACATATTAACTGATCAGGATTACTTGTTAACAAATGAAGGAGCTTTGAAGGCATTTGTTAAAGACAAGAGACTTCCAATGGGCAAGTTATACAGGCACTTAGTCAAAAACCTTAAAACAATTTTGACTCTCAGAAATGACCTTTCAATATACTTAAACTAATAAGAAGCTTTTGTCAAGGAGCAAAAAGAAAGGAAAAGAAAGCAAGAGATAGGTTTATGGCATGATCATAGTTTGGCAAACAAGGGATTCAATCATCACATAGGGAGCAGGTTCCAATCAATAAAACAAAGTGGCAAATTTTCAGACACCAGTCATGGATAAACAAGCTAAGCAAAGGTGGACAAAAGACATATGGCCAACAACAAAAGAAAATGGTAAATAACCAGTTGCCACTTAGTTTCTCATGGTGTGGACTTATATTAATACATTACACTTATCAGCTCCCATTTCTTATGCACAACTGGTTTAAACAAAAAAAAACTCAAAACAAGCAAACTCTTCAGATAAAAAGAAAACTTTTAGGAGACATGATGAAAATCATACAACACTTTTAAAAATATTGACAGTAGTTCATTTAAATCTAGGCGTATCATCCCCTCTCTTTAGACATAGCTAAACTGTTCTAATCTACTTAAGACCTTTGTGAGTCCTAAGATC
The DNA here is from genome assembly GCF_019175385.1 of Lycium barbarum. Lineage (NCBI taxonomy): Eukaryota > Viridiplantae > Streptophyta > Magnoliopsida > Solanales > Solanaceae > Lycium > Lycium barbarum. Next base: position 120,466,630 of record NC_083340.1, on the reverse strand, counting down.
ATGAGGGGAAGGTCAAAAAATGAGAGAAAATAGTCTTAGGCACTTGAAAGGGAAACAAGATGGGGTGGGGTCATCATCTCCCCATCTCCTTTCAGCAAAAAGGGATTCTGGGCCCCACTTGTCACTACCTCCAGTTCATGCCCAGGCTCACCTTTTCCTCTCCTAAAACTCTTTCCCCCTATCCTATGGCCTCACCCCCATTTTCTAATGACAACACTAGAGGCCTTAAGTAGGTTCAAAACAGCCTAACTCTGTCACATTTCCACAGTTAACTCATGAAACTATGCCCAACTTTTAAAGACTTTGGTTGCCAAGTTCAAACATGTTGCACTAGGAACAGACCCACCATAAAGATATACCAAATAAAAAAAAAACTAATGTCCCTAGCAATTTCAAACCAAAATTATAATCATGAAAGAATCTTTGCTCTTAACCACATTACATTTTAAAGAAACACACATTTCCTTTTCCATCAAGATCAAATCACACAGAGAGAAACAAAAATAGGCTCCAATCAATTACTCTATCCTTAGCCAAATTCTGAGACATTATACTCAACCCTTTCTTAGCCTTATTATTACTCCTTTTAAAGGAACTCAATTCACAACATCAAAAGGGAAAACAAAACATCCAGGACAGCCACATAAGGACAAAATAAGCAAAATCATATCAAGGTTCCCATTACCCCTCTTTCTTTTTGTCGTTTATCTTTACAATTAGCATAACTAAGTGATCAGTCCTCAAAATAAGATTTTTTTTCTTCACACAACATATTCATGGACCTTTCTACACATGATGGACCAAAATAGACTCACATATATACACATATTTCTTGTCAAAACTACCAATCCTTAAGCTCCTTTTTTTAATGCCATTTTTAGAGTGGATACATCTCATTACTAGATTAAAGAAAATATGACAATTGTCCTCTTGACAAGCTTATTAACTAAATGATTGACCATTTTGACTAAACATAGGCCCTCCAAAGATTGCCCTGAACTTAGTTTATTAGAGCAACATTAATGACCTTTTAGACTCAAACACAAGCACTTGCATATTCTATAGGTTCTACTCAGAGGTAGGTTTAGCAAGTTTCCATACTTACCATAAGAAAAACAATCAGACAAATGCAAGCCAAATGAAATACTTTTGATCAAATGTAAATCCCTTCCCCGCCCATAATCATTATTTTAAAACCTCTGTCTCAACATGTACTAATGTGACCCAAAATGCCAAGTTTTCAATCAAAAATAGATATTAATTAAATGAGGCAAACAGAGGTCAGGCCCCAGAAGGCACTTTATCCACCTGCAGCCATCAATACCTTAAAGGCCAAACGCATTACCAAGTAGAACAAATAGAATCCCACAAAAGCACATATTAAATCTTCAATCCTTAAACTAAAACACACTATTAATAGGCCAAACATGATTAGACTAAGTCCAATACATATCAGACCTTTAACTTCCAAACAAATAGATGATTAAGTTGGACAAACATGATCAGACTAGGTCCCTTCATAACAAATCTCCAACCCTTAGACAATATCCAGAACAGACACACTATCAGATGAATTACTCAACACCAGACCAAACACCTCATTTTAAGAGGGCCTTTAGCCCCTTTTTGAGTTAACCTTCAAGCCAAAACACATTTCCAAATGGACATAGCCAAGAATGTAAGTCAAATAAATCACTCCGAGGTACTATGACTTCTAACCAACCACTAAACCAAGCAATGTTACATAGAACTCATAGGAATAACCCCTCATGATACTTAACAGACCCTTTTGATTATAATTCAAAGCACAAGACTCATTACACACATCAAGCAAACATATTAACCTAAACTACATTCTAAACCACATATAAAAGCACTTAATCATATGAAATAAACATGATATAAATAGAGATCTAAATAGAAATCTAAATCAAACAAGCATATCAGCTTATACTATATTCTAAACCACACATAATACTCTTAATCACAATTAAAGAAGCATGATATAGACGGAAAATCTAAATGGAAATCCACATCAAACAATCACATTAGCTTAAGCTATATTCTAAACCACACATAATCACATTAAATAAGCATGATATAGACAGAAATCTAAATAGAAGGCAATAAACTAAAAAGTTTTTACATTTTGCGAGTGCAACCGAGGAAAGGCTTCCATCCTTCCAATGCCAAACTCAGCTACCAACACCACAACCAAAAAAAATGCAGAAACTTTAGATCTAAAAAAAAACTGAAGCCTTTCGGCTAAGCTTAAAACTTTGACTGAAGGAAACTTTAAAACTTTGAAAATTCTGTAATTTTAAATCTTTCTCGGTTCCAACCTCCTCTTTTTTGAACACATACGGTTCTATTTATAGAACCCCTAGAGTACCTCTTAGAATTCAAACAACAGATGTGGGACTTGTAAATTTATACAAATCTTCACTCAAAATTCCAATACACGGCCTAGATTTGAGGTAAAAATGAAATCAACAGCTCACATTACAACATAATGACGAAAAATGTAAAGAAAAAGAGGGAGTTGTACCTTTAGGGGCTGTTTGGCCGGATTTTGTAGAGAGAAGGACAAAGACATTAATGCTTCAGCCTCTCCTTCATGCTACACAATTACTGCATGATGGGACAAGACCTAAAAATAGGCGAGGTGGTTGAAGTGGCAGTGGGACGGCGCTAGGGTTTTACCCCTAGCCGCCTCTCCCTTTTCCCATTTGCAAAATGACCCCTAGGGTCTGAAATGAAATGGGAGGGAAGGAGTATATTATCCCCCCTCCTTTTAATTCACTAGTGGCCCGGGTCTGGTCTATATTGGACTGGGCCTGGTTTCCTTTTATTATTTTTTTTTTAAAAAACGAGCCTGGTATATGTACACACACACACATATATACATGGCGTTTATATATATGTATGGAGGGTCGAGGATAAATATCCCAAATAAAAATACCAATTATTATCCTACTAGAACTTAATAAATTTTAAAACATGACTCATTAAAAATCATTTTGTAGATACTGGTCCCAAATTAATTAACCAGATAATTTATCAATTAAACAACTACGCAAACACACAGAATCAAGGTTTGAGGGTAAAATGGTCAATTCTTTTAATTATTCAAAATGCCTTGGACAATAAAATAGAATAAATTACTCATTAATCTAATTTTCCTTGATTAAATCAATTAAGTAAATAATTATTCAAAATGGTTTTTTGCCTTTGATTAATTGCAATAAAAATATTCCTTGAATGTCCTATGTGTGGCCGGACCCTGACTTCTGAGTTTCTTTCATATCTCAAGATATACTAGAATTCAGGCCACCTGTAGTTTGACTTGATTAAAGACTTTAAGTGATTTAGTAAAAAAGTCCTGAGACTCCCGATGTTGTGACCGAGGTTTCCCTGGATGGTGGTTAGAGTATGGCCAACTCTTGGGTTTTGAGTCTACCTATATATCCCTGGTCTGTGGGAATCAGACCACATGTAGTTCGACTTGCTGGAGAATAGCATCCCCCCTTTTGCGGGAATACCTTCGGATTTTACCAGTGTGTATCCGACTGGTCGCGGTTTTTTAGCAAAATAGATGGATTATGGCTGAGTCTAAGCTTGGATAGCTTCCAAGTCCTGGTCGGAGAGCTTGACTCTCATGGGCACCCTAGCTTGGCTGGTTGCATAAGAAAAAGTTCCATGTTTGCCCCGCAATTCGTCTGGATCAGGTTCAGCAGGTTGGCTCTCTCTTAGAGGTTGTGCACCTGCTTCTAAAATTTGACAATATTGTAGATATCTTTGTGATATTTGTATGAATGGCCCTTTTAGTAGCAGGAAAGTAAACGTGCAGTGGCCCTCTCGGCTGTATGTATGAATAGCCCTCTTGGCCGTATGCATGAATGAATGGCCCTCTCCGCAGTATGTATGATTGGCCCTCTCCGCAGTATGTATGAATGGCCCTCTCCGCAGTATGTATGAATGGCCCTCTCGGTAGCAGAAAAGTAAACGTGTAATGGCCCTATTGGTAGTATGTATGAATGAATGGCCCTCTCGGCAGTATCTATGCATTAATGGCCCTCTCGGCAGTATGTATGAATGAATAGCCCTCTTGGCAATATGTATGGATGAATGGCCCTCTCCGCAGTATGTATGAATGAATGGCCCTCCCGGTAGTATGCATGAATAAATAGCCCTCTTGGCAGTATGTATGAATGAATAGCCCTCTCGGCAGTAGGAAAGTAAACGTGCAATGTCCCTCTCAGCAGTATGAAAGTAAACGTGCAATGGCCCTCGCAGTAGCAGGAAAGTAAACATTGCAATGGCCCTCTCGGCAGCAGAAAGTAAACGTACAATGGCCCTCTCGGCAGCATGTATAAACGAATTGAAAGGAATTTCAAGAATGGAACAATCAAAAGGAATTAAAATATGATAGATATGGCCCTTGTGGGTGAATTATCTTCCTTTCATTCGTAGTATGGGTCGTGACCCTCGTGGTCGAATATGCCCCTTTATATTTGTCATGACCCTCTCAGCTGGGATATGTCTTTGTGCTCATTCACCATGAACCTTTTGGCCTGATATGTCTTTGTGCTTGTTTGTTGTAGGACCCTCGTGGTCGGGTATGTCTTTTTTCGTTCATTCTTTTCATGACCTCTATGGTCGAACATGCCTTGGCCATTCGTTTGTTTTGCTGGCCCTTTTGGTCGAATTTATATATATATATATATATATATATATATATATATATATATATATATATATATATATATATATATTAGGCTCATCGTCCTAACCATTTTGGTCGGATGAGTCTTTTCAACTCATTTCTACTGTGACCCTTTTGGTCTTTCCTTGTTGGGCCGAGCCATGGGCAGCCCAGTTAGTGGCGTGCCTGTTGTCCTGTTATAATAATGCATCCATAGAAAAATTGTGAGTTTCCTAAAGGACCAATTAGTGTCATTTTTTTCCCGTCTGCTGGCTCCTCTTGACGTTCTTCGGAACCCTCTTGGGTTGGATATTTCGAGAGATGGTTTTAGAGCGTACTTATACTAATGGGTGTATTTTGAAAATATAAAGTAAAAATTACTTAAAGCACATTGGTCTATATATATTTTTTGGAAAAATCTTTTGTCATGACATGTGAATTTGAGCGAGGTCTTCCAAACCTTTCGGGAGGTATGATTGCTGATTTCCGAACTGATGGAAGAATTTTAAGATCTTTCTCGAAAATTCCGTCTCAATTTTGGGTTTGCCTTGAGTGGCCCTTCTACTTCTCATTACGCGGGAATTTTTGAGGTTCCTCAAAAATTCTGTCCCATTGTAGGGCTTTGTTTTCCTATCTCCCTATTGATTGTTCCCGATAGGAATTTTTGAGACCCTCTCAAAAATTCTGCCCTAGTGTAGGGTTGACGCTGGCCGATTCTTGTATCGGTCCTCGTAGTTTGATCTCATCGATTCTATCCTACTTTATTGTCTTTGAGGTTTTCCTAATGGCTTCTAGGTTTTCTTTGATGATGACAGGGCTCGAAAGCGCCTACGTATCCCGTCGCAGCAGGAATTCAGGTCGAACATAGTTCAGGACAAAGTAATTGAGTTTTGGATTTTACTAATAATATGATCGGGTCCGATATGGACTACCTACGTATCCCACCATAGGGAACTCAAGTCAATGCGTAGTTAATTTACAAAGAAGGATACACATTTATCATTCCATTATGGAAGTGCGATTACAACGAAATGATAAGGCGATTACAAGCAAATGGAATCCTAAATGTAGTATCTCTTGAGGGCGTCTGCATTAATAACTTTAGGACACTCTTTGTTACACCTTGGAAAATTCCCTGTCTGTTACACCTCGGAAAGTTTCCCGTGAACGTACAACGAATAGACTGACGAAGAATATGAGGGTACAATGTTTTACTAAGAAGGGAATGACTATTTATAGGCTTTGAAAATGTGGAAGTTGTAGATTTGCACTTTGGCCCAGTTGGTCGTAAAATAGAATACGGCCCGTAAAGTGGTTTACGGACCGTAAACTGCCATCGTCCTTCAAACTTCCAAAATTTCAACTTTCTGCCAAATGTCTAAATGGTTAAATACGACTCAGAAAACGGACCGTAAATTGAAATACGGCCCGTAAACTGCAACCGTAAACCACCATAACTCCAATATACCTTTCTGGTTTTGTTATGCTTAAATACGGTCGTGAAGGGCGGATCGTAAACCAGAATACGGCCCATAAACTGGGTTTACGGCCACTGTGCACTCCGACTACTGTTCATAAAAATTAGATTTTGTGATTAATATAAGGGACCCTTTCTCATTCATTTTCATTTTATTTCCACTCTCCACAAGTCAAGAAACATCTAGAACTCTTTCTACTCTTCATCCACAAGAGAATCAAAGGAAAATCAAGATCAACAACACCAAATCCATGAAATCAAGAGTGTGAAACTCATCAAAGTTCATCTACACCAAGAAATTGCAAAGGAAGCGAAGTAGGGTTTTTGGTATAGAAGAGTATTGCTACTCAAGGCTCGTTCCTACCACAACTAAGGTAAGTTTTATGACTTTCTCACGATGATTGAAGTATTTATACATTGAAACACTTGGATTATAAAAGAGTGTAATAAATGGGTCCTGAATGAGTGAATAGTGTCATGGTTGAATGATAGTTAGATTGAATCATGAATGTGGGGATGCTGTGATTATGAAAACATTATAAATGATGTTTAGACCATGAAATAAGCATTATACATGGGGAGACGCGATAATGAGCTACGACCATAGATGTGAAAGAATTGGAGAGAAATGGTGGATTATGCTCAATGTATATAAATGATGATTGTTGGTTTCAATATTGTGAGTGTTGTTGTGAATGTTTGGGAGTTGATATAGAATACGGGAAAAGTAGTACAAACAAAGGAAATGCTGCCCAATTTTCCCTAGAATTAGTAGCACGTTCTTATAGTTGATTAACTAACGTAATGTGAATCCTCTCTTGAAGGTAGAGACGTGATATTAGAGGAGAGCAAGTGAACGCTAGACTATTTAAACTACAAATGTATGTAAGGTTTATCCCTTCCTTCAAAGGCATGAATCCCTTGAGTCCTCTATGATCTTTCCATATGATGAAGCTTATGAGTCCGAAAACATACCGAATTACATACGAACATGATAGTGATGATGATGAGCTATAGTGTAACGATCCGAGCGTTCATGATATGATGATCCTATGATGCCATTATTGTTATGACTCACCTTATGCACTACTTCCTTCAAGGTGAGGCAAAGTACTCATAAATGCTCATAATATGATCGGGGGTTCACGACTTTACGTCACCTCGACATAGCCAGGATTGTTTTCAAAGTCTAATCTATGTTCCTAATGATAAATGTGAAATAGTGCTAGCTTATGATATGCTTATGTTGCGTATAGAATGTCTAGCTATGATAAAATTATGATATATATATATATATGTTCATGAGACGTGTAAAAGTGATATGTAATGATTGTTTTGTAATGATAAGATTCCACCACTAGTTGGCCGGGCATGTCACCGCTAAGGCGGGCTGCATATGATTTCACCGATCCTAGATGGCCGGGCATGATCACCGCTAAGGCGGGCTGCTATGTATACACCGAGCCTAGAGGGCCGGGCATGATCACCACTAGTGGGCGGCATATGATGGTTACCCGGATGCGGGTTAACAACGAGGATTATGATGTGATGATACACATGAGGTGATGATATATATATATATGATGTGATGATATATGTGATATGATGACGTACGTACTATGATTATGAAAATATTATATGTGTAAGGGATGTAATTGTCTATGACACTTATGCAGGTTATATCCTTCTCTTGTGACTCATGATCTTTCTATCTTATTTATTTCATTCCTGCCTTACATACTCAGTACAATGTTCGTACTAATGTCCGTTTTCTTTGGACGCTGTGTTCATACCCACAGGTAGACAGGGAGGCGAGCTTGAGCCAGACTCGTAGGAGCTGTTAGCTGACTGAAAGCACTCCTTTGTTCCGGAGGTGCTTGTTTATTCTTTTATGTATATTTGTATATGTATTTTGGGCTCGACGGGGCCCTGTCCCGTCTATGTGAGTTGTACTCCATTAGAGGCTCGTAGATACACAGTGTGGGTCAGGTGTCTCACGAGTTTGATATTTTGCATACGCATGTATACATATATATTATTTTGATAAGCCCAAAGGCTTATGTATATAAAAGTATTATGTTTTGAAATGTAAAATGATTTTCTTATAAATCGAGTATGAAGTGATACAGGAATATCTAGCGAGCACGATAAGAGATAAGGATGAGTGGTGCTCGGTGGTTAGCCCCGGGTAGCCGTCGCGGCCCCTAGCTAGGTCGTGACAAAAGTGGTATCAGAGCAGTTCGGTTCTAGGAAGTGTCTACGAGCCGTGTCTAGTAGAGTCTTGTTTATGGTGAGTTACGTGCCACATCAGTAAACAAGCGGCTACGGGGCATTTAGGAAAAATGACCATCTTTCTTCTTATGCGATCGTGCGATAGAGCCATGTATAAGATTTTGTTCTCCCTAATAGTGTGTTGTGATTTCAGAAATGCCGCCAAAGGGAAAAGCTACAGCAGCCCAGAAGGGCAATACTACGACAAAGAGGCGGGTAGAAAGAGAGCCTCCGGTGAATATTGAAGAGGGTGAATCGCATAATGAGGCTCCCTCTAATACTTCTTCTACCCCACCTAATGTGGAAGAGCAAGGAGGAGCTTCAGCTCCAGTTCCTCCACCGGTTGCTTCGGGTTAACAAATGACCGAGGCCATACACTTATTGACACAGTTGGTTGCCGCCCAGGCACAACGGCAAAATGCGAGCCCAAGTGATCGGTCAGCTAGTACGAGAGCCCGTGACTTCATGACTTTAAATCCTCCGGAGTTCTTTGGGTCAAAGCCGGATGAAGATCCGCAAGGCTTTATTGATGAGATGTTGAGGACCCTCAAAATTATTCATGCCTCCGAAACTGAATCCGTGGAGTTGGCCTCTTATAGACTCCGGGATGTGGCGGTTTTATGGCATAACAACTGGGTACTATCAAGAGGAGAGAATGCTCCTTCTCCGGTTTGGCAAGAGTTCGCAGATGCATTTATTAGTCACTATTTGCCACCCGAGGTCCGCCGAGCTAGAGCGGATAGATTTCTAAATTTGAGGCAAGGAAATATGAGCGCCCGGGAGTATAGCATGCAATTTAATTCCTTGGCTAGATATGCCCCGACTATGGTGGCCGACATGGGAGATCGTGTACATAGATTTGTGAGTTGCCTGGGGCCACATTTGTTCAAGGATTGCTTGATGGCTTCATTGCAAGATGGGATGGACATTTACCGTATACAGGCCCATGCCCAGAACATAGAGGGGCGACATCAACCATCGATGAGTGATCGTGATATGGACAGGAGGCAAAGCAAGAGGGCTAGATCTATGGGAGCGAGCAGCGAGTACAGAGGGGGATCGAGGCAGAATTATTCTAGGCAATCAGGCCAGACGGCGACTAGCGCATTTCCTAGATTTCAGATAGAAGATTTGACCGCTCCTTTCGCTCGGGGCAGGGTCAGAGCTTGGGGGCTTGAGGTTCCCAATTTAAGGGTGATTATAATCAAGGGAGACCCCCAGTTCCACGATGTAGTTGGTGTCGTAAATTACACTAAGGGCCATGTCGCCAGGACACAGATGCCTGTTATGTTTGTGGGCAGACTGGGCATATGATGCGAGATTGTCCCTCACGGTATGGTAGAGGTGGGGTTCAGCCCAACGGTTCAGCAGCTGGTTCCTCGTCAGTGCGCTCGGTAGGGCAGGCTCCCCAGATGTCAGCAGGCCGAGGTAGAAGCAGAGAGGTAGCATCTACTTCAGGTGCCACCCAGCCCCGCGTATATGCTTTAGCCGGACGACAGGATCTCTAGTCCTCCCCGGATGTGGTTACAGGTATATTGTAACATTTCTGGGCCATGTCATTTCAAATGATGGTATTCGAGTCGATACTAAAAACATTGAGGCTGTGAAGACTTGGCCAAGGCCTACGACACCTACAGAAGTCCGTAGTTTTCTAGGGTTGGTAGGTTATTACAGAAGGTTCGTAGAGGGTTTCTCGTCTATTTCAGCCCTATTGACGAAGCTAACCCAGAAGTCGGAAAAATTCCAATGGAGTGATGCTTGTGAGCGCAGCTTCCAGGAGTTGAAAAGTAGATTGACCTCAGCTCCGATCTTAACACTTCCGGAAGGGCCAGATGGCTATGTTGTGTGTTGTGACGCTTCCGGTGTTGGATTAGGATGCGTATTGATGCAGCATGGCAAGGTTATTGCATATGCTTCGAGACAATTATGGAAACATGAAAAGAATTATCCGACTCATGATCTTGAATTGGCTGCGGTCATTCATGCGTTGAAGATATGGAGACATTATTTGTATGGTGTGCACGTCAACATCTATACAGATCATAAGAGTCTCTAATATATTTTTAAACTGAAGGAGTTAAACCTGCGGCAGAGGTGGTGGTTAGAATTATTGAAGGATTATGATGTGAATATTTTATACCACCCCAGAAAAGCGAATGTAGTAGCCGATGCGCTTAGCCACCGATCCATGGGCAGTCTATGTGAAGTCCCTCCAGAAAAGAAAGAAATGGTTCGTGAGCTCCATCAATTAGCTAATCTTGGAGTAAATTCCATTGATTCGGGTAGTGCAGGTATTAGCATTAATGACCCCACAGTTTCATCTTTGAATATAGAAGTGAAGGAACGGCAGTATGAAGATTCCCAGTTAAGCCAGTACAAAAACTTATCTCATAAAAAAGAGAAGTCACCATTTGAAGTTTCCACAGATGGGATCCTTAGATACCGAGGCAGACTATGTGTGCCGGATGTGGCAGAATTGCGCCGACGGATTATAGAGGAAGCACATCATTCTCGGTATTCTATTCATCCAGGTGCAACCAAAATGTATCAGGATGTCAAATTTCTATATTGGTGGGATGGCATGAAGAGGGACATAGCAGTATTCATAGCACAATGTCCAAATTGCCAACAAGTAAAAGCCGAGCATCAAAAGCCAGGAGGATTATTACAGGCAGTGCAAATCCCTACTTGGAAATGGGAAGTAATCAATATGGATTTTATTGTGGGATTGCCCCGTTCACGAGGGAAATATGACTCTATATGGGTGATCGTGGACAGACTCACAAAAACAGCTCATTTTCTTGCAGTTAGAACCACGTATTCAGCGGAAGATTATGCTAGGTTGTACTTAAAAGAAATTGTGCGACTTCATGGAATTCCATTATCCGTTATTACAGACAGAGGGGCACAGTTTACAGCCAAGTTTTGGAAGTCCTTCCAAGAAGGTCTTGGCACTCAAGTCAAGCTCAGCACGGCATTTCATCCACAGACCGATGGACAAGCCGAACGTACTATCCAGACCTTGGAGGATATGCTACGGGCATGTGTGCTGGATTTTGGTGGTAGCTGGGACGAACATTTACCCCTTATTGAATTCGCATACAATAATAGCTACCATTCCGGTATTCAAATGGCTCTGTATGAAGCATTCTATGTAAGAAAGTGTAGATCTCCAATTGGATGGTTTGAAACCGGAGAAACACAATTAATAGGCCCCGAATTGATTCAACAAGCTGTCGAAAAGGTTAAAGTGATCCGAGACCGACTGTTGACAGCCCAAAGTCGCCAAAAGTCTTATGCAGATAAACGCCGACGAAACTTGGAATTTCAGGTTAATGATTGGGTATTTCTGAAAGTATCGCCAATGAAAGAGGTGATGAGATTTGGCAAGAAAGGGAAGCTAAGTCCTAGATACATTGGACCCAATAAAATTGTCCGTAAAATGGGTCATGTAGCCTATGAACTGGACTTGCCTTCGGAGCTTGAAGCAGTTCATCCAGTCTTCCATATTTCGATGCTCCGCAAGTGTGTCGGAGATCCCAAAAAGATTGTCCCGATAGATGATGTGCAGGTGACAGAAAATCTAACCTATGAAGAAGTGCCTATGGCCATTCTAGACAGGCAAGTGCGAAAACTTCGAAATAAAGAAGTAGCGTCAGTTAAAGTCTTGTGGCGAAACAATAACCGAGAGGAAATAACGTGAGAAGCGGAAGACAGTATGAAGTCCAAGTACCCGTACTTATTCCAACACCCAGGAGAAATTCAAGGTGAAACGCCAGCAATATAAGGTATGTATGCATTAAATGAAGTGTAATAATTAAAGTATCTGAACACCCCTACTCCCATCATTTCTTAGAAATTTATTGTGTTATGGCCCTGTGAGGCAATGGTATGATATTATGGGTTGTTATGACAGGACGGTAGCGCCATATTACAGGGGAAACTCTGGCGAATTTTTTCTAGAATCCCCACTAACTTAACATTCGAGGACGAATGTTCCAAAATGGGGGGAGAATGTTACACCTCGGAAAGTTTCCCGTGAACGTACAACGAATAGACTAACGAATAATATGAGGGTACAATGTTTTACTAAGAAGGGAATGACTATTTATAGGCTTTGAAAATATGGAAGTTGCAGATTTGCTTTTTTGGCCCAGTTGGTCGTAAAATAGAATACGGCCCGTAAAGTGGTTTACGGACCGTAAACTGCCATCGTCCTTCAAACTTCCAAAATTTCAACTTTCTGCCAAATGTCTAGATGGTTAAATACGACTCAGAATACGGACCGTAAATTGAAATACGGCCCGTAAACTGCAACCGTAAACCACCATAACTCCAATATACCTTTCTGGTTCTGTTATGCTTAAATACGGTCGTGAAGGATGGACCGTAAACCAGAATACAGTCCGTAAACTGGGTTTACGGCCACTGTGCACTCCGACTACTGTTCATAAAAATCAGATTTTGTGATTAATATAAGGGACCCTTTCTCATTCATTTTCATTTTATTTCAACTCTCCACAAGTCAAGAAACATCAAGAACTCTCTATACTCTTCATCCACAAGAGAATCAAAGGAAAATCAAGATCAACAACACCAAATCCATGAAATCAAGAGTGTGAAACTCATCAAAGTTCATCTACACCAAGAAATTCCAAAGGAAGTGAAGTAGGGTTTTTGGTATAGAAGAGTATTGCTACTCAAGGATCGTTCCTACCAAAACTAAGGTAAGGTTTATGACTTTCTCATGATGATTGAATTATTTATACGTTGAAACACTTGGATTATAAAAGACTGTAATAAATGGGTCCTGAATGAGTGAATAGTGTCATGGTTGAATGATAGTTAGATTGAATCATGAATGTGGGGATGTTGTGATTATGAAAACATTATAAATGATGTTTAGACCATGAAATAAGCATTATACATGGGGAGACGCGATAATGAGCTACGACCATAGATGTGAAAGAATTGGAGAGAAATGGTGGATTATGCTCAATGTATATAAATGATGATTGTTGGTTTCAATATTGTGAGTGTTGTTGTGAATGTTTGGGAGTTGATATAGAATACGGGAAAAGTAGTATAAACAAAGGAAATGCTGCCCAATTTTCCCTAGAATTAGTAGCGCGTTCTTATAGTTGATTAACTAACGTAATGCGAATCCTCTCTTGAAGGTAGAGACGTGATATTGGAGGAGAACAAGTGATGGCTAGACTATTTAAACGACAAAGGTATGTAAGGTTTATCCCTTCCTTCAAAGGCATGAATCCCTTGAGTATTCTATGATCTTTCCATATGATGAAGCTTATGAGTCCAAAAACATACCGAATTACATACGAACATGATAGTGATGATGATGAGCTAAAGTGTAACGATCCGAGCGTTCATGATATGATGATCCTATGATGCCATTATTGTTAAGACTCACCTTATGAACTACTTCCTTCAAGGTGAGGCAAAGTACTCATAAATGCTCATAATATGATTGGGGGTTCACGACCTTACGTCACCTCGACATAGCCAGGATTGTTTTCAAAGTCTAATCTATGTTCCTAATAATCAATGTGAAATAGTGCTAGCTTATGATATGCTTATGTTGCGTATAGAATGTCGAGCTATGATAAAATTATGATATATATATATATATATGTTCATGAGACGTGTAAAAGTGATATGTAATGATTGATTTTGTAATGATAAGATTGCACCGCGCCTAGTTGGCCGGGCATGATCACCACTAGTGGGCGGCATATGATGGTTACCCGGACGCGGGTTAACGACAAGGATTATGATGTGATGATACACATGAGGTGATGATATATATATATATATATATATATATATATATATATATATATATATATATATATATATATATATATATATATATATATATATATATGATGTGATGATATATGTGATATGATGACGTACATACTATGATTATGAAAATATTATATGTGTAACGGATGTAATTGTCTATGACACTTATGCAGGTTATATCCTTCTCTTGTGACTCATGATCTTTCTATCTTATTTATTTCGTTCCTGCCTTACATACTCTGTACAATGTTCGTACTGACGTCCTTTTTCTTTGGACGCTGTGTTCATGCCCACAGGTAGACAGGGAGGCGAGCTTGAGCCAGACTTGTAGGAGCTGTTAGCTGACTGAAAGCACTCATTTGTTCCGGAGGTGCTTTATTATTCTTTTGTGTATATTTGTATATGTATTTTGGGCTCGACGGGCCCCTGTCCCATCTATGTGAGTTGTACTCCATTAGAGGCTCGTAGATACACAGTGTGGGTCAGGTGTCTCACGAGTTTGATATTTTGCATACGCATGTATAGATATAGATTATGTTGATAAGCCCAAAGGCTTATGTATATAATAGTATTATGTTTTGAAATGTAAAATTATTTTCTTATAAATCGATTATGAAGTGATAGAGGAATATCTAGCGAGCACGAAAAGGGATAAGGATGAGTGGTGCTCGGTGGTTAGCCCCGGGTACTCGTCGCGGCCCCTAGCTAGGTCGTGACACTATCGTTGCATAGTAAATAGACTAATGTAGGGTATGAAGCATATGATATTTCTATAAGTAAGAAGCAGTGCTTAATGGTTCTAATTGAGATTCCAAAGATGTTTGAGGCAAGGGAAGAAAGTTCGTCACGAAAGGCGACGTATACGTTGTGTATCGGAAAGGATTTGCAAAGTACCGAGATAAATATTGTCTTAATGATGTCTTAAAGAAGAGTTCTAATGCCCCTTAGATTGCTAATGAGGTGTTAAAAAAGTGTTAAGAAGGTTCCATAAAGATTGGAGATCAAACGGGTCTGCGAGAACAAGTTTCGGGAAAGTTGTGGATTATACGGTCCTTTATACGGACCGTATAAAAGATACGGCCCGTATATTTGACCGTATAAGCTGCCCAGAAAAGGGATCTCCACTGGAACCGTTATACGGTCACACATACGGACCATATAAATTATACGGACCGTATGTGTGTCCGTATAACTTGGTCGGGACAGATTTTTAAGTTGATATAAGGGACCCCAAGTTCATTTATTTCATTTCATTTTTCTCTCCACACCTAAAGAAACCTCTAGAACTCTCTCCACTCTTCATCTACAATAATCCAAGAGAAATTAAGGATCAACTTCATCAAACCAAGGGAATCAAGTGCAAGAAGCTCACTAAGGTTCATACAAGACAAGAAATCTCCTTGGATTGAAGCTAGGGTTTTTCTTCAAGTGAAGTATTTTCATCCGAACTTGCTCCTACCCAATCAAAGGTAAGTTTTATGATTCTTACATGTTATTTATACTATTGAGGGGTTGAAAGACTTGGATTATAGAAGGAGATAGAAGAGGGGTTAAAAATATGAGAATAGTGGCATTTGTGAGTAATAGATTAATATGAATCATGATTCTTGATATGTTGTGATTATAGTTATGTAATAAATGATATTAAGAACATGGAAGAAATATTATATGAGGATGAATGTAATGTTGTATTATGACCATGGTTATGGTTGCCCTTGAAATGGAAGTAGGAGAATTGAATAATGTGTGGTTGATGAAGATTGTTGAGTATGATATTATGAATATTGCTATTGACGTTTGGGAGTTGATATATGATAAGGAGAAAGTTGTGTAAACAAAGGAGATGCTACCCAATTTTCTGTAGCTTTAGTTCAAGCATGCTTATGTTATCGATTATCTAATATTAGTGCGAACTCTCTTGAAGGTAGAAACGTGAATATTCGAGGGGAACGTTCAAGTGATAAAGTAGCTAAACGAAAAGGTATGTGAGGCTAGTTCCTTCTTTATAAGGCATGATTCCTATGACCTGAATTTCCCTATCTCTTCATGACTTTCTTACATTCCGGAAAGTATGAGCCTATGATATAAAGAGCTTCTCATGAGATAAAGTTAAGAAATATGTTATGAATATGATAATGATGATGATGAGTTCAAGTCTAGAAATTCTAAAGCTCATGACACGATTCTTATGAAGTAAATAATTCCTTGATATTATTCATTGTTGTTACACTCACCTTATAATACTAGTTCCTTCAAGGTGAGGCAGGATGATTATGACTATTATATAATGGAATTGGGGGATCTCGACCTTACGTCACCCCGATAGAATTATAGTTGTCCTTGAGTTCTTACACATGCATTATGATAAGTACATGATGATGAGATTACACCACGCCTATATGGTCGGGCAGACACCGCTAAGGCGGGTAGCGTATACACCATGTCTAGATGGCATGGCCTGACACTACTAATGGGTGGCATGAGATGTTTACCCCGGACGCGGGAGGCCTGGACGCGGGAGGCCTGGACGCGAGATAATAATGATCACACCGTAGCTATATGGACGGGCAGCTTATATATATGCATATATGATATGCCGATGTTATAAAGTAAGTTAGCATGCATTATTTTAGTCCTAAGTGAGAGTTAGTTACAGGTTGTTCCTTACTTGATGTATCCTTGCTTCATTGATATATTATTATTGTTTATGCCTTACATACTCAGTACAATTTTCATACTGACATCCTTTCTTTTTGGACGTTGTGCTCATGTCCACATGTAGATAGAGAGACGGTGCAGATCCATAGGAGCCGATCAGCAGATTTACGAGAGCACTCCATTATTCCGGAGGTGCTGTTTGGTATATATTATTTTGTGTACATATGTTTTGGGCATGATGGGGTCCTGTCCCGTCTTTATGTCTAGTACTCTAGTAGAGGCTCGTAAATACGTATGTGTGGGTAATATGATGTCATGAATTCATCATTGTATATTTGTATATAATTTTTGTAGCCATGAGAGTTCACGTATATATATAGGCATACGTTGCCCTTGAGATTATATATGTTAAGGTTGGGTTTAATGACTAGAAGGATGGGTGGTGCTCGGTAGTCAGCTCCGGGTACCCGTCATGGCCCCTAGTCAGGTCGTGACAAAAGTGGTATCAGAGCAGTTCAGCCCTAGGGTGTGTCTACGAGCCGTGTCCAGCAGAGCTTCGTATATGGGTGTGAACTGTGCCACACTTATAAACAAGAGGTTACGGGGCATTTAGGAAAAATGACCATTCTTCTTCTTACTAGATCGTGCGATAGAGCCATGTTATAAGATTTTCCCCTCCCTAACGGTGTGTTATGATTTTAGCAATGCCGGTAAAGAAAAAGGCCACAGCCGCCCCAGAAGGGCAAGGCTACAACAGAAAGGTTGATAGAAAGGGAGCCGCCAACTAATGTAGAAGAAGGTGAATCATATAGTGAGGTCCCATCAAATACCTCTCACACTCCGCCTATTATAGAAGAGCAAGAGGGGGCTTCAATCCCAGCTCTTATGCCTCTAGTTCCTTCACCGTCCGCTTCGGGTCAACAAATGACTGAAGCCATTCAGCTATTGACACAGTTAGTTGCCGCTCAGGCATAGCGGTAGAGTATAGGTCAAATTGACAGGGCAACTAGTACTCGAGCCCGGGATGTTATGATTTTAAACCCTCCAGAGTTTTTTGGGTCAAAGCCAGATGAAGACACGCAAGGTTTTATTGATGAGATGTTAAGAACATTGAAAATTATTCATGCCACCGATACTGAATCTGTGGAGTTGGTATCTTATAGATTCCGGGATATGGCGATCATTTGGTATAATGTTTGGATATCTTCAAGAAAAGAGAATGCACCTCCTCCCGTTTGGCAAGAATTTGTGGATGCTTTTCTTCGTCACTATTTGCCACCCGAGGTCTATTGAGCTAGGGAGGATAGATTCTTAAATTTGAAATAAGGAAGTATGAGTGCCCGGGAGTATAGCCTTCATTATAATTCATTGGCTAGATATGCTCCGACTATGGTGGCCGATATAGGAGATCAAGTGCATAGATTTGTGAGTGGCCTAGGGCCATATTTGTTCAAAGATTATTTGACAGCCTCATTGCAAGAGGGGATGAATATTTCTAGTATTCAAGCCCATGCCCAGAATTTAGAAGAGCAGAAACATCAACAAAGGGGTGAGCGCAATATTGACAGAGGACAGAGTAAGAGGGCCAGATCTATGGGTACCGGTAGCGACTATAGAGGGGGATCTAGGCAGTCACACTCTAGATACTCAGGCTAGTCAGCAACTAGTGCACCACCTCGGTTTGCAGGTAGGAGATTTGATCGCCCCGTTCATTTAGGACAGGGTCAGAGTTCGAGGGTCTCAGGTTCTCAGTTTGGGGGTGATCCTAGCCAGCAGAGACCACCAGTGCCGCGATATAGCCAGTGCGGTAGATTACATTCCAGACAGTGTCACCGAGGCTCAGATGCTTGCTATGCCTGTGGCCAGGTTGGGCATATGATGCGAGATTGTCCATCGATGAGTGGTAGAGTTGGGGCTCAGCCCACAGGGTCAGCGGCTGGTTCTTCTTCTATGCGCCCGATAGGGCAGACTGCCCAGATTCTAGCAGGTCAAGGTAGGGGCAGAGGAGGAGCATCCAGTTCAGGTGGTACCCAGCCCCGTATCTATGCTCTAGTTGGATGACAGGATCTTGAGTCCTCTCAGGATGTGATTACAGGTATACTATCTATATTCTCTCATGAGGTTTATGCATTGATAGATTTGGGTTCTACGTTATCTTATATTACTCCATATATTGCTGGTCGTATTGGGGTAAAACCCGAGCCAATTAAACCTTTTGAGGTATCTACATCGATTGATGATCCCGTAATGGCTAGACAAGTATACAAAAATTATGTGGTGGTATGTAATCGTCAGACTATTGCTGATTTGATTAATCTAGAAATGTTAGATTTTGATGTGATTATGGGTATGGATTGGTTGGCCTCTTGTTATGCCAATGTCGATTGCTGATTGAAAGTAGTTCGATTCCAATTCCTGGGAGAACCTGTGCTTGAATGGAAAGGTAATAAAGTGTCACCTAGAGGTAGGTTTATTTCCAACCTTAAGGCAAGAAAGATGATAGCAAAATGGTACATTTATCACCTAGACCGAGTTCATGACACCGAAGCAAAGCCACCAACTTTTCAATATGTTCCGGTAGTGAATGAATTTCCGGATGTATTTCCAGATGAACTTCCAGGCCTTCCTTCGGAAAGAGAGATTGATTTTGCTATTGATGTGTTACCGGACACCAAGCCTATTTCTATTCCTCCTTACCGAATGGCTCCTGCAGAATTGAAAGAGCTAAAGGCACAATTGAAGGATTTGCTTGAGAAGGGATTTATTAGGCCCAGTTCATCACCGTGGGGAGCACCCGTCCTATTTGTGAGAAATAAATATGATTCCCTACGGATGTGCATTGATTATAGACAGCTAAATAAGGTGACGGTAAAGAATAAATATCCTCTCCCGAGAATTGATGATTTATTTGACCAATTACATGGTGCCAAGTGGTTTTCCAAAATTGATCTGAGGTCAGGTTATCATCAAGTGAGAGTTAGAGAAGAAGATATTACCAAAACAACTTTTAGAAAGAGATATGGCCATTATGAATTTCGGGTGATGTCATGTGGATTAACTAATGCTCCGGCGGTGTTTATGAATTTGATGAATAACGTATTCGGGCCCCTCTTAGATCTGTTCGTAATCGTGTTCATTGAGGATATTCTAGTATAATCTCGGATAGAATTAGAGCATGCAGACCATTTGTGTATTGTCCTTGGAATTCTTCGGACACGTGAATTATATGCAAAATTTTCAAAATGCGAGTTTTGGCTAAATTCTGTGACTTTTCTGGACCATATCATTTCAGCTGAATTCGAGTTGATACTTAGAAAATTAAAGCTGTGAAGACATGGCCAAGGCCTATAACGCCTACAGAAGTCGGTAGTTTTCTGGGATTGGCAGGTTACTATAGAAGATTCGTGGAAGGATTTTTCTCTATTTCAGCACCATTAACGAAGCTAACTCAAAAGTCATCAAGATTCCAATGGACTGATGCTTGTGAACGCAGTTTTCAAGAATTGAAGGATAGATTAGCTTCAGCTCGAGTCCTGACACTTCCAGAAGGGCCAGATGGTTGTGTTGTATATTGTGATGCTTCCGGTGTTGGGTTAGGATGTGTTGATACAGCACGGTAAAGTCATTGCCTATGCTTCAAGGTAGTTGCGAAAACATGAAAAGAACTATCCAACTCATGATCTTGAATTGGCCGCGGTTATTCATGCACTACAGATGAGGAGACATTACTTGTATGGTGTTCATGTTGATATTTATACCGATTACAAGAGTCTCCAATGTATTTTCAAACAGAAGGAGTTGAATCTTCGACAGAGATGGTGGTTAGAACTACTGAAGGATTATGATGTAAGTATTTTATACCACCCTGGAAAAGAGAATATAGTAGCTGATGCACTTAGCCGCAAATCAATAGGCAGTTTATGTGAGGTCCCTCCGGAGAAAAAAGAATTAGTCCATGAGCTACACCAGCTAGCCAGCCTCGGAGTTCGTCTAATTGATTCAGGCAATGCTGGAATTGATATTAGTAATCCAATTGTTTCATCCTTAGATATGGAGGTGAAAGAGCGTCAATATGAAGATCCTCAGTTGAGCCACTATAGAGATACATTTCATGAGAAAGAGAAGTCTCAATTTGAAATTTCTATAGATGGAGTTCTTAGATACCACAACAGACTATGTGTTCTGGATGTTGCGGAATTACGTCGTCGAATCCTAGAAGAAGCTCATTTTTCTCGATATTCTATTCACCCGGGAGCGACAAAGATGTATCACGATCTTAAGCTACTGTATTGGTGGGATGGAATAAAGAAGGACAACAGAATTTGTAGCTCAATGTCCAAACTGCCAACGAGTGAAGATTGAACATCAAAAGCCAGGAGGATTTTTGCAAGCAATGGAGATTCCAGCCTAGCAATGGGAGGTAATCAACATGGATTTCATTGTAGGGTTACCTCGTTCCCGAAGCAAGTATGACTCCATATGGGTGATCGTGGACAGACTCACGAAGTCAGCTCATTTTCTTCCAGTCAGAACCACATACCTGGCAGAAGATTATGCAAGGTTGTATCTCAAAGAGATTGTGCGACTTCATGGTGTCCCGATATCTATTATCACAGATCGAGGAGCACAATTTACAACCAAATTCTAGAAGTCTTTCCAAGAAGGTTTGGGTACTCAGGTAAGACTTAGCACAACATTTCATCCATAAACTGACGAGCAAGCCGAACGCACTATTTATACCTTGGAAGATATGTTACGGGCATATGTGCTAGATTTTGGTGGTAGTTAGGATGACCACTTACCCTTTATTGAGTTTGCATACAACAATAGCTATCATTCCAGTATTCAGATGGCCCCATATGAAGCTCTATATGAAAGAAAGTGTAGATCCCCAATTGGGTGGTTTGAAGTAGGAGAGGTACAGCTAATAGGCCCTGAATTGATTTAACAAGCGGTGGAAAAGGTCAAGGTGATCCGAGACCAACTTGTCACACCCCTATCAGGAGTATGACGGGCTCTGACTAGTAGGCCGGGAACCACCTAACTTATCCGTTACTTTGAACATTATAAATCATAACTCAAAGAACACCTACACGCAGAAAAGGCCTAACATAGGAATATCCGATCATTCAGCAAATATGTTCATATGCGGACCGACAAGGTCGCCACAACATAACGTATATCATAAAGCCAGCAAGGCTAACAGTAAAGTATCAAGAGCTCAAAATAAGGCCGACAAGGCCACCAATATATTATACAACAATATGAATCGGTGGAGCAATAAAACATCTAACTGCACACACACGTCTACGAGCCTCTACATAGAATACAACGATCATAAAGACAATACCAAATAGACTACAGCTCCGAAGTAAGTGGAGTGCTCGTGGGAGTCCGCTGATAGAACAGCTACGGGTCTGATCCATCTCTCTGCCTACTTGCGGGCATGAGCGCAGCTTCAACAAGAAGGGACGTCAGTACGAATAATGTACTGAGTATGTAAGGCATGAATAACAACATAATATAGATATGTAAGGTAACATCGAATAAGAAAGATAACCTGTACATCTGATGCCTCATAAGGCGGATGTCATGCATGCTTAGCCTTTAAAAAAAACATTTCTATACATATGTATAGTATCATGCCCAGCCATTAAGGCTCGGTGTCATATATATAATATCATGCCCAGCCATTAAGGCTCGGTGTCATATATATAGTATCATGCCCGGCCATTAAGGCTTGGTGTTATCACCATTAGCCCGCGTCTGGGCCTCCCGCGTTTGGGGTGATATCATAACATGCCCACTGCAGTGGTGTGCACATCTACGTGCCATGCCCGGCCGACTATAGCGCGGCACGGTGTGAGAAAATACATACATATATATAAAGCTTGCATGAGAGCCAAATAAAAGATATAAATACATCGGAGTGACGTAAGGTTGGTAACCTCCGATTATATTATGGAATAATCATCATCAGTCTATCTCACCTTGAAGGAACAATTATTATAAGGCGAGTTCAACAACAGTGAATAAAAATCAAGAAAATCATGAAAATAACTCAACATTCTCATATTCACATTGAAATCATAAGCTTAGGACTATTAAACATGAAATCATCATCATCGTCGCAATCATCATAGAAACATTCTCATCTTTAGCATCGTCATTAACATTGTAAAAACATGTCCGTTGTTGTTGTCATAAAAGCTTATAGAATCATAAATCTTTGACTCGGAAAATAGGGACATTTTGGAAAACATTTATGGATTATCAAGAAAGAAGTCATGCCTTTGAATCATGAACTCTAACTTTTGAGAATAAAAATATTCTTGGAAAACATTTATGAATTCACAGAAAGGGATCATGGGACATTTGGAAAACACCTATTGGATTCATAAGAAAGGAATCATGCCTTTAGAAGAAAGGGACTAGCCTTAACATACCTGTTCAACCTCTAGTTATCCACACTTATTTGTCCGAATTCGTGAGTCTACATTTAAAAGGATTCACACTATCATTAAAATCATCATAGTATACTTATACTAAACTTTCAAGCCAAACTACTATATATTCTGTCGAAAATCAGGCAGCATCTCCCCTGTTTATATGCCTAGCCCAAAACCCCAATTCAGCAACCAACAACAACAACATCAATACCAAAATTCACAACATCACTTTCAACACCAACATATGCCATAAAACAGCCCACACGCTGTTTTCCAACTTCTATAACTAACCAACTTACTATACAATTATTTAATGAACTTATCTCCGTAAATAAGCCTTAAATAATACCAAAAGAGAAAGATTCATACCTTTTTTATTGTTAATACAGTAATATCCTCAATATCCACGCTAAAATCCACCGCAAAATAATACTAGAATCACAACCATGCGTTACTCGGACCTAAACCACTACTCCGCTACTTGAAAATTGCTCACTTTTTAATACCCTCACTCTCCCTTCAAAAATTTGGAAATTTCTGGGCTAAAATATGGTGAAAAAAAGGGGTTATTACCCTTTATATAGGGGTCAAATTCGGGTCGGGTTCACAGTACTGTAGCACGCATTTCTACTTTGTCAGCTGAACTTGTAACGTCCATAATTCTCTACTCCAATGTACTATCAACGAGTGGTTTGTTGCGTTAGAAATTAGACTCGACGAACTTAATTTTAGGATTTTGAAACACCTTAAAACTCCCCATATACCTAGAGATATACCCCTCCAAAATTGACCCAAAACTTTTGTCCTTAATTCTGCCAAGTTTTTCCAAATTTTCGACAAACTTATTTTCGTTGATTTGCTTGGTCCCAAAATGTTCTGAAACTTTTATTACATGGTATTTATCACTAATCATACTTGATAAATGTCATGTCCTTTGGTTCCAAGGCTGTCCTTCCCGGTTATGGCTTATAAGATCATAATTCATCCTTTACTTAAACCAGATACTTAATAATGTTTCGTTCCTCACACTCCAAAGTTGTTTTACCTAGCCATAGCTCGACATAATTACATTAAAATTTAACCAGTGCTTCTTCTAGGTACGCGGTGTAACACTAAAAGTGCGGGGTGTAACACGACTATTAACAGCCTAAAGTCACCAGAAATCCTACGCAGACAACCGTGGGCGTGACTTAGAATTTCAAGGTGATGATTGGGTAATCCTGAAGGTATCACCAATGAGAGGCGTGATGAGATTTGGTAAGAAGGGAAAGTTAAGTCCTCGATACTTTTGACCTTATAAGATTATTCGCAAGATGGGTCAAGTAGCTTATGAACTGGACTTGCCTTCAGAACTTAAATCAGTCCATCCGGTTTTCCATATCTCAATGCTCCGCAAGTGTGTCAGAGATCCTACTAGGATCGTGCCGGTAGATGATGTTCAAGTGATGGAAAAGTTGGCTTATGAAGAGGTGCCCATTGCTATACTAAACAGACAAGTACGGAGACTTAGGAACAAAGAAGCAGCTTTAGTCAAAGTCTTGTGGCGAAATAATAACCAAGAAAAAATGACTTGGGAAGCGGAAGAAAATATGAAGTCCAGGTACCCACACTTGTTTCCACCCCCGAAAGAGATCCAAGATGAGACATCAACATTTTGAGGTATGTATGCTTTCTTTCCATGGTTTTGGTCATGTGTGGCCATAAATTTATTGCTATTGTGGTGTGGCCCTGTGAGGCATGATTATTGTGGGCTGTTGTGACAGGGTGGTAACGCCATATTACAGGGAAAACTCTGGCGAAATTTTCGTAGAATTCCCGTGAACTTAACATTTGAGGACGAATGTTTTTAAAGGGGGGAAGAATGTTACACCTCAAAAAATTCCCTGTCGTAGCATAGTAAATAGACTAACGTAGGGTACGAAGCATATGATATTTCTGCAAGTAAGAAGCAATACTTAATGGTTCTAATTGAGATTCCAAAGACGTTTGAGGCAAAGAAAGAAAGTTCGTTAAGAAAGGTGATGTGTCGTCGTGTGATGGATAGACTAACGCAGGGTGAGGTGTATGCGATGTCCCTACAAGTAAGAAAGGTTACTTAACGGTTCTCATTAAGATTCCAAAGACGTTTGAAGCAAGAGAAGAAAGTTCGTTGAAGAATGTCAAGTATAAGTCATGTTTGGAAGGGGTTGCAAGTACCGAGCTAATGTCGATCTAATGACGTCTTGAGGAAAATTTATAACGCTCCTTAAGTTGTTAATGAAGTGCTAAACAAGTGCTAAGAAGGTTCCATTAGGATTTGAGATCAAACGAAACGATGGAAATAATTTCAGGAAAGTGAACTTATACGACAACTTATACGGTCCGTATAACTTTATACGGTCCATATAACGGTCTGTATAACCCAACAGAAAAGATGTTTTCCATGATGGTGAAATACGAACACTTATACGGACCGTATAATATTATACAGACCGTATAAGGGGTCCGTATAAGTCCCGATGGGCTGAAAATTTTTCAAGTATAAAATGATGTTCCCACTTCTAATTTCTCATTTTTTTTCAACTTCTCTACTCTCTACAACTCTCTATAATATTCCACACACTTCATCTATAAGAATTCAAGGGGAATCAAAGGTCAATATCATTAATCCAAGGAAATCAAGTGTATGTGAGTCTCTAGGGTTGCTTGAAGTCAAGAAATCTCTTTGGATTGAAGCTAGGGTTTTTCTTTAAGTGAAGCATTTCCATCTAAAACCTATTCCTACACAATTAAAGGTGAGTTTTATGATCATTTTATGCTGTTTAGAATATTGAATGGTTGAAAGACTTAGATTATGGAAGAAAGTAGAATATGGAACTTAAATGTGAGATAATGATATTCTTGAACAATAGTTTGACATGAACAATGGTTCTTGAGATGTTATGAGTAGGATCTTGTTATAAATGGTATTAAGCATATTAGAGAAGCATTATATATGAATGAATGCAACGTTGGGTGATAACCATGGTTAGGGATGACTTTAGGAGGAGATTTTGAGAAATGAATAATGACTAACTTAAAAAAGTTCATTGATTATGATATTGTGGGTGTGTTGTTGATGTTTGGGAGTTGTTACGTTATATGGAGAAAGTTTTATAAACAAATGAAATGCTGCCCAATTTTTGTTAGCTTTAGCTTAAGCTTAAGCATGTTATTGATTGTCTAATCTTAGCACGAATTCCTCTGAATGTAGAATTACGAACTTGGAAGAAAGAGTATAGTTGGCAAGTTAGAAAGGCATAAAGGTATGTGAGGCTAGTCCCTTCTTTTCTAAGGCATGATTCCTATGACGTAACTTCCTGTCATGACCCAACCGGAGGGCCGCGATGGGCACCCGGTGCTAGCCCACCCGAGCACCTCTTAACATACCTTTACACTTACATTTGGGTGAGCCACATACTAAATTAAATTTTCTATCCATCAATCATACTATTTCCATTGGGCAACAATACATATATACATATATATCATAATTAATAGCAATGCCCATAGCAATGTACATAAGCTGACGAGGCTAACAAAATGACATCTAATATATAGGCCGACAAGGCCAAACACATCTAACCATATACACATGTCTACGAGCCTCTAACGAGAGTATGTCATATCATGTAGGCGGGACAGGACCCCGCTATGTAGTCCCTGAGTAATATAGCTATGGATCAAGCCTATCTCCCTGGCCACCTGCGGGCATAACACAGCGTCCACAAACAAAAGGACATCAGTACGAAGAATGTACTGAGTATGTAAAGCATGATCAATATCATTATAGAAGCATAATAAGCAACATAAGAAATAACATAAGATGGGAGATAGTAGTATCATCGTCATAAGAACTTACTTGCTTTTCATAGGGACTTTCCATTTCTAAGGTGAGATTGTGTACATACATCCGTATCCGTATCCGTACTCATATCCGTACTCATTTACATTTCGTATCCATAGTCGCATTCATATACGTATTCATATCATATTCATATCATATTCGTATTTATACTAATATCTATATCGTATACATATCCATATCATATACATAGCATTTACATAGCATACCCGACCACGAAGGTTCGGTGTTTCGCGTACCCGACCATGGCTAGGCTCGGTTATCATAGATACCTGGCCAACCAAGGCTCAGGGTTACACATACCTGGCCCTACCAAGGCTTCAGGGTTATCCGTACCCAACTGCAGTGGTGCGCACGCATCATATATATATATATATATATATATATATATATATATATATATATACATATACTTATATTCTACCCGGCCATATAAGCTCAGGGTTTCATAATAGCCATGCATAGGCACATATACGTAAAAGTTCATAGGCATCTTTAGCATCATTAATATTATCATCGGCATCATTATCGTTATCACTATTACCGTCGTCATCATTATCGTTATCGTCGTTCATTACATCTATCCTTAGAAGATTACTCGTCATATGAGGAATATAGTACAATTGCAACATATCGAGAATCATGAGCTTAGTAGCTTTTGGAGATAGCCTCATTTGGAGGACAACATAGGCTTATAGAGGATTAGATATTTGGCCAAAGAACCATGCCTTATGAAAAAAGGGTTAGCCTTACACACCTTTCCGTTCAACTATTCTATCACTTGCACGTTCTCCTTCAATGCTCACGTTTCTACCTTCATTATAGTTATACTATCATTAGAAAATCGATAGCTAGCATACATGACTAAAGCTAGGGAAAATTAGACAGCATTTCCTTTATTTATACGACTTCCTCCATATCATATATCAACTCTCCAAACGTCAACAACAACATTCACAATATCATAACAATAGTCTTTATTCATCCACATTATCCATATTTCTCAATTCACTTCCAATCATCCATATCCATGGTCATAACACACGATTACATTCATTCATATACAATGTCTATCCCATGTTCTGAATATCATTTATAACATAACCATATCACAACACATCAAGAATCATGACTCAATTCAAGCTATTACTCAAAATGACAATATTCCCACATTCATGACACATTTGTCTATATCCTTCTATAATCTAAGTGTTTCAACATTCAAATACCTTAAAAAATATGGAAATACCATAAAACTTACCTTATATTGTGTAGGAATGAACCTTGGGTGGAAACTCCTCACTTGAGCAAAACCCTAGTTTCACCTTTACTTGGATTCCTTGCCTTGGATGAACTTTAATGGGTTATTTACACTTGATTCACTTAGTTGATGTATTTGATCACTAAGTGAAAGGAAATGAAATGAAATAAGACTTGGATCCCTTATTAATAACACAAATCTGTGTCGACCAGTTTCTACGGACCAACATACGGTCCGTATAAATTATACTGATCGTATGTCTGGCCGTAGATTTGGTCCAGAGAGGGGTGCTAATCTGGGCTGATTATACGGTTGAACATACGGTCTGTATGTGTTATACGGCCAGTATGTTTGGCCGTATAATGCCCAATTTTTCGAAGTTCATTCTCGTCGACTCGTTTGATCTCCAATCCTTATGGAACCTTCTTAGCACTCATTTATC
The DNA here is from genome assembly GCF_019175385.1 of Lycium barbarum. Classification (NCBI taxonomy): domain Eukaryota; kingdom Viridiplantae; phylum Streptophyta; class Magnoliopsida; order Solanales; family Solanaceae; genus Lycium; species Lycium barbarum. The sequence goes on along the minus strand of NC_083340.1, from coordinate 120,437,658 downwards.
ACCTCATTAACAATCTAAGGGATGTTATAACTCTTCTCCAAAGCATCATTAAATCATCGTTAACTTGTTGCTCATAATTCCTTTTTGATACACATCGTATGCCTTGCCTTCTCTTGGCAAACCTTCTCCCCCTACCTCGAACGTCTTTGAAATCTTATTTAGGGTCATCAAACGTCATTCCTTACTTATCGAAATACCGTACACTTCGTTCTCTTTGTTAATCTATTTACCATGCATTAACGAAAAAAATTTCGAGGTGTAACATTCTTCCCCCCTTAAGAACATTCGTCCTCGAATGTTAAATCCTCGGGGATTTTATAAAAATTTCGCCAGAGTTTCCCCTGTAATATGGCACTACCATCCTGTCACAACAGCCCATAATAACAATGCCTCACAGGGCCACGACATAATAGCAATAGAATTTGGCCACACACGACCCAAATGCATAAAAAGAAAATATACATACCTTATGATTTTGACGTCTCATCTCGGATTTCTTCTTGAGGCTGAAATAAGTGTGGGTACTTGGATCTCATATTTTCTTCCGCTTCCTATGTCATTTCTTCTCGGTTATTGTTTCTCCATAAAACCTTAACTGAGACCACTTCTTTGTTTCTAAGCCTCCGTACTTGCCTATCTAATATGGCAATAGGTACCTCTTCATAAGTCAACTTTTCTGTCACTTGAACATCATTTACTGGCACGATCCTAGTAGGATCTCCAACACATTTGCGAAGCATCAAGACATGGAAAATTTGGTGAACTGACTCCAAATTAGGAGGTAGATCTAATTCATAGGCCACTTTGCCTACCTTGCGTACAATCTCATAAGGCCCAATGTATCAGGGACTAAGTTTCCCCTTTTTTCCAAATCTCATTACACAATTCATTGGTGACACTTTTAAGAATACCCAATCTTTCACTTGGAACTCTAAGTCCCTTCGACGATTATCCGCATAGGACTTTTGACGACTTTGGGCTGCTAATAACCGATCTTGTATGAACTTAAATTTCTCTATGGCTTGCTGGAACAAGTCTGGCCCTATCAATTTAGTCTCTCCTACCTCGAACCACCCAATTGGGGATCTACACTTTCGCCCATATAAAGCCTCATACAGTGCCATTTGGATGCTAGAATGATAACTATTGTTATAAGCAAATTCAATGAGTGGTAAGTGATCATCCCAATTACCTCCAAAATCTATCATACATGCCCGTAACATATCCTCAAGAGTCTGAATGGTACGTTCAGCTTGTCCATCAGTCTGCGGGTGAAATGTTGTGCTAAGGCTTACTTGAGTCCAAAACCCTCTTGGAAGGACTTCCAAAAATTATCTGTAAACTGAGTTCCTCTATCTGAGATAATGGATACTGGGACACCATGGAGTCGCACCATCTCTTTAACATAAAGCTTTGCATAATCCTCTGCCACATATGTCGTTCTGACTGGTAAGAAATGAGCTGAATTCGTGAGTCTATCCACAATCACTCATATAGAATCATATTTACGTCGAGAACGGGGTAAACCTGTAATGAAGTCCATGTTAATCACTTCCCACTTCCAAGTTGGGATTTCTATAGCTTGCAACAATCCGCCCGGCTTTTGGTGCTCGATTTTCACTTGTTGACAGTTGGGACATTGAGCCACGAATTCCGCTATATCTTTCTTCATCCCATTCCACCAATATATAGACTTAAGATCCTGGTACATTTTTGTCGCTCCATGGGGGACAGAATAACGGGAACAATGAGCTTCTCTCAATATCCGGTGGCGTAAACCTGCCACATCAGGAACACATAATCTGCCTCAGCATCAGAGAACTCCGTCCCCTACAATCTCAAATGATGACTTCTCCTTCTGAGGGAGTGTATCTCTGCAATGCATTAGCACGGAATCTTCGTATTGTCGCCCCTTCACTTCCACTACTAGTGACGAGACTGCTGAATTCTGAATGGTAGTTCCCCTGCTACTTGAGTCCACTACTCGAACTCCTAGGCTAGCTAACTGCTGGAGCTCACGAGCCATTTCTCTTTCCTCTGGTCGTACATCACACAAACTTCCCATGGATCTACGGCTAAGAGCATCAGCCATAACATTTGCCTTTCCGGGGTGATATAGGATATCAACATCATAATCTTTTAGCAATTCCAACCATCGTTGTTGCCGCAAATTCAACTCTTTCTGCTTGAAGATATACTAAAGGCTCTTATGATCTGTATAAATATCCACATGGACACCATATAAATAATGTCTCCACATCTTTAATGCATGAATCACTACAGCCAATTCTAGATCATGGGTTGGATAATATTTCTCATGTTTTCGTAATTGCCTTGAAGCATACGTAATCACCTTACCATGTTGCATCAACACACAGCCTAGCCCAACACCTGAAGCATCGCAATAAACAACATAACCTTCCAATCCCTCTGGGAGTGTCAGGACTGGGCCAGAAGTCAATCTATCTTTTAGCTCTTGGAAACTACGTTCACAAGCATTTGTCCATTGAAACTTAGCCGATTTCTGGGTCAGCTTTGTGAGTGGTGTATAAATAGAAGAAAAACCTTCAACAAATCTCCTGTAATAACCTGCTAAGCCCAGAAAGCTACGAACCTCCGTAAGAGTTGTGGGCCTTGGCCAAGTCTTCACGGCCTCAATCTTTTGGCTATCTACCCGAATACCATCGGCTGCAACAATGTGCCCCAAAAATGCCACTGAGTTCAACCAAAACTCACACTTAGAAAATTTTGCAAACAACTCTCAAGTTTGAAGAACTCTAAGGACAGTACGCAAATGATCCGCGTGTTCTGCCTCGGATCTAGAATATACCAAGATATCGTCAATGAATACAAATCACAAATAGATCTAGGAAGGGCCTGAACACATTGTTCATCAAATCCATAAATACTGTCGGTGCATTAGTTAGCCCAAAGACATTACCCGGAACTCAAAATGGCCATATCTTGTTTTGAAGGCTGTCTTAGGGATATCTTTCTCCCTAACTATCACTTGATGATACCCGGATCTCAAATCTATCTTGGAAAACCATTTGGCACCTTGTAATTGATCAAATAAGTCATCAATCCTCGGAAGAGGTTATTTATTCTTAATCGTCACCTTATTCAGTTGCTGATAGTCAATGCACATTCTCAAGGAACCATCTTTCTTTCGGACAAACAATACTGGTGCTCCCCACGGGGATGAACTGGGCCTAATAAAGTCTTTCTCAAGCAAGTTTTTCAATTGCTCCTTCAACTCTTTCAATTCTGTGGGAGCCATTCTATAAGGAGGAATAGATATAGGCTTAGTGTCCGGCAACACATCAATAGCGAAATCAATCTCCCACTCGGGAGGGAGGCCTGGAAGCCCTGCCGGGAACACATCCGGAAACTCATTTACTACAGGAACTGACTGAAGAGTCGGCGGTTTAGCTTCTACATCTTGAACCCGAACTAAATGATAAATGCATCCTTTTGTGATCATTTTCCTTGCCTTTAGATAGAAAATAAACCAACCTTTTGGTGACGCAGTATTCCCTTTCCATTCTAAAACTGGTTCCCCCAGAAACTGGAAGCGAACTATTTTCACTCTATAATCAACATTGGCATAGCAAGAAGCCAACCAATCCATGCCCATAATAACATCAAAATCTACCATTTTTAGCTCATACAAGTCAATCATAGTATGACGGTCACAAATCACAACTATACAGTTTCTATATACTCGGCTAGCTATTACCGATTCACCAACGGGTGTAGACACCTCAAAAGGTTTGATCGACTCCGGTTTGACTCTAAACCGACCCACAATACACGGAGTAACATATGAAAATACGGATCCCGGATCTATCAAAGCATATACATCATGAGAAAATACCGGATAATATACCTATGACCACATCAGGAAAGGACTCAAGATCTTGGCGTCCAGCCAAAGCATAAATACGGTGCTGAGGACCGCTAGAAATGGGGACTCTCCCTCTGCCTCTACCATGGCCGACTGGCGCATATGAACCTGGCCCCATAGGGCATATAGATGATGAAGATCTGGCTACCAACCATGAAGGCTGGGTCCTACCTCTACCACCAACTGAGGGGCGATCACGCATAATATTGTCTGGTTGACCACATGAATAGCAAACCTCTGAACCCAATCGGCACTGACCCCAATGTAACTTCCCACACTGGGAACATCGTGGTATGGGTGGCCTCGCCTGACCCGAATCACCTCTGAACTGAGATCCCAAAAAACTCTGACTCGGCCCAGAACGAGTACATCTATCAAATCTCTGGCCTGAAAACTCTGGAGGCGCACTAGTCATAGAATGGCCTGAATGCCTCAAAAACTGTTGTCTGTGCCTGCCTCTAAACTCACTCATCGGACCCAAAGACCTAGCCCTCTTTCTATGTCCCCTATCATGCTCGCGTTCACTCCTTTGTTGTTGTAGACTTTCTTCTAAATTTTGAGCATAGGCCTGAATGCGTGAAATATTCATATTATCCTGAAGGGACGCAGTCAAGCACCTATCCATCAAATGTGGCCCTAGGCTTTTCACAAATTGGTGCACTCGTTCACCCATATTCGCTACCATGGCCGAAGCATACCTAGCCAACGAATTGAAGCGGAGACTATACTCTAAAGCACTCATGCTACCTTGCCTCAAATTTAAGCACTTATCGGCTCTAGCTCGCCGAACTTCTGAGGGCAAATAATGTCGGAGAAAGGCATCTACAAATTCTTGCCATACCGGGGGAAGCGCATTGGCTCCCCGTAAAGCCATCCAAACCGTGTACCAATGGATCGTGACATCCCTCAATCTATAGGATGATAACTCCACCGATTCGGTGTCCGCAGCATGTATCAACCGAAGCGTCCTAAACATTCCATCGATAAATTTCTGAGGGTCCTCATCCGGCTTTGATCCAAAGAATTTCGGAGGGTTCAAACTAATGAAATCACGGGCCCTTGCACTAACAGCCCTATCACTTTGCCCTGTACTTTGCCGCTGAGTCTGGACAATAACCAATTAGGTAAGCAAATGAATGGACTCTTTTGTATCTTGGCTTGAAGCATCCGGTGGAGGAGTCAGAGGTGCTGGAGCTGGGGCTGAGGCTCCCTCACGCTCCTCAGAAATAGGCACTGACTGGGAGGACTGAGATTGAGCCGCATTCTGGGACTCACTTTCTTCTACAATTGTTGGCGGTACTCTTTCAGCCCGCTTTTCTGCCACTGTCTTGCCCTTTTGGGTTGCCGTAGCCTTTCTCTTTACAGGCATCTCTGAAATACATAATACACGGTTAAGGAGAAAGAAGTTCTTACATCATAGCTCTATCGCACGATCGTATGAAGAAAGAAGGTCAATCATTCCTAAAATGTTCGTAGCCTTTTCTTTATAAGCGTGGCACGCAACACACCCATAACCAAAACTCTACTAGACACGGCTCGTAGACACACCCTAGGACAGAACTGCTGTGATACCACTTTTGTCACGACCCAACCGGAGGGCCCCGACGGGCACCTGGTGCTAGCCCACCCGGGCACCTCTTAACATACCTTTACACTTACATCTGGGTGAGCCACATAGCAATACCCATAGCAATGTACATAAGCCGACGAAATATATATATATATATATATATATATATATATATATATATATATATCATTAATACCAATGCCCATAGCAATGTACATAAGCCGACGAGGCTAACAAAATGACATCTAATACATAGGCTGACAAGGCCAAACACATCTAACCATTTACACATGTCTACGAGCCTCTAAGGAGAGTATGTCATATCATATAGGCGGGACAGGACCCCGCTATGCCCATAAATATGTACACAAAAGAATCAATACCAAAAGCTGCAGCTCCGAATGAAATGGAGCTCCGCTATGTAGTCCCTGAGTAATATAGCTATAGATCAGGCCTGTCTCCCTGGCCACCTGCAGGCATGACGCAGCGTCCACAAACAAAAGGACGTCAGTACGAAGAATGTACTGAGTATGTAAAGCATGATCAATATCATTATGGAAGCATAATAAGCAACATAAGAAATAGCATAAGATGGAAGATAGTAGTATCATTGTCATAAGCACTTACTTGCTTTTCATAGGGACTTTCCATTTATAATGCGAGATTGTGTACATACATCCGTATCCATATCCGTACTCATATCTGTACTCAATTACATTTCATATCCATAGACGCATTCATATACATATTCATATCATATTAGTATTTATACTCATATCTATATCGTATACATATCCATATCATATACATAGCATTTACATAGCATACCCGACCACGAAGGTTCAGTGTTTCGCGTACCCGACCATGGCTAGGCTTGGTTATCATACATACCTGGCCAACCAAGGCTCAGAGTTACACATACCTGGCCCTACCAAGGCTTCAAGGTTATTTGTACCCAACTGCAGTGGTGTGCGCACATCATATATATATATATATATATATATATATATATATATAGACATATACTTATATTCTACCCGGCCATATAAGCTCGGGGTTTCATAATAGTCATGGATAGGCACATATACGTAAAAGCTCATAGGCATCTTTAACATCATTACTATTATCATAGGCATCGTTATCGTTATCACTATTACCGTCGTCATCATTATCGTTATCACTATTATCGTCGTTCATTTCATCTATCCTTAGAAGATTACTCGTCATATGAGGAATTTAGTACAATTGCAACATGTCGAGATAGCCTCATTTGGAGGACAACATAGGCTTATAGAGGATTAGATATTTGACCAAAGAACCATGCCTTATGAAAGAATGGTTAGCCTTACATACCTTTCCGTTCAAATATTCTATCACTTGCACGTTCTCCTTCAATGCTCACGTTTCTACCTTCATTAGAGTTATGCTATCATTAGAAAATCGATAGCTAGCATAAATGAATAAAGCTAGGGAAAATTGGATAGCATTTCCTTTATTTATACGACTTCCTCCATATCATATATCAACTCCTCAAACGTCAACAACAACATTCACAATATCATAACAATAGCCTTTATTCATCCACATTATCCATATTTCTCAATTCAATTCCAATCATCCATATCCATGGTTATAACACACGATTACATTCATTCATATACAATGTTTATCCCATGTTCTTAACATCATTTATAACATAACCATATCACAACACATCAAGAATCATGACTCAATTCAAGCTATTACTCAAAATGACACTATTCCCCATTCATGACCCATTTGTCTATATCCTTCTATAATCCAAGTGTTTCAACTTTGAAATACCTTAAACAACATGAAAATACCATAAAACTTACCTTAGATAGTGTAGGAATGACCCTTGGGTGGAAACTCCTCACTTGATTAAAACCCTAGTTTCACCTTTACTTGGATTGGAATGACCCTTGGGTGGAAACTCCTCACTTGATTAAAACCCTAGTTTCACCTTTACTTGGATTCCTTGCCTTGGATGAACTTTAATGGGTTTCTTAAACTTGATTCACTTAGTTGATGTATTTGATCACTAATATCTCTTGAATTCTTGTGGGAGAAGTGTAGAGAGATGTTTTAGAGAGAAGGGGTGTGAAAGGAAATGAAATGAAATAAGACTTGGATCCCTTATTAATAACACAAATCTGTCCCAACCAGTTTCTACGGACCAACAAACGGTCCGTATAAATTATACTGACCGTATGTCTGGCCGTAGATTTGGTCCAGAGGGGGGTGCTAATCTGGGCTGATTATACGGTTGAACATATGGTCCGTATGTTTTATACGGCCAGTATGTTTGGCCGTATAATGCCCAATTTTTCGAAGTTCATTCTCGTCGACTCGTTTGATCTCCAATCCTTATGAAACCTTCTTAGCACTCATTTATCACCTCATTAACAATCTAAGGGACGTTATAACTCTTCTCCAAAGCATCATTAAATCATCGTTAACTTGTTGCTCGTAATTCGTTTTTGATACACATCGTATGCCTTGCCTTCTCTTGGAAAACTTTCTCCCCCTACCTCGAACGTCTTTGAAATCTTAATTAGGGTCATCAAACGTCATTCCTCACTTATCGAAATACAGTACACTTCGTGCTCTTCGTTAGTCTATTCATCGTGGATTAATGGAAAAAATTTCGAGGTGTAACACTTCCTTTATCTTTCCATGACCTTTTTACATTTCGGGAAATACGAGTCAATGTTTATAAAGAGCTTCTTATGAGATAAAGATAAGAGATATGTCATGAATATGATAATGATGATGATGAGTCTAAGCCTAGAGATCCTAAAGCTCATGATATGATATTTCCACGAACCTAATGATCCTTATATTATTCTTTGATGTTATTCATTGTTGCTAGACCCACCTTATGATGTTAATTCCTTCAAGGTGAGGTATGATGGTTATGATTAATCCATAAGGGAATCGGGGGTTCTCGACCTTATTTAACCCCGATAGAGTTTTAGTATTTAATTGAGTTCTTATGTATGCTTTATGATAAGTACATGATAATGAGATTACACCGTCCCTAGATGGCCGAGCATGATACCGCGAAGGCAGACGGCTTATGATTACATCGTGCTTAGATGACCGGGCAGGACACCGCGAATGCGGGCGGCTTGAGATGACACCGTACCTAGGTGGCCGGACATGACACCACTAGTGAGCGGCGTGATATGATTACCCCGGACGTGGGAGGCCCGGACGCGGGCTGATGATGTGATTAATTTCAGACGGCTTATGTGTATAGATATGTGTGACATGTTTTAAAGGTAAAAGCGAGCATTTATGATTCCACCTCCAGATGCAAGCAGTAAAAATCATCTTTTTCCTCTTATGCTTTCTATATTTCCTTATTATGTTATCATGTATGCCTTTACATACTCAGTAGAATTTTCGTACTGACGTCCTTTTTTTCTTTGGACACTGTGTTCATGCCTACAAGTAGGCAGGGAGGTGGCCCAAATTCTTAGAAGCTACTCGGCGGATTTATAGGAGCACTCCACTATTCCGGAGGTGCCATTTTTGAGATATTATTCTGTGTATATATTTGGGCATGATGGGGTCCTATCCCATCCTTATGTCTAGTATTCTAGTAGAGGCTCGTAGATGTGGATGCGTGGGTAGTGTTGTCTTATAGATTCTACATTGTATATTTGTACATCATTTTGATAGCCCGAAAAGCTCATACAGATTAATGTAGATATGTTTTGGAAGTGATAATGGTTTCCTTATGGCTAGTTGTGTTGAAAAAAATGAATGCATTCAAGATGAGCATGATGATTAGCATAATGAGTGGTGCTCAGCAGTCAGCTCTGGGTACCCGTCATGGCCCCCCTAATCGGGTCGTGACAAAAGTGATATCAGAGGAGTTCCATCCTAGGGTGTGTCTACGAGCCGTGTCCAGTAGAGTCTCGTTTATGGGTGTGAAGCGCGCCATACTTATAAACATGAAGCTGTGGGGCATTTAGGAAAAATGACCATTATTCTTCTTATTAGATCGTGCTATAGAGTCATGTTATAACATTTTCTCCTTCCTAATTGTGCGTTACGATTTCAGCGATGCCGGAAAATAGAAAAGCCATAGCCGCCCAGAAGGGCAAGGCTACAATAGAAAGACGGATAGAAAGGATGCCATCAACGAATGTAGAAGAAGGTGAATCTCATAATGAGGCTCCATCTAATACCTCTCACACTCCACCTATTTTAGAGGAGCAAGAGGGGGCTTCAGCTCCGGCTCCTATGCCTCTAGTTCCTCCACCGGCTGCTTCAGGTCAACAAATGACCGAAGCTATTCAGCTATTGGCAAAGCTAGTTGCCGCTCAGGCACAGCGGCAGGGTACGGGTCCAGGTGATAGGGCTACTAGTGCTAGGGCCGGTGATTTCATGTGTTTAAATCTTTCAGAATTTTTTGGGTCAAAGCCGAATGAAGACCCGCAAGGTTTTATTGATGAGATGCTGAGAACGATGCAAATTATCTATGCCTCTGATATTGAATCTGTGGAGTTGGCATCTTATAGACTCCGGCATGTGGCAGTTCTTTGGTATAATAACTGGATATCTTCGTGAAAGGAAAATGCACTTCCCCCAGTTTGGCAGGAATTTGTAAATGCTTTCATCCGTCACTATTTGCCACTCGAGGTTCGCAGGGCCTGAGCTAACAGGTTTCTGAATTTACAACAAGGGAGTATGAGTGCCCGGGAGTATAGCCTTCACTTTAATTCATTGGCTAGGTATGCTCCGACTATGATGGCTCACATGGGAGATAAAGTACACAAATTTATTAGTGGCTTAGGGCCATATTTGATCAAAGATTGCTTGACAGCTTCGTTACAAGAGCGGATGGATATTTCCCGTATTCAGGCTTATGCCCAGAACATAAAAGAGCAGCAACATCCACAAAGGGGTGAGCACGATATCGATAGAGGGCAGAGTAAGAGAGCCAGATCTATGGGTGCCGATAGCGACTATAGAGGGAGATCGAGGCAGTCATATTCCAGATATTTAGGCTAGTTGGCGACTAGTGCACCTCCGCGATTTGCGGGTAGGAGGTTTGACCACCCCATTCATTCAGGACAGGGTAGGAGCTCGAAAGCTTCGGGTTCCTAGTTTGGAGGTGATTATAGCCAGAGACGACCACCGGTTCCACGATGTAGTCAGTGCAGAAAGTTACATTCGGGCCCGTGTCTCCAAGGTTTAGATGCTTGTTATGTTTGGGGACAGACTGGGCACTTGATGCATGATTGTCCCTCGAGGTACGGTAAAGGTGGGGTTCAGCCCACAGGATCAACAGTTGGTTCTTCTTCGTCTGTGCGCCCGATAGGGCAGACGCCCCAGATTCCAGCAGGCCGTGGTAGGGGCAGAGGCGGAGCGTCCATTTCAAGTGGTTCCCAGCCCCGTATTTATGCTCTAACCGGATGTCAGGATTTGGAGTCTTCTCTTGATGTAGTTACAGATATACTATCCATATTCTCTCATAACGTTTATGCATTGATAGATCTGGATTCTATGTTGTCTTATATTACTCCTTATATTACTGGTCGTATTGGGGTGACACCCGAGCCAATTAAACCTTTTGAGGTATCTACTCCGATTGGTGATCCCGTAATAGCTAGACAAGTATTTAAGAATTGTGTGATTGAGGCATGTGATCATTAGACTAAAGTTGATTTGATTGAACTAGAAATGTTAGACTTCGATGTGATCATGGGCATGGATTGGTTAGCTTCTTGTTACGCTAATATGGATTGCAGAATGAAAATAGTTCGATTCCAATTTCGAGGAGAACCAGTGCTTGAATGGAAAGGTAATGCAGCGTCTCCAAGAGGCAGGTTTATTTCTTACCTTAAGGCAATGAAGATGATAGCTAAAGGCTATATTTATCACCTAGTCCGAGTTCATGACGTCGAAGCAAAGCCATCGACTTTTCAATTCATTCCGATAGTGAATGAATTTCTGAATGTATTTTCAGATGAACTTCCAGGCCTTCCCCCGGAAAGAGATTGATTTTGCTATTGATGTGCTACCGGATACTAAACCAATCTCTATTCCTCCTTATAGAATGGCTCTTGCAGAATTGAAAGAGCTGAAGGCGCAGTTGAAAGATTTGCTCGAGAAAGGATGAAAGTTCATCACCGTGGGGAGCACCCGTCCTATTTGTGAGAAAGAAAGATGGTTCCCTACGGATGTGCATTGACTATAGGTAGTTGAACAAGGTGACGATAAAAAATAAATATCCGCTTCTAAGAACTGATGATTTGTTTAACCAATTACAGGGTGTCGAATGGTTTTTCAAAATTGATTTAAGGTCGGGGTATCACCAAGTGAGAGTTAGAGAAGAGGATATACCCAAAACGCCTTTCAGAACAACATACGGCCATTATGAATTTTGGGTGATGTCATTTGGGTTGACTAATGCTCCGGCTGTGTTTATCGATCTGATGAATAATGTGTTCAGGCCTCTCTTAGATCTGTTCGTGATCGTGTTCATTGATGATATTCTAGTATACTCTCAGATAGAAACAGAGCATGCAGACCATTAACATATTGTACTTGGGATTCTTCGGACTCGTGAACTGTATGTTAAATGTTTAAAATGTGAGTTTTGGCTAAATTTCGGGACTTTTCTGGGCCATATCATTTTAGCTGACGACATTTGAGGTGACACTCAGAAAATTGATGCTATGAAGACTTGGCCAAGGCCTACAACGCCTACAGAAGTCCATAGTTTTCTGGGATTGACAGGTTACTATAGGAGGTTTGTGGAAGGGTTTTCCTCTATTTCAGCACCATTGATGAAACTAACTCAGAAATCCGTAAAATTTTAATGGACTAATGCTTGTGAACGCAGTTTCCATGAATTGAAGGATAAATTAACTTCAGCGCCAGTCCTGACACTGCCAGAAGGGCCAGATGGTTATGTTGTGTATTGTGATGCCACTGGTGTCGGGTTAGGCTGTGTGTTGATGCAGCATGGTAAGGTCATTGCCTATGCTTCAAGGCAGTTGCGAAAACATAAAAAGAACTATCCGATCCATGATCTTGAATTGGCTGCGGTTATTCATGCACTAAAAATATGGAGACACTATTTGTATGGCATTTAAGTTGATATTTATACAGATCACAAGAGTCTCTAATATATTTTCAAGCAGAAGGATTTAAATCTACGACAGAAGCGGTGGTTAGAACTGTTGAAAGATTATGATGTGAGTATTTTATACCACCTCAAAAAGGCGAATGTAGTAGCTGATGCACTTAGCCGCAAATCAATGGGTAGTCTATGTGAGGTTCCACTTGAGAAGAAAGAGTTAATCCGTGAGCTGAACCAGTTAGCCAGCCTCGGAGTTCATCTAATTGATTCAGGCAATGCAGGAATTGGTATTCACAACCCAGCTGTTTCATCCTTAGATACGGAAGTAAGAGAGCGCCAATATGAAGATCCCCAGTTGAGCCACTATAGAGATACACTCCCTGGGAAAGAGAAGTCACCATTTGAAGTTTCTACAGATGGAGTTCTTAGGTACCGACACAAGCTATGTATCCTGAATGCTGCGGGACTATGTCGTCGGATTCTAGAAGAAGCTCATTTCTCTCGGTATTCCATTCACCCAGAGGCGACAAAGATGTATCACGATCTTAGGCTAATGTATTGGTGGGATGGAATGAAGAAAGGCATAGCAGAATTTGTAGCTCAATGTCCAAATTGCCAACAAGTTAAAATTGAGCATCAAAAGCCAAGAGGATTATTGCAAGCAATGCAAATCCCAACCTGGAAATGGGAAGTGATCGGCATGGATTTCATTGTAGGGTTACCTCGTTCCCGAAGCAGGCATGACTCTATATGGGTGATTGTGGATAGACTCTCGAAATCATCTCATTTTCTACCAGTCAGAGCCACATATTCAGCAGGAGATTATGCAAGATTATATCTTAAAGAGATTGTGCGACTACATGGTGTCCCAGTGTCCATTATTACTGACAGAGGAGAACAATTTACAGCTAAATTCTGGAAGTCTTTCCTAGAAGGTTTGGGTACTCAGGTAAGGCTTAACACAGTGTTTCATCCACAAATTATGGGCAAGCCGAACGCACTATTCAAACCTTGGAATATATGTTACGGGCATGTGTGCTAGATTTCGATGGTAGTTGGGATGACCACTTACCTCTATTGAGTTTGCATACAATAACAGTTATCATTCCAGTATTCAAATGGCCCCGTATGAAGCTCTATATGAAAGAAAGTGTAGATCCCCAATTGGGTGGTTTGAAGTAGGAGAGATACAGCTAATAGGTCCAGAGTTGATCTAACAAGCAGTGGAAAAGATCAAGGTTATTCGAGATCGATTACTAACAACCCAAAGTCCCCAGAAATCTTATACGGACAACCGTCGGCGAGACTTAAAATTCCAAGTTGATGATTGGGTGTTCCTAAAGGTATCACCGTTGAAAGGCGTGATGAGATAAGGGAAAATTAAGTCCTCGATACATTGGACCTTATAAGATTGTCTGCAAGACAGGACAAGTAGCATATCAACTGGACTTACCCTCAGAACTTGAATCAGTCCATCCAGTTTTCCATGTATCAATGCTCCGTAAGTGTGTCGGCGATCCTACAAGGATCATGCCAGTAGATGATGTTCAAGTTACGAAAAGATTGACTTATGAGGAGGTGCCCATTGCCATACTAAATAGACAAGTACGGAGACTTAGAAATAAAGAGGTGGCTTCAGTCAAAGTTTAATGGAGAAACAATAACTGAGAAGAAATGACTTGGGAAGCGGAAGAAAGCATGAAGTCCAAGTACCCACACTTGTTTCCACCTCCGGAAGAGATTCAAAATGAGGCATCGACATTATGAGGTATGTGATGTTTTCCTTTTTATGCTTTTGGTCGTGTGCAGCCATAATTTCTTGCGATTGTGTTGTAGCCCTGTGAGGTGAAGTTATTGTGGGCTGTTGTGACAGGACGGTAGCGCCATATTGTAGGGGAAACTCTGGCGAAATTTTTGTAAAGTTCCTGAGGGCTTAAAATTCGAGGACGAATGTTTTTAAAGGGGGGAATAGTGTTACACCTCGAAAAATTACATGTCGTCATGTGATGGATAGACTAACGCAGGGTGAGGTTTATGTGATGTCCCTACAAGGAAGAAAGGTTACTTAACGGTTCTCATTAAGATTCTAAAGACGTTTGAAGCAAACGAAGAAAGTTCGTTGAAGAATGTCAAGTATAAGTCATGTTTGGAAGGGGTTGCAAGTACCGAGATAATGTCGATCTAATGATGTCTTGAGGAAAAGTTATAACACTCCTTAAGTTGTTAATGAAGTGATAAACAGGTGCCATAAGGATTGGAGATCAAACAAAACGACGGAAATAATTTCAGGAAAGTGGAGTTATATGACCACTTATACGGTCCGTATAAGGGTCTGTATAACCCAACAGAAAAGATGTCTTCCCTGATGGTGAAATAGGACACTTATACAGACCGTATAAGGGGTCCGTATAAGCCTCGACGGGCTGAAAATTTTTCAGGTATAAAATGATGTTCCCACTTCTAATTTCTCATTTTTTCAACTTCTCTACTTCTCTCCAACTCTCTAGAATATTCCACACACTTCATCTACAAGAATTCAAGGGGAATCAAAGATCAATATCATTAATCCAAGGGAATCAAGTGTAAGGAAGTCTCTAGGGTTGCTTGAAGTTAAGAAGTCTTTGGATTGAAGCTAGGATTTTTCTTCAAGTGAAGCATTTCCATCTAAAACTCATTCCTACACAATTAAACGTGAGTTTTATGATCATTTTATGCTATTTAGAATATTGACTGGTTGAAAGACGTAGATTATGGAAGAAAGTAGAATATGGAACTCAAATGTGAGATAATGATATTCTTAAACAATAGTTTGACATGAACAATGTTTCTTGAGATGTTATGAGTAGAATCTTGTTATAAATGGTACTAAGAATATTGAAGAAGCATTATATGTGAATGAATGCGACGTTGGGTGATAACTATGGTTATGGATGACTTTAAGAGGATATTTTGAGAAATGAATAATGACTAACTTAACAATCATCTTTTTCGTCTTATGCTTTCAATATTTCCTTATTATATTATCATGTATGCCGTACATACTCAGTACAATTTTTCATACTAACGTCCTTTCTTTTCTTTGGACGCTGTGTTCATGCCTACAGGTAGGCAAGGAGGTGGCCCAGATTCTTAGGAGCTACTCAGCGGATTTACAGGAGCACTCCACTATTCCGGAGGTGCCATTTTTGAAATATGATTTTGTGTATATATTTGGGCACGACGGGGTCTTGTCCCGTTCATATGTCTAGTACTCTAGTAGTGGCTCGTAGATGCGGATGCGTGGGTAGTGTTGTCTTATAGATTCTACATTGAATATTTGTAAATCATTTTGATAGCCTAAGGAGCTCATGCACATGAATGTAGATATGTTTTGGAAGTGATAATAGTTTCCTTATGGCTAGTTGTGGTCAAAATAATGAATGCATTCAAAATGAGTATGATGATTAGCATAATGAGTGGTGCTCAGTAGTCAGCTCCGGGCACCTGTCATGGCCCCCCTAATCGGGTCGTCACACAACCTATTGACCTCAAAAGAAAGGTCACCTTTTGGGTAGTTTTAGGGGGGGAGGGGTTAATACGCATTTGTCCCCCCTACCCTTCTTTTTGTGTAAATGGAAATGCATCAACCTGATGTTGTAAGGTGGGATACGTAGGAAGCCCCTGTCGGGCTTGGTTACGGGTAGGTTTTAAGATAAGGAGTCTTATCTTATGTAAACCGAGCTACATTAGGGCATGACTTCCCGTGGGGGGATACTTAGGCAGTCAGCGTAAGACTCGGTCCCTATATATTACAAATATTATGTTCCCCTCACTCAACAAAATCCAAGTACCTAAGCCCTGGTACAAGAGATCAATTGAGCATTTAAATCAAACATGTGATTATTTATGTGATAAGTTTTAAAAACTACCATCTATATGTGATATCTTGATTTTCTTTCCATTATCGGACGAACTAACTCTGTTTTGTTTTGAGTTATTCTTTTCTTATAGAAAGAGAGGTTGATTCGTGTTCATACTGGCATACTTCACAATATCCAAAGCTGCAATAGCATCCTTATCCCAACAAGATAGAAGCAAAGAAAAAATGATCGGTACTTCCAAGAACAAAACTACCCCTACTGACATTGCTCTCCGAGAATAGCCTCTACGCGAACAGCCTGAGTTGACACCTATTGAAGACGTCATGAAAATGATATTTGAGAAAATCGCCCATCTTCAAGAGGAAGTGGCACGAAACAAAGCTACTAATGCTGCCCGAGAGGCCCCTGCTAAAAAAAGAAGGCCTTTGCCGTTTTTTCCATCTCTGAATTCACCATTACCCGATCACTTCCCCACCCGGTCCGTTATGACCACCATGCCATTTACCCCAATCGACGGGCATATTGGTGCCTCGAACCACACCCTACCACCACTTAACACTAACCAAATTCCTGGAACCACTCACTCTATCCCCTCTTACCCAACACCACAAAATACCCATCCCAGCATCACTATACAATCAAGCGCCATCTCGCTACCAACTGGCAAAATCACCCCTATCCCCCAAAATCGTCCTGTTGTTTCCTTCCACACACCTGTCACACCAGGCACCTTTTCACCCGATAAAGAAGTTGACTATTATAAGGAGATGGAAAAAGTATGGAAGGCTGAGCAGGAAAAACAGGAAGAAAGGCTTGAGCGGAAGATGACCGCAATGTTGGAACGGTCCATGAGAACTACCCTCACTGGCATAGGCTTGAGCTATGACAATTTGTGTATGCATCCAATCTTGGATTTACTCGATTGCTTCAAAGTACCCCGTTTCGGTTTGTTCAATGGGACGGGAAATCCTAAAGCGCATCTATGAGCCTACTGTGACCAATTGGTCAGTGTCCAAGACAACCAAATGCTCATTACGAGGCTGTTCAGCCGAAGTTTGACCGGAGAAGCCTCAGAATGGTTCGCGGCGCAAGATATACGTCGTTGGATCACATGGGAAGACATGGCTATGGCTTTCATGGAAAGGTTTCGCTTTAACATGGAGATGGTACCAGATAGATTCCATTTGGAAAAAGTAAAACAAAAGTCCACCGAAAATTTCTGCGAATATACGAGTAGGTGGAGAACAGAGGCTGCTCGAGTACAATCCCCTATGGGCGAGGAGGAACTTGTGTCGGTTTTCATTCTTTCACAAGAAATAGATTTCTATGATAAAATGCTTCAATGGCAGGAAGACCTTTCTCTGAACTGGTCAAAATGGGTGAGGCCATAAAAGATGATCTCAGGACTAGCCGATTCATAAGTATGACTAGAAAATCCGCTGATTCAAGCTCAACCGGGTTCATGCGCAAGAAGAAGGAAGACATGGCTAGCATATCCCACACTTGTAGCCCCAAAACCAAAAGGAGGGAAGATTTCCCAGTGGAAGAATATGCTTCACCTCCCTCAAATACCTACATTCCCACTCCTTACAACACGGTGCCCGTATATTACGCTCAACCAACCTTCTAATCACCACCCCCAAATTACCAAGCTCCACAACAAAATTATCAAACTCCCCTACCTATTTACTGCACTTCGCAAAATAAACAACCTAATACCTACCAAAATCAACCACCACTAAATGCCTATAATGCGCCACATCAGAATTTCGAAAAGATACAACCTCGAGTATTCACCCCACTGATGGAATCTCGGGCTGATTTGTTCAAAAGATTAAGTGCGGCTGGGATGATCCAAGTGCTTCCCCAAAGGTCGTCGACTTAAAGAACCTATTTTACTGAGCTCACTAGACATGTGCCTACCATTCCAATAGCATAGGACACAGTACTGAAGATTGCATTAATCTCAACTACAAAACATAGGACTTGATTGACCGAAAGGAAATTGTACTCCAAACAGCCCCTCCAAATGTGAACACCAACCCTTTGCCAAACCATGGCAACAATGTGATTCACATGAAAGAGGGAGAAAGACTGGGTCGCAGAAGGCCCACAATCCATGATTCTGTGAAAGAACTTGAGCGCACAGTAGCGTCATTATCTTTCCAAGAATGCCCTCGATTCAAAGTACTAATTTTTGCACCAGTGACAGCGGATATAGCTCAAGTGACTTCAGCACCACCTCGCAAAGAGTTTGTAGTCTAAGCTGCTACCACACATGGCATTACAAGATCAGAAAGATGCTACACTCTTGAGCACCTAGCCCAAAGGGCTCCCTGAAGGGAGGGAAATCAGAAAAGGACTATCACCGAAAGTGAAGCTGAGGAATTCTAGCGCCGAATGCAGCCAAAGGAATACTCCATTGTGGAGCACTTGAACAAAACACCAGCCCAAATCTCGGTACTGGCATTATTGCAAAGTTCACCTCAACACCGTTTGGCTTTGATGAAGGTGTTAGAGGAACCTCACATCCCTACTGGGACAAATAGTGAAAACATGGCCGAAATGGTTGCTCATGTTGTAGAGGAACATCAAATTGCCTTCACATAGAAAGAGTTGCCCAAAGAAGGCATGAATCACAAAAAAATGCTACACATCATAATTATGTGCCGCAACAAAATGGTAACTCGAGTATTAATCGACAACGGGGCGGAACTTAACATTTGTTCTAAGTCTACCCTAACTCAGCTGGGATATGACCTTGGAAAGGTTCGTCAAAGCCACACTAACATAAGAGCATTCGATATTGGATATTGTGATGACACTGGGGTGGTCGATTTAGATATTTAAATAGGACCAGCTGAATTCACCACCGAATTCCAAGTCATGGACATACCCACCAACTATAATTTGCTTTCGGGAAGGCCATGGATCCACATGGCAGGGGCAGTACCATCCTCGCTCCATCAATCTGTAAAATATGTTTGGTAAGGGGAAGAAGTGGTGATCCACAGAGAATCCAGCATGCACAATTACCCAGACAACGCGGTACCCATCATTGAAACTGCACCTAATGGAATGGATTTTCGTATCATGGAGTTAGTGGGAGCAGCCTACAAGATAGTTTCCCTGGATGCTCCCATGCCAGCAGTTTACAAAATGATTGCTTCTACCATGCTCCTAAATGGGTTTGAACCCGGGAAGGATCTGGGAAAGAACCTGCAGGGCCTAGCCAATTCCCATTCTCCAAGATAATTTTCGTATTGGGCTTGGTTACGCCCCAGCAGAAGAGGATATGCCTACCAAGAAGAAACAAGAGGTTACAGATCTTTGCAAACCCATTCCAAACATGTACCAGTCATCTCCCCATCGAATGCCTATGCCTGGAGATGCTGATATTGAAGAGGGGATAAGGATGTTATTCCAAGAAGAAGATTTCTCTGTGATTGTAGAAGAATGTGCTAAAGCGCCCACCATTAGAGAGGAAGAACCGGGCGAGCAGCTATCCAACTGGACCTCTATCTTGCTACTGACTCTTCGATAGAGCAAGATGAATTTATTTTGAAAATAGGGAGACTCGGTTGAGACCAGATTGCTCACCCTTTTGTCACTTACATACCTCGTAATGTTTTCAAAAAACCGAAATGGCTTGATATGAATCCAAGCTAGGAACACAGTTTGTACTTTTGATTATTTTTAAATTAATGAAAGCCTCGATTTATCAAAACTGTTTTTATTTACTTATTGCATACATGTTTTATACTATTAATTTACTTATCGCATCCATGTTTTATACTAAAATATTTTGCTTGAATTTTCAGTAATTAAAACAATAAAGCAATGTAAATGTCATGGCATTTGTTGAAACGAATGGGTCGGGCAGCATAGAGAAAGAAGAGTACGAGGAATACAATGAGATCACAATGCCACCCGAGGGTCTCGCGGAAGAGGTAGAACAATTAGAGAATGAGCAAAAACCAAATATGGACGAAACAGAAGCCATAAACCTAAGTGACGAAGAGAATGTCAAAGAGACAAGTATAAGTGCACACTTGAAGACGCTTTTAAAAGAAGAATTGATAAGTTTACTAAGGGTGTACATGAGTATCTTTGCATGGTCATATGCCGACATGCCAGGACTAAGTACCAGTGTAGTATCCCATAGGTTACCCATCAATGAGGGTTTTGTTCCAGTAAAACAAAAAACCCAACAATTCAAATCGGATCTTAGTATCCGAATCAAAGACGAGGTGGAGAAATAGATTAAATCAGGAGTGGTGGAAGTGACTTCATACCCTACATGGCTAGCTAACATAGTGCTGGTACCCAAAAAGGACGACAATTTAAGAATCTGCGTAGATTATCGAGATCTTAACAAAGCTAGTCAAAAGCATAATTTTCCGCTCCCAAACATCCATATACTCATAGACAATTGTGCCAAACACGAACTACAATCATTTGTAGATTGTTTCGCTGGCTACCACCAGATCTTAATGGACAAAGAGGATGCCGAGAAAGCAGCCTTCATCACCCGATGGGGAGTGTACCATTACAGGGTAATGCCCTTTGGCCTCAAGAATGTCAGTGGAACGTACATGAGGGAAATGACTATTATTTTCCATGGCATAATGTATAGAGAAATTGAAGTCTATATAGATGATGTCATTATCAAGTTAAGGGAAAGTTCAGAGCATACCACAAATTTGAGGAAATTTTTCGCGGCTCCAAAAGTTTAACTTGAAATTGAATCCGGCCAAATGTACGGTAGGAGTTAGGGTTAGTCTTGGTACCACCAAGGCCTGGGAGCCCATTGCTGCTATACTTGTCAGTTACCGAAAAGGCCTTTGGTTGCGTGTTAGGGCAACACGATGAAGACGGGAAAAAAGAGCGTGCCATTTACTATCTAAGCAAGATGTTCACAGCTTGTGAGGCAAGATGCATGCTTGTGGAGAAAACATGTTCTGCTCTAACTTGGGTGGCTCAGAAATTGACACATTATTTGTCTTCATACACCACTCACCTTGTATCCAAGATGGATCTGTTGAGGTACATATTCCGCTAGCCCATGCCCATCGGGAAGTTGGCCAAATGGCAGATGTTGTTAAGTGAATTTGACATTATGTACATAGCCCAGAAAGCCGTTAAAGGACAGGCTTTGGTTGACTTACTAGCTTCAAGTCTAGTAGATGAAAAGCTCGAACCGTTTCGCACCCATTTCCCAGACAAAGGGGTGTTAGCCATAGAAGAAGGATCAACAGAATCTTACACTGGCTGGAAACTGTTCTTTGACGGAGCACTAAATTACAAAGGTTCCGAAATCGGAGCAGTTTTGATATCAAAAAATGGGCAACACTACCCCATGGCCGCAAAGATCAAATTTCATTGTACTAACAACATGGTTGAATATGAGGCCTGTATTCTAGGTCTCCGAATGGAATTGGATATGAACATTAATGAATTACTGATCATTGGAGATTATGACCTATTAATTCATCAAGTACAAGGCGAATGGGCCACCAAGAATGAAAAGATCATGCCATATGTGCAGTGTTTCAAAAGGCGGGGGCGTAAGGCGGGGCGTTTTACATACGCCTCGACGAGGCGTAAGCCTCGAGGCACAGGGCGTAAGCCCCATGGGTATTTAATTTTTAGTATTTCTTAAAATAATATAATTACAATAAATATTTTTAAATAGGTAAAATTACATAAAAAAATAAAAGAAAACTGTAAATAAATGAAATATATATATATATATATATATATATATATATATATATATATATATATATATATATATATATATGTATGTATGTATGTGTGTGTGTGTGAGCGCGCGCGCGCGCGCTTGATCCTCACAAAAAAATTATCAAAGCAATCCATTATACACCGCTTATAACTTGTAATTATATATAACATAATTTTACAAGTATAAAAAATACAATGAAATAAAAGCTATTATGAAATGCAAAACAATTCTAACATTTTAACTTTCAAACACGGAAAAAAACACAGTTTCTTAAAACACTATTACTATCATACTATTCATTTTATCTCCCTATAAGCAAATAATCAATAAAAGTTATCAATATTACAATTAAAACATAACTTCTTCATGAACAAAAAATAAAATTCTATGATAATTCTAATACATAGGACTTATGACCAATGACAAGTGAAAATGTACAATTCCGCTATGTGTTTTTGTTTTACAAAAATTAAGTGATATTTACCTTCACGACGTTCTCAAATAGTAAATATCCAATATTACGACTTGTTATATGAGTTACATCCAATCTTCTATTTCTATAGATGAAAAACTATTAAGTATCATTATTTTGTTAAACAATTATGAGGGTGAATGATTTTAATTAAGGAATTTAAAATATAATTTGTGTAAGAACTGTTAGGTGAGCCCTGGGCGTTAGGCGTATTTAGGGCGTACGGTTGGGCGCTTAGGGCGTAAGCCTCATAGGAACTAAGCCCCGCACGTTAGCCCCAGGGCATTTTGCCACTGCCCTGCCCCGAGGCGAGCTTCGAGGCGAGTCCTGACATTGCCTTTTAAAACAATGCATATGTGAACTTGGCACGAAGATTGTGCAAGAAATTCAGAAAGATTGAATTTCAATACACGCCAATGGCTCAGAATGAATTTGCCGATGCGTTGGCCATAATAACATTAATAATCCAACATCCTGAAAGCAGTCACATTGACCCGCTAAGGATAAGCTTAAAAAAAAAAGCATGCCCACTGTTGCCATATGGAGGCTGAGTCAGATGGAAAGCTATGGTACAATGACATCAAAATATATTTGGAAAGACGGGAATATCCCAAAAGTATTACAAGTGGACAAAAGAAGACCATCAGATGAATGAAAAATGGTTTCTTCCTGAACAAAGAAATACTATACAAATGGACACCGAATTTGGATCTGCTTCGATGTGCAGATGCCGGTGAAGCCACATGCTTCTAGAAGAAGTACATGCTGGGACATGTGGACCCCATATGAACAGATTTGTACTGGAAATAAAGATTCTACAAGCTGGATACTATTGGATGACCATGGAAAGTGATTGCTGCAAATATGTGCAAAAGTGCCATCAATGCCAAATCCACAGTGATCTAATCAAGGTCCCTCCAAGTGAGCTTAATGCTATGAGCTCACCGTGGCCTTTCCTTGCATGGGGCATAGATGTTATTGGACCCATTGAACCCACAGCTGCAAATAGCCACCGGTTCATTTTAGTTGCCATTGACTACTTCACCAAATAGGTGGAAGCAACGTCTCACAAATCAATAATAAAGAAAATAGTAGCGTACTTTGTGTGAAACAACATCATATGCTAGTTCAGCATACCTGAGTCCATCATAACAGACAATGGAGCAAATCTGAATAGCCATCGAATGAAGATAGTAAGCAATTCAAGATCACTCATTGAAACATGACAACATACCAGCCACAAATGAACGAAGCCGTAGAAGCGGCCAACAAGAATATCAAGAGGATATTGAGGAAAATAACTGACAATTACAAAGTTTGGCACGAGCAATTGGCTTATGCTTTACTGAGATACCGTACTACAGCCAGAACTTCAACAGAAGCGACTCCATATCTGTTAGTCTACGGTACTGAAGCAGTCATACCTACCAAAGTTGAGATACCTTCTTTGAAAATCATTCAAGAAGAAGAATTAGATAATGCTGAATAGGCCCGAGCTCGATATGAGCAATTGTCTCTAATCGATGAGAAAATGATGGTTGCTATGTGTTATGGTCAACTATACCGACAAAGGATGGCAAGAGCCTTCAACAAGCGAGTCAGGGCTCAGCTTTTCCAAGTTGGACAGCTGGTGTTCAGAAGAATTTTTCCACATCAAGATGAATACAAAGGGAAATTTGCCCCCAACTGGCAAGGTCCTTATGTGGCCCGCAAAGTACTTTCCGGAGGAGCAGTAGTATTAGTAGAAATGGATAGACAGGAGTGGTCGAAGCCAATCAACTTAGATGCAATCAAGCGCTACTATGTATGAAGACGAAGTTTCTCAGTTTGTAATAGTACTCTTTGCTTGTAATTGTTATTCTATTCGCTTGTATCAATTATTTCCTTTTACTTGTAATTGTTTTGTAATAGACTGGAGAAACAAAAATAACTTTTGTGATATGAACTACGCAATGACCTGATTTTCCCACAGTGAGATACGTAGGCAGTCCATTTGGGACCCGGTTGTACTATTAGTAAAAAATCAAAAACTCCTTTACTTTTATTTTGAACTACATTCAACCTGAATTCCAGCTGCGATAGGATATGTAGGCGCTCTTTGAGCTCGATTGCACCAAAAGAAAAACCCAAAAACCCCTAAGAAGCCTCAGAGTTAGGACTTCACAAAGAATGCAAGGATTATTGCACGCCCAACTGGGGCAGAATTTTTGAGACACCGTCAATCACTACAAAGAATCGGCTAACCTAGAGTTTCAAACTGGGGCAGAAATTTTGAGATGCTCTCAAAATTTCTCATTTATTCAATGCTGTAAACTGCCTCAAAATTTCCCGCAACTCGAAAGATCCGGCACGAGAGTTTGTCGAGCAAGATTTAAATCGAGGCAGATTTTTTGAGAAAAGGTCTCAAAAATTCCGTGTGAGGGAGCAAAGGACCCCAGTCACAAAAGAAGGGATCTCCTTCATTCAAAGTGCATGTCATGACAATTAACCTTACCGTTTTCAAAGTAATGTATTTAATTTCCTACGAATTCGATACTTTTACTGTAACTTTGCAAAAAACGATATTCTACATGAAGAAAATAAATTTACCTTTCGAATACCCAAGCAGAAGGGATTTCAAGTCCAGAAAGCCGAAGATGCAACCGCGTCGGCAGTACGAATCAACTTTAGATAGGAAAAAACTAATCCATTTCTGATGCAGGTCGCAGGATGTCGGAAGATGATCATTTTTCTAACTTTGCTTCATGTGCAGGAAATGGTTCGCCAAAAGAAGATCAAGACCTGCTGAGATTAGGCTTTCAAAAAAAATATCCAGCCACGAGGACTATGAAAGATCTAAATGCCATAAGGGCAAAATATCTGGCCACAAGGGCCATAAAAGATCAGAATGCCATAAGGGTTAAATATCTAGCCATGAGGGTTATGAAAGATCTGAATGCCACAAGGGCAAACACCTGGCCATAACAACCCATAAAGAATAGAAGGCCATGATGGCAAAACCACCTGTCAATGGGGTCGTAGTAAAGCACCACGACATGTCTAACCAAGAGGGTCACAACCAGCATAAAGGACGAAAGAAAGACGATTTGGCCAAAGGGGCCACATCTATCATTCCCATCACTTTTTTTTATTTGCCAAGAAGGCCATTGCATATCTATTTTTTTTTGTTGTCGAGAGGGCCATCACTTCTTCTTATTTGCCAAGAGGGTAATTGCATATCTATTTTTCTGTTGTCGACGGGGCCATTCATACAAACATGCCAAGAAGGCCATTCAAATGGCCTAAAAAGGGCCATGTATATGAGCTACCGAATATAATCAAGATGACAAAGCGATGTATACGAGCTACCGAATATAATCAAGATGACAAAGCGATGTAAAACCGGTCATGAGACTACAATGTTCGCCCCAAAAAGACAAAGTGATGTAAAACCAGTCAAGAGACCGCAGTATTTGCCCAAAAAGACAAGATGATGTAAATCCGGTTGGATGACCGCAGTATTCGCCAACCAAAAAATCAACGTTACACAGCAGATGGATGCAGATTTGTAGCCGCCAAATAGAGCAGGTTGATCAAATCAAATCTAGACAGATTGCTGAGCAAACGTGAAACATTTTCTTACGCAGCCGGTCGAGTTAGGGTGCCTATGAGAGTCAAGATCTCCGGCCAGGACTTGGAAGATCACTCCTCACCATGCTCAGCCACACAAAGATTGCCTATTTTCTCATGTGTTTTGTTTGTTTTTATTATTCCGCTACCGATCGGACACACACCAGCACACACAAAAGCACTCCCGCATAAGGTATAACCCTTTCTTCTGATCGAGTCGAACTAAAGTGACCTGATTCTCAAAAATAGGGATATGTAGGCAGACTCAATACCAAAGAGTCAGTCACACTCCGACCAACCACCCAGACTTCCCCAATTTGATAGCTGGGAAATCCACGAATTTGCTTTAATTTGCATTTAGAAGTCAAAATCGAGTCGAACTACGCATGACCAGAATTCTCATGAAACCTGAGATATGTAAGAAGCTCGAAAACTAGGGTCTGGCCATATATTTTGAAATTTGCATAAAAACGAGAGGTAATGTAAGTTAGGCCAGTCAGAAATCATGGTTAGTCAAATTTCATTGCTCAAGGATGGTCCCACCATCCCTGAACACCAAAGGGGTAGCTGGTGGCATCTAATTTTTGACCTCCCATAATTTGTTTTAATTACCCAGAGTCCTTGAATATTAAGCAGAGTGAAATATGTATTTTTCAAAAGTCAAAATAATTTTATAAAATTATTTAAATAATATTTTATCAATTTTGTTTAATAAAATAATTTCTATAGTGTTATAAATTAATTTAATCATTTTTACAACTATAATAATTTTGCTAAATTAACCGGAAGAGAAAATAATTTACCAAAATTATTCACCTAATTGTCTAAATTGTTAAAATGTCAATTTGCAAAGTATTTTACTCTATTTAATGCAAGGAATCTATTTAATTAAATAAATTAATAATTTTAACCCCTCGATTCTTATTTAATAAAATTATTATAATTTTTCATAATTAATTATGTTTTAATTTTAATTAATTCTTAAAATTGCCTCTTAAATGACAGTAATTAAAATAATCAATTATTATCCAATTATGCCAATAATTTGAACTAGCCAAGCTCATGACTCAATTCAATTAAGGTCACTTTTGACAAAGTTTATTTTTTTTATTTTTTTTAATTGGCCAATTAGTTGAAATGGGGTCTTATTTTAAATATCCAATTAATGGACATTGTTTAAATTTGGGCTACTTGTTAAATTCTGCATATTCTCCCCGCCCATATATACATGAATATACATGAGTATACATGATCTTATATAACAAATCAAGCTTCTTCTTTTTTTCCTTTAAGAAAGGTTAGCCGAGTCTATCCCAAAAAGGCCAGACCCGGCCTAACTTGTCGCATAATACAACAATAACAACGACACAAACAAGGCCCTAGTATCACGGGCCTAAAATCTAAGGCGGCGTGGGGAAGCGTTGATGGTCTTAACTACCGCTCAATCCTTCAGCCCAACTCTCTGTCACTGGCGGAAGACAGTGAATAACTCTCAGGCAAAATACACACAAGAAGTTAAAGAAGATGAACACAGGTTTTGGGAGGCAAGTGCCCTTTTCTGATATATGTTATAAATGTATCTTTACAAGAATACAAAAGATGAAGTGAGTGAATAACTCTGCCCTAATGACTTACAGTATTTATAGCTGGAAAATCTATCCTATGCTATACAGTGGGTCTCTAAGTATGTGGCTGTGTCGAACAGCTTGCTGTTATGGACTACAAGCTGGCAGGTTGAGTGCTTGCTTTAGCTGGCTAGTGGCCCACGAGCAGAAAGGTGGGTGGCTGGTCTGCCACTCTTGTCCTGTAAGTGGGCGTCCCATTATTGTAAGTGGGCGGCTGGTCTCCCACTCTTGTCTTGTGAGTGGGCGTCCCACTCGGGTGGGCCCTTCGGCAGGCTGACTTTGACTAGCGTCTGGCGCTAGTTGCGGACGGACAGGCGCGGAAAAGGGCAGGGCGGCACACTCTCCCTCAACAGTTTTGGCGTCGACCGCGATGCCATAGAACTGCAAGAATTCATGGACCTTATCCTTGAATTGCCATAAGTCCTCGTATGCTTCCCATGTAGCCTCCTCGGGCGGCTGTCCCTTCCAATGGACAAGAAATTGAGCCTTCGAGTTGCCCCAACCTTTCCTCGGACTAACTGATGGTCAATAATGGCTTCAATTTCTTTGTCTTTTGCTGCAGGAGTCTCAAAGATCCTGGCACGGCTGGCTTGTGCTCGACCCTCATCTTCCTTGTCTTCGAAGTACGGTTTAATTGACTCGCATGGAAGACGGGGAATATTCTCAGGTGATGAGGCATTTCCAACCGGTAAGAAATCTTGCCTACCTTGGCAACGATTTCAAAGGGGCCCTCGTACCGTCGAATCAGACTCTGATTCAGGCTCCTTAAGGACTTGAACTGCCTCGGATTAAGTTTCACCATGACTTTGTCACCAATTCTGTAATTTGTCGGGTGACGTTTTCGATCGGCAAACTTCTTCATTTTGCGGGCAGCCTTGTCAAGATATGACCTGGCCAAATCCATTTGTTCCTCCCAAGCCTTGTCCATATGATATGCCCCTGGGTTCCGCAATTCAGCTCTCACAAGCAGAGATTGCGGTGTATTGGGCTGCTGCCCAGTAGTTAACTCGAATGGGCTCCTCCCTGTTGCCTCACTCCGTTGCAGGTTGTAAGAAAATTAGGCAGTATCAAGCAACTTTGCCCAATCTTTCTGATTGACACTAACAAAGTGCCACAAATAAAGATCCAGTAGTGCATTGACCCTTTCGGTTTGGCCATCCGTTTGGGGGTGAAAACTGGTCGAGAAATGTAACTCTGACCCCAGCAAGCTAAATAGCTCCTTCCAAAATGCCCCCGTAAATCGTGGGTCACGGTCACTTATGATATGCCTCGGCACTCCCCAATGCTTGACGACGTCCTTTAGAAACAACCTTGCAGATTCTTTGGCTTTGCAACTAGCCGTGGTGGGGCTGAATGTTGCATATTTCGAGAAACGATCCACCACCACCATAATTGTGCCAAAACCTTCGGAATTGGGCAGGCATGTGATGAAGTCCATGGTGACGTTGTCCCATGGTCTCTCAGCTACGGGCAATGGTTCAAGTAGGCCTCCAGGCGCCTTGTTCTCTACCTTGTCTTGTTGGCACACAAGACATGTGCGGACATAGACTTCAATGTCGTCCCTCATGCGCGGCCAGTAGTACGATGACTCTAGCAATGCCATAGTCCGTTTTTGCCCTGGATGGCCTGCCCAGGCCGTGTCATGCCCTTCTTTGATTAGGGTACGCCTCAGATTGCCCCATTTTGCCACATAAATGCACGTGCCTGTGGTGTAGAGAACACCGTCATCTACCCAAAATTTCTTCGTCTTGCCTTGACTGGCTAAGGCAAGAATCTGCTGTGCCACTGGGTCGTGCTGCATGCCCTGCTTGATTGCATCTATAATATCACTGCTGGCTGTGCTAACCATAGTTGCCAGCACTGCTTTGCGACTCAGTGCATCGGCCACAACATTGGCCTTTCCTGGCTTATACTCTAGGGTGTAGTCAAACTCGGCCAGAAAGTCTTGCCACCGAGCTTGCTTAGGTGATAGCTTCTTCTGAGACTGGAAATAACTTGTCGCCACGTTATCCGTTTTGACAGTAAAGTGTGCCCCCAGCAAGTAATGACGCCAAGTCCTTAGACAGTGGACTACGGCCGTCATCTCCTTCTCTTAGACAGTGTATCTCCGCTCTGTCTCGTTCAACTTTCGGCTTTCAAAGGCTATGGGGTGTCCTTCTTGCATCAGGACACCGCCAATGGCAAAATCTGATGCATCGGTGTGGACTTCAAACACCTTAGTAAATTCAGGTAGGGCCAAGACAGGCTCTTTCACAATTGCTTCTTTGAGGCCGTCAAACGCCTCTTGACACAAAGGGGTCCATTTCCACTCACGACTCTTTTTCAACAAGTCGGTCAGTGGTGCTGCGATAGCTGAGTATCCAAGAATGAACCGCCTGTAGTAGTTGGCAAGGCCAAGAAAGGACCGAAGTTCAGTTACTTTGGTCGGGACCTCCCAATCTTGAATAGTGCTAACCTTGTCGCTATCCATTCTGATTACCCCTTGGCTGATTGTGTGGCCAAGGAACTGCACTTGTGGTTGGGCAAAAGTGCATTTCTCCTGCTTGACGCACAGGTCATTCTCCCTCAACACTTGGAAGACCGTGCGGAGATGTTTCAGGTGTTCTTCCAAGCTGTTGCTGTATACTACGATGTCGTCGAGGTAGATCACAATGAACTGGTCCAAAAATGGGTGGAAGAGTTTGTTCATCAGGGTGCAGAAGGTAGCAGGAGCATTGGTTAGGCCGAATGGCATGACTAGCCACTCGAACGCCCCATATCGGGTCACACAAGTCGTCTTTGACTCGTCCCCCTCGGCAATACGCACTTGATAGTATCCTTTCCTCAGATCCATTTTGGTGAAGACCTTGGCCTGTCCCAACCGATCGAACAAATCGGCAATTAGAGGAATGGGATACTTGTTTTTAACTGTGACCTTGTTAAGGGCACGATAATCAATGCATAGCCTCAACGTTCCTTCTTTCTTCTTTTGGAACAGCACAGGTGCTCCAAATGGTTCCTTAGATGGGCAGATGTGCCCAGCTTCAAGCAACTCCTTGAGCTGCTTTCTCAGCTCCTCTAGCTCTGGTGGTGCCATGCGATAAGGGGACATGGTAGGTGGCTTGGCTCCTGGAACCAACTCTATCTGGTGGTCAACCTCCCTACGTGGGGGTAACCGCTTGGGTAGCTCATCGAGCATCACGTCCCTGTTTTCCTCAAGGACCCGTTGCACGCATAGGGGTATTGTTTCCCCTTCCTTGGAACTGCTTCCATTCTCTACTGCCACAAGAGTTGCAAGAAAGGTGGGTTCCCCTTTCTTAAACCCTTTCACCAACTGCATAGCTGACAAGCGCACGCCCGCTTGATGCACACGAACTAACGGCACGTCGCAAGAACAGCTTGGGTCTCTAATCAACAATTGGTTGAGACGCGGCGAAATAAACGCGTTGATCTCGTACCAGAAATCCAGACCCAACACGATGTCAAAAACATCCATCGGGGCAACGGTGAAATCGGTGAACCCTTGCCAAGTGCCTAAGATGAGATGGACTTTTAGTGCAAATCCATTTACGTCCGTGGGGAGGCAGTTGACTGTTTTTAACAGTTAGTCACTAGAAACATAAGAAAGGCCCAATTATTTTGCCTTTGCCTCGGTAACAAAGTTATACGTTGCACCCGTGTCCACCATGATGCGGACTGGTTTGCCTTTTAACGTTGCTTCCACGAACAGTGACTCCCTCGGCCTGATTTGAGGCGGCTTAGCTGTGATGGCAGCAAGTGTCATATGATTGAACAAGCCTGCCACTTTAGCCTTATCTTGCTCTGCAGCTTCCGTCTGTTCAACTTGTTCACCGGTCTGAACCCCGGTTTGCGCACATGCTTGTTTGTTGGCAGCAAGCATTGCGCCCAGCTTGCCTAATGAAGGGCAATTTCTGTAAAGATGGCCTGATTGTCCACACAAATAACAGCCATCGTTTGGTGTGAAGTTCTTCTTCTTTTCATCGTAGTTCTTACGAAAATTAGAATTGGAACCCCGGTTGCGGTCTCGATCTCCTTTGCAATCACGACCCATGTGGGGGACAAATTTGTTTTTGTCCCCGGTGCCTTGATCAACCTTGGCAGCTGCTTGCTTCCCTCGATTATCCTTTGCCTTGTTATTGTCGGTGCGAAAATCATTCAAAGACTCCGCCACCACAATGGCTCGGTCAAGATCTTCAACTTGACGCCTTTGTAATTCTTGTTTGGCCCAGTTTTGAAGGCCATCCAAGAAGTAGAACAACAAATCCTCGCTGCTCATGCTCGGGATTTGAAGGGTGAGCTTTGTGAATTCCTTCACATACTCGCGGATGGATGACGTTTGCTTGAGCTCCCTCAACTTTCGACGGGCCTCGTGCACAACGTTTAGGGGGTAAAACTGCCGCTTTAACTCCCTCTTGAACTGTTCCCAATTCTCGATGGAACACGTTCCTTTTTCCATGTCCGCTTTCTTTCTCCGCCACCACAGTACGGCGGTGTCTCTCAAGTACATCACTGATGTCCGGATGCAAATAGCTTCGTCATTTATGTTGACGTGCTCAAAGTACGCATCCATTTGCCAAATGAAGTCTTCCACCTCCTGAGCGTTCCTTTCACCCTTGAAGTTTTTGGGTTTAGGGACCTCTATTCGGGTTTCCCAAATGTGGACTGGACCAGCACCGTTTCTAAGCTGGG
Organism: Lycium barbarum; assembly: GCF_019175385.1. Taxonomy (NCBI): domain Eukaryota; kingdom Viridiplantae; phylum Streptophyta; class Magnoliopsida; order Solanales; family Solanaceae; genus Lycium; species Lycium barbarum. The sequence continues at coordinate 120,405,057 of NC_083340.1, read as the reverse complement.
CCGCTTCCAGTTGCGTTTCCAAGGCCTCCACCTTTGCTTGCAAATCGGCCAGCGCCTCCGTGAGCCTGAATTCAAGGCCGGTCAACGCCTCCTTGTGCTCGTCGCTCTCTGTTTTATGCTCGTTTTGGACTTGCTCTAGTCCGTCAAGAGCTATTGACTCAAGAGAATTTAAGTTCCCTTGTAAGGTGTCAAACCGTTGGTTCAAGGTGAATAGTCCAGCCTCTGCGTGGATGATTTTCTCCACCAGCGTGTTCGACACCGAACTGTCGCTCGCTTCACCTAAGGACTCTGGCTGAAAGGTCAGCCCTTCGGAAGTAACAACGGGTAGCCCTCTGACTTGGCTTCTGTCCCGTTGTTTCTTCTGTTTGGTCGTCTTCTTGGTAGGGGACTTGTCTCCCCTGTGGTGCTCGTCGTAGACAGCTTCTTCGTTAGTGTTGGCCATGATTGTAACTCGCTCTGATACCACTTGTCACGGGCCTAAAATCTAAGGCGGCGTGGGGCAGCGTTGATGGTCTTAACTACCGCTCAATGCTTCAGCCCAACTCTCTGTCACTGGCGGAAGACAGTGAATAACTCTTAGGCAAAACACACACAAGAAGTTAAAGAAGATGAACACAGGTTTTGGGAGGCAAGTGCCCTTTTCTGATATATGTTATAAATGTATCTTTACAAGAATACAAAAGATGAAGTGAGTGAATAACTCTGCCCTAATGGCTTACAGTATTTATAGCTGGAAAATCTATCATATGCTATACAGTGGGTCTCTTAGTATGTGGCTGTGTTGAACAGCTTGCTGTTATGGACTAGAAGCTGGCAGGTTGAGTGCTTGCTTTAGCTGGCCAGTGGCCCACGAGCAGAAAGGTGGGTGGCTGGTCTGCCACTCTTGTCCTGTAAGTGGGCGTCCCATTATTGTAAGTGGGCGTCCCATTATTGTAAGGGGGCGGCTGGTCTCCCACTCTTGTCTTGTGAGTGGGCGTCCCACTCGGGTGGGCCCTTCGGCAGGCTGACTTTGACTAGCGCCTGACGCTAGTTGCGGACGGACAGGCGCGGAAAAGGGCGGGGCGGCACACTAGGGTCTCATTTGTATCAAAAGCGGAAGATAAGGGGGCAAACCCAAGACGCCACCCCTCCTCTCTCTCTCTCTTCATTACTTTGATGCCAAAAATGGCAATGTGTAGGGTACTACTGCTTTATTGCAGTAGGTGTTTGTTCTTTTCAAAGCAAAATATTTAATGCTTGTACTCATTTCCACTAAGGCTCTACCAAACAAGGTATAAACCTCCATTCTCGTTGCTTTTTCTATGATATTCAACTGTCATACACTGAGAAATCTTAATGGATTTTGTCTTTGTTGAGTTTGAATACTCGATTGTTAGTGGTTCGTGAAGAACCACACAAATTTACCAAGTTCGAGTCAAATCTGACCCTTCGTTTGTTGCTTACATCTAATCCTAGCCCTACAATGCTATGGTGTGAGGAGGAAATATCTAAATGAGGAGTTATCCCACATTGGCTAAACCTAGGGTTTGGGGTTTTCTATTTAAAGGGCCCTATTCTCTGTTATTTAAACAAGTTTGACCATATTAAAATTTCATTTACTCACAAATAACTAGAGAAAAACCTGAGATTTCCGAAATATTGGAAACCCTTAACTTTTTCTGAGTTTAAGTAAAATTTTGAAGAGCTTATTTCTCTTGTTTTTTTTTTTTTTTTTTTTTTTTTTTTTTGTGTTTGCGTATTGGCTGAGTTGGGATTTGAGGAGCAAAAAAGTCTCCAAATCCATTCTCGACACTAGGCTGCGCATCAAGGAGGTAATCTTCTCTCATTTTTATCGTTAAGCATTTTATTTAGTTTTCTTAGCTATTTATGTTAGGTGTTTATTTGTTTGTTGTTTATTTTGGTTTTGTCTAGTTTAACATGTTCTTGTATTAGGCATTTATAGTTTGTTCTGGTTAAATTAGTCAAGTGCACTTAGATAGCTTAATTTCGTTCATCATTTACAATTTATGTGATTTGGTATGATGATTAGTTATTTTGCTAATTATGCCTACTGGTTTAGTTTGTTCTAGACATAAGAGTTATATCATGTTTCGTTTAATCTGCCTTAATAAGACTGTCACGACCCAACCCCGTAGGCCGTGACTTGTGCCCGAATTGGACACTCATATTTATCTGTTAACTCGAATAATTTATAATTAGCATGTCATGATCTCATTTGCATGTAAGAAGATAGTGAGTTATTTAAATTTGTCAAGTTCTGTATGCCTTAGTCATCCACCTTCCAAGGAGTTGCACTTATCAAACAACAACATTTATATATATTCCTAAGCAAGCCGACAAGGCTGCCACGATATACAAAATACCAAACATACACACATATGCAAGCTGACAAGGTTGCCATTACGACTGGGTACGCCCCAACTTAAGTCAAAACATAAAACGCATCAACAACTGTAAACAGACCCACACCGATGTCCACAGACTTCTAAGAGTAACGACCGTATTACGTGGCGGGACAGGGCCCCGCCGTACCCAAATAAACACATACGGACACAACATAAGGAGATTACACCACAAGCTAGCTCCGGAACAAAGGAGCAGTCCAAAATAGCTGAAAGATGATCTAAGCTGGCGGATCTCCAAAGCGAGCGTCTGTACCTGTGGGCATGAACGCAGCCCCCCGAAGGAAGGGGGTCAGTACGGAATATGTACTGAATATGTAAAGCTTGAAACATAGTATAGACTTATATTGAGACACGGTACATAGGATGCATTGCAACAACAGAATTTCATAAAACTTGCCTTTGAACATATTTCATCTGTATCATTCTCATATCATTGCTATTATAGAGTTTTGTAGTCAAAGCTGCATAATCATTCTGTATAAAACATACATGACGTGTCCCGGCCCTTTTTATGAGGGACTCGGTAATTTAAAATCATAGCATCATAACATAAACATAGACGTGTCCCGGCCCTTTCCTGAGGCACTCGGTAATAAGGAATATGCCCTCCTGGCCACCATCATCTCCATATCATCATATCATCATATCATCATATCATCACATCATCATATCATCATCATATATATATACATAACGTGTCCCGGCCCTCTAGTGAGGGGCTCGGTGATTAATATAATAAATGTGCGCACGAAAACGTACCCTGGCCCGGGACTCAGTGAAGGATATAGCGGTAAGCACGAGCATAATAATAAGCAACCACATATATGCAAATCATCTTTTTAGACTCAAGGGATAAGAAACTAACCCGCTCTAAGTGTCAAAATAATGTTCACCTTCAGTTCATTTCAAGTCTCATAACAAACTATTACAAGAAACGTTTTAGACTTCATGTACATGTGTCACTTTAATATGGTATAGCTTTTGGAAGTCAAGTATGTCTTTAGTTGTGCAATTCTTTAAGTATAGGAACTTTTATGCATCGTTCATTAGTCACGCATACTGAAGGTACATGACAATAACATTAGTGAAATATAGATTCATAAGCCATACATGAAACTAGAGAATAGAATTTACCCCAAAATTCATATCGTTTCATTCTTACGTCTAGGACATGCCAAAAGAAAGAAGGAATAGGCTTTACATACCTTTTGCGTTTAGTTGTATTCTAACTTGTACTTGCTGCCCAACAATACCTATCCTATATCAAGATGTGAAGAACTACAATTAGTCTACAAGGGCATTCAACACGTATTGTGACATTCACAACTCCTTTCTAACAATTAAACGACGTTTCGTTCGCATTTAACCCAACTAGCGTTACAAGCTAACATTGCTAATCGTTCTTTCATATACTGATCAAAACTTGTTTAAGCATGACTTAGGGAACTTGGGCAGTCCATACACCATCAAAAACAGTCTCATACACACGGCAAACCAACACACACATCATTTCCATTCTTACTTAGCAAATTTCCAGTTTTAACTTGCAATAACACAACACTTTTAATGACTTTACTTTCATGAATCTTGGAACTGTTTTAGCATCATTTTCACTCTTAAAACAGCCCACAATCAGTTCAGTTTTAACTTGAATCATGGCATTTTACATTCACTACACGTTTGCAACAAAAACCAACATTCAACACACACAATTTCACTTCTAATCCCTAAAACTGTCCACGGTTTTTGGACTGCCCTTACCCCTCAACACAATTCGTTTCTTGAACACCTTAATTTACATATTCAACATGCATACAATACACTACCATGTCCACAACAACAACAACCAAATTATAGCCCAAAACAGTCCATGAATTCGTCCAAAACAGCCCCCTACCCGGTTTCATCACAACTACTCCAACTTCATGATTTTCATTCGTTTATCCAACTACAATGCATTCAATTCATTTCCAATACATGTTCAACAAGATTAAGCATGACTTCATCAGAATCTTCAACACATGATTCATTTTAAATTCGAGCAAAAACAGTCCAATAGCCAACATGCAACATCACAACCAAACTCCCACAATCTTTGTTCATTTACATATGTTGATACATATTCAATTCACTAACAATACATGCACAATGAAATCAGTCATAAACTCACCTCACACACGGCTCACTCCCTACTTCAACTACAACCACAATCCAACAACAACATGCATGAACTATACATTCAAATCATCATGCAACACAAGAACAACAAACATTCTTACCTTTCAATCTTGACACTTCAATCGGCTAGCCTTCACTTTCAATACTTGAATTTTAACACTTGTTCTTGCTATATCAATGGATGCTACATGTTAACACACCTTCCATGGAGTTGGATTGCTTAGGAAAAACAGAATTTTTTTGGAGAAGTTGGCACCTTCACTCTCGGCTAGCTCTAGCCGAGAGACTCTCTCTCTCTCTATCACTATATTTCTTGACTTGTTGATGTTGGAATGAGTTTGTTAGTGCTATGGAATCAGATTTTTGTTTTGTCTATGTTCCCTCCATGACTTGGCCATGTGCCTTACATTATTTTGGGTCAATAACCATTGACTATTCCACTCAAGCTACACGGCTAGCTTTGTCCATTTAATGGACTGATTTTTGGTCTTTCCAATCCCACTTATTAATCCAATTATGGTTAGTTTAATACCAATTTTCCATTACTAGTTTAATGCCACACGAGAATTGTGAATAAATTGTGACTCGACGCGAAACCGGAAGTTAAAATCTCTACTTCATATCTTAAGATAGTCTTGCCTTTAACTTGTCGCGCTTATTTTAAAACGTCCCGACGTATGAAAATACGGGACATAACATCCTCCCCCCCTTTAGAACATTCTTCCTCGAATGTCGCTTTTATCCCATTAGGTTCTATAAGGGTTTTGGGAAAGGTTTTCCTTATTGCTAACATGTAAATTGAGCAGATAATTTAACACAATCAAGTGAAGGAGTTTAATTTACCTGTAGATGTGGAAAAGAAGTGAGGATATTTCTTTTTCATCTCCTCTTCAGCCTCCCAAGTCACCTCCTCCCTATTATTGTTCCGCCACAACACTTTAACTGACGCCACATCTTTTGTTCGTAACCTCCTGATTTGTCGATCAAGTATGGCAATAGGTTGCTCTTCGTATGATAGCTCCTCTGTTACCTGAATATCGTCTGTAGGGAACACCCTGGAAGGATCGCCTATATACTTCCGAAGCATGGACACATGGAAGACCGGATGTACTACTGCCAAATCCGCTGGCAGGTCTAACTCGTAAGCAACTTGGCCTACCTTACGAATGACCTGATAAGGTCCAATGTACCTTGGGCTCAACTTCCCTTTCTTGCCGAACCTCATAACACCCTTCATGGGTGACACTTTCAAGAACACCCAATCGCCAACCTGAAATTCCAAGTGTCGACGTCGATTATCCGCATACGCCTTCTGCCGACTCTGAGCTGCCAGTAATCTTTCCTGAATAAGTTTCACCTTATCGACAGCCTGCTGAACCATATCTGGGCCTATCAGCTTAGCCTCGCCAACATCAAACCAGCCTATAGGGGATCTGCATTTCCTGCCATACAGGGCTTCGTACGGCGCCATCTGAATGCTAGAGTGGTAACTGTTATTGTAAGCAAACTCGATAAGCGGCAAGTGATCCTCCCAGCTGCCTTTGAAATCAATAACACAAGCTCTCAACATATCTTGTAGCGTCTGGATGGTACGCTCAGCCTGCCCGTCAGTCTGAGGATGAAATGCGGTGCTGAGACTCACCTGTGTCCCCAATCCCTCCTGGAAGGATCTCCAGAAGTTAGCTGTAAACTGGGCCCCTCTATCTGTGATAATAGCTGTGGGAACTCCATGAAGTCTCACTATCTCCTTAAGATACAATCGGGCATAATCCTCAGCTGAGTACGTAGTCCTGACTGGAAGGAAGTGGGCTGATTTTGTCAGTCTATCAACAATAACCCAGACAGAGTCATTCTTCCGTGGAGTGCGAGGGAAACCTGTGACGAAGTCCATATTAATTACTTCCCATTTCCAGGTTGGAATTTCCATCTCCTGCAATAGCCCTCCGGGCTTCTAGTGCTCTATCTTGACCTGCTGACAATTTGGACACTGGGCCACAAATTCTACTATGTCCTTTTTCATGTCGTTCCACCAGTACAAACACCTAAGATCATGATACATTTTTGTCGATCCCGGGTGAATAGAATAACGAGCATAGTGTGCTTCCCCCATTACCTGCTGTCGCAACCCTGCAACCTCAGGTACACATAATCTGTCTCTGTATCGTAGTACTCCATCGGCTGACATCTTAAATGGGGTCTCATCCTTCTGAAGTGTTGTATCTCTATAATGTACCAGAACAGGATCCCCATATTGCCGTCTCTTTACCTCTTCTACAATAGAGGACTCAGCAACACCTCGTACAATAATGCTACCATTATCAGCATCAGCCAAACGAACTCCAAGACTAGCTAGCTGATGGATCTCACGAACTATCTCCTTCTTTTCTGGTTGTACGCCGGCCAAACAAGCCATAGATTTAAGGCTGAGTGCATCTGCTACCACATTAGCCTTTCCTGGGTGATATAGAATATCAACATCATAATCCTTCAGCAACTCTAACCATCTCCTATGTCGCAAATTCAGTTCCTTCTGCTTAAAAATATACTGGAGACTCTTATGATCTGTATAAATATCAACATGCACGCCATACAGATAATGTCTCCATATCTTCAAAGCATGTATCACTGCTGCCAACTCCAGGTCATGTGTAGGATAATTTCTCTCATGTTTCCTGAGTTGTCGGGAGGCATAGGCTATAACTCTGCCGTGCTGCATCAACACGCAACCCAACCCAACACCGGAAGCATCACAATAAACAACATAGCCATCTGGCCCCTCAGGAAGAGTTAGAACAGGAGCTGTAGTCAACTTATCTTTTAATAATTGAAAACTCCGTTCACAAGCATCGGTCCACTGGAATTTGGCTGCCTTCTGTGTTAGCCTTGTTAAAGGCGCTGAAATAGAGGCAAACTTTTCTACAAATCTCCTGTAATACCCTGCCAGCCCCAGAAAACTACGTACCTCAGTAGGCGTCGTAGGTCTAGTCCAAGTTTTGACGGCCTCAATTTTCTGCGAGTCTACCCGAATACCATCTGCTCCAACAATATGCCCCAGAAATGCTACAAAAGTCAACCAGAATTCACATTTAGAGAACTTAGCATATAACTTCTGGAGCTGGAGTACCCTGAGTACTGTCCCCAAATGCTCTGCATGCTCTTCTTCCGATCGTGAATAGATCAGAATATCATCAATGAATACAATCACGAACAAGTCAAGGAATGGCTTAAACACCCTGTTCATCAAGTCCATGAACACTGCTGGAGCATTGGTCAGCCCAAAAGACATCACTCTAAACTCGTAATGTCCATATCGAGTCCTGAATGCAGTCTTCGGAATATCTGTCTCCCTTACCCGCACCTGGTGATAACCTGACCGCAAGTCTATCTTTGAGAAGCATTTAGCACCCTGCAACTGATCAAATAAATCATCAATCCTGGGGAGGGGATATCTGTTCTTTATCGTGATTTTGTTCAGCTGCCTATAATCAATGCACATTCGCAGCGACCCATCTTTCTTCCGTACAAATAATACTGGTGCTCCCCAAGGTGAGGTACTGGGCCTGATGAAACCCTTTTCCTGCAAATCTCTCAGTTGCTCCTTCAATTCTTTCAACTCTGCAGGTGCCATTCTGTAAGGAGGAATAGATATAGGTTGAGTGTCTGGCAATACATCTATAGTGAACTCTATCTCACGTTCAGGAGGAAGGCCTGGAAGTTCATCTGGAAATACACCTGGAAATTCATTAACCACCGGGACAGATTGTAGAGTCGGTGATTCTGCTTTCAAGTCATGCACACGAACCAGGTGATAAATATAGCCTTTTCTAACCATCTTCCTTGCCTTGAGGTACGAAATAAACTTACCCCTCGGCGATGCTGTGTTCCCCCTCCACTCTATAATTGGTTCCCCTGGAAACTGAAACCGAACTAATTTGCCTCGGCAATCAACGTTAGCATAGCAGGAAGCTAACCAATCCATCCCCATAATAACATCGAACTCAGTCATAGCTAACTCTATCAAATCTGCCCTGGTACAGCGATTACATATGACTACCAAACAATCTTTATATACTAGCTCTGCCAAGACAAAATCCCCTACTGGTGTAGCTACCTCAAATGGTTCTGTAGGTTTAGATTTTATCCCCATTTTACTAGCAACAAAAGGGGAAATATATGATAATGTGGAACCGGGGTCTATCAATGCGTATACATCTCGGGAGAAAATCGATAATGTACCTGTGACCACATTTGGCGACGCTTCCTGATCCTGTCTGCTGGCTAAAGCATATAAGCGGTTGGAAGGACCGCCAGAACCAGAAGCCCCTCCACGGCCTCTGCCACGGCCTGCTGGTGTCGGAATACCTTGCCCCATAGGGCACATAGCAACTGAAGAAGAAGAAGAACCCGCAACTGATCCCGTAGGCTGAGCTGGCCCACCTGCCCCACCCCCAAATCGACATTCCCTCATAGTATGGCCCTGACGGCCGCAAGAAAAGCAAGCACCAGTAATAAGACGGCATTCCCCTGGATGACGTCTGCCACATCGAGGACATGGGGGTACAGGTGGTCTCATCCGGCCCGAATTCCTGTGCGTCTAGAACCCTGAAGTCATGGAGCTTTGACCAGCTCCCGAATACCCCGTGCTATCAAACCTTCTACCAGTAAATCGTGAAGGTGCACTCCGTGCCGGCTGGGAAGGATATCGACTATACTGCTGTTGGGGCTGCCCGCCCCGAAAGTCACCAGAATGATACCCAGCTGATCTAGCTCTCTTATGTTGACCCCTGTCCTGCTCCCTATCAAATCGACGCCCTCTCTGTCGACCCTCAACTCCCTGGGCATATGCCTGCACTCGAGCGATATTTATACCGGGCTGAGATGCCATTGCCATGCAGCTATCAATCAAAAAATTATCCAAGCCCATTACATAACGATGCACCCTATCTGCCATGTCAGCTACCATAGCGGGCGCGTACCTAGCCAGCGAATCAAACTCGATGTTATAGTCCCGAACACTTCTACCATTCTGCCTCAGGTGTATAAATCTGTCAACTCTGGCTCGCCTCATCTCTGGAGGCAGAAAATGACCCAGAAAAGCCTCTACGAACTCGTCCCATACTGCTGGTGGAGCATCCTCACCCCTGGACAACTCCCAGGACTCATACCAATTAACTGCCACATCCCGCAACTGATAGGAAGCCAATTCGACCGACTCAGCCTCGGAAGATTTAGTCACCCGCAACGTACGCAGCATCTGTCGAATAAACTCCTGTGGATCCTCTGCGGGCTTTGACCCATAGAACTCTGGGGGTTTACAAGTCAGAAAATCGCGAACCCTCAAACTGTCGCGTCTATCCGCATCATCACCTCCTAACCCACGTCTGCGAGCCTGTCCCGATACCAACCTAGTCAATAACTGTACTGCTTCACGCATAGCCCTATCCTCTGCCCCTGGATGGGGAGCTGGAGGCTCGGTTGCTGGAGCCGCAGGAGTTGGTGGTAAGTCTGTCTCCTGACCTGCAGCTGCTGCTGCCCTAGGCTCCTCTGATAGTGATGGTGTAGCGGAGCTCGCTGACTAAATTCTAATCCCAGGCATATATTGGGAATAAGCTCTAGTGACTCTCCGGGTCCCACTGGTCTCCCCAACTACCGCTTTGCCCTTCTGGGCGGCTGTCGCCTTCTTTGGAGGCATCGCTGAAAACATAGCAATCTGTTAGGGAAACATTTATCCTGATAATACAGCTCTATCGCACGATCTAGAATGAGAAGAAAAGATGACATCCTAAATGTCCTGTAGCTTCCTGTTTATAAACGTGGTGCACAACACATCGATAAACAAGACTCTACTAGACATAGTCTGTGGACACTCCGAGGATTTAACCGCTCTGATACCACTTTTGTCACGACCCAACCCCGTAGGCCGTGACTTGTGCCCGAATTGGACACTCATATTTATCTGTTAACTCTAAAAATTTATAATTAGCATGTCATGATCTCATTTGCATGTAAGAAGATAGTGAGTTTTTTAGATTTGTCAAGTTCTGTATGCCTTAGTCATCCACCTTCCAAGGAGTTGCACTTATCAAACAACAACATTTATATATATTCCTAAGCAAGCCGACAAGGCTGCCACGATATACAAAATACCAAACATACACACATATGCAAGCCGACAAGGCTGCCATTACGACTGGGTACGCCCCAACTTAAGTCAAAACATAAAACGCATCAACAACTGTAAACAGACCCACACCGATGTCCACAGACTTCTAAGAGTAACGACCGAATTATGTGGCGGGACAGGGCCCCGCCGTACCCAAATAAACACATACGGACACAACATAAGGAGATTATACCACAAGCTAGCTCCGGAACAAAGGAGCAGTCCAAAATAGCTGAAAGATGATCTAAGCTGGCGGATCTCCAAAGCGAGCGTCTGTACCTGCGGGCATGAACGCAACCCCCCGAAGGAAGGGGGTCAGTACGGAATATGTACTGAATATGTAAAGCTTGAAACATAGTATAGACTTATATTGAGACACGGTACATAGGATGCATTGCAACAACAGAATTTCATAAAACTTGCCTTTGAACATATTTCATCTGTATCATTCTCATATCATTGCTATTATAGAGTTTTGTAGTCAAAGCTGCATAATCATTCTGTATAAAACATACATGACGTGTCCCGGCCCTTTTTATGAGGGACTCGGTAATTTAAAATCATAGCATCATAACATAAACATAGACGTGTCCCGGCCCTTTCCTGAGGGACTCGGTAATAAGGAATATGCCCTCCTGGCCACCATCATCTCCATATCATCATATCATCATATCATCACATCATCATATCATCATTATATATATATACATAACGTGTCCCGGCCCTCTAGTGAGGGGCTCGGTGATTAATATAATAAATGTGCGCACGAAAACGTACCCTGGCCCGGGACTCAGTGAAGGATATAGCGGTAAGCACGAGCAGAATAATAAGCAACCACATATATGCAAATCATCTTTTTAGACTCAAGGGATAAGCAACTAACCCGCTCTAAGTGTCAAAATAATGTTCACCTTCAGTTCATTTCAAGTCTCATAACAAACTATTACAAGAAACGTTTTCGACTTCATGTACATGTGTCACTTTAATATGGTATAGCTTTTGGAAGTCAAGTATGTCTTTAGTTGTGCAATTCTTTAAGTATAGGAACTTTTATGCATCGTTCATTAGTCACGCATACTGAAGGTACATGATAATAACATTAGTGAAATATAGATTCATAAGCCATACATGAAACTAGAGAATAGAATTTACCCCAAAATTCATATCGTTTCATTCTTACGTCTAGGACATGCCAAAAGAAAGAAGGAATAGGCTTTACATACCTTTTGCGTTTAGTTGTATTCTAACTTGTACTTGCTGCCCAACAATACCTATCCTATATCAAGATGTGAAGAACTACAATTAGTCTACAAGGGCATTCAACACGTATTGTGACATTCACAACTCCTTTCTAACAATTAAACGATGTTTCGTTCGCATTTAACCCAACTAGCGTTACAAGCTAACATTGCTAATCGTTCTTTCATATACTGATCAAAACTTGTTTAAGCATGACTTAGGGAACTTGGGCAGTCCATACACCATCAAAAACAGTCTCATACACACGGCAAACCAACACACACATCATTTCCATTCTTACTTAGCAAATTTCCAGTTTTAACTTGCAATAACACAACACTTTTAATGACTTTACTTTCATGAATCTTGGAACTGTTTTAGCATCATTTTCACTCTTAAAACAGCCCACAATCAGTTCAGTTTTAACTTGAATCATGGCATTTTACATTCACTACACGTTTGCAACAAAAACCAACATTCAACACACACAATTTCACTTCTAATCCCTAAAACTGTCCACGGTTTTTGGACTGCCCTTACCCCTCAACACAATTCGTTTCTTGAACACCTTAATTTACATATTCAACATGCATACAATACACTACCATGTCCACAACAACAACAACCAAATTATAGCCCAAAACAGTCCATTAATTCGTCCAAAACAGCCCCCTACCCGGTTTCATCACAACTACTCCAACTTCATGATTTTCATTCGTTTATCCAACTACAATGCATTCAATTCATTTCCAATACATGTTCAACAAGATTAAGCATGACTTCATCAGAATCTTCAACACATGATTCATTTTAAATTCGAGCAAAAACAGTCCAATAGCCAACATGCAACATCACAACCAAACTCCCACAATCTTTGTTCATTTACATATGTTGATACATATTCAATTCACTAACAATACATGCACAATGAAATCAGTCATAAACTCACCTCACACACGGCTCACTCCCAACTTCAACTACAACCACAATCCAACAACAACATGCATGAACTATACATTCAAATCATCATGCAACACAAGAACAACAAACATTCTTACCTTTCAATCTTGACACTTCAATCGGCTAGCCTTCACTTTCACTACTTGAATTTTAACACTTGTTCTTGCTATATCAATGGATGCTACATGTTAACACACCTTCCATGGAGTTGGATTGCTTAGGAAAAACTGAATTGTTTTGGAGAAGTTGGCACCTTCACTCTCGGCTAGCTCTAGCCGAGAGACTCTCTCTCTCTCTATCACTATATTTCTTGACTTGTTGATGTTGGAATGAGTTTGTTAGTGCTATGGAATCAGATTTTTGTTTTGTCTATGTTCCCTCCATGACTTGGCCATGTGCCTTACATTATTTTGGGTCAATAACCATTGACTATTCCACTCAAGCTACACGGCTAGCTTTGTCCATTTAATGGACTGATTTTTGGTTTTTCCAATCCCACTTATTAATCCAATTATGGTTAGTTTAATACCAATTTTCCATTACTAGTTTAATGCCACACGAGAATTGTGAATAAATTGTGACTCGACGCGAAACCGGAAGTTAAAATCTCTACTTCATATCTTAAGATAGTCTTGCCTTTAACTTGTCGCGCTTATTTTAAAACGTCCCGACGTATGAAAATACGGGACATAACAAAGAATATATGGGTTGGCTTAGTTGGTTGTTAGGCATGTCGATTATAATCAGCTTATCAATGCCCCTCTTTTGTTTAGCAAGTTTAAATCTATTTTTTGTGTTTAGCTAAATTTAGTTTTAGATTAGTTGATTATTGTGGAGTTCTGTTAATGTCTTAGCTTAGTTAGGCTTCACGATATGTTCATGCTGTTTTGGTAGTCTTATTACATGAGATAAACCTTGTTTAAACCTGATGAGATTAGTTTAGCTATCTGGGTTAAGTATCAAATTCATGTTGGTTTGACTTGTATAGCTTGGCATTTGTGTTCATATGTGTTACCTGCTTTATGGCCAAGCTACCTATGTCTAGTTTTTCTCAAGTTCGGTTAAGTTAGCTTATTTGTCCCTAATTACTTGTCTGAAGGTGCAGCAGAAATGGTTTCAAACTATTTAGTCTATATTTTTATTGAAGCTTCCTGAAACTATGATGAGTTCTTAATATATTCTAAAGCTACTATAGTCTGCTATAGTGTCCAAACAGTGGAAAGTACACATTTTAAACTGACCTTAGAAGTTAATGGCCAAGCACAGATTTCCATTGAGTATTAAGAAGTTGTTTTTTTTTTATTTGAGTTAACTTTGCTATTTTTTTTAAAAGATTTCTTACTGAACAGGGAAGTGGGTTCTAAATCCATGACCTACCCTGTCTCTCACACTCTGCTTGGACACTATTGGATTGAATATATTATTTGCCCAAGCCAGTTTGTTCCTTTGTTTGGCCATACATTTGTGTCTATTCAAAGGAAAGGAAACCTAAGTTTTTTTAACTTCATTCAGGAGTCTCCTTTGTGCACTATCTGCATGCTTGTATGATTGGTCCTATGTCTTGTGACTTTGAGTTTTGTTTGGTCCTTGTTGTTAGTCAACTGGCTTTCTATTGAAGCTATCTTAACAATCAGAATCTTGAATTTGATAATATGAGAGCTCAGATAGTTGACTAATCCCTAGTTGAACTTTAAAGGAATCAAATTCAGCATATTATTCTGCACTTTTATTTGGCTTCACATTTACATAGTCTGTTACTATATGCCAAGTAATGTGTGGCGAATGGATGCCTCTTTGCTTGAACTTTATCTAAAGTAGCTAACTTAGCATTAGTATATAATTGTATTACAAGGAATAGGACACTTAATGTACAGTCATTTGAGGATTCTAATTAAAAATCGTAGCTGATATTTGTGATTTTGATTGAGCAGTTAGCTGCATCTTTTCTTCTCTGTAAAATCTTTGGTTTGTCTTTAAAGTACTGGTGTTGAAGATTTTGGTTAGCCCTCATTTTGCGGTCTGCTCAAACTATATATGCTCCTCATACTTAAAATCTTGGGTCTTGCCGTGAAAACTTGTTATTGAAATAAGTTACACCTAGTCTGTTTACAATCCATACCTAAATAGGACTAAGTGAGATGTAAAGCAAAAGGTGTCACTTAAGGGCATATTTGACACATAGGTGTAACTTACCTAGATCTTGAGAAAGAGTGGACTGGGCTTTGAGCTTGTCAAATTCAGTCTAGTCATCCTCTTCTCAATATACTAGGGTTCCCCTATGCTAGAACATCCTTTATGGGATCCTACTAAGTGATATGAACCTGTAAAGCCTTTGAGGAAATTATTCTAAACTATGATAAAGTTCTAAACAATGGCAAGGTGTTGTTCATTTTTCTCTTTTTTTTTTCTTTCTCAAAGGACCCTTTTGTTGTGTAAAGTGTTTGGTTTAGTATAAATTACTTGGTTTGTTGTAGCTTGGCCTGGCTTGAGTTTGTTTGAACTATGCTTAATCCAGACTTCATTTCCATAAGCTCTACTTTGTCTGGTTTAAAGAGAATCAGAAAGTATAATGTCTAACTGATGTAATTCAAACCTGCCTACCCAAGTTAATTTAGTTTGGTCTCATATTACATTGTGAATCTGTGTGGTTTTGTAATTGATATCTGTTAAGTCTGATTTGAATAGTGTTTAGGTCATATTTTCAATCTTTGGGATCTGGTTCACACTCATAAAAATGTATAAATGGTTGAGTTGTAATGGCTTAATACTCAACACTAATTTATTTAATATCTCAGTTATCTCCATCTGCTCTTCTTTTACTATATAAACTTCAATTATGTTGTTCTCTATACTGTGAGTAGTGCCATGCTAAATGTATACAGAGTATACATCACTTGTATAAACCCTGGTGTATACAAGGAAGTATATTTGGTATACACTTTGAATAAAAGCTAAGAGATTGAGGCTTCATGATTTGGGCCAAATCTGCGCTTTTCTCTAAAATTTGTCTTCATGGACTTGTTTCCGTTCTATTTTCCAGTTTTGGGTTTGTTTGGGCCTACTCATATCTATTTCTTTTGGGCTTTGAAGAAAATGTATTCGCTGTTTTGTCTAAAATTTGTTACGGATATATACAAACTATGTATGTGTATATGTGTACCCATGTCTACTTTAATGTTTACTTGGTCTTTAAATTTCTTCTTAGTCCCATAAGATGGTTTACATACATTCTAACCCTCAACCTCTTTTTCCCCCTTTGTATTGGCATGTGAAACATCGTGGGCCACTTGGGCTGCTCTTTTGCATCGAAACTTGTTGTGCCTAAGACCCAACCTTCCCTTCTTTGATCGAGTCCGATGAAAAATAAATGGAAAGAAAAGCTGATATTTGTGGAAGGCCCAGCCAATGGGTGAAAATGGCACTGATGGGCTTGGGTAGACCCATCAGTTTTTTATAAATATTTTCTACTCTCTCCCTTTTTCCTACTTTTGATATCTGGCATGTATATATATATATATATATATATATATATATATATATATATATATATATATATATATATATTGTACACTGAATGTGCTAAATATTGGAACCCTATGAATGTAGAACTTAGAAAATAACGTAGTAATTTAGGGAAGTCGCTAAAATTTATTTCAAACTCGAGCATAACTGTTTTTGTTATGAGCTTCACAAAAAAACAATTTTGAGGAGAAAACTATTTTGGGTTTTTGGTTAAGCATGAAGAAAGAAAGAAAATGCAAAAAATAAGGATTTGGCTCAAGTTATATTGATTAAAAATTGATGTCAATAAGAACGTTTTCAAATGCTAAGTAATAAACTTTGGGCCTCAGGCCCGTGAGAAATGTAATAAACTGCTATTTATTGTTTAATTGTGAACAAAAATTATTTGTTTTAGGTGTAGTGGTCTTTTAAAATGTGTATACATTAAATGGGCGAATTCTGGACTTGGGATAAATATGAACAGCCCTTTCGAAGATTGGATTTGGGATTTAACAGATTTCTGGGTAAAGAAATTTGGGCTCAAAGGCCCACGATGTATTTTTGGACTGAAATATCAAAAGAAAAATGATTTGGACCAAGTATGAGGATGAGATGGATTTGGACTTGGAGTACTGTTGACTGATGGGCTTCAACAATAAAAATGGAATTAATTTTAATAAACTATATATATATATATATATATCCATTTTGTCAGGACTAGAATAGTAGTGATTCTACTCGGGAGAAGTCCTTGAGTGTGTTTTAGTCCGGCAACAAAGTGAGTTGAGCACTTACGTAGATTTTCTAAACCAAAACCCCTTTTTGTGATGGGATTTTTTGCCAAATTTTTTCTTGAAATTATGATATGATATAAAAATGACATTTTGGTGGAAAACTAAACACTTTTAAGCTAATCACACATTGAAGCTCGTAGGTTAACTGTATTCTATGGATCTTTAATATTAGGGTGCGTAAAACCTTCCCTAAAGGATCACCAGAACCTGTAACTTGAACTTTGGTCCAAAAGATTTTTTATTCACTTTGGAAAAATCTTTTAACCCGATTTTTCTAATTTTTCATAAATAAATTAGGTGGTGATTCTAAAATACTAAAATTCAATTAGAGCACCAACAACCTCATAGTAACTTTTATGTCTTAACCCGCGTAAAAGCGAACCGTAACAGTGAGAGCCATATCAATCTTATCATATCATATCTAATCAATGCAACTCATATCATCATTGCAGGAACCAATTCCCTTCGGGCTTGAGGACATCAATCTTAGTTTTTTCTCGGTCTCGATAGACCCTTTCATAATCTCGTCAAATGTCTCATCACAATAAATATGTATGTATGTATGTATGCAAGTAGGTAAAAGTACTAAATTCTTGGTAACAAGTGTCACCAAATTCATGAAGTAGGGGGTGAATGCATATAACCGTGGATCACATGATATCATCTCAAGGTCAAGATTTATGCCACATTCATGATATAATAGAAATTTGGTGTGATGAATGCATATAAACTAATTCACACACATAATAGTCAAACATGGCCATCTTAGACTAAATAAGCAACAACCTTACAAACCTAAGAAGATTTATCAGAACAACCAGTGCCCGTAGGCCTAACGTATTTCCTGTCACAACATCCTAATCATGCAATAGTTTTCCAAGCAGATACACCAGTACTCATTCAAGTGTTCATCACAACCACTTAGGTGGGACCTTGTTCTCACGCCAGTACCCCCTACAAAATAACATCCTAATCATGCAATAGTTTTCCAAGCAGATACACCAGTACTCATTCAAGTGTTCATCACAACCACTTAGGTGGGACCTTGGAGATTTAAATCTGTTCTTGTTATTTTTTATGACCATAGAATATAGGCATTGGAGTAGTTTTATTAGAATTTTGAGAAATTCGAGAGATACTCATAAACTTAACATTAACCCATCAAGTAGTAACCTAGGGAAATCAATGGTTATAGCGATTAGAAGACACAACCGAGTCACCATAATCCTAGACCTTTCTTTCTTAGGATAGTTATGATGAACTCTCGAATTTGTTGAACTCTTGAACTTTTTTTTAATTAAATTCAAATTACACAGAAAAAACTATAAGTCTATATGAGGATGATACATGGACTCTAAATCCTATATTAATTGGCGACTGCGCATACTTGCGTGTGCGTTCAGGTGAAACAATGTTTTGGATGCGCCCATGTGTTATTTTTCATTTTCTCTATTATAGTGTGTCCATTGACATTTGTAGTGGGTTTTCTAAATGGGTAAGGAAACTTATATGATATTCATGAATGAAACCTATACGTGTGTATTCGATGTATTTCTGATGCGTCCAAGATTAGCCAAGTGCTTATGTCTTAATCACTGTGTTGTTGACATAGATTTAATCACATATGTTGGGTATTTGTTAACATATTTTGGCCTTCTCGTCCACGCACTATCAAATTTTACGAAACTCTTCCTCATGTTTACTTCACTTAATTTACACCAAGTGGCACCTTAGTCACATTTGTAGCACTTTGATGACATCCTTAGACTTGTAATTAGCATAGATAAAGGTTAGAAATCTACATAGCTCCACACGTGAATTGATTAACATGATTTAAGAAGTTACTCGTATTGTAAAAAATAGAAAAGAAGTGACTAGTCTTTATGTTAATATTATTAAAAATTATAAATTCTCTCCAAAATCAAACAATATATGAAGAGGAGACCGCATAACCTCATACAATAATAATAGACTCCTAATTAAAAAAAAATCCAAGTGATCTAATTGGGGTATTGCAACTATTGAACCTCCCACGCAAGTTGCTGTTACATTGACAATATCCCTTTATACAATCTTTTATCTGCCCCTTGCAATAATCCCAACAATCGCTCTTGACATTGCACTTTCTTGGTTCGTTACATACACAAATTCCATTTATACAATCGTTTATGTGCCCGCTGCAAAAATCCCAACAATCCTGCTTTTTGGACGTTTGGCTGCATTTTGGTGGACATATGGCTGCTTCAAGTTCCACACTATGTAAACCTATAAAGAAATCAAACAGATTTAGCTACAAATTTTTAATTTTTAATAAGATGAGTAAAAAATTTAAATTGGATAGGAATAATGTGTTAAGAACTCGGTAGTCAAACTAGTTGGTATCTTGTTGAAAAATTAGATTAGTTTCTATTTTTTGTATAAATTTGTTGTTTTCATTACCATTAAGGAATGAGATAGGATGGAAGAGATCTCTTCACTCTTAACTAGATGCCTCAGGTTTGAGGCCTAATGAACTTGTTTTTATAGGGAGTGCTTCCCCGTTGTTAAGCCTTATTCATTGCAAATATTGATTAGTGACTTTCGAATACCAGATGATTATTATCAAAATAATATCTAAACATAAAAGGGTTCTTGGAATTGGTAGTTCTTTGAAAAGGCATTATCCTAAGTATATATTTATGTTTCAAAATCTCCAATGTTAATTTAATCTGAATAACAAAATAATAGTTTCTTGTTAAGATTTCAAAAAAAGACATTAGGCATGTAGGGAGGGGCATGTTCCCAACAAAGATATCTATTTTCAATGAGAGAGGAATAGTGAAGAGAGATACATGTTGTGATGAGAATCAAACAAATACAAGAAATCAAAGTGAAGGAAACTTTCGTCATTGCCAATTATCTTAGTAGATCTATTACAAGTTGTAGCTTTTGTACAAATACATGTTTCATTTGTTGAACTATATATAGCTTTGAAGATGCTATAACTTAAGATATTGTAAGCTGAAATGATTCTAAGAATAATCTAAAATGGTTTGACAAAAATGAAATAAGTTTGACTTTCATTATCCTAGAAAATCACTTTCCTAGTACTGAGGTGCTAGAATTTAATTACATGATTTATATGTGATTAGTAGCATAAAAGCTCATCAAAATAAGGAAAGAAAATAAAAAGATATTAGGAAAAAAAACAATAAATATCCATTGGACTGAACACACCCATGTGGCATGTCCCCTCCCAAATTATTTTTGTTCCTACCCTGCCCAGTCCATATAATTACCCGACCTACCCCATCTTCCAATCCAGCCCAAGTTTCGTCGGGCCCAAGCCCCAACCCCATTCCCTTACTCAAATTTTCACACGTGTTGTTCATCAACATGTATTGTGGTGTTTCTTCATTGAATCAAATAACATCGATGAACGGGTAGATGATTCTTATTGTTTATTTAATAGTTTGTTCCATATAATCTTCTATTTTACAATATTTTTAGCTGTAGCTTCTACAAATTTCAAGCTTATGTGTTTTTTTTTGTTTTATGTTGGAATTTTAGTCTGTTTTTTTGGGGTGTATTTTGGTATGGGTCATAAGCATAATGCAGAGAATTGATGGTGGAATCATCGTCTTCAATATTTTACTGATTTTGATCAGTCTTTAGACAAATGTGTAGGTGAAAAAGAGTTTATGGCTTTAGCAATGTTGCCTCCAATTTTTTGTTGCATGGTGATGTGTTGCCGTCAGTTTCTATTGGTTTTGTTAGTCGCCCAAAATGAGTCCGGTTGAGCCCAAACCCTGTGCTGACCAAAAACCCCAGGGTGACCAAAAACCCCAACACTCAGGGGATGTTGATGTAGCAGTGTCAGATAAAGATGTTAAAATGTCAAAAGAAAAGGGGAATAAAAAGTGTTGGAGCAAGGTTTAGGCGATGAGAATGTGAGGAAGAAAACAAAAAGTTTCATTGAATCACAGGAAATTTCTTGTAAATAGATTCCCAAACAACTAATATAGTTCCTACAACACTCGCGAGAAAATGAAAAATTCAATTTGCAGATGAGAACGAGAAATGATAGGAATCACCAACAAAGAAAAGGAAAGGAAAAGCTTCCTCTCATGAGATGCGGACCACATCCCCAGAAATATTGAAGGATACAAGTCCATCTCACATGAAAGCAAGCCCAAAGAAGAAATAAGAATCTTTCATTAAATGCAACAAAATCCTGAAAGGAAGACGGATTAATCCTGATGCATTGAATGAACCAGGAATGGAGAATCTGAATACAGAATTGAAATTTAGAAGTGGTCAAAGCTATTTATTGGTTCTTCTCTTATGTTCCACAAGGTAAAAATCACTCTGTTTCTTAAAAACTTTCAATTGGTAGATGATGATAGAGTTGTGACAATGATAAAGGGTAAGAAGATCAACTTCATTGCTAAGGATTTGGAAGATATATTGAGGATTCCTTATGAGTGGTATGAGGATTATGTAAAAATGATGGGCGGGGTATAGTCCTAACAAGAGAAAGGACTTGAGACCAACCTTCTTTAGTACACATACCTCAAAAATTTCTTAAAGAATCCTCATGACATTGAACTCGAGGTCATTACCGCCTATCTAGGCATCTAGTGCTTTCGTTCCCTCGGTTTTGAGTAAGTATTTCACCATCCACCATTGTAATAATGGATTACATCCTTGGAAATATCTATGGGAATTTCTGCATCTACCAAAAGACCAGTACACATAAGCAAGGATAAGGGGCTCCAAAGAAAAATATTTGGTCACTTCATTTTTGTTGATACCATAGAATATGGAATGAGTGCCCATAATGATGTGGGAATTGATAGTGAGGCTCGAGCCTGGATAGAAGACTGTCATGCCCCAAAACCCACCCTGGACGTGACCGGCATCCGACGTCATGAACAATATCGGAAGAACCCAAAAGATGCAATAGTAACACTTGAACCCGCCAGGTTCAATAATCACCTCCAACAGTTTATAAAATAAATTCAAACGAATCATGAGATATGAATTAAATTAGCGGAAGTCTTTAATATTATAAAACTAAATCAAACGTATCGCGTGCCCAAAAGTTAAACAACTCGGAAACTACCCACAAGAATGTATTCTATGGAGCTTCTAAGATAATAAAGAATGTCTGAAAACATCGGGATGCAGCCCGAAACTACAATACGAAAAAAAGTAAAGATAGAATGGTGCCCCACGAACAATCATATGGGCTCATCGAATAGTATCGAAAGCAGCATATTCTCCTAAGTTGTAGGCGTATCACAAACCTGCTCCTCAATGATACCTAACATACCATAAAAAACAACAATGGTATGCCTGAGTACTAGGTACTCACTGAGTGTTTAAGGGGAAATAGTTAACAAAACAAGATATGATGAATAAAATCAATAAAATCATATCAATGAAAATAGCAGTTCCAAACCCAAGAATAAAGTAAGTCAGCAACATTAAAGAGTAATCAAAGAATCCGACAACGACTGACACATTAACTTAACTCCTTACCATTTACCAGGCGAAGTATTTCACTTATGAATTCACTATCACCACAAGCCACTCACAGGCAACAAGATACGAAACAAGTCACTCATAGGCTAATCAAAGTACAAAACAAGCCACTCACAAGAAAATCAATCAATCGATACTCCGGGCTAGGAAACCACGGAGGCTAATCGTCCTCTGGACTAGCACAACAATGGATACTCTAACGGAGGCTAATCGTCCTCTGGACTAGCACAACAACAAATGCACCGGGAAACATACCTCAGAGGTCAATCATCCTCTGGAATGACACGACAATAGATACTCTGGGCTAGGAAGCAATGGAGGTCAATCGTCCTCTGGATTGACATAGCAATACTCGTATCGATATGTTAGGATCCAAAATGGTTAATCATCCTCTGGACTAGCACAGCTTGCCCATACAGGCCTAAACACAAACAAATACCAATCATGGCATATTATTGAATCATCAATCATAGCTTAGAGCCGAATCTCACTTCTTAAGTCATCATCTCAAAATAGAGGCATTTCAAGTCATAACCGATTTAGAATCTCAAATCTCTTATTCAATTTCAAGTTCAAAAAACCCATTCAACAACAAAACAAATTTATGGCCCAACCTTTAGAAAAATAAGTTCAATCATCCAATAATGGGAAATTCGAGTTTCACAAAGTAGTATAGTTCATATAAGGTTCGATGCGGGCTTGACCCTACACACACATGACTTTATCTAAAAGAAATCATCTTTAATTCTGAAAGAACTTCCACCAAACAAGATTTATAACTTATACAAACAATCAAGGAAGGACTCCCAAATACAAAACATGCTTTCACAATATAAACATACTTGAAAAGACGATTTTTGAAATATAGACATACTTCAAGAAAGATTTTTGGAAATCTAGACATACCTCAAATACAGCTCAAACGTAATTCCCAATGTTCTACAATCACACTACAATGGTTTTAGATTAAAAAGATTAGAGCTTTCATCTAATTCTACCCATATACACCCTTTATAGAAAAACTAGGGTTTTTATGTTTAGAACGTGTTCTTGAACACTTCATGAATCAATCATGGATTATAATCCCATAGGATAACCTACGCTAGTCTAAATCCTTTCAATAACATCAGAAATGTCAAGGATCATACCTTATTGAAGGAATCTCTACGTCTCCAAACGCCCTTTTCTTCTTCTCTTTCTTCGGTTTCAAGAATCTAGGGTTTTTGGAAGATGAACTGTTAATTCGATGCTAGATTGATGATGTAATGATAGGAATTGATCAAGAACATACGTTATATGTTTTGGGAATGTTTTAGGGTTGTTTCCTCTGAGGAAGTTGGCCAAAACGAAGTGGGAATTAATATAACGAAGTTAGGCTTTTATAAATTTCGGGAAAAATTGCTTTAGGCAAAAAATGTCCTGGTGCGTCGCCCAGGGCAGCGTACACAGTGTATCCATTTTGACGGTATCAAAATTTTGCGTTTCCTGAAAATTTGGACTGGGACGCCGCCCGGGGCGCCGCCTAGGGCCCCACACACGCCTAATTTTTACATTGCACAAATGATGTTTAGTTAAATGGGCATAAATCCTAGCAAGAGATTTGTTAGAGCTGGGAAACCTACCGTTGGAAAGGTATTTCAAAGACCTACAACTTTCATTGAGGAAGTTTTCCCAAATTCCCAACCTATTGTCACGAATGTGGCTTAGAAGTCAGACCTACTGAAATTTAGACGAGTTTGAGAACTCTTACGAACTTCACTATTTGGGTTGACTTCAAAATGACTGCTTATCACCCAAATTCATCTCAAATGGATTAATATAGCTAAAATTTCATCTTATTACTAGTTTTACACTTTCACACCTAACCTGAATTTATGAGGTATTACAAACACCACGATCCCCAAAAAGCATATGGCGAAGGCTAAGGCTCAGTTGTTCTCCCTAGTTTGGTAAGTTTTGAATTCTTTGCCATATTTTATAAACCCATCTGGACCGCTAAAATAAACATAAAGGTTGTGAAAGGAAACGCTTCGGCTATGTACCCAATCTGCTCTGATGAGAGAAAGTTTGTGCATGATGTCCCGAGTGATCAGTTTGTGAGGAACCAATTTATTATGATCGGGCCTCTTTCTCCTTTTTATCCACAGGTCATCATCGTCTAAACAATCTCTGATTTCTTCTATAGTCGAAGTCATCTCGACATCCCCGAAACTAAAGACCATCTTATAATTATCAATGTATCCGGTAATGACCTCGATCAACTCCAGACATGCTACCATATTCATTAGTGGTAGTATATGATCGAGTTTATTGGTGACCGTTCTTTGTTGACTTTTATCTAAGTTACACAATGTAATAACCCATTTGGTCATTATTGCGTTTTGGCTCATTTGCCTGCATTAACCCTTCCTCGAGCCCTGTTAGTATGATTTTGACCAGCAGGGCTGGGTGACATGGTTCTCGAAGTAATTGGGTGAGTTTTATGGTGACTGATGAGAATTAGAGCCTTAAAGTAAAAAAACTTTGACCGATAGTTGACTTTTGGGTAAACAGACATTGTTTTCGAAATATGTCGATTTTGTGAGGCCTGGAAGGTCGATTATGATTTAGTGGGTTATTCAGTTCATTTTTCGAGGCACTCGAGAGAATTTTGTGCTATTGGTTAGGAAGTGGGTTTTTGGTCATTTGGGGTTGATCTAGTTAAATAGACATCCGATGGGAATTTTGAAACCATGAGTGAGTGTGTAGTGTGTTTTTCTACATATGTGCATACCCATTTTGTATTTGGGAGGTCTCAAGTGGATGTCGGGATTTTGGGAGAACATGGTGAAAAACCAGAAAATGTTGATTTCTAATGTCTCGCCACAGCGAGACGCACCAGTGGACCCACCTCAGAGAGGCTTGGTCCATAGGCGCCTGAGTTCTAGAATTCTATTGAAATATGCCCCAGCAGATGATATTCTGCCGAGCCGAATGCACAGCAACAAGACCATTTCCGCTGGAGCAGAAGACGCAATTCTGAATTCATTAGATGCCTAAACTATACCCTTCATTTCCCATTCCCAAAATTTATTCTCCACAGTGACTCAAGGGTGATTTGAAGTGTTTTGTTAGTGGATTCATATTTGGGTAAGTCTCCTCCACCTTGTTATCCATTACTTACTTTCCTAAGCTTGAAATCTATGGTGAAAATCTAGAAAGCTTGTTGGAGAAGATGAGTTTCAACCTTAATTTTATTATTTGAATTTTTGCCTTCGAATGTGTGGTTAATTGATGGATTTGACTAATCTAAGAGGAATTTAATTGATTAGTAACCAATAGGCTTTAATCTCCAATTTGAGGTGAGAAATTGAGTATGGAAAAAATAGTGTTTATGCCTAATTTGGGGGGTTTATGCCTAATTTGGGGATTTTTCCTTGAATGATGAAATTGATCAATGATTGAGCTAAATTAGCAATTGGAGAGTAGAATTGAGCTTCTAGATATTGGGTTACCAATTCCATCTTTTGAAATACCCGTTTACTCTTGTGGATCCGATTTTGCTCTTTTCCTTAGTTGGTTTTGATCCGAACGAATGTATGGTAATATAGGTACTGTTGTTCCCCATTTCTAGCTTAGATTTCAATAATGGCTAGCCTTTGAGTGTTCGTAGGCTCTTCATAAGGGTAAGGGTTAGATTTGACGGTTTATGGCACCAGCTCGACAGTGAGGTAGGTTACGGCTTACCTTTTTTGTTAGACTCCAGTAAGCGAAGCATATGTAGAGTTAGTTATTGATGGAGAAAATATGTTAAGCCTTCTGGTATAAAGTTGGGATTGATATTCTTAGCTTGGTATTATTGTTGGTTTTGTGGGCTTATTGCCTTATTTGTTGTGAATTGGCTTGTTCCTATGTGTGTGGTATTGAAATTGTTGCTTAATCGTCATATTGTGGTTGTGATGTGTTCGTCTCTCACTTATCTTGAAATTTATCTAACAGTTCCAAGTGCGTTCATATTTTGATGATTGTCAAACTGTTTTAGAACCAGATAGAGACCTGATCTGTAATCAGCTCTCTGTGCACCTTACACTGTCAGCAGAGGTAGTTGTAAAGTCGAGCCACTTGCTACACATAAGAATAGCTATGAGTTGGCCCGTGCTTTAGGTCAAAATTGAACAATGGTCACTTCTGACCGTACTTGCTCCCACTATATATACAACATGATGGCAACATAATTGGCAGACTTGAGAATCGAATCTAAATCGTGCAAAGCTGCCGATACAAGTTCTCAAGATCTCTCAAGAACAAAGTTACTTTCAAGCTGAAGAACTAGATCTTGATATAAGTTTAGTCTATGTTCTTTAGGTTGTTGTAAGTCTTTATTCATATGCTTTAAACTGTAAACCTATTCTTCCAAAAAAGGAAGTTGTTGTAGGTATATCAAATTCTTTTTAGTTGTTAGGCAGTTTACCTTTCAATCTATTAAGTGGTACCATAGGCTAGTGTGTAGCTTAGGTGTATTAGTTGGGTTTGGCTAGAGGTAGTCAACCTTAGTGGTCCTTAGCTAGAGTTAGCTAAGTGGAGTGGCTTGCAATCGGAGTATTGCAAATGTGGAGAGACTACGGGGGTTAGTTCCTAGGTTGCACAAGCGTTATTGTAAGGATGAGGGATTATGGGAGTTAATTCCTAGCTTATGATAGAGTTGTAACCTGAAGTTGCTTGGTGTAGTGGAGTTGAAATCCTACCAGGATAGGTCATAGTTTTTAATCCTTTGAGCGAGGAGTTTTCCACATAAAAATCCTATGTTGATTCTCGTACTACATTGCAACAGGGAACTGGTGCACGACCATGTCCTTCTATATTGTTTGATAAGGGCACAACCTATAACAATTGGTATTAGAGCTAGCCCTTTCTAAAAGGCTAACACCTAGAAAGGTTCTTTCTAATGGTTGTCTTATCATACGAAAAAGAAGAATCCAAGCTTAGCATCATCAAACCTAAGGATAAAATGTGTTTCTGCAAAGAAAATCTAGGATGCCCACCAAATGCTCTCCTCAAAATGCGACCTTTACAGAATGAACGTTGGTGAAACAGTTCATGACATGCATAGTAGATTCATCTCAATCATAAATGAACTTCACTCTCTCGAATCAATCATGGAGACAAGGCTTATGGTTCACAAACTACTTGATGCACTTCCAGAATCCTGGTTGAACCAAATGAATATCATCACTGAAAGCAAGGATCTCCAAAATCTGACCATTGAGGAACTCATTAGCTACCTCAAGATACATGAGCTTACTAGAAAGTTAGATTTGGAAGAAAAGAAGGCAAAGAAAGAGAAAAGAAATGCTCTGGATAATGAGAGTAGAAGAGATCCAAGCTACGATGATGAATAGGAAATGGAGCATCTCACTCGTAGGTTTCAGAGATTTACTTGAAGAAGTGATGAATTTTTTAAGAGAAGAGACCATGAAAAAAATCTCAAGAAAAATCATTGTGAGGACAATAGAGAAACTTCAACGGATGGGTCAGACTCTGTTTCAAGTAAAAGAAAGAAGGTTGAATGTCACGACCCAATTTGCGAATCGTGATGGCATCTATACTATCCCCCTACGTAGGCAAACCATTCCCAAATCATTTTAATCATTCATAAGAATTAAGCGGAAATAAGCTGTCACGACCCAACCGGAGGGCCATGAGGGGCACTCAGAACTAACCTACCGAGTACCTCTTAACATATTCTCATAATCACATCTAGGTGAGGCACATGGCTAACTCATAATTACCACGAACCAAAAAAGGCACAAGTTCTATCAAACATGAGCGCATCTATATAAACATCATTAACTATGCCCATATATACAAGTCGACAAGGCTACCAAAAATGATATACAAAATGTAGACTGATAAGGCTATGGGATGTCTAGCTACGTACATCTGTCTACAAGCCTCTACGAAGAGTATGTAATATCATAAAGATGGGATAGAACCCCGCCATGCCCATATATGTACACAAAAAGAATAATACCCACTATTGCAGCTTCAGATCAAATGCAGCACCTCTATGTAATCATTGATGAAAAGATAAATTTTGAAATATAGACATACAAATCACCTTCATAGTCAAAAAAGATTTTTAACAGAGACATACATCTCAAACCAGTTTTCAAAAGGGAGACATACAAATCACCTTTATAGTAAAAAATGATTTTAAAAGAGACATACAAATCACAACCAAAGATTTCATAAAAACCGACCGAAAGAGTATGTTCAAAAGAGACATACATCCCAAACCAGTTTTCAAAGGGGAGACATACCTTAATGCGTTAAATCAAGTTTAACAATTCACTTTCCTAATGAAGAAAACCCAAACCCTAGATTGAATCACTTTGGAAAGAATTATGCTGCAAACCCTAGGTTTTGATCACGAGAATCATGTTAAAAATCATGGGTTTGATGTTAGAATAGATTTGTAATGTTAAGGGTGTTCTTACCTTTGAATTGGAGATTTGGAGGGATGATTTTCGTCCCTAGGGTTTGGAAGGATGAAAAAAATGGGAACAAAATAAGACCATACCCATTTTAAACCCAATTTTCTGCCAAAAACGGAAGAAGTACGTCCTAAAAGGACGTCCCGTACTTTAAAGGACGCCCCGTACTTTCTGGGCGTACTTTGGGCGAAATTTCCAGCTTTTGCGCCCTTCAGTAAAACAGACATAACTTTTTGTACATAACTTTGCTCGGGCTGGGAGACCTACCATTGGAAAGCTATTTCAACGATCTACAACTTTCATAAGGAAGTGTTTCCAAATTCGCAACACATTTTCATGAAAATCGCCCAGAAGACAGACCTACCAAAACGTAGGTGAATTTAAGAGCCCTTAAGAACTTCAATTGTTGGTTTGACTTCAAAACGACCATCTTCCACCCGAATTCATAAAGAATGGATTCATATAGATATAATATTATCTTAACCCTATATTTTTACATATTCACAGCTAACCTGAATTTACGGAGTGTTACATTATCCCCCCCCCCCCCCCCCTCCCTTAAGATCATTTGTCCCTGAATGAAAGTCATGGTTTAAGATTTTTCACTAAACCTCAAATTTCAAAATTCTCGCTAGTGTTCCTTTGTATTGCAAGCTATCTCAAACAAAACTCATAGAATCTAACAATAACCATATGGTCTTTACAGAGACTCTCACATCTACACCAGACAAGCCTAAGCATGTAATAAGGGATTTACACATGTGGTCTACCTCAAGATTTGACGATATTACTCTTCCAATCATTAACAGTTTCATCTAGAACTACAAGCCCAACTATTTCTTATTGGCTATCTTGAATTTCATAACACATGGAAAGCTAGTCTACCCCCAAAATTACATCAAAGTTTGCTATTTCAAGTTCAATCGAACGAGCAGTAGTCTCACGATCCTTAACTACACCACACAGTCTTATACATCCTAGGAGCAATAATGAGAATACTAGTAGGGGTATTCATAGTATAGGGTTCTAACAATCGCTTGAATTCCACACCAAAATCAAGGGCAAGATACTGAGTTATATAAGAAAGAGTCGAACTCGAATCGATCAGCGAATACGCTTCAAAAGAACATATAGTTAGAATACCGGTGACCGCAACATCTGAGACTCCAGCCAACTCCCTATGAGCCAAATCATAAAGTAGAGCTTTCTTTGTACTAAACGACCCCGGAAAGATAAAAATACATCTTCACCCAAATAAGAACAACATAGCCCTCACGGGGATTTCTAACGACTAGAACACTCAAGTCTCACATGAATAAGGGGGTTTCTACCTTCATCTCACTTTCCCAAGAGTTAGATACTCAAAAGGTTCAACACTATATGCTTTGACTAGGAAGCGCACAATATATCAATCTAGACAATATACTCCGACAAGGAGGCTAATTCAACAACACATGATTCAAGCTTAACTTACCTCATGCCAAAACTGAAAAGAACAAATTAAAGCCTAAATCAACTACATCACCTTCTTAAATCATTATTCCACAAGCAATTGTTTTCGAGTTTCAAGCCAAAAATAAAGTTCTTCTACTAAACATCAAAATAGTACAGATCTTTTAACCCAATAAGAATATAACCTTAATGTACGATAATTCTTAATTCACTACAAGAGACCCTCAATTGTTCCCTTCACCCTAACCTCCAGTACTTGAAACATATCACACCTTAATTATTCCTGTTAGCCTAACAAGATTTTTGGTAGAGTTCTCCCCATAACAAGGACTACTTTTGTTTCTATACCTGTCTCAATTTATCAACAACCAAACCCTACAACAACCATATATACCAAACACCTACAATACAATTTCAGCGACTTTGTACCATCCATCAAATTACGCATCAGAACAATGTGCATTCCATAGCACCATTGTTCACTTAGTTAACATCTGCACACGAGTTAAAGTCATCTCCATAAAGCACGAGTAACGAACACGTCAGAATGATCCTAAAGGAAGTTCAAGCTCTATAGCACAATCTAGAATCAAGAAGAATGAGAAACACCTATTAATGTCCTGGTAGCCTTTTGATCATGCAGGTGATCGGGCTGCACAAGGAAGACTCCACTAGACACAGCTCCATAGACAAAGAAACATCCTAGGACACATATAAACCTAGGCTCTGATACCAAGCTTGTCAAGCCCCAAAAACCACCCTAGACGTGACCGGCATCCGACGTCATGAACAACATGGGAAGCTAAAAGATGCAATAACAATGTTTGAACCCGCCAGGTTCAATATTCGCCTCCAACAGTTTATAAAATAAATGTAACAAATCATGAATTTATGAATTAAATCAGCGGAAGTCTTTATTCATCAAATACTTAGTCAAACGTAATAACGTGCCCGAGAGTTAATCAATAACTCAACAACTACCCTCAAGAACGTATACTATGGAGCTTCTAAGATAACGAGCAATGTCTAAATCATTGGGACGCAGCCCGAAACTAAAAGACGAAAAGTAAAGATAGAATGGTGCCCCACGAACAACCATGTGGGCTCACCGAATAGTCTCAAAAGCAGCAAGTTCTCTTAAGTCGTAGGCGTATCATGAACCTGCTCCTCAATGATACCTAACATACCATCAAAAACAACAATGGTATGCCTGAGTACTAGGGTACTCAGTAAGTGTCTAAGGGGCAATAGTTAACAAAACAAGATATAATGAATAAAATCAATAAAATGATATCAATGAAAATAACAGTTTAAACCGAGGAATAAAGTGAGTCAGCAACATTAAAGAGTCATTAAAGAATCCAATAATGACATACACATTAACTTAACTCCTTACCATTTACTAGGCCAAGTATATCACTGAAGAATTCAAATCACCACAAGCCACTCACAACAACAAGATATGAAACAAGCTACTCATATATAGATCAATCAATTGATACTCCAGGTTAGGAAACCGCAGAGGCTAATCATCCTCTGGACTAGCACAACAATAGATACTCCGGGCTTGGAAGCAACAGAGGCTAATCGTCCTCTGGACTAGCACAGCCATGGATACTCCGGTTTAGAAAGATACAGAGGCTAATCATCCTCTGGACTAGCACAGTAATAGATACTCCGCGCTACGAAGCAACGGAGGTCAATCGTCCTCTGGACTGACACAACAATACTTGTATCGATACGTTAAGATCCATAACGGCTAATCGTCCTCTGGATTAGCACAGCTTGCCCATACAGACCCAAACACTAACAGAATACAAATTATGGCATATTACCGAATCATCAATCATGGCTTAGAGCTGAATCTCACTTCTCAAGTCATCATCTCACAATAAAGTCATTTCAAGTCATAACCAATTTAGAATCTTATTCAAATCTCTTATTCAATTTCAAGTTCAAGAAACCCATTTAACAACAAAACAAGTTTAAGGTCCAACCTTTAGAAGATTAAATTCCATCATCTAATAATGGGAAAAGCGAGTTTCACAAAGTAGTATAGTTCGTATAAGGTTCGATGCGGGCTTGACCCTACACACGTATGACCTTGTCTAAAAGAAATCATCTTTAATTCCAGAATAAATTCCACCAAACAAGAGTTATAACTTATACAAACAATCAATGAAGGATTCTCAAATACAATTCATGCTTTCACAATATAAGCGTACTTCACAAGTACACATAGTTGAAAAGATGATTTTTGGAATATAGACATATTTCAAGAAAGATTTTTGGGAAAGTCTAGACATACATGAAAAGACGAATTTTGAAATATAGACATACAAATCACCTTCATAGTCAAAAAGGATTTTTAAAAGAGACATACATATCAAACCAGTTTTCAAAAGGGAGACATACAAATCACCTTTATAGTCAAAATAATTTTAAAAGAGACATACAAATCACAACCAAAGAGTTCATAAAAACCGACCGAAAGAGTATGTTCAAAAGCGACATACATCCCAAACTAGTTTTCAAAGGGGAGACATACCTTAATACGTTAAATCAAGTTTAACAAATCACCTTCCTAATGAAGAACACCCAAACCCAAGCTTGAATCACTTTGGGAAGAATTATGCTGCAAACCCTAGGTTTTGGTCATGAGAATCATGTTAAGAATCATGGGTTTGATGTTAGAATAGATTAGTAATGTTAAGGGTGTTCTTACCTTTGATTTGAAGATTTGGAGGGATAATTTTCATCCCTAGGGTTTGGAAGGATGAAAACAAATGGGAACAAAATAAGACCATACCAATTTTAAACCTAATTTTCTGCCAGAAACGGAAGAAGTACGTCCTAAAAGGACGTCCCGTACTTTAAAGGACGCCCCGTACTTTTAGGGCGTACTTTGGGCAAAATTTCCAGCTTTTGCGCCCTTCAGTAAAACGGACATAACTTTTTGTACATAACTTTGCTCGGGCGGGGCGACCTACCATTGGATAGCTATTTTAAAGATCTACAACTTTAAATAAAGGAAGCTTTTCCAAATTCGCAACACATTTTCATGAATATCGCCCAGAAGATAGACCTACCAAAGCTTACGTGAATTTAAGAACCCTTAAGAACTTCAATTGTTGGTTTGACTTCAAAACGACCATCTTCCACCCGAATTCACCAAGAATGGATTCATATAGATATAATATCATCATAACACTGTATTTTTACATATTCACACCTAACCCGAATTTACGGAGTGTTACAATTATGGAATCACCATCATCATTATCATCATTATCAGCATCACTATGGAGATCTTTTATTAATAATATCTTAAGAATCTTGAATGTCATCAGCTTCTAGCATTTTCTAGAAAAAAAGCATTATGGACATCATAAATGGATTCACGGTGAGGAAAATCATGCCTTTAAAAAGAACGGTTAGCCTTACATACCTTTACGTCTTCTTAACTACTTAACGTTCTCCTCCAAAGTCCGCAAAATCTACATTAAAGAGGATTCACACTAAGGTTAAGTCTTTAACACACCCTTAAGTTCAAACTAGTGCAATTAACGAACTAACGAAATTTGGGCCCCCTATTTTGTCAACTTCCACCATATCAAAAAAAAAAAAAAAAAAAAACTCCCAAACAACAATAACAATATCTAAAATATCATAATCAAGAATTTATATTCAATTTAGTCTCCAATTTGACCAAAAGCCCTTTTTTAAATTCGTCTCGTAGTCATCTTCTTCACTCCAACACTTTATGACTTCTTCACTTTAATTCTTTTCCTTTTCAAGAGTTACTAAACCTTTACAAACTCAATCATCTAAATAATAGGAATAATTTACCATATAATAGAGTAACTTCACCTTTCTCAACTCCTTTCAAGACCAAATTTATCACGACTTTGAAGAGAAGCAAGAACAATCTCCTTCCATGAATTATCTTTGGATTTTGACGTTGATCTTCTCTCTTGATGATATGGAAAGGTTTGGAGTATTATGGAACCTTCAAGAACTCTCTAGAAGTGTAGGGAAATAAATATGGGAGTTTGAGATGAAAATGGGATCTTTTTGGATTTAAAAAGTTGGCAGAGTCGCCCCTCCCCCCCCCCCCCCCCCCTCCCGCACCGACTTGCAGTGGAGATGCGGCTCAGCATATGGGATATGCAGCCATATCTCCCCTCCTCTACATTGGGTGGATGTTGGGTAGTTCGGGCTGCCATTTTGTGGATTTTTCTGCCCATATGAGGTCAAACATACTGAGTATGCGGCCGCATATGGCCCCATTTTCCTCGGTTTTGTGAAAATGCGTTCTTTTCGATTCGTTTGACCTCCAATCCTTATAGAACCTTCTTGGCACTTGTATAAAGCCTCATTAATCATCTAAGGGGCCCTATAGCTCCCCATTAAGATAATGGTAAGAAATGTATAACTCCCGTGATATGAAATCTTCCCGAAACATGACTCAAATTCCAATTCCTTCAAGGAACTTACTTCTACCGATTCATGTGACTCCAAAACCTTAAGGTACATATTTAAAGTTATAAAATACCCTCCTTAACGTTATAAGGACTTCATCTCCACTTTATTCTTACGTTAGTCTACTCATAATGCAAACGACACGAAATTTCCAAGATGTAACGTTCCTCCCCCCTTAGGAACATTCGTTCTCGAATGTTAGAATCTTAGGGATTCTATAAAACTTTCACCAGAGTTTTCCCTGTGATATGTCACTACCATTCTGCCACAGCAACCCTCTATATATATACATATATATACATACATACATATATATATATATATATATATATATATATATATATATATATATATATATATATATATATATATATATATATATATATATATATATATATATATATGTATGTATGTATATATATGTAGCCTCACAGGGCTACAATAACAACAACAACAATAATGGCCACACACGACTAAGAAATCATCAAAGAAAGTATTACGTACCTAAGGACAATGGTGCCTCTGTCTGAATCTCCTCTGGGAGTGGAAATAAACGTGTATACCTAAACTTCATATCTTCCTCAGCTTCCCAAGTCATCTATCTCTTCTCTATTATTGTTTCTCCAAAAAACTTTAACTGAAGCTATATCTTTGGTTCTGGGCCTTTGTAACGACCCTTCCGACCGTTATGAAAAATGTAGGATCACCCCACCAAATAGAACCTTCCCAAGGATAGTACGAGCTAATAAAAACTCGATTTTATAAGCCTAAGAACTGAAAACTCGACTTGTTTTTGGTTGTTGTTTTATTTTATTGAGATCGTCGGGGGGTGACGTAGAAAATTAAAACTTCGTTGGGAATTTTGAGGCCACAGGTGTATTCATATGACATTTTTATGTATATGTTCATGTTTATTTTATTTGTTTTGTGTTTGTGAGGCCTCAGATAAAATGTTGGGTGATAGAGGGGAAAACTGGGCAAAAATCGACCTTACAGCCCAATTTGAACCGCTGCGGCAAGGCTTGTACCATACAACGGTACCGCTATAGCGGTGAGTCACTCGCCACCAGCAGTCGATCAGCATTTCATGTGTCCACCGTGAAAGGCCATATCCCGCTATGGTGGTTTCGCTATAGCGGAGCATTGGCCGCCATAGCGGTGGTTAGGTTCCATTTGGTCCGCTATTCTAGGCACTTGGCCGCTATAGCGAGACCACTGTAGCAGTGTTTTGACTACCGTAGCGGTTGACAGGAGGAAGATTATCGTGTTTTAAACATTTAGTCCAACATCCTTTATTCATAATACTCCAACACAGTTCCCCACAAGTGCCTAGGTGAAATTCCAAGCTAGGGAAAGAAAACTCATAAGAAGTAAGTCTCATCTATCCCTTTTAATCATTCCGTATCATCTTCATGATTATCATCCCTTTTGTGGGTCTTCCATGGTAAATTTAGAAATAGTAACCTTAGGAATTAATAAACCTTTTATACTTGATGGGTTATGGTGGTTATCACTTATTTATCATCCAATGGCTTGGGTTAACCCCTCTTAATCATGAATTGAACCTTTAGAGCCATAAACTAAGACAATTGAGACCTAGGGTTCCATAAAAATGGTAGCTTGACCATGGAAACTTCTTATAAGTGATGTGTTGATCATATATTGTTGTAAATTGATGGGTAGTGATTACTAAGGCCCTTGTTAGGTGGTTTTACACCTAGAAATCATTCACCCATTGAAATGGGGCTAAGGGAAGCGTGTTCTGTATTAATTTTGTGACTAGAATAATTGTGACTCATTGAGCATTCTAATTGCTAGACTTGAGAGTTCTAAGGCTTTACGAAAGGGAAAAGTTGTAGCAGAGTGACACGAGTTGTTCCAGCTCTACGTTGAGGTAGGTTACGGTCTACTTGAGTTAGACTTTGATTAGTTGATTGTATGTGTTATGAATTCTATAGGAGAAAGCATGTCTAGTCTTCATGCATGATATTGTATGGTTGAATTCCTATGTGCAATTGATTGAGTGACTGTGTAGGCTTTGTGCCACTATTCATGTGTGTTGAATCTACAATTGATGTGTTGTGATGAGAAGTTAATATGATCTTCTCGGTGATATTGTGATACGAAATGATGATTTGAGCACTAATAATAAGAGGGCAGGAAATACGATTACGTACAGGTATATGGAAAGACACATACAGAGGGAGTAAGGATCGCTCACTAGCTGGGCGGGCGGCCACACAGCGGGTAGGGGTGGTGCTCGGCCTAACTGAGGCGATCCTTAGGTAGGTAGAGGTGGACAATAGCCCAGTAGGGGCGGGGCCCAAATCGGATAGGGTAATCGTGGTGGTTTACAGGCTACAGGAAATCGGGTCATTTGTACGCTCTTACAGGTAGACCTGAGGCTGAGGCCTTTGATGTTGTCATCACAGGTACTATCTCAGTGTATGACCATATGGCTTCTGTTTTATTTTATCCGGGTTCTACTTTTTCTTATGTGTCTACATATTTTGCTGTGGGTTTGGATATGGTGTGTGATACTCTTGATATCCCTACTTACATATCTACTCCGGTTAGGGATTCGGTGGTGGTAGATAGAGTCTAAACTTCTGCTACGATTACTTTTATGGGGTGTAGTACTTGGGCAGGTTTGATGATCCTAGATATGGTAGATTTCGATGTCATTTTGGGCATGAATTGGTTGTTTCCGCATTATGCTATACTAGAATACCATTATAAGACTGTTACCTTAGCTATGCCTGAGGCACCTAGACTTGAGTGGGAGGGTAACCTTAGCCACTTCCCTAAGAAAGTCATATCCTTCGTTCGTGCTATGGAGCTAGTGGAGAGGGGTTGTCTAGCTTACTTGGCGTATATTCGTGACAGCAGTGCAAATACTTCATCTATTGATTCGGTTCTAGTGGTATGCGAGTTTGCGAATGTATTCCCCGTGGACTTGCCTGGCATGCCACCCAATCGTGACATTGATTTTACGATTGATTTAGACCTAGAGACTCGTCCTATCTCTATTCCAAATTATAGTATGGCACCAGCAGAACTCAAGGAATTGAAAAAGCAGTTGCAAGATCGTTCGAGTAAGGGATTTATTTGCTCGAGTGCCTCTCCTTGGGGTGCTCTTGTGTTATTTGTTTAGAATAAGGATGGGTCTATGCGTATGTGTATAGATTACCGTCAGCTGAATAAGATAAATAACCAGAATAAGTATCCCATTCCCGTATTGATGACTTTTTTGATCAGCTACAGGGAGCTTCTGTGTTCTCTAAAATTGACGTGAGTCAGGGTATCACCAATTGAAGATTCGAGCAAAGGATGTTCCTAAGACAGCTTTTCAGACCAGTTATGGATGCTATGAGTTCTTGGTTATGTCTTTCTGGCATTACCTTTTGGACCAGGTATGGACACTATGAGTTCTTGGTTATGTTTTTCGGGCTTACTAATGCCCCAACTGCGTTTATGGATTTGATGAACAGTGTGTTTAAGCCCTTTTTATACTCATTCGTAATAGTGCCAATTGATGATATCTTAGTGTACTCTAAAAGTAAGGAGGAGCATGAGAAAGATTTAAGGATTGTTCTTGGGGTATTGCGGGAGAAAGAGCTATATGCCAAAATCTCCAAGTGTGAATTCTAGTTGTCTTCTTTGTCCTTCTTGGGGCCTGTAATTTTGAAGGAAGGGATTATGGTAGATTCTCAGAAAATTTAAGCAGTCATGGAGTGGGCTAGGCTCACATCAGTGATCGAGATTCGTAGTTTTGTGGGTCTAGCTATCTACAATCATCGGTTTGTGAAAGGGTTTGCCTCTATTGCTTCTCATTTGACTCGCTTGACTCAGAAAGTGGTACCATTTTAGTGGTGCGACGAGTGTGAGGAGAGCTTCCAAAAGCTCAAGACATTGTTGACTACACTGCCTATTCTAGCATTGTCTGTGGAGGGCAAGGATTTTATTTTTTATTGTGATGCTTCATGTTCCGTTTTGGGTGCTGTTTTGTTGCAGGAAAAAGGTGATTTCCTATGCTTCTAGGTAGTTGAAAGTACATGAGAACAACTATCCTACTCATGACTTAGAGTAGGCAAAGGTGATGTTTGCATTGAAAATCTGAAAGCACTACTTGTATGGTGTCCACTGTGAGATGTATACTGACCACCGCAATTTGCAGCATGTGTTCACTCAGAGGGATCTGATCTCTAGGAAGCGGAGATGGATGGAACTGTTGAAAGACTATGACATCGCCATTCTGTATCATCTCGGTAAGGCAAATGTAGTGGTTAACGCGTTGAGCAGAAAGTCATCCAGTATGGGAAGCCTCACTCATTTGATTTCTTTGGAGCGTCCGTTGGCTATAGAGGTTCAGACTCTGGCTAATAGTTTTATGAGGCTGGATATTTCCAAGATGGGCAGGGTGTTGGCTTGTGTTGATCCTCGGTCATCATTCATGGAGCACATTAAGGATAAGCAGCTTGAAGATGCTAAGCTTTGCGAAATTCGTGACAAGGTTTTGTGTGGAGAGGCTAAGGAGGCCGTGATTGATGAAGTGGGGGTGTTGCAGATCAAGGGACGTGTTTGTGTGCCACTTGTGGGTGA
Organism: Lycium barbarum; assembly: GCF_019175385.1. Lineage (NCBI taxonomy): Eukaryota > Viridiplantae > Streptophyta > Magnoliopsida > Solanales > Solanaceae > Lycium > Lycium barbarum. The sequence goes on along the minus strand of NC_083340.1, from coordinate 120,365,282 downwards.
TTTGTTCAAAATCATTCTGACAGAGGCTCATAGTTCGAGGTATTTCATTCATCCTAGTGCGACTAAGATGTATCGTGATCTGAGACAACACTACTGGTGGTCTAGGATGAAGCGTGATAAAGTAGAGTCTGTTGCTCAGTGCCTGAATTGCCAGCAGGTGAAGTATGAACATCAGAAACCTGGGGGTACACTTCAGAGGATGCTTATTCCTGAGTGGAAGTGGGAAAGGATAGCCATAGACTTTGTAGTTGGTCTTCCGAAGACATTGGGAAAGTTTGACTCTATCTGGATCATTGTTGATAGGTTGACCAAGTCTGCACACTTCATTCCGACAAAGATAACTTATGATACAGAGAAATTAGCTAAAATCTACATCTGTGAGGTGGTTAGGCTTCATGGGGTTCCTATCTCCATTGTGCCCGACAGGGGCACTACGTTCACATCCAGATTTTAGGATTGTTTGTATGAGGAGTTAGGTACAAAGTTGGATCATAGTGCAGCATTCCACCCACAGACTGACGGGCAGTCTAAGCGGACCAGCCATGTCCTTGAAGAAATGTTTCGTGCGTGTATGATAGACTTTGGTGGGCATTAGGACCAGTTCTTACCTTTGGCCAAATTTTCATATAACAATAGCTACCACTCAAGTATCGATATGGCTCCGTCTGAGGCGTTATATGGGAGGAGGTGGAGGTCTCCCATTGGGTGATTTGATGCATTTGAGGTGAGACCTTAGGGCAATGATCTTCTTAGGGAGTCCCTAGAGAAAGTAAAGGTGATCCAAGCTAAGCTCCTAGCAGCCCAGAGTAGGCAGAAGAAGTATGTAGACCGTAAGGTCCGAGATCTTGAGTTTTGAGAGGGAGAGCAAGTGTTACTGAAAGTCTCACCCATTAAGGGTATGACGAGGTTCGGGAAGAAAGAAGCTTACAAGTTGGCTTTACTACAGTCCTATCAGGCGTTCATCCGGTATTTCACGTTTCGATGGTTAAGAGGTACCACGGTGATGGTTCGTACATAATCCGTTAGGATTCAGTTTTGCTAGATAAGAATTTGACATATGAGTAAGAACCTGTTGCCATCTTAGATAGGGATGTTCGCAAGTTGAGGTCCAAGGAAATAGCCTCTGTGAAAGTTCAGTGGAAGAATCGTCTGGTAGAGGAAGCTACTTAGGAAATAGAATCTAATATGCGTAGCAAGTATCCTCAACTTTTCGCCGAGTCAAGTAATTTTTCATAGATTCCTCCTCCTTGCCCATTCGGAGATGAACAGTATTTTAATTGGTAACTAGCTTAACGGTAATTATGGAAATGTGGGATCACCCAACAAAATAGAACCTTCCCAAGGATAGTACGAGTTAATAGAAACTCGATTTTATAAGTCTAAGAACTGAAAACTTGACTTGTTTGTGGTTGTTGTTTTATTATATTGAGTGGTGGGGGGTGACATAGAAAATTAGAACTCCGTTGGATATTCCGAGGTCACGGGTGGATTCGTATGACATTTTTATGTATATGTGAATATTTTGTTTGTGTTTATGAGGCCTTAGATGAAATGTTGGGTGATAATGCAGAAAACTGGGAAAAGTCGAGCTTACTACCCAATTGTAACTGCTGCGGCGAGGCTTGTACCGCTATAGTGCTGAGTCACTTGCCAACAACGAACGGTTAGTATTTCGTGTGTCTGCCGTGGCAGGCAATTGCTATGACGGTGTCGCTATAGCGAAGTATTAGAAGCCATAACGGTGGTCAAGTTCCTTTTGGTCCGCTATAGCGAGACCGCTGCAGTGGTGGTTTAACCGCCGCAGCGGTTGACACGAGGCAGATTGCCGTGTTTTAAACATTTAGTCCCATATCCTTTATTCATAATGTTGCAACACAGTTCCCCAAAACTACCTAGGGTGAAATTCCAAGCTAGGGCAAGAAAACTCTTGAGAGTTAAGTCTCATTTATCCCTTTTAATCATTCTGTATCATCTTCATGATTATCATCCCTTTTATGGGTCTTCCATGGTAAAATTTGTAATAGTAACTCTATGAATTAATAAACCTTCTATACTTGATGGTTATCGTGGTTATCACTTATTTATCATCCAATGGCTTAGGTTAACCCCTCTTAATCATGAATTCTTTAGAGCCATAAACTAATAGAATTGAGACCTAGGGTTCCACAAAAATGGTAGCTTGACCATGCAAACTGCTTATAAGTGATGTGTTGATCATATATTGTAGTAAATTGATAGGTAGTGATTACTAAGGCCCTTGTTAGGTGGTTTTACACTAGAAATCATTCACCTATTGGAATGGGGCTAAGAGAAGGGTGCTTATATTGATTTTGTGACTGGAATAATTGTGACTCATTAAGTATTCTAATTGCAGGGTGACCCTAGTTGTTCCAGCTCTACGTTGACATAGGTTACGGTCCACTTGAGTTAGACTTTGATTAGCTGATTGTATGTGCTGTGAATTCTATAGGAAAAAGCATGTCTAGTCTTCATGCATGATATTGTGTTATTGAATTCCTATGTGAAATTGATTGAGTGACTGTGTAGGCTTTGTGCCACTATTCATGTGTGTTGAATCTACGGTTGATGTGTTGTAATGAGAAGTTAATACGATCTTCTCGGTGATATTGTGATACGAAATGATGATTTGAGCACTGATAATAAGAGGGCAGGAAATACCGTTACGTAAAGATATATGGAAAGGCACATATGTGATCTAGATTATGGGCTCGTGGTCCGAGGTTTGTTTTGAAAACTAGGGATATACTGATATGGCCCGCGTCTAGGTTTCTTTCCGGAGCAGTGGTGTATGCTCGGGTCCGATGAGTATATGGAATAAGTGGTACATGGGCACCATGGGTCCCCTGCAGGTCATGACTACTGAGCAATGACATCAGTTAGCATATGTGTACAGTGATTGTGGTATTTATGGTTGACTTATTCCCGTGTTGTAGTTTTCTGTTGACTGAGTTCTTGATATTTGGATGATTTGATTGGTGATTATCCTTGGTTGACTTATCATGGTTTACGTATTTTATGTCTGTTGGTTCGCTTGTTTATTCTATTGATTTGATGAGATATGCATGATACTAATCTTAGTTGGCCTACGATATTTACCGTTATATAGTATTTGTACTGATACTACCTTGCTGCATTCTTTTGAGTGCAGATTGTGATACAGAGATTGCTACACGCCCTCACATCTAGCATTGAGGATGTTGCTGACAGATTTTGAGTGAGCTTCTACCCATGTCAGGCCGCCCAAAGATCTTCCTGTTATTATGTCTATTTCCTATTCTGGACGTTATGGTTATTTGTTAGACAAATTTCATTCCTTAGACATGTTCTAGTTTAGCGTCCTTGTACGATGACTTTCGGATTTTGGGGACTTCGTAATAGTTAGAACTTCCGTATTTACTTCAGTATTTTTATGGCATGACTTAAACTGATTATCTTTGAGTGAGTAAGAACTGACTAATTTGGTTAATATAAAAACGGACTTGAATGAATAGATGGCATGTGTATTGGTTCGCCCACTTGGAGTTAGGGTGGGTGCCAGTCATGGCGGCTTGGGTCGTGACAGCCTCCGAACTTGCCTATCTAAAATAGCAATGGGTACTTCTTCGTATGATAATTCTTCGGTGACCTGGACATCATCTACAGGTACAATTCTGTAGGGATTTCCAATGCATTTGCGAAGCATTGACACATGGATGACTGGTGGACTGACTACAAGTCCGAATGTAGATCCAACTCATACGCCACCTGGCCTACCTTGCGTACAATCTTGTAAGGCCCAATATATCAAGGGCTAAGCTTGCCCCTTTTACCAAATCTCATGACGACCTTCATCGGCGACATATTCAAGAATACCTAGTCATTCAATTGGAACTCTAAGTCTCGTCGGTGATTATCTGCATAAGATTTCTGTCGGCTCTGAGTAGTTAATAATCGATCCTAAATAAGATTGACCTATTCCATGGCTTGCTGCATCAATTCTGGCCCTATTAGCTTAGTTTCTCCCACTTCGAACCACCTAACTGGTGATATGTACTTGCGTCCATGTAAAGCCTTATACGGGGCCATTTGGATGCTGAAATGATAAATATTGTTATACGCGAACTCTATAGGCAGTAAGTGATCATCCCAAATACCTCCAAAATCTAACGCACATGCCCATAACATATCCTCAAGAGTCTGAATGGTGCGCTAAGCTTGTCCATCAGTCTGTGGATGAAATGTTGTACTAAGACTCACCTGAGTGCCCAAACCATCTTGGAAGGTCTTCTAGAAATTAGCTGTAAACTGTGTCCCTCTATCAGAAATAATGGATACTGGAATACCATGGAGTCGTACTATTTTTTTGATATAAAGCTTTGCATAATCCTCAGTTGCGTATGTAGTTCTGACTGGTAGAAAATAAGCTGACTTCGTAAGTCTATCCACAATTACCCATATAAAATCATACTTACACTGAGAACGGGGCAGGCATGTAATGAAATCCATATTAATCACTTCTATTTCCAAGTCGCAATTTCCATAGCTTGTAACAATCCCCCAGGCTTCTGATGCTCAGCTTTTACCGGTTGACAGTTAGAACATTGAGCTGCGAACTCTGCTATGTCTTTCTTTATTCCATCCCACCCATTTATGGATTTAAGTTCATGATACATTTTTGTCGCTCTCGGATGAACAGAATAACGGGAACAATGGGGTTCCTCAAAAATCTGGTGACGTAATCCTGTAACATCTGAAACATACAATCTGCCTCGACATCTGAGAACTCTATCTGCAGAAATCTCAAAGGATGAGTTTTTCTTCTGAGGAAGTGTATTCCTATAATGAAAGAATATAGGATCCTCATATTGGCATTCTTCACCTCAACTACTAAGGACGAAATACCTGAACGCTAAATGGTAACTCCCATATTGCCCGAGTCCATTAACCGAACTCCTAAGCTAGCTAACTGCTGAAGCTCACGAGCGAACTCTTTCTTCTTCGACTGAACATCCCATAAGCTACCCATAGATCTATGGCTAAGGCCATCAGCCACGACGTTCGCTTTCCTTGGATGATATAGAATTAACATCATAATCTTTCAACAACTCCAACCAGCGCCTTTGCCGTAAATTCAACTCTTTCTGCTTGAAAATATACTAAAAACTCTTATGATCTGTATAAATATCAATGTGAACACCATACAAATAATGCCTCCATATCTTCAATGCATGAATCACAGAAGATAACCCTAGATTATGAGTTGGATAGTTTTTCTCGTGTTTTCGCAACTGCCTTGAAGCATAATTAATAACTTTACTGTGCTACATCAACACATAGCCTAACCCCACGCTTAAAGGATCTCAATAAACAACATACCCTCCGATCCTTCTGGAAGTGTCAAAATTGGGGCCGAAGTCAATCTATCCTTTAGCTCCTGAAAACTGCGCGTATAAGTATCCGTCTATTGAAATTTAGTTGATTTTAGATTCAGTTTCGTCAATGGTGCAGAAATAGAAGAAAAGCCTTCTACAAATCTTCTGTAATAACCCGCCAAGCCCAGAAAACTACGAACCTCTGTAGGTGTCATTGGCCTCGGCCAAGTCTTTACAACTTCAGACTTTTGCGTATCCACTCAAATGCCATTAGCTGAAATAATTTGCCCCAAAAAAGTCACAGAATTCAACCAGAACTCACATTTTGAAAATTTTGCAAATAGCTTCCGAGCCTGAAGAACTCTGAGGGCAACACGTAAATAATCTGCATGTTCTACCTTGGATCGAGAGTATACCAGGATATCATCAATAAACACAATCACAAATGAATCAAGAAAAAGGCCTGAACACACTATTCATCAGATCCATGAACACCGTCGGTGCATTAGTTAATCCAAACGACATTACCCGAAACTCGAAATGACCATATCTAGTTCTGAAAGCTGTCTTTGGAATGTCTTTCTCTCTGACTCTCACCTAGTGGTATCCTGATCTCAAGTCTATCTTTGAGAACCATTTGGCACCCTGTAATTGATCAAATAAATCATCAATTCTTAGCAGTGGATATTTAATCTTGATCGTTACCTTATTCAGTTGTCTATAATCAATACACATCCACAAGAAACCATCTTTATTTCTTACAATCAATACAAGTGCTCCCCACGGCGATGAACTAGGCCTAATAAAGGCTTTCTCCAGCAAGTCTTTCAATTGCTCCTTCAACTCTTTCAACTCTGCAGGAGCCATTTTGTAAGGATAAATAAATATGGGTTTAGTATCTGGCAACACATCAATAGCGAAGTCAATCTCTCGTTCGGGTGGAAGGCCTGGAAGCTCATCCGGGAACATGTCCGAAAATTCATTCACTACAGGGACAGATTTAAGAGTTGGCGACTTTGCCTCTATATCCTGAACCCGAACTAAATGATAGATATAACCTTTAGCAATCATTTTCATTGCCCTGAGATAGGAAATAAACCTACCTCTCGGAGACACTGTCTTACCCTTCCACTCTAAAACTGATTCTTCCAGAAACTGGAAATGAACCACTTTTGTTCTACAATAAACATTCGCATAACAAGAAGCCAACCAATCCATACCCATAATGACATCAAAATCTACCATTTTCAGCTCACTTAGATCATCCATAGCATGACGGTCACAAATCACAACCACACAATTTCTATATACCCGTCTAGCTATCACTAGGTCACCAATAGGTGTAGATACCTCAAAAGGTTTAATTGGCTGAGGTCTCACCCCAATACTATTGGCAATATAAGGAGTAATATATGACAATGTAGAACCCAGGTCATTCAATGCATATACACCATGAGAAGACACTGATAATATACCTATGACAACATTGGGGGAAGACTCAAGATCCTGTCGCCCATCCAGTGCATAATTACGGTGTTGAGGACCACTCAAATTGGACGCTCCTCCTCTACCTCTACCACGACCTGCTAGTATATGTGAGCTCTGCCCTGAAGGGTGTACAGATGATGTATAACTAGTTGCTGATCCTGTGGGCTGGACTATATCTCTACTACCTCTCCATAGATAGTCACACATCATATGGCCCGGCTGACCGCAGGCATAGCAAATATCTAAACCTAATCAGCGTTGTCCCCAATGCAACTTACTAGAGTGAGTACAACACGGTAAGGGTGGTCTCGTCTAGCTTGAATCATCCCTATACTGAGAACCCGAAACTTTAAAACTCTGGCCCGGTCTGGAGTGAATAGGTCTATCAAATCTCTGGCCCATATATCGTGGAGGTGCACTGGTCGCTAAATGGCCCGAGTGCCTAAAATACTGGTGCCTCTAACCTCCTCTAAACTCGTTATCAGGACCAGCAAATCTAGCCCTCTTGCTATAACCCCTATCATGCTCACGCTCACTCCTTTACTGTTGCTGCCATTCCTTTGAATTCTGGGCAGGGGTCTGAATACGAGAAATATCCATACCCTCCTAAAGTGAGGCCGTCAAACACTCATCCATCAAATGTGGCCCCAAACCATTCACAAATCGATGAACGCGATCTCCCATATCAGCTACCATGGCCGGAACATACATGGCCAAAGAATTAAAATGAAGGCTATACTCTAGGGCACTCATATTCCCTTATCTAAGATTCAAGAACCTATCAACTATGGTCCGTTGAACCTTTGGTGGCAAATACTGTCAGAGGAAAGCGTCTACAAACTCTTGCCATACCGTTCCAGGTGCGTTGACTCCTCTAGAAGACACCCAAATAGCATACTAATGAACCGCAATATCTCGATAATTTGTAGGAGGCCAACTGTACTGACTCAACATCCGAAGCATGTATTACCCGTAATGTTCTCAACATTCCATCTGTGAAGCTCTGTGGGTCCTCATCCGTTTTTTACCCAAAATATTTAGAGGGTTTAAACTAATAAAATCACGGGTTCTGGCACTGAAAGCTCTATCACCATGACCCGTACCTTGCCGCAACGCCTGAGCGGCAACTAACTAAGTTAGAAAATGGATGGCCCCTTTCACCTCTTGGCCTGAGGCATCTGGTGGAGGAACTGAGGGTACTGGAGCTGGAGCTAAGGCTCTTCCATGCTCCTATAAAGTAGGTGGAGTATGAGAGGACCGAGATGAAACCTCATTCTGGGACTCGACTTTATCTACCTTTGTAGGCGATACCCGTTAAGTCCTCCTACCTGCCATTGTCTTTTCCTTCTAGGCTGCTGTAGCTTTTCTCCTTACAGGCATCGCTGAAAATATAACACACTGTTAAGAAAAGAGAAATTCTTATATAATGGCTCTATCGCACAAGCTATGATAGAGAAGAAGGTCAATCATTCCAAAATGCCCGCAGCCTCCTGTTTATAAATATGGCGCACTTCACATCCATAAACAAGACTCTACTGGACACGGTGTTACACCTCCTAAGTTTTGTACATTGAGGTTCGCTAGGTGTTAGTTGTTAAATTGTGTACATTGGAGTTACCTCCAAGGATATATGAGATTATATGCGCTTATTTTATGGTTATAAGAGTTTAGGTTCATATAATAAGCTACAGAAGGATTGGAGGCAAGTGAATCAAGGAAATTAAGTTTGTTGGGCTTTGGAGAAAATATGAGGGGCAATTTTGGTCCAACTTGGGGAAAGAATATCCTTTACTACATGAGGAGTTTTGGATCAAAGAAAAACCTAAACTGAAGTTCGGGAAGTCTAGATTCCAACGCAACAAACCGCGCATCGATCTGACATCGGAATCAATCGTTATGAGCGTTTTAAGATGGACTGCCAGAGTAGAAATTTACTCTGCACGAACGCGCTTGGAGATGGGGCGAATGCACAGAATACTGAGGGTCAACTCAGTGCGTACACGCCCCAAGGAGGTGCAAACGCGCTGGGTAATTTTTAGGTCGGTTCAGGTAGACTCTGGAACATTATAAAAAGGGGCTTACCCCCTCATTTTCCATCCAAAACCTCTCCAAACCTCTCCAAATTTCTGGAAACTTTCCTCCAACTTCCATTCATCAAATTTTAGCCCAAATCAAGTATAATCTCCGGATTTCGGTTCAAACAGCATATAGTTGCGATTATAATTTCATATTGCGGTGAATCTTTGTTGGAATTCAAGGTGAATATTGAAGGTATTACGGTTCTAGAGAGAGTAAGGTATGAATCTTCCTTTATTGATATTGATTTAGGCTTACTTACAAAGACAGACCTATTAAATTATCGTATACCAAATTTGTTGGTTGAGAAATTGAATAAACACCGTGTGGGATGTTTTATGGAATATCTTGGTATTGGTGATGATGTTATTGGCATTGGTGGTGTTTTTGTTGTGTTGGTTGTTGGCATTGTGATTTCGGGCTAGGGATATACACAAAGGAGATGATGCCCAAATTTTGGCAGATTCTAAAGGAGTTCGATTTAAAGACTTGACATAGGCATATGGCGATAAGTCTAACAGTAGTATGATTTCTCTTGAATGTAGATTTACGAGCTCGGGAGAATAAGCGTTAAGTTAAGTAGTAGAGGATCAATTAGGTATGTTAAGGCTAGTCCCTTTCTTTCCAAAGGCATGATTCCTTTCTTGTGAACCCGTACATGTTTCCATAACGTCCTTATTCCCAAAAGCTAGAGATTCATGATTCTTAGAGCTCTTATGATGCTAAAGATGAAGTATGTTTTTACGATGATAATGATAATGATGATGATCATATTTCTAGAAATTCCAAAGTTTATAGTCTTGATGCTATTATGAGATCATTGAGTTTATTTCATGAATTTTGTTGATTTTATTCATTGTTGTTGATCTCATATTATGTTACTTGTTTCCTCAAGGTGAGATATAGCGATGATGATTGTTCCATAAAATAGTCGGAGGTTACTGACCTTACGTCACTCCGATAAAGTTATAGCTTTTGATCGAGCTCCCATGCATGCTTATGTTACGTATGATTACACCGGGACTAGCTGGCCGGGCAGACACCACTACGGTGGGCGTAGTGGGCAGCTTATGGATAATGATAACAACACCGTGCCTATATGGATGGGCAGTCACCACTAGTGGGCAGCGTGAGATGGTTACCTTCAACGCGGGCTAATGATTATGTTATAGATGTATGAGAAATGTTTTTTTTTAAAAGTAAGCTAAGCATACATGATATCTGCCTTGTGAGGCATCAGATGTATAGGTTAACTTTATCTCATGTTATGTTCCATATTTCTCCTTATGTTATTTCCATGTGTTGCATACTCAGTATATTCATAGTCTAACTAGATTCTTAAATCACAAAATGAAATGCATAATGAAGGCTTTTCAAAAACATTCTTTTCGTCTTTCTCAACTCAAGTAAAATCTGTAATCATATGAAATTTGTAACATAATGCATAATGATACATCGGTTTGCAGAGCCGCTTGCAAGACTGACATGCTATATATGTGACTCTATCTGCAAAGTCTCTAACATATATCAATACACCATAACATAGATACTCTGACTCGGCAACACTCCGGAAGGAAATGGAGCTCGCCAATCCCGCTGGAACATCTTCTAGCAATATCCTCTACTCATCTGTATACACCTGCGTGGCATGAAACGCAGCGTCCATAAGAAAGGACGTCAGTACAAGCAATGTACTAAGTATGCAAGGCATGAATAATATCATAAGATCATAGTAAGAGACGTAAAGCACAACATAGAGTAAGGAAATAACTTGTACCTCTGTTTTCCCTTTAAGGCGGATATCATGCATGCTAACTTTACCTTTTGAAACAACATATATAGATTTACAAGTAAACTGCCCGACCATATAGGTACGGTGTAATGCTGCCTGGCCATTTCGGCACGGTGTGATCATCATTAGCCCGCGTCCAGGCCTCCCGCGTCCGGGGTAATCATAAACTGCCCACTGCAGTGGTTTGTCTGCCCGACCGCCTATTGGACGGCGCGGTGTTATACTGCCCGGCCATGTAGGCACGGTGTTATACTGCCCGGCTGTTATTAAAATACATACATAATTATAAAGCATGCATGAGAGCCCAAGTGAAAGCTACAACTCTATCGGAGTGACGTAAGGTCGGTAAGCTCCGATTACATTATGGAATAATCATGATCGTCATGTCTCACCTTGAAGGAACAATTATTATAAGGTGAGACTATCAATGAAGAATAGCATTAAGAGAACATAGAATAAGATCATAAATCTCATAAGACGTCGACTCATATACTTTGGAATCTTTAAAAATAGTCATCATCCATGAATAAAATTAAGAAATCAAGAAATAGCTCAAAATTCTTATATCGTCATTGAAATCATAACTTGGAACCTTTAAACATGAAATCGTTCTCATCATAGTCATCATAGAAAAATATTCTCATCTTTGGCATCATTGTCATCATGATAAAAATATGTCCATCATGGTTGTCATAAGAGCTTACAAGATCACAAACCTCTATTTTGGAAAAATACGGACATTCTGGAAAATATTTACGGGTTATCGAGAAGGGGGTCATGACTTGGGATCATATACATCTAACCTTGAAAGCAAAGAGGCTATGAAAACATTTATGGAATTATGATCATAGGAATCATGCCTTTGAAAGAAAGGGACTAGCATTAACATACCAGTTCAACCTCCTATTAGCTACGCTTATTCGTCCGAGCTCGTAAATCTACATTCGAGAGGATTCGCACTACGTTAGTCTCCATATCACACACTTATTCCGAGTTTCAATTTATACTATTTTATATTCTATCGAAAATCGGGCAGCATCTCCCCTGTTTATGTGCCTAGCCCGAATTCTCAGTTCATCAACCAACAAAAACAACAACAATACCAAGATCAATAATATCATTTCCCATATCAAAGTATTCCCTAAAACAGCCCACACGCTGTTTTCCAACTTCCATAGCTACTCAACTCACTATACAATATTTTTACCGCTCTATGTTCGTGAATAAGCTAGTATTAACACAAATAGGAAGAGATTCATACCTTTCTCCCTTTAATATTGCTGTATCTTCACTTTTCCCCGCTAATTTTAGGCCACAACACGCTGCTATATGATTCTGCAACAATAACTATACGCTATCCGGACCGGAATTTGGAAATTATACCTGGTTTGGGCTAAAAAGTGGGTGTGGGAAGGTTGGGGAATTTTCTAGAGAAATTGGGATGTTTTTGGGTGTATTTGGCTGAAAAATAGGGGGCCTCCCCCTTTTATAGAACGGTCCAGGTTCTACCTGGACCGACTTACTTTTCCTTCAGCGCGTTCGCGCCCCCGCTGGCTTATTTTTTTCTGACTGCACCTTCGTTCAGTAAAAGGGTCATAACTCTTGATCCCGATATCGTGTGAGGGCCCACTACATATGGTTGGAAAGATAATTCAATTATCTACAACTTTCATTCTTTGTATCTTTTCAAATTCCAAACTTATAATATCGTTTTGGCCCCTCCAAGTCAGATCATCCGAAAATGTTTCCTTAAATCGTCCTTTTGGAGGGCTTATGCCCATATTTGGCTTAAGGGTCCTTCTTAGGACTTTCTCAACTTTCCATGTAGTACTCATATATTTATTCATATGTCCTTTATAAAACTCCTGTGTGTGGGCCCCACTTAGCTTGCAGCAACGAGGGATTTTCATCAAGTACCATATGAACCAATTCACCCCATATGATCTCCAGATGCCATATATATTATTATTATTACATTCTTATAATGTAACCTTCATCTCGAATCTGGGCCTTAAAATTGTTCAGCATGTTCGCGCTGTGTTGGCCCTTGGCCTTCTGTGCGTTCGCGCCAATGCCTGGCGCGTTCGCGCAGACCATTTTGGTGGTCTGCCAGCCCGACTTGTAACGTCCGTATCTCCTTACCCCGATGTCCTATTGAGGAGCGGTTTGTTGCGTTGGAAACTAGACTTCCCGAACTTCACTTTAGACTTTTGTTTCACTTCAAAACTCTTAATATACTAAAACATAATCTTTCTTCCATTTAGACCAAAATTTTCGTACCAAACCTTGCCCAACTTTCCTTCAAAGCCTCGGAAGCTTAATCTCTTTAGTTCACTGGTTTTCCAATCCTCCTATAACCTATTACGCAAACTCAGACTCTTATAATCGTAAAATGAGCACCTATGATCTTGCATCTTTTCGACAATAACCCCGATATCTACAATTGAATAGCTAATACCTAACGAATCTCAACGTACAGAAACTACGGGGTGTAACAGTACTGATGTCCTTTCTTGTGAACGCTGCGTTCATGCCCGCAGGTAGACGGACCTGATCCTTAGGAGCTTTATCAGCGGAGTTTCAGAAAGGCTCCAATTGTCCCGGAGCTGCAGCCTATTGGTTCTACTCTTTTGTATAAATAAACTTGGGTATGGAAGAGTCCTACCCCGTCCTTATGGATTCATGTATATAATATATAGAGGCTTGTAGACCAATGCATGTATCTAGATATTTCGTAGTCTCATCAGTACATATTGATGTAAAGTGATTAGATAGCCTTGTTGGCTTATGTTTATGGGCATGTTTGCTAGTGATTATATAATGACGTGCCATTATTTTGTGATACATGTCCTTACGGAGCATGGTGCATATGAGCTAGCTTATGGCCACCTAGAAATAATTATGTGATGTATGTTTAGAGGTACTCGGTAGGTTAGCTCCGGGTGCCTGTCATGGCCCTCTAGTTGGGTCGTAACACATGGTTCGTAGACACACCCTAGGACGAACTGCTCTGACACAACTTTTGTCATGACCCAACCAGATGGCCATGACGGGCACTCGGAGCTTACCTACAGAGTACCTCTTAACATATACGCATAATCATATCTAGGTGAGCCACATGTCTAACTTATAATTACCACAAATCAAAAAAGGCACAAGTTCCATTAAATATCAGCGCAGCTATATAAACACCATTAACTATACCCATATATACAAGCCGACAAGGTTACCAAAAATAATATACAAAATGTAGACCGATAAGGCTATGGGATATCTAGCTATGTACATCTATCGACGAGCCTATACGAAGAGTATATAATATCATAAAAATAGGACCGGACCCCGCCATGCCCATATATGTACACAAAATGAATAATACCAACTATTGCAACTCCCAGTTAAATGGAGCACCTCTATGCAGTCACTGATGGAGCAGCCTAAAGGTCTAGTCTATCTCCCTGTCTACTTGCGGGCATGAACGCAGCGTCCACAAACAAAAAGGACTTCAGTACGAATAATGTACTGAGTATGTAAGGCATGAAGAGTAACATGATGAAAGTATGAGGATAGCGTAAGACAAAGAGTACAATTTATACCTCATAGTATCTCTTAAGACGATTGTCATGCATACTTAACCTTTTATACATATACATATAATAATACCATACCCGGCCGTATAGGCTCAGTGTCATTCATACCCGGCCATAACAAGGCTCGGTGTCATCCATACCCAACTGCAGTGGTGTGCATACAATAGATATCATACCCATCCATATAAGCTCGGTGTCATGAAATAGCTATATACATATATGACATACATGAGTATCCAAAGGAAACATTACAACTCAATCGGGGTGACATAAAATCGGTAAACCCCCGATTTCTATTATGGAATCACCGTCATCATCAGCATCATTACCATCATCACTATGGAGAGCTTTTATCAATAATATCTTAAGAATCTTGAAAGTCATGAGCTTCTAGCAGTTTCTAGGAATAGAGCGTTATGGATATCACAAATAGATTCATGATGACGAAAATCATGCCTTTAGAAAGAAGGGTTAGCCTTACATACATTTACGTCTTCTTAACTACTTAACGTTCTCCTCCAAAATCCGCAAAATCTACATTCAAGAGGATTCATACTAAGGTTAACTCTTGAACACACTCTTAAGTTCAAACTAGTGCAATTAATGAACTAACGAAATTTGGGCCCCCTATTTTGTCAACTTCCTCCATATCACAATAAAACTCCCAAACAACAATAACAACATCCACAATATCATAATCAGGAAGTTATATTCAATTTAGTCTCTAATTTGTCCAATATCCCTTTTTAAATTCGTCTCGTAGTCATCTTCTTCACTCCAACACTTTATGACTTCTCCATTTTAATTCTTTTCCTTTTCAAGAGCTACTAAACCTCTACATCAACTCAATCATGTAAATAATAGGAAGAACATACCTTATAATAGAGGAACTTCACCTTCTTCAACTCCTTTCAAGACCAAGTTTATCACAACTTTGAAGAGAAGCAAGAAAAATATTCTTCCATGGATTATCTTTGTGTTTTGATGTTGATCTTCTCTCTGGATGATATGGAAAGGTTTGGAGTGTTATGGAACCTTTAAGAACTCTCTAGAAGTGTGGGGAAGTAAGTGTGGGAGTTTGAGATGAAAATGGGATCTTTTGGGATTTAAAAATATGGCAAAGTTGCCCCCCTCCCCCGCACTAACTTGCAGTGGAGATGCGGCTCAGCATATGGGATATGCGGCTGCATCTCCCCTCCTCTCCATGGGGTGGATACTGGGCAGTGGGCGCTGCCATTTTGGGGAGTTTTCTGCCCATATGCAGTCCAGCATACTGAGTATACGGTCGCATATGGCCCCATTTTCCCTGATTTCGCGAAAATGTGTTCTTTTCGATTCGTTTGAACTCCAATCCTTATAGAACCTTCTTGTCACTTGTATAAAACTTCATTAACCATCTAAGGGGCCCTATATATCCCCCATAAAGGTAATTCTAAGAAAGTTATAACTCAAATGATATGAAATCTTCCCAAAACATGACTAAAATTCTAATTCCTTCAACGAACTTACTTCTACCAATTCATGTGACTCCAAAACCTTAAGGTACACATTTAAAGTCATCAAATACCCTTTTTAACCTTATAATTACTTCATGTCCACTTTAGGCTTGCGTTAGTCTATTCACAATGCAAACGACACGAAATTTCCAATATGTAACATAAGCAGTGATTTAAACTAACAGATTCAAATTATATAGATTACAAGTGCGGAAAATATTATAACCCCAAAATCTGGTCTGGACTTGTACAAGAGCTACTACCAAGAAGGTACAAAGTCTGATATGAAATGGAATCTCAAAATACATATATTGTTGCAAGAATACAAAGTAGACAGTTAAATATGGAAGAGACTCCGAGTTGCGGATCTAGCCAAAGCTCACCTTGGAATCTCGACCAAGCAGACCCAAATCACTCTCGACGATAGGAACTGGAACTAGTAACAGACTTTGCACTCAAAAGCAAAGTGCAGGAATAGTAGCATCGATACAAATAACACGCACTGAGTAAGCATCAAAGGCCGACTAAGATTAAATCACGCATACAAGCATAAAATCAACAAGATAAGCAGATAGGCACATAATACATAATCCAAGGTTACAAAATATTCCATAACTGAGTCACAACCTATGAGGAAGCTTTTAAAACCACAAGTCTGTCTTATCACAATAATCTCAATCAATAATCATAACTCAAGTTCTGACCTAGGCAGAGTCACCACCCAGCAATCTAACCTAGTCCATAATCCGATCCATGCCACCATAATAATATGATCCGGCCATACCAAATCAGAAATAAAGAGCTAGGTAATGATGCACAATAAAATGTAATGATGTGCAATGCAATGCACCGGCCAAAAATCCCAAAACCTATGCACATATGCTAAATGGTAATGTTTGAACCATTAGCCATGACCTATAGAGGACCTATGGTGTCCATGTACCACTCGCTCTAGAATCTGACTCGGATCACGAGCCTTTAACTTATATATATATATATATATATATATATATATATATATATATCATCACAATGTACGCCTCAGCGTATTCCAGTTCATCAGTATATACGGACTATGAACAGTTAGCAATATCAATGTCAAACGCAAGGCATCATGCCACGAGTCTTTCATGAATCATTTTCGAACCATTTCCATCATGTATGAGTGAATAAATGCAAAAATGCTAAATCAATATAATCAATGCCAATGAATATACTATGGAAGTCAGAACACTATAAGCCATATCAGGACCTATATAAATCAATGGAATGAACTATACAGACCATCTCAGTCAACATAAAGAGTCTATAACACCCTTTTCCTTCCAATTAAACAATTGCACTTCGCAACTAAGTCTTGTCATCAAGTGCTTCAGTTTCTCATGTATCATCAACATTACCAAGTCATAATTTAATATCAACATACGTATAAAATGAGAATGTATGCCATACATGTTATTATCATCAACAGTATATCATATTCCACGTTTTCATCTGTGTATTATCATAAGTACATATCACGATTCAGGTCTACTATCATTGGCCTTGCTTTCTCCGATGATATATGACACGATAAGGTAGAATTTAGCGCAACACGTATCACAGCACAACAATTTAGGTAACAAGTCTGACCACAATAATAGGGCAACAAGCCACAATCAACAACATGAGTATATATTAACTCCTTCCTTCACATATCACACAATTACACCTTCTACTCAATATATAAAGTAATGGTGACAAACCCATATAATCAGAAGTCATACCAACTAAACACCATGGTCAAAACCCTAATCATGCTTTCTCCCATCAATTCTACACAATATAAACATTTCGCTAATAAAAGTCTAACTAAAGTAAGTCGTAACCTACCTCGAATGTAGAACAGGAGAAACGAACTAATCCAGACGAGCCTTCTATTTCCAAAGCGCCTCAAAATGGTCAAAGTCTAGCAATATAATGATAAGTAAGTGATAGACCTTCTAATTGAACAAGAACAACAATTGGGGAAGAAGACCCAATTCCTTCTACCCTTTTCAATTGGGTGCACTATCGCTTAATGGTGAATTTCTTACAACTTCTATAGCTACAATCATACTATTACAATTCATGGGTTTTCTAATCAGTCTAACGCTTTCAAATAGATTTTAGGCCAAAGTTCTTATTATTTCAAATCCTAATTCTCAATACACAATTCTCATCTTTAATAATCAAATTCTCACCCTAGGAAATGTTAATCTATACTGCTAGATGATTAGAGAACAATAAAATCAACAACCCATCAATTATGTAAGGGTTTACTAATTCTAGGGTTCTAGAATTTTCTTTCACCATTAGAGAACCTTAAACTAGTCATGGAACTTAAAGAAGGAAGGTAAAAGAACACATAAAGGTGGGGACTAACCCTCAAAGATGCTTTCACCAAGGAATAGAATAAAAGTAGGTTTCTGCCCCCCCCCCCCCCTCCCGACGATAACTGCAGCAATTTTGCTTCAGTGGTAATGAGTTTCACTATAGCGGCTTTGCTGCAGCGGACCTGCAAGTACAGCCCGCACTAAAATGACCATAACTCCCTCATTCGAAAGAGAAATGAGACGATTCTTTTTGCTATAGCTTCATAATTATGATAAGGATCTAATGGTTCAATAAAAACACAAAACAAAGGTTGTTTGATTAATATGGTTCCCTTAATTGCCAAAAGACTACGGCAAAAACATCGAATATGAGCGCAACACAACCCAAATCCATCTGAAACTCTTTAGAACCTCACCAAAACATGTGGAAAAGTCCAAAATCATCATAATAATTTGTTTCAACTTTCAAAACATCGACACGGGGTTATCTTAACCTGATATTGATCGTGGGTTAACTCTAACTCTTAAACTTAACTAATTCCTCCACCAATGACTCAAATCAGACCCAAACCTTTCGGGAACCAAACCAATGACTTCACTAAGTCGTAAATGATATAATGAGAATCGAGGAAGGATAAATAATGGTAAATGGTTCAAAAACACTATAACGACCAAACGGGTCGTTACGTTAAAATTAATCCTCTTGATGAACAAGCGAGGATAAAGGGATGTCCCCATAAGAGATTAATCTCCCTAATTAATAAACTATTAAATGAGCGTCATAAATTCATTGGGTAAAAGAAGGACATAATTAAAAAAAAATGACAATTTCAAGCAAATGAGAGATCACATGGTGGTGTGCATTATAGATCTGAGGGAACAGGTTGAAGAAGCTATATGAGATAATGTAGAAAGGATGTTGCTGAAGATGGCTAAGTCAAGAGAAGTGGTACAATCCTGTAAAAAGTGTTTTTTAGCGATATCTAACTCACTTCTATACTGTTACAGGTGTATGTGTATGGATGTCTGACAACACGTAAGCAATAGTGACATAGCACATTTCAGAGTCTTCGTTGAAATAATCTAAGAGACATGGTCTCTGTAGCCCAGGTTAGTAACCTTTTTAGCATTTGTATATAATTGAAAAATGTCATTTAAGTGCCAAGTTAGCTTTTTGAAAATCCTCCCCAAAAATGCTACATCTTCTCTATATCGACCCGACACATTCATCTCTGTTCTTTCTAAAAAAAACAAACCATCGACTGCATTCCCTTCTCCTCAATTGAAATTGAAAATCCAAACATATTCTCTCACTTCTCCTCTTCAATTGCAAACCCGATCTCTCTCACTCTCTTAAAATTCTTCCCATTCCTTCTCAAATCAAACCATCGACTATGTCGAGTGAAGGATTCACCACTCAAAATCCTTAATCAAACCGACCCATGCTCTTCCCAAAATCCTCTCTCTCCAACCAAACTCGCAGAAAAATTGTAACCTCTTCAGTCACCTCTGTCCAAATCGAAAAACCAGATTCTGTCAGTAGTGGGTATACAGTATCAGTGTCTAAGTACTTTCAAACAACTGACGAAAGAGAAGAATAGGAAAATGGTATAGAATTTATGAATCAACCTTTCTGCTGAAAGAAATGTCACGAATGACAAAGAGGAACAAACCACTAAGATTGATAAAATAATGTGGAAAAAGGTAATTCTTCTTCCGTTAAACTTGGTAAAGGAATAGAGGAATCAATAGATGAGTCTCCCATAAAAGTAGATGGTACTATTTCTTGGATTGGTCAGGGACATTTTTGTAGGATGAGTAGTGATGCTGCTCTTAGGGAAGAACTTGCTTAGACCATATGTACCATGAGTAAGTTAGAAAATGTGAGGTCCTCACCAGAAATAAATGAGAGACTAATTCCCTTTTCACAAAGAACCCTTGAAACTTGACCTATGATAGCTCCTGTGTGGGATAAGAAACCACGGTTATCTGGGAGGAACCTATACCTAATCCTAAGTCCTGAGCCTATACATTATGATGTCATGCCTGTTACTGAGATGTCACCAGAGAAGGATCATGGTCAACTTGCGTATGCTGATGAGTTTGATGAAGATGAGATACCTCTTGTCTTTCAAATAAAGAAAAGGTCAAAGGTCAAAGAAACCAAAGGATCCACATCCTCGATGAGAACTACCATTTGTCGAACCAAACCAAGAACCAGGTAGAGTAAGAATCCAGCAAAGGCAGCCCATGAATCAGCTCTTCTAGCAAGTAAAGCCAAGGGCAGAAAAAGAGCTAGGGGCTCTTAGACGAAGAGTAGATCAATTGATGAAACAAAGATAGTAGATGTGGAGACTGATGTTGCCAAAGGAAATGATAAAGAGAAAGAAGCAGAAGAGCAAAATGTCTCACTTATGAGGGAAATTGCTAAGAAAAAGAAGGGAAATTGCTAGGAAGATGTCTCACTTATAAGCATTATAGTAAGAGTGAGAGATTATGGGAGTTAATTCCTACCTTATGATAGAGTTGTAGCCTGAGTTGCTCGATTAGTAGAGTTGAAATTCTATTGGGGTATGTCATGGTTTTAATCCCTTGAGCAAAGAGTTTTCCACGAAAAAATCCCATATTGATTCTCGTACTGCACTGCATAAGGGAACTGGTACACAACCAGGTCCCTCCATATTGTTTGATAAGCGCATAGCCTTTAACAATTGGTATTAGAGATAGCCCTTTCTAAAAGATTAACACCTAGAAAGGTTCAATCAAAATGGCTGTCTTATCAAAAGAAGAAGGAGAATCCAGCTCAGTATCATCAAACCTAAGGAGAAAATGTGTTTCTGCAAAGGAAATTTGGGATGCCTGTTAAATGCTCTCCTCAAAATATGACTTTTTTAGAATGACGTTGGAGAGTCAGTTTATGACATGCATGCTAGATTCACCTCAATCATAAATTAACTTCACTCTCTCGGGTCAATCATGGAGACAAGGCTTCTTGCTCACAAACTACTTGATGCACTTCCAGAATCTTGTTTGAACCAAGTGAATATCATCACTGAAACCAAGGATCTCCAAAATCTGACCATTTAGGAACTCGTTAACTACCTCAAGAAACATGAGCTTACTAGAAAGTAAAATTTGGCAGAAAATAAGGTAAATGAAGAGAAAAGAAATGCTCTAAATAATGAGAGTAGAAGAGATCCAAGCAACGATAATGAATCAGAAATGGAGCATCTCACTCGCAGGTTTCAGAAATTGATTCGAAGAAGTGATGAATCTCTGAAGAGAAGAAAAGGATCCCAAGAAAAACCACTGTCAGGAAAACAGAGAAAATTCAGCGAATGAGTCAGACTCTGTTTCAAGTAAACAGTCTGACACTAGAAGTAAAAGAAAGAAGGTTGAAGTTAATCCTCCTGATGAACAAGTGAGGATAAAGGGATGTCCCCATAAGAGATTATTCTCTTTGATTAAGAAACTATTAAATGAGCATAAACTCATTGAAAAAAAGAAGTAGATAATTAAAACAAAATCGCAGTTCTGAGCAAAAAGAGAGATCATATGGTGGTGTGCATTATAGATTTGAGGGAACGGGTTGAAGAAGCTACAAGAGAAAATGCTGAAATACTCTAACTAGATGCTGAGCAAAGCTCCAAACATGCGCTGGTTGAATGCAGAAAGGGCGTTGCTAAAGATGGCTAAGTTAAGAGGAGTGTTACAATCCTATAAAAAGTGTTTTTTAGCGATATCTAACTCACTTCTATACTGTTACAAGTATACACACATAGATGTCTCAGAACATGTAAGTAGTAGTGACATGGCACATTTCAGAGTCTTTGCCAAAATAATCTCAGAGACCTGGTCTCTATAGCCCAGGTTAGTAGCCTTGTCAACATTTGTATAAAATCGAAAAATGTCATTTAAGTGCCAAGTCATCTTTTTGAAAATCCTCCCAAAAACGTTGCATCTTTTCTACATTAACCCGACCCATTCATCCATGTTCCTTCTCAAAACACCCTCGACTGCATTCCCATTCACCTCAATTGAAATTGAAAATCTAAACACATTTCTCAACTCTCCTCTTCAATTGCAAACTTGATCTCTCTCACTCTCTTAGAGCTCTTCCCATTCCTTCTCAAATCAAACCATCGACTATGTCGAGCGAAGGATTCACCACTCAAAATCCTCAATCAAACCAACCCATGCTCTCCCCAAAATCCTCTATCTCCAATCAAACTCGCAAAAAAAATATATTCTCTTCAGTCACCTCTGTCCAAATCGAAAAACCCGACTATGTCAGAGATAGGTATACATTATCAGTGTCTAAGCACTTTCAAACGAATGATGATAGAGAAGAATAGTAAAATAGTATAGAATTTACTAGTCAACCCTTCGAGAACACATTTGTTAGGATCCAACTAGAGGGTCATGACGGGCACCTAAAGTCAACTTGTTGAGCACCACAACACGTACATGCATCTCATAACCATACCTGAGTGGGCCATCATGCTAACTCATAAACTATATGGGACACAAGCCTAAAAAATAATATACATACACCATTAAGCTGATCCAATTACACATGCCAGCAAGGCTATCAAAACGATGATACAATAAAACATAGACCGAGATGCTCTTGGAACATCTAACTGTGCATATCTGTCTATGAGCCTCTATCGAAGTGCATAACATAATAAGGATGGGACAGGACCCCGCTGTACCCATCTTTACACAAAAGGATCATACCAACTGGAGTCCAACTCCAGAACAATTGGAGTGCTTCTGTATAACTGCTGAGAACTCAGCCTATTAGTCTGAACCATCTCTTTGTCTACCTGCGGGCATGAACGCAATGTCCACGAACAAAAGGACGTTAGTATGAATAATCTACTGAGTATGTAAGACATGAATAACAACATAACGAAAATATAGAGATAACATAAGATAAGAGCGATTAACCTGTACCTCTGAATGCCTCTTAAGGCGGATGTCATGTATGCTTAGCTTTTAAAAAAATGTTTTATATATATATCATACCTGGTCATATAGGCTCGGTGTGAAACGTACCCCGCCATATAGGCTCGGTGTGAAACGAACCCCGCCATATAGGCTGGGTGTTATCATCATATCATCATTATCCCACGTCCAGGGCATCCCACATCTGGGGTAACATCATAATATGCCCACCGCAGTGGTGTGCATAATTAGTGCCGTACCCGACCCACTATAGCGCAGCTCGGTGTGAGAAAATATATACATGTATATATAAAACATGCATGAAGCCCAAAGAAAAGCTATGACTTTATCGGAGTGACGTAAGGTCAGTAAACCTCCGATTATCATTATGGAATTATTATCATGGACATATCTCACCTTGAAGGAACAATAATCATAAGATGAGATCAACATCAATGAATAAGATAAATAACCATCAAATAAAGATCCATAATCATGAGACAATATTATCACTAATATCATAAGAGAACATCAAGAAGCTAAGCAACACCAAGAAGCTAAGCTTCTAACATTTCTATGAGAGGAATCATTATGGACATCATTTGTGAAAGTTCATAACAATAGGATCATGCCTTAAGAAAGAAAAGGATAGCCTTAACATATTTTGTCGTCTCCTTAACTACTTAACACTTATCCTTCTTAACTTGCAAATCTACATCCAAGATGGTTCATACAACAATCAGGACAAAGGAACACTTACACACTCAGCTTAGCTAGTTAATAAGTTAACAGAATTCGGATAGCATTTCCCCTATATTATCTACTTCGAACCAATTCCAAAACAGGTCCCAAACATCAATAACAACATTAACAATAGCATAATCAAGATACTGCATGACAAACATATACAAATCCGTCCGAAACATTCTTCGAAAATCAGTCTATAAGCCAATGACATCAACATATCAAACTATAACTGTTAAACTATGTTTTCCTTCACTTTAAACCATTAAAATCCTCAAAAAACAACTTAATATCAAAGTTGAGATAAAGAACATACCCTTTTCCGATCCAGAAACTCTAAATCCAAACCTTTCTGTCAAGCTTAACATTAACAAATTCAATAGCAATAATAGCTATCACTATATACGAACTAGTTTAGGATTTCTAGGTTGATCTCTGCTTAGGATGTTTATGGAAGTTTTAGGACAGTTGAGAGAGCTTGAAGGGTCTAGGAGGGTCTGATTTTTTATGAATAATGAGGCCCAGGTTGTGCCTCTCTTATTTATAATCAAGAAACAAGTCTCCACCGCCTCAATTAGACGGCAGCGTCGACGGTACCATCGTTATTAGATGAGTCTTCCAATTGCACAGAGGAATTGTAAAATTTCATATGGGCCAATCTTCTGCAATATGTCTCGGATTTGCGATCTGTCAGTTGTATTGGAAAGATGAATCTGTGAACTTCAATTTCCATACGTTATGAATTCCATAATTCCTCATATTATAGTAGATATACCTCTCTTAGGTTGGACCAAAATTTCCTGTCCAAAATTCTGCCAAATTTTCCCAAATATTCGACAAATTTAATTTCTTCGATCTGCTTGATACCGGAACCTTTAGACACTTGCTTAGAACTTGCTAATAGTATTCCTTAACCTTATAAGGGTTCTATGACCTCTATGAGCTTACGTTAGTTTGCTCACAATGTAAACGGCGCAAAAAAATTTAAGGTGTAACAACAAAGAAACTAAATCAAGCTAAAGAGGACTTGGTCTCTTCAGGGTCTGTTGAAAGACAATTCACGAATGACAAAGAGGAACAAACCACTCAAATTGACAAAAACAATATGGAAAAAGGTAACTCTTCTTCTGATGAACTGGTAAAGAAGTATAGGAGTCAATGGATGAGTCTCCCATAAAAGTAGATGGTACTATTTCTGGGATTGGTCTGGGACGTTTTTGAAGGATGACTAGTGATTTTGCTCTAATGAAAGAACTTGCTTAGACCATGTGTACCATGAGTAAGTTAGAAAATGTGAGGTCTTCGCAAGAAACAAATGAGAGACCAATTCCCTCTTCACGAGGAACCTTTAAATCTCTACCTATGACAGCTCCTGTGTGGGATGAGGCACGAGGGTCATCTGGGAAGAACATAGACCTGATCCAAAGTCTTGAGGCTCTACTTCATTATATCATACCTTTTACTGAGATGTCACCAGCGAAGGATCATGGTCAGTGTGCGTATGCTAGTGAGTCTGATGAAGATGAGATACCTCTTGTCTTCCAAATAAAGAAAAGGTCAAAGATCAAAGAAATCAAAGGATCCATATCCTCGGTGAAAACTACTGTTTATCAAACTGTACCAAGAACTAGGCAGAGTAAGCATGCAACAAAGGCAGCCCTTGAATCAGCTCTTCAAGCAATTAAAGCCAAGGGCAGGAAAAGAACTCGGGTTTTCTCAGATGAAGAGTAGATTGATTGATGAAACTAAGTTAGTGCATGTGGAGACTGAAGTTTCCAAAGGAAATGATAAAGAGAAAGAAGTAGAAGTGGAAACTATCTCACTTATGAGGGAAATTGCTAAGAAGAAGGAAAAGAAGAGGAACAGTAAGTCAAAGGTCACACTAGCTAAGGATGACAGGTCGAAAAATGAATCAAACCCTTCAAAGAAGAGAAAAAGTGAGATGATTCAGGCATCCGGTTCATTAAACGAGCAAAGAGTGAGCAAAGTGTTTAATCAAAATGAAATTGAAAGAAAAGAATCTCTGGGGAAATAAAAGGTGTTGCTGGGAAGGGTCCTTGACCCAGAAGTTGCAAACAAAACTGGAATGAAATAACTGACTGAATTTGTTGAATTTTAGGGATAGAGTCATCTCTTTGCTCCACCTGTACCGAGTATGTATGAGGAACAAGTCTCTGAATTCTATGCAATCTCTACTGCTCTGATGATCTCAGTACTCTCATTGCATCAGTTAGTGGGACTAAATTTGTGCAAGAGGAAAACATATTGGGAGAAATTCTGAAAGTTCCTACTAAAGGGCTGAGAAGTATAAATGGAAAGGCAATAGCTTCGAGGGACTTCAAGGTTATGATAGTCAAAAATGGGGTAAGGGATGCCAGTTCAAGGGCTGGACTTTTGAAGAAAAACCTAAAAGGAGTGTTTCAGCTCATGATTGAAATGGTGAATGAGGTCTTGCTTCCAAGCAAAAGAGGGTCGCACCATGACTTCTATCAAAGGTCTGGTCATCACGGATGCACTGACTAACTATCAACCTATCAAACTTCCTGATATTATGATTGAGCATATCATCAAGGTGGAGAGGGCACCAAAGGGTCAACATGGGATCCCGTATGGTTTTCGTTTGACCAGAGTATTTGCTCACTTCAAAATCAGGACAGACAATGCTACCACTGGCACTAAGAAGCATATGTTTTCCATGAGAACTATGGAACAGTGTAAGTGTACACCTAAGAAAAGTAGTGTGGGTAGTGTCTCCATAATCTCAAAAGTTCTTGAAGCTCAAGAAATCACTACTACTGAACTGCAAAGGGTCAAGGTTAAGAATACTGTCCTTCAAACTCAGTTATCTGAAAAAAGAGAAAGAAGTTAGTTCTCAGGGTGCTCTGAAAGCTCCAAGACTAGAAATTGATAGGCTTAAGCCAGACAATGAGAGGTTGTCATTGAAGGTGGATGAGCTCAAGGATCAGATGATAGAGGACCAAAGAGTCAATGGTGAACGAATGAACAATAGCTCTGGCCCAAAATATGCGAAAGCCTAAAGCTCCTTAGCTTGTTCATACAAATTCATCTTCCTAAGCCTTTTTGAATCCTATTCCTTGTTTTCTATTTCTGTATGAAAATGTTCTAGCAGTGATGACAATTTCTCCTTTACGCATTCTGATACTATGCTATGTATGTGTATTACCTGTTTGGACTTTTTATTCTATTTTGTGCCAGTCTAACCGCTTGCATGTTTCTCTTACTTATCATGATCGTGTTGCCCTTGTGTCTATGAGTTAATATATATGAACTTATTTTTGGCCGTGCTTTAATCTTTTTTTTTTTAAGATGCCAAAGGCGGAAGATGTATCTGTGTAGTGAACAAGTGAAATAAACATGCACCGTTATTAAGAGGGAAGAACTGGAAGATTAATATGTGATGATATTATGGCACAATGTTTTTCTTCTCGTTGAAAATGGTATTATGTTGCTAACATGCTGTAGGTGCCTTGACAATGATGGCCTGCTTCATATAAGGAACAAGTGGGAAGCAGGTTCTCAGGGGCAACATAGCTTATGAGTTTGTCATCATCAAAAAGGAAGAATTGATAGTTCCAAGTGCATTCGGGTTTTGATGATTGTCAAATTATTTCATGTCATGACCCATCCAGACGGCCATGATAGGCACCAGGAGCTAACATACCGAGAACCTCTAAACATACATCTCATAAACATTCCTAGGTAGACCATAAAGATAGCTCATCGATATCATAATCTGTAAGGGCATATATCACAACATAACAGCACATGTCTATATAATCTTCAACAATTAGGTCCATCATCACTAGTCGACAAGGCTACTAAAACGTTACACAATGATATGAACCGGTAGGGTTACGAAACGTCTAACTGTCCACACATATGTCTACGAGCCTCTACATAGAATACAAGTGACCATGAAGACCAAGACCAATAGACTGCAGCTCCGAAGTAAATGGAGTGCTGCAGAGACTCCGCTGATAAAGCTCCTACAGATCTGATCCATCGACCTGTCTACCTGCGGGAATGAACGCAGCATCCACAAGAAAGGACGTCGGTACGAACAGTGTACTGAATATGTAAGGAATGAATAACAACATAACATGAGATAAAGAGATAACCTACATATATGATTGCCTCTTGAGGCGAATACCATGCATGCTAACTTTAACTTTTTAAATCAATATATATATATATATATATATATATATATATATATATATATATATATATATATATATATATATATATATATATATAAGTAAATTGCCCGACCATATTGGTACAGTGAATGTTGCCCGGCCATAGAGGCACGGTGTTATCATCATTAGCCTACGTCCGGGCCTCCCACGTCCAGGGTAATATTATAAGCTGCCCACTACAGTGGTGTGTCTGCCCGGCCATATAGGCGCGGTGTTATACTGCCCGACAATGTAGGCGCGGTGTGAAAGAAAATACTTTTATCTATATATATATATATATATAAGGTCTGCAAGGTCTGTAGCCTCCGATTATATTATGGAACAATCATCATCGTTATATCCCACCTTAAAGGAACAATTATCATAAGGTGAGATCAACAACGATGAATAAAATCACAGAAATCATGAAATAAGCTCAATAGTCTCGTAATAGCATCAAATCCATAAGCTTTGGAATCTCTTGAATGAGGTCATCATCATCATAATTATCATCATGGGACATACTTATCTTTAGAATCATAAGAAACTTTAAGAATCATGAACTTCTAACTTTTGGGAATAAGAATGTTATGGAAAACATATATGGGTTCATGAGAAAAGAGTCATGCCTTTAGAAAGAAAGGGATTAGCCTTAACATACCTTTTCCGGCCGCCTTAACTTTGACTACTAAACGATTGTCCTCCCAAGCTCGTAAATCTACATTCAAGAGAGTTCATACCACTGTTAGGCTTATCGTCATATGCTGTCTTCAAATTAATTCCTTTTAAACTTTACCGAAATTCGGGCAGCATCTCCCCTGTTTATATCCCTAGCCCGAAATCACAATACCAACAAAATAATAACAATAGCAATACTAGTATCAACAACATCATTATCAAAATCAATATACTCCATAACATCCCACACGATGTTTTTCACAATTTCTCAACCAACCATAACAATATCTACAATACCATAATCAAAGAATTATATTCAATTTAATCTCAAATTAATCCAAAATCTCCTTTCAAGTTCATTCCATAGTCATCATCTTCACTTTAATACTTCGCAACTTCTCTACTATGATTCTCTTCTTTTATAGGACTTTCTAAACCTTCAAATCAACTTAATCATGAGAAATAGGATGGAGAACATACCTTATACTAGAAGAACGTCACCCCACTCAACTTCTTCCAAGACTAAATTCATCACAACATTAAATAGAGACAAGAACAATCCTTCTCCATGAATTATCTTGGGGTTTTGGAGTTTGATCCTCTTTTGTGATGGTATAAAATGTTTTGAAATGGTGGAGAACCTTCAAGAACACTCTTATAATGGAGAGAGATGTGTGGGAGATTCTATATAGGCGTGGAGATGTTAGGATATTTCTAGAGGGTTGTGGAGTTGAAGAAAAATGAATAAAATGAAATGTAGAGACCCTTTTATGGGTGCCAAGCTCGAATTGGGATGGGTCACCACATAAGTGGGCTTTTAAGTGAGCTTTCCCGATTTTCCGCCCAGGTTCATATTCCTCTGGCTGTCCGTTTTAAATCGCCAATAACTCCCTACTCGGATGTCGTATTGACAAACAGTTTATTGAGTTGGAAACTAGACTCAAAGAACTTCATTTTAGGTTCTTGAAACAACTCAAAACTCCTGATATACCCGGAGATATATCCCCTCTAAATTTGACCCAAAATGTTTGTCCAAAATTCTGCCAACATTTTTCAAATTTTTGACAAACTTATTTTCTTCGATTTGCTTGGTCCCGAAATCTTCCGAAACTCTCCATACATGATATTTATCATTAATAATACTTGATAATGGTCATGTCCTTTAGTTTCAAGGTTGTCCTTCCCGGTTACGACTTATAAGATCATAATTCATCCTTTACTTCATTATTATGTACTTTCCATGACTTGTACATTCAAAAACTTCATGGGACATCTCCGTTACTCCATTAATACGGTGAAGTACGTGGAATGGTCATGCTTTGAAAGTGCGAGGTGTAACATCTTTCCCCTCTTAGAAACATTCGTCCTCGAATGTTGTAACTTGCGAGCTATGCTATCATTAATTTCTTGAAATTATTGTCCTCCTTTAGTTCCTGATCTCCATGCTCTTATACTATGGGCTCATTAGTCTTCTTTCATATTCTCCCAATTCTTTGTTGAACTCATTCATTAGTTCCATATCCTCATGTTCTTATGAATGTACCCAGTGGTCAACTGGTATCTAGCTACCATTCTGGGACCTGTTGCCAGTAAAACAGTCTTAACTCATGATTGCTACGACTCCCTGCCAATGTGTGAGCACCCTTAATTATTGTACTCTTTTCCCGTGCTCCTTACTTCTCTACCGGTAAACAAATTCTCTTGTTCAGATATGGCACCTTTCCTTGCTTGCTTCTTTGGTGCTATTTTAGATTATCCATTTTTGTACCAGCTAGCCTTATATATATATATATATATATATACCATATCGTCTCCTTTTAATTCCTAGGTCGTACCCCCCTTAATTCCTTACTATATCATCATATTCATATTTGAACTTTTCCTCCAATTTCCTCTCCTTAGTTTTTACATAATTACAAAATAAACTCATGAAAATGGAATTAAGATAAAATCCTACTTAATCATAATTTCCCTCCAATACGAGTATGCTTCCCTCCTTAAGTCCTTAGCTCTCTTATGTCGGTGACTAACTAAGACTTAAACTAACTTTCATTCTTCTTTGGCTCCTTATCATCATCCTTGCACCATTTTGTTAGCCATTTCATCATGTCGATTGTTTATATGATTGTATATCATACACTCTCACAAATTATATAACCAGTGGCTTGGAATTTCACAACTTACGAGGTACTCCCCAATCTCAGGCAGCACTGCTGTCTTTCTATCCATAGGCACACTATTTTCCTTTCCTTTGAAGATTACTGAACTTTCTATAAATATTCCTATTTTAAAGCTTTCATCTCTTCTAGTGTTACAAGTTCTTTTTAGTAATCCCGATTGTCCCTTATACTTATCCCTGCTCATATACGACTTTTCTCACTCCTTCTGCTACCGCTTGGAGTACTTTACTGCATATCTAAATGTACCTAAAGTATCTTCAGTGTGAGTGATTCAAGTCATAGCCCAGAATACAACGTATCGCATTGGCGAAACTTATTCTCCTTCCCCTGTTTGTCTCCTGATATATCTTCATTTAATCCATTCTCACTTTTCTTTAGCACATTCTTGATATATTGCTTCATCTCAAAATTTGACTCCTTAAATCCAATATATTTCCCTCTTTTGAGCTTGGGAATATTGTAGCTCATCTTAGAACTGAATTTGTTCTTTCCCCCTTTTAAAGGACATTCTCATATACCCGTAACCTTTGAGTGTTAACTGTCTTTGATAGTCCTCTGGCTGACCTTAGCGATCCATCAACTCCTTTATTCCTTATAATGTCAGAGTTCTTTTCATCGCATGGTTTAACTTATTTTTCTTTTTTCTTGTTGAATTCTTGTATCAAATCAAAAAGCTTATACATATCGGATACGATTCAGATGGCTTCTTTATTGTCTTTTCACTTCTACCTTTCATGACTAGTGATCCTCTAGGCTAATGAATTAATGGGGACATCGGAATTCATTAGGCCTTTTATGGAGTGTCCGACTATACCACGCTCCTTTAGCCCTAGTCTTTCTCCACGACTATTTTCTTAATATCCTTGAAATTCTCCTTGCTCTGGGTTTCCAATTCCGATTTATGTCTATACTATACCATTAAAAGTTCATATTCCACACCATCCATTCCCACGACTCTTCCTTTTATTAGCTTAGATCATTTTGTCCCGTAATTCTTCTTAACTACTTGTTTGCATCACAGCTATGCATCATAGTCCTTCTAGTTTTCTGTCGGTTCTTGTTCTTATCATGAAATCCTCACAAAGCACACCCTTTCCTTTCTTCTTTCGTGGAGTCTTCATCTTCCTTTATGATACTACAACTTGTACACACATATAGAGATATATATCTCAAATTTTCTCGGTTTTCTTCATGATTGTATCTTTGCATCTTTCACACAACCATTGTCTTATAATTTCAATTTGTTTTCCCTTGGGAAAGCCTACTGACTCACTAACCTTGTCCTTGTTGTCGGCGGCCACATAATTCCTTTTAACCATTTCATTGACACCTCTTACTTCCTTTAGTCCTCATAGTTTCATTTGTTTTCCTTTACTCGTAAAATGCCTGTTTCCATTCGTCCTTCTTTACTCTTAGATTAGGAAACTTTGGGATATTTCGTTACGTGTGCGAATCCCTTTTGACACTAAAAATCTCTTCTTGGAGTACTTTCTCCCCTTAAATAGGTGTACCAATCATGGGTTCACATCCATTCTCCTAGTTAAATCTCAGGAATTTAAAATTTCCTCGTCGCTCTCATAAGATCTGTTTATTTCTTCTCAATGATGCACATTTGTCCATTGTTTACAACCTTCTTGGTTCTGGTTATGAAGACGCATAAGTTAGTTCTGGAGTCCTCACGTTCATCCCTTGCCATGTACAACATTACTCTATCTCCCGTTGATTTACTTAAATTTGATCCTATCGTCTGCTTTCCTGCTTTCATCCTAACTTTTTCCTCAAAAATATATTACCTGACCCTTAATGCGTTTTCCTTGTCCAAGTTTCTCTCCCCTTCATGATATCATAACCGTCTTTTTCCTAATGCTCGTTCTTACATATTTGGTCGCGTTACCGCTATCTGACTTTAATTCCCGAGAAAACCCAATCCTGATTCTCTCTGTGGCGCTTGCTACCTCAATTTTGACATACAACACAGTGAATATTTTTAACATGTCATAACATCAATCATAAGGGTATACATAATACTCGATGCAACCACTCGTGACTTATCTTTTATCGCTTTTCAACACTTTTTCTTGCGAGATATCCCGTTGCCATTTGCTTTTGTCCTGAATCTATGGCTTTAATACATCTTCCCTCTCTTTTGCTCAGCAAGCCAGAGAATTCTAATTGTAAAGCTCATATGCTCCTAATTTCCCTCGGGCTATTCTGGTTTCTCATATTTTTTTTTTGTATATCTAAATCTGTAGGTCTTCCAAGCATATCTTTCTATGCCCTAACTGTGAATCCCGATCATATAAATTTACTTAAAAATCTTTACTCGTACTTGTACCCAGTGTCTTTGTCTAAAATAATCAACCTTGCATCCTTTACTTTCCTGCAGCAACCGCATCGATCCTTGCAATATTTTATCTTCACTTGTGCACCTACTCTCTTCTCTTCTTACACATAGACCAACATCGCACCTAATTTCTCTATTGTCAATAACTTTCACAACACCCATCTGAAAAAAAAATTGAGTTAAAGCCTATCAACCCGTCCTAATCTTATGTGTATATATATATATATATATATATAAACTTCTAGAGTAAAATTTCCCCTAGTCGTTAACTTCCTTTTCCTTATCAATATCTCTTCGTTATCTTTTACTCACCAATCTATAAATCGTAATACTGCATTTAAATTCTTAGTGTCAACTTTCCCTATATCTTCAATAAATCTCAATTCTCCGAAATTTCGAATGCAACTCATCCCAGCTCCTTTAATCACTAATCATTTTTGCCCTCCAGGGTTCTTCACTTAAATTAAATTAAACTCATTCTAAAACTGCTCTTTGAAAGCATCTCATAATGGTTCATTCAATCTTGACTTACTAAACATTTGATTGTCACATTTTCTCTTTTTTTTTTTATAGCATAGACATTCAAATAAGTCAATTTGTAAAAATTTCGCCAAAGTTTCCTCTTTACTTCTTACTGCCTCATTCCTGCACACAGCCCAGAAAACACATCCAATGCCTCACAGGGCGATCACAAATACTCGTAACATCTAGTTCGAGTTCTTATATCAAATTCTATCAATATCAATAAGGAAGGAAACATACCTTTCTGGGTAACAACTTTAATTCTCATCAAATACCTCATAGCGACATAATCAACTGCTCATCCACAATCAAAACATTTAGTATTTGAATCAGGAACGTCACATCCTATAATTTGGCTCTATGGTACGATCTAAGATGAGAAAGAAAGGTCAATCATTCCTAAATGCCCTGCAGCCTCTTATTTATAAGTGTGGCGCACTTCACACCCATAAACAAGACTATACTGGACAAGGCTCGTAGACACTTCTTAGGACAAACTGCTCTGGTACCACTTTTGTCACGACCCAACCAGAGGGCCATGACGGGCACCCAGAGCTAACATATCGAGAACCTCTGAACATACATCTCATAAACATTCCTGAGTGGACCATAAAGATAGCTCATGGACATCATAATCTGTAAGGACACATATCACAACATAACGGCACATCTATATATAATCTTTAATAATTAGGTCCATCATCACCAGCCGACAAGGCTACTAAAACGTTATACAATGATATGAACCGGTAGGGTTATGAAACGTCTAACTGAATACACATATGTCTACGAGCCTCAACATAGAATACAAGTAACAATGAAGACCAATACCAATAGACTGCAGCTCCGAAGTAAGTGGAGTGCTCCTGAGAATCCGCTGATAAAGCTCCTACGGATCTGATCCATCTACATGTCTACCTGCGAGCATGAGCATAGCGTCCACAAGAAAGGATGTCAAAACGAAAAGTGTACTAACCATGTAAGGCATGAATAACAGCATACAAGAGAGATAGAACATAACATGAGATAAAAAGATAACCTGCATATATGATTGCCTCTTGAGGCGAATACCGTGCATGATAACTTTAACTTTTTAAGTCAACTGCCCAACTATATAGGTACAATGTTATGCTGCCCGGCCATATAGGCACGGTGTTATCATCATTAGCCCGTGTCTGGGCCTCCCGCGTCCGGGGTAATATTATAAGCTACCCACTGCAGTGGTGTGTCTGCCCGGCCATATAGGTGCGGCGTTATACTGCTCAACAATGTAGGTGCGGTGTGAAAGAATATATATATATATATATATATATATATATATAGGAGTGAGAGCCCAATTAAAAGCCACAACTCTATCGGAGTGACGTAAGGTCGGTAGCCTCTGATTATATTATGGAACAATCATCATCGTTATATCCCACCTTGAAGGAAAAATTATCATAAGGTGAGATCAACAACAATGAACAAAATCACAGAAATGATGAAATAAGCTCAATAGTCTTATAATAGCATCAAATCCATAAGCTTTGGAATCTCTTGAATGGGATCATCATCATCATAATTATCATCATGGGACATACTTATCTTTAGAATCATAAGAAACTCTAAGAATTATGAACTTCTAACTTTTGGGAATAAGAATGTTATGGAAAACATGTATGGGTTCATGAGAAAAGAGTCATGCCTTTAGAAAGAAAGGGACTAGCCTTAACATACCTTTTCGGTCGCCTTAACTTTAACTACTTAACACTTATCTTCCCAAGCTCGTAAATCTACATTCAAGAGAGTTCATACCACTGTTAGGCTTATCGTCATATGCTTATCTTAAGTCTTCAAATTAATTTCTTTTAAACTTTGTCAAAATTCGGGGAGCATCTCCCCTCTTTATATCCCTAGCCCAAAATCACAATACCAACAAAACAACAACAATAGCAATACTAGTATCAACAACATCATGATCAACACCATTATACTCCATAAAACATCCCACACGATGTTTTTCACAATTTCTCAACCAACCATAACAATATCCACAAGTTCATTCCATAGCTATCATCTTCACTTTAATACTTCGTAACTTCTCTACTATGATTCTCTTCTTTTATAGGACTTGCTAAACCTTCAAATCAACTTAATCATGAGAAATAGGATGGAGAACAAACCTTAGACTAGAAGAACTTCACCCCACTCAACTTCTTCCAAGACTAAATTCATCACAACATTAAATAGAGACAAGAAAAATCCTTCTCCATGAATTATCTTGGGGTTTTGGAGTTTGATCCTCTTTTGTGATGGTATAAAATGTTTTGGAATGGTGGAGAACCTTCAAGAACACTCTTATAATGGAGAGATGTGTGGGAGATTCTAGATAGGTGTGGAGATGTTAGGAGATTTCTAGAGGGTTGTGGAGTTGAAGAAAAATGAATAAAATGAAGTGTAGAGGCCCTTTTATAGGTTCCAAGCTCGAATTGGGCCGGGTCACCACATAAGTGGGCTTTTAAGTGAGCTTCCCAAATTTTCCGTCCAGGTTCGTATTCCTCTGGTTGTCGATTTTAAAACGCCCATAACTCTGGCATGCTCATGCTCATGCTCTAAAAGTGCGAGGTGTAACTTTTCATAACCAGATAGAGACCTGGTCTGTAATCTGCTCTTTGTGTACGTTGCATAGTCGGCAAAGACTACGGTAAAGCGGAGCCACTTGTTGTACACAAGTACAACTGTGAGTTGGCCCATGCTTTAGGTCAAAATTGAAGAGTGATCTCTTTTCACCCCACATGCTCCCACTATATATACAACATGATGGCAGCATATTTGGCAGAATAGTCCCAAAACCTGGCCTTTGATGGTGCAAGCAATGGAAAATTATCAGATGCCACTTAGTTGCAAACAAGTAATATGGAAGCCACCAAATGTAGGTCATTACAAATGCAATACAGATGGGGCATCAAGAGGCAATCCAAGCCTAGTTCAGCAGCATTTTATGTGAGAAACCATAGAAGAGATATCATATATGCAGAAGCAAAGAGATTGCATAATACAACTAACATTATGTCAAAAGCTGTAGCTATTAAGGAGGGGATTAGATATTTTATTTCTCATTAGTTTTTGCCTTTAACAGTTCAAACTGATTCACTAACAATGAAGAAGGTATTATATGGTATATGAGAGGTCCCCTGGAGTATAGCATGGTTGGTTAGAAGAATACAAAATTGGAGAAGAGGAAATGCAGTCCAAGTGGAGCATATATAGAAGGAAGGAAACTGCTTGGCTAATTATTTTACTAACCTGGCTTTTTATTTTGTAGGTACAATACAATCTGTCACTCTCATGACATTCCAGCACAAGGTAGAAGACTAATCAATATGGAGAAGGATCAAATTCCAAACTTCAGAATAATATCCTCAGCCAAACAAGTTAGTAGCAAACAGCATGAACTAATGAACCATAAAATAGGGAAGAAAAATTGGAAATAGTTTTGTTTCCAATGTGTGGTATTAACAATTTTTCAGTCTGCTGGATACACTACTATTTCTAGTTGGGGATCCTACGTTGTGGGAACTTATACAAGATGCAAAATACAGCATTACTGAATGATCAAACATTCAGTAAACCAGTTTAACAACTTGCAAGCAGTCCATCAGCTCATCGTGATGTAGATTACAGTATTGGTTATCAATTATAGAAGCAGACTATTAAGAATGCTAACAGGATTGATAGAAGATAGCTACTACATCCATATCTGCTTAGTGATTTCTTTAAGTGATTTGATCCATTCCACCTGTGAGATTCGAAGGCGTGATATGATAGATACAAATCAAGGCATAGGGAGTTTTAGTTCTTGCATTTTGTTACTAATGTTTGCATGTTTTTACATAGTTAGCTCATCTCTTTTCTTTATTTATGTTTTCTAGGATTAGACTTTTTGCCTTTGTTTTCCTTCTTTCTGTAAATATTTTATTATCAATAAATGCCACCACTTTGGTGGTTTTAACCAAAAATACGTGCAAAGCTGCCGACAGAAGTTCACAAAATCTCTCAAGAACTAAGTTACTTTCAAGCTAAAGAACGAGATCCTAATATGAGTTTAGTCTATGTTCTTTAGGTTGTTATAAGTCTTTGTTCATTGGTGTTTAAACTATAAACCTACTCTTCCGTAAAAAGAAGTTGTTTGTAGGTGTCCTAAATTCCCAAGGTTGCTTCCACAAGATCTTGAGCGGTACGCTAGGCTAGATTTAGCTTAGTTGTATTAGTGTGTGGCTATAGTTAGTCACTGTGCTGAAATTCTCAAACGGTGCCTTTGAGTAGTACACTAGGCTGGGGTGAGTCTAGGTATATTAGTGTGCTTGGCTAGGGGTAGTCAAGTGTAATGGTTGCATAAGCTTTATTGTAAGAGTGAGGGATTATAGGAGTTAATTCCTAGGTTATGATAGAGTTGCAACCTGAGTTTGCTCAGTTAGTACAGTTGAAATCTTACTGGGGTAGGTCGCAGTATTTAATACCTTGAGCAAGAAGTTTTCCATGTAAAAATGTTGTGTTGATTTTCGTACTGCACTGCATAACGGAATCGGCACACAACCAGTTCCCTCCATACTGTTTGAGAAGCGCACAACCTTTAACAAGGTCCTTCATTGATCTCCGGCCCATTGGGTCGCCTCGACTCTCTTGGATGCAGTTTCATCAGGCTTTTTTAGAGAAGTACGTTCCCAACTGTGAGGGACTATTGGAGAGATGAGTTCATCCACCTGCATCAAATAAGTATGTCTATAGCTGAGTATGAGGCTCGATTTCTTTCTTTGGCGGGTTATGCTATGCAGTTGATTCCTACTGAGTCAGAGAGGACTAGTAAGTTCATGGTGGATTGGTACTTCCTTTATATGTGGCATGTCTTCAGCTTGTCTCCATAGATGCTTTCTTTCAGTCTATAGTAGACCATGCTGCGAGTGTTCAGTCAGCTAAGGCCCGAGCCCTTAGTAGGGGTAGCGAGAAGGAGCCCCTTTTGTTACAGTGGGTTGGCTTTTAGAGGTGGCCAGTCAAGCAGGCTATATCGGCAGCATTCCAACCGCCCTATTCAGTTGACGCTACAGACTTCTTCAGGTGGCCCTTCGAGAAAGAGTGGTTATGGTTCAAGATAGGATTCTTGAGGTTCTTATCCTCAACCAACATTACTCCGGTTCTTTAGCCTCAGTGTTTTAGCCTCCGCCATCTAAATCTTGCTATGTATATGGTGATACCGAACACATTTCTAAAAAGTGCCCTAAGTTGATGCAGAATGGGTCCCAGTAGGGTTTCAGGTTCCAGACCCCTAGGACTCCGACATCTTCTGGTCGTCGAGGTAGTTCTTCAGGTAAAGGCGGTGCTCAAACTGGCCACGGTATTTTAATATCCTTTAGGGGTGGATATCATTCTGGTAGAGGTGGTTCTTGGGCTTCCAGATATGGAGCTCAATTCAGCTAGAGCAGCCGCGGTGGTGCTCATTGTTATGCTTTTCTTGGTAGGACAGTGGCCAAGGCGTCAGATGTTGTTATCACAGGTTCCATTTCTATTTGTCACTGAAAAGCTTTAGTCTTATTTAATCCAAGGTCTACTTTCACTTATGTGTCTGCTTATTATTTTATTGGTTGGTAATTGGTGTGTGACCGACTTGATGTACCTATTCATGTGTCTACTCCAATTGGATATTCGAAAGTGGTTGATTGAGTCTATCGATCTTGCTTAGTTACTTTTATGGGTTATGGCACGTGGGTAGATTTGGTGATTCTGGATATGGTAGATTTCGATATCATATTGGGAATAAGTTGGCTATCCCCTTACCATGTGATCTTGGGCTGTCACGCCAAGACAGTCACGTTAGCCATGCTAGGTATTCCTAGGCTTGAGTAGAAGGGTACTCATAGTCTCACCCCTAAGAAGATTATTTAATACCTCAGAGCCAAGAAGTTAGTTCATAAAGGGTGTTTGGCCTACTTGGCCCCTATTCATGATACCAGTGCTGACAATCCGTTACTTGAGTTTGTGCCTGTTATGAGCAAGTCCGTGTAGGTATTCCCTGCATATTTTTTACGTATGCCACCCGATCGTGACATTGACTTCTACATTCATTGATAGTCGTGCACTCACCCTATTTCCATTCTGCCATATAGGATAGCATCGACTGAATTAATAGAGTTAAAGAAGCAATAGCAAGATCTTGAGTAAGGGTTTCATCAGATTAAGCGCCTTCCTTGGGGAGCTCCCGTGCTATTTGTGAAAAAGAAAGATGGGTTGATACGGATGTGTATTGATTATCACCAGTTGAACAAGGTCACCATTCGAAATAAGTATTCTATTCCCCGTATTAATGACTTGCTCGACCTACTTCATGTTGTTTCAGTGTTTCTCCAAGATTGATTTGAGGTTAGGCTATCACAATCTAAAGATTCAGGCCGAGGATATTCTGAAGACGGCCTTTAGGACTCGTTATGATCATTACGAGTTCCTTGTTGTTTTCGGGCTTACGAATGCCCCAGCAGCTTTCATGGATTTGATGAATGGCATTTTCAAGACATACTTAGATTCCTTTGTCATAGTCTTCATTAATGATATTTTGCTGTATTTGCGAAGCAAGGAAGAGCGTGAGTTTTGGCTTGATTCAGTGGCATTATTAGGCTATGTGGTGTCAAAGGATGGGATTATGGTTGATCCCAAGAAGATTGAGGTTGTTAGAGATTGGGCGAGGCCCATTTCAGTGACTGAAATTGATAGCTTTATGGGTTTGGTGAGTTATTACCTTTGGTCTGTGTAAGGGTTTGATTCAATTGCATCTCGCCTGACTTGATTGACTCAAAAATAGGTACCTTTCTAGTGGTTTGATGCTTGTGAAGAGAGTTTCCAAAAGCTCAAGATCTTGTTGACTTTAGCCTTGATTTTACTATTCCTCGTAGAGGGTAAGGATTTCTCTGTGTATTATGATACGTCGCATGTTAGTTTGGGCACCGTATTGATGCAAGAGGGCAAGGTTATTGCTTATGCTTCTTTGTAGTTGAATATTCATGAG
Source organism: Lycium barbarum (assembly GCF_019175385.1). NCBI lineage: Eukaryota > Viridiplantae > Streptophyta > Magnoliopsida > Solanales > Solanaceae > Lycium > Lycium barbarum. The sequence goes on along the minus strand of NC_083340.1, from coordinate 120,324,464 downwards.
AAGAACTACCCTACTCATGATTTGGAGTTGGCAGCGATAATCTTCGCTTTGAAGATTTAGAGGCACTACTTGTATGGGGTCCATTGTGAGGTATTCACCGATCACTGCAGTCTATAGCACGTTTTTAACCAGAGGGATCTCAATTCTAGACAGTGTAGATGAATGGAGCTGCTTAAGGATTATGATATCACTATTCTATACCATCCGGGAAAAGCTAATGTAGTAGTTGATGCATTGAGCCGAAAAGCGATGAGTATGGGCAGTTTAGCTCGATTGATTCTTCGGAGCATCCTTTAGCCATAGGGGTTCAGACTCTAGCTAACAGTTTTTTGCGACTCGATATTTCGGATCCGGTCAAGGTTTCAGCATGTTTTGAGGCAAGGTCATCTCTTTTGGAGCAAATCAGGGCACAACGATTCGATGATGCTAAGTTGTGTAAGATTCATGATAAAATGTTAAGTGGTGAGGCCAAGGAGGTTATGCATGATGATGTGGGATATTGAGGATCAAGGGACTCGTATGCATTCCTCGTGTGGGTGGTCTGATTCATTTGATATTAGATGAGGCTCATAGTTCTAGGTATTCTATTCATCCGGGTGCGACTAAGATATATCTTGATATGAGACAGCACTACTGGCAGGGTAGAATGAAGAGATATATTCCAGATTTTGTTGCTCAGTGTTTAAACTGCCAGCAAGTCAATTATGAGCACCAGAGACCTGGAAATGTGCTTCAGACGATGCCCATTCCCGAGTGGAAGTGGGAGCGGATAGCCCTGGATTTCGCTGTGGTTTTCTGAAGACCTTGGGCAAGTATGATTCGGTTTGGGTCATTGCGGATAGGTTGACTAAGTCTGCACATTTCATTCTAGTTCAAATTAGGTATAATGCAGAGAAATTGGCTAGGATTTACATCCGAGAGATTATGCAATTGCATGGGGTTCTTTTTTACATTATTTCAGACCGAGGAACTTAGTTTACCTCCTATTTCTGGAAGAATTTGCAGAGTGAGTTGGGTACTCAGTTAGATCTTAGCATCGCATTTCATCCACAGAATAATAGTCAGTCCAAGAGAACTATTTAGGTGCTTAAGGATATGTTAAGGGCTTGCGTTATTGAGTTTGGTGGTCACTGAGACAAATCCTAACCATTGGCAGAGTTTGCGTACAACAATAGCTACCATTCAAGTATTGATACGGTGCCATTCGAGGCTTTATATGGTAGGAGGTGTCGTTCTTTGATTGGGTGGTTTGATGCTTTGAGGTGAGACTTTAGGGTACAGATTTGCTAAGGGAGTCTTTGGAAAAGGTGAAGCAGATTCAAGAAAAGCTTCTGGCAACTCATAGTAGGTAAAAGGTGTACGCGGACCAGAAAGTTTAAGATTTGGAGTGTGACGAACCTGATAGTTCCAAATGCATTCATTTTTTGATGACTGTCAAACTGTTTCAGAACCATATAGAGACATGGTCTGTAATATGCTCTCTGTGGGCCTTACACTATCGGCAGAGACAGCTGTAAAGTCGAGCCACTTGCTGCACACAAGTACAACAGTGAGCTTGCCCATGCTTTAGGTCAAAATGGAATAGTGGTCTCTTTTCACACCACATGCTCCTACTGTATATACAACATGATGGCAACATATTGAGTAGACTTGAAAAACCTAATCCAAATTGTGCAAAATTTGTCGACGCAAGTTTCTCAAGATCTCTCAAGAACAAAGCCATCTACAGACTAAAGAACCTAATCCAGACATAAGATATTGTCTATGCTCTTTAGGTTGTTGTAAGTCTTTGTTCGTTTGTGCTTTAACTTGTAACCCTACTCTTCTCTTATAAGAAGCTGTTGTAGGTATTTCAAATTCTTAGTAGTTGTTAGGCAGTTTACCTTTCAATCTATTAAGTGGTACCCTTGTCTAGTGTGTAGTCTAAGGTGTATTAGTTAGGTTTGGCTAGAGAGAGTCAACCTCAGTTTCCTTGGCTAGAGTTAGTCAAGTGGAGGTGTTTGCAATCGGTGTATTACAAAGGTTGAGGGACTATACGAGTTAGTTCTTAGGTTGCTACTATTGTAAGGGTTGAGGGATTATGGGAGTTAGTTCCTAGCTTACAATAGGTTGTAATCTAAAGTTGCTCGTATGGTGGAGTTGAAATCTTACTAGGGTAGGTTGTAGTTTTTAATCCCTTGAGGAAGGAGTTTTTCATGGTAACATCTTGTGTCCTTTACATTCTACATTGCATAAGGGAACTGGTACACAAATAGGTCCCTCATACATTATTTGGTGGAGGCATAACATATAACAATAGGTATTAAAGCAGGTGCTTTATAAAAGGTTAACGCCTAGAAAGAATGTGTGAAATGGCTGCGCCACCAAATATGAAAGAAAGACAGTCCTTCACTAGGCTACCTAGATTTAATGGTCATACTATAGGTGGTGGAAGACTACGATGCATGATTTCATCATGGCTAAAGACTCAAAGTTATAGGACATGATTTGTGATGTCCCCCATATTCCCATGAATCGAGATGAAGATGGTGTAAAAACTACCCAAAAAACTAGAAAAGAATATTCTAAGTGTTATATCCCGTATTTTTGAACGTCAGATTATTTGCTGAGATGGGACCCACACATCGAGATTTTTTTTCGGGACATCTAAAAATTCATACGAATCACATATGAGAAGTTAAACACGACTCAAGAAGGACCCTTGGGCCAAATCAAAGTAGAAGTCCTCCAAACGAATATTTTTAAGAAAACGTTTTCGGGTGATCTGACTTCAAGGGGCAAACACGGTATTATAAGTTTGGAATTTGGAAAAGTACCAAGAAATAGAAGTTGTAGATAATTGAATTATCTTTCCAACCATAGGTCGTGGGTCCCCAGGTGACGTCGGTACAAGGAGATATGAACGTTTTAAGGTCGAAAGGTCAGTGGGCTAGGCTCAACTCGGGACCAAACCGAGTTGGCCCAAAAAAATCAAAAAACATAATAAGGCCCAAATTTGTGAGGCCCAACCGGCCATGGTTATGGCCCAAGCCAATATTAAATAAATTTGGTCAATAAAAGGATGACTAAGTCATCCTTATCACAATAAGTTCTAGAGGTTTCAAGAAAAGAAGAACAAGAAAGAGAAGGAGAAAAGTTGAAGGCCATTTCGGCCAAGGGTAAATTTCCAAGGAAAAATTGATAAAAATTCTTCAAAAATCAATCCCTACCAAGTAAAGGGTGCTTAACAAGGTGGAGGTGTTGTTGGATCAAGAAAGATTCAAAATCATACAAATTGCCAAGTTGTAGTCAAGTGAGAAGTTGAAGAAGAAAGGTGAGTTTTGATCTTTCTTTATGTGTTATGAATGGTTTATATGTATTGTAGTATGTTAAAATGGATGAAATTCATGAAAGAGATAAAAATAGGGGTGTGGCCGTGAGGTATGGAACATGTATATGTGTGTAGAAATTGTGTTTTAATTAATTTATCTAGTGTTTGGTTGTTATTGTTGTGAATGATATGTGGAAAATGGAAGTTGAATAAATTTGGAGAGGTTGTAGTGTGTATGCTTGATGTTGGTCGTGTAGTTGTAGGGTAATATGGAAGAAAAGGAGTCAATTCTATTTAATGTTTTGGTTGTAGTTGAATTGTGGATGCTAGATTGCTAATGAATGCATAATAATCTTGTGAAGTTGAAGTAGGTGGAGGTTTGTTTTAGAAGTTATGTGAATTGAATGTAATGTTCTTGCATGCATGGAAGGTAATGTGGTTAGTATGATGTTGTTGGAATATAGATCATGAGGTTGTGATTGTTTTCATTAAAGTTAGAAATTTTTTGGAAGAAGTAGTAAGTTGATTGAATATGGAAGTTGTTAGTATTGTTGTTGTTGGAATTGTGGTTGATATTTTGGCCGGGTTTGAATTTCCGAGATTGTTGTTGATTGAAATTAGCCAAGTTGAACTTGGTGGGATGGAGTATTTATAGGGGAAGTGCTGCCGAAATTTCGGTAGCCAAATGTTTCCTTAAGATTCTAACTCTAAGTATCCTAATAAGAGTTTTGGTAAACATGACCAAATTGCAGATTTTGACGAGATTGCAACGTGAATTTGGAGTAGCAATAGGAGCGGAAAGAGGTATGTAAGGTTTCACCCTTCTTTCTATGGCATGTCTTAGACGTAATAAGTTGGGTACGCGCCACGGGGACAACTCTCTTCCCCGGAATCCGCATCCAAAGTTTTCCACCTTTTGTTCAATAGAATTGAACTAGAAAGTGTGCAAATGATGGAAAAGACCTCTTAAACCCCTAGAACTTGCATAAGTGGGACCCGATTACCCTAGGACCCTCACAAGTAATGACATGACACGTAATATATGTAAATCATATACGTCACCCCATCCGGCCCGAGGTGGGCCCGCTACTCTCGGATGTTTCCTTACAGTCTTGCTTGACTTACTTGAAGTGAATCCAAAGGGAACCTTTGATCCCGATTTCGTTACCAAATGATAAATACTATGACTCCACTAACGAGGGGACTTCCATGACGATAACGATAACAATGATGTTAGATAAGAGAATATGCCTATGATACGTACTACCGGAACGACTCTATGACTAAGATGACTAAGCTAAGTATCTTATGTAAACATGAAAATGATAAACTAATTTTTGAATCTTATTTATATTTCCTAGCTATGACTTTATTTTCTAAAAGATTTCAAAGTCTATGAACTGTCATCTATGATGCCCCGATTTCATTCTACGTATACTTTAATATTATTCCCCGTTGGTAGTCTCACCTTAAAATACTCGTTCCTTCAAGGTGAGACAAAGCGATCACGAGTGTTCTATAATATAATTGGAGGTCACCGACCTTACGTCACTCCGATGACTACATGATTCTTCTTTGGGCTTTCCTGCGTGCCTATGAGACATATGTATATAGGATACGTAAATGCATATAAGACATGTAAATGTATGTAAGATATGTGTATATATTTTTAAAACATGCACATGACGAAAGAGCTAGAGAGCTATAGACGCTGATACATGCACATGATACACGTATATGTATATGATAAAAGCACCAGAGCGCTATAGACGCTGATGTACCTACGCGACACACGTATATGTATATAATAAAAGAGCTAGAGCGCTATAGACGCTGATATATGTACATGATATATGCATGTGTATACGGGGAAAATGGAGGTAAGGGCAGAGCGTTATGAACGCATATCCACCTGATCAGTTGGCATTACATGATATGATATCGTCCCGGACGCGGGATGTGTATATTTATGGTTAAATGGATCGGCTGCCGACGCCTCGGCAATATGAGATGTCCTATTTTATATGTATATGTATATGAACAAGGAAAGATTTTTAAAGGAAAGCTAAGTACGCATAGCACCTGCCAAGGGTATATATATATACAGGTTTTGTTTCTATCCCAGGACATGTGTTGTAACTCTCTTATGTCATTATACATGATTCGTATTTTCCATATATTACTATTCATGCCTTACATACTCGGTACACTATTCATACTGACGTCCCTTCTTGTGGACGCTGCGTTTCATGCCGCGCAGGTCAGTAGACAGGTGGACTTGATCCTTAGAAGCCTTACCAGCAGTGTTGACAGCGCTCCAGTTGTTCCGGAGCCCCACTTTCGTGGTACTATTTTGTGTATGTATTTTCGGGCACGACAGTACTCGGCCCTTTCTATGTATAAGAGTACTATGTCTAGAGGTTCGTAGACAGATATGTACAGTTAGTTAAGTATAGTTAGGTATATGGTGTTTTGGCATGCTAATGTTGATGTATAAGTGATAACGAAGTTTATTAGTTTATGTTCAGAATGACGCCGCTCATGATAATGTTCAGTTAAAAAAAAATGGCTCTGTTTACATGGCTTGCTAAGAGGTAAAGGTAAAATGATAGACAAGGGGTGCTCGGTACAAGTATCGGGTACTCGTCACGGCCCCTAGACGGGTCGTGACACTAAGGTAGACAGGGAAGCTATTGAGAAAAAATTTAATGCAAAGAATATCCTTGTATGTGGAATCGAAGCAGATAAGTACAACTAAATCTCATCGTGCACAACTGCCAAGGAGATCAGGGAAGTTCTTCAAACTGCCCACGAACGAACAACTAAAGTGAAAAACTCCAAGATTGACATGCTCATCACAGAGTATGAGCTGTTCAAAATGAAAGAGGATGAATCTATTCATGATATGCACATTAGATTCACCTCTATAATCAATTAACTCAACTCTCTGGGAGAAGTCATCTCAACCACCAAACTGGTGATGAAGCTACTCAGAGTTTTGCCTGACTCATGGGACAGCAAGGTAAATGCCATCTCTAAGGCCAAAGATCTCACTAAGCTAACAGTTGACAAGCTAATAGTAAATCTGAAAGCATATGAGATGAAAATGACCTTCAAGAAAGCAGAAAAGAATGAAAGAAAGAACTCTGGCTCTTAAGGCTATAAAAGGAGATTCAAGTGACGATGAGTTTGAAATGTCCTATCTTACTTGGAAGTTTCATGAGATAATCAAGAAGAATGATGGATTCACCAAGGCAGGAAGCTCTAGCAGAAACTTTAGAGGAAACAACAATTGTTGTCACAAATGTGGAAAACCTAATCACTTTATGAAGGATTGTCCTCCGAACAAGCAAGACAATTATGACAGGACTGCCAAGAGGAACCATGTTCCCACCAGGAGATTCAGAAGAAGAAAATTTGCTGACGAGCTGATAAAGCACGCGCTTGCTACATAAGGAGATTCCTCTAGAGAATCTGAAGATGAAAATGACCAAGGGGACATATCAATGATGGCCATTGAAGATGAAGCAACCGAAAATGAGTCAATAAGTACGCTCATGGCTGAGCCTAACATGGATGATGATGATAATGATAATGATAAGGATAAGGAGAGAAATCTTCATGACATAAAGAAAAACTTGAAAATTTACTCTCAAAAGAAATTGATATCACTATCAAGCATGTTAATTGATGTGTATCACGTTCTGGTTGCTGAGAAGGGTGAGCTGAATCAAGTAATTAATGAGATAGAATAAGAAAGGGATGACCTGCATACATTCTCTGAAGAAATGAAGAAACAAATTTATGAGACAAACCAACAAAACATTTTGTTGGAAAGCAAAGTGAGAGAAGGGTTGAAAATGTCTTTCAAAGGAGAAGATGAAGAGAATGAAACTTTTCTAGTGCTTGAAAATGACCTAAAATTAGCAAAACTAAGTCTCATTGCTGAGATTGAAAAGAATGACTTACTAGAAAAGGATCTGAATAGGGTCAAGTTTAATCTTAACAAAGCTCACAAGCGGACCTGATCTTCTGACGTGATTAACTCCATGATCAAAAGTAAAGGAGACGGTAAAGAAGGCCTTTGCTTTAAAAAGGAGAAAACGCCCTACAACCCTCACAGCAAGTATGTATCCACAACTGAAAATTGGTTGTACACTCACTATGGGAAAGCAGGATACTATAAGGAGGACATGGTAGAGGAAGGAGTGGAGCATCTAGTTCGGGCAGTCCTCAGAACCGCATTTATACATTGGTTGGTAGAGAGGATCGTGAGTCGTCTCCTGATGTTGTTATAGGTATATTATCATATTCCTCCTATGATGTATACACACTGATTGACCTAGGTTCTACCTTATCATATGTTACTCCATTTGTTGCTGGCAAGTTCGAGATAAATCCTGAATCGATCAAACCTTTTGAGGTGTCTACGCCAGTTCGTGACCCAGTCATAGCTAGGCCACACCATAGCAAACTTGATTGAGCTAGATATGATCGACTTTGATGTTATTATAGGTATGGACTAGTTGGCTTCTTGCTATGCTAATGTTGATTATAGAACGAAAGTAGTTCGATTCCAGTTTCCTGATGAGCTGATTTTAGAGTGGAAGGGTAGTACTGCTTCACCGAGAGATAGGTTTATTTTCTACCTTAAGGCAAGTAAGATGATCAGAAACGGGTATATTTATCACCTGGTTCAGATTCAAGATGTGTGAGTAGAGTCACCGACGCTTCAGTCTATCCCTGTGGTTAATGAATTCCCAGAAGTGTTTCTAGATGAGCTTCTAGGCATTCCGCCAAAACAGGAGATTGATTTCACTATCGATCTATTATCAGATACTCAGCCAATATCCAGTCCTCATTATAGAATGGCACCTATAGAATTGAAAAATCCGAAGGAGCAATTGAGAGATTTACTTGAGAAGGGATTCATTAGACCTAGTACATCGCTATGGGGAGCACCGATTTTGTTTGTAAGAAAGAAGGATGGATCCTTACAAATGTGTATTGATTACAGGCAATTAAATAAAGTGACTATAAAGAATAAGTATCTGCATCCGAGGATTGATGATTTATTTGACCAGTTGCAGGGTGTCGGATACTTTTCAAATATAGACTTAAGATCGGGGTATCATCAGGTTAGGATGAAGGAGGAAGACATTTTGAAGACGACATTTAGGACTAGATACAGGCATTATGAGCTTTGTGTCATGTCATTTGAGCTAACTAATGCTCCAGCTATATTCATGGACATGATGAATCATGTATTCAGACCTTCCTAGATCTGTTCATGATTGTATTTATAGATGATATTCTAGTTAATTCATCATCAGAGGCTGAACATGCAGATCATCTACGTGCAGTACTTAGAGTTCTTCGAGATAGAAAGTTATATGTAAAGTTTTCTAAGTGCGAGTTCTGGCTGAACTCTGTGGCTTTTCTTGGTCACATTATATCAGATAAAGGCATTAGAGTGGATACTCAAAAGATTGAAGCTGTGACCAATTGGCCAAGTCCCACGACACCAATAGAGACACATAGTTTCTTGGGTCTAGCAAGATATTACAGGAGGTTCTTAGAGGGATTTTCTTCTCTTTCAGCCCCGTTAACCAAGCTGACTTAGAAATAAGCTAATCTCCAGTGGACGGACACGTGTGAGCGAAGTTTTCAAACATTGAAGGACAAGTTGTCCTCAGTGCCCATCTTAACTCTTCCAGAGGGAACAGATGGCTATCCGATATATTTTGATGCTTCAGGTATTGGGTTGGGGTGTGTATTGATGCAACATAGCAAAGTAGTTGCTTATGCCTTCTGACAGTTGAAGAAGCACGAGAAGAATTATCCAACCCATGATCTTGAGTTAGCTGCAGTGATCCATGCTTTGAAATTGTGGAGGCATTACTTATACGGTGTCCATGTTGATATATATACCGACCATAAGAGCCTCCAGTACATCTTCGTGTAGAAGGACTTGAACTTACATCAGAGGCGATGGTTAGAGTTACAGAAATATTATGACATCAATATTTTGTACCATTATGGAAAGGCTAGTATTGTTGTCGATTCTCTTATTAGTAAATCCATGGGTAGCCTATCATATTTACAGCTAGAGAAGAGAGTGCTAGCCCATGATGTTTGTCAGCTAGCCAGTCTTGGAGTTCAATTGATAGACTCAAGTGATACAGGAGTTACCGTTCAGGACACAACGGTGTCATCTTTGATAGTAGAGATAAAGCAGCATCAGTACGAAGACTCTATTTTAGTCTATTACCGAGATACGGCACCTCAAAAAGAAAAGACGCCCTTTGTGATTACAGGGGATGGAGTACTCAGGTATCGAGGTAGATTGTGTGTTCCCAATATTGCAGGGCTTCATCGGTAAGTTATAGGGGAAGCCTATTATTCTCGCTATTCTATTCATCCGGGGACAATAAAAATGTACCATGATCTCAAGGAAGTTTACTGGTGGGATGGTATGAAGAAAGATATAGCGGAGTTTTTCGCTCAGTGTCTAAACTGCCAATAAGTTAAGATAGAACACCAGAAGCCCGGAGGTTTATTGCAGGCTATTGAGATTCTAACATGGAATGGGAGGTTATTAATATGGATTTCATTACAAGTTTTCCTCGTACTCAGCGGAAGTATGATTCAATATGGGTCATAGTTGATAGGCTTACAAAGTCAGCACACTTTCTACTTGTCAAAACTATTTATGCAGCTGAGGATTATGCGAAGTTATACCTTAGGAAGATTATAAGACTTCATGGTGTTCCTACAGCCATTATTTCAGATAAAGGAGCGCAATGCACAGCTAACTTCTAGAGATCTTTCCAGAATGGATTGGGGACCCAGGTGAGTCTTAGTACTGCATTTCATCCGCAGAAAAATGGACAAGCTACGCGTACTATACAGACACTTAAGGATATGCTGAGAGCGTGTGTGATTGATTTTTGAGGTAGCTGGGATGATCATTTGCCTCTTATTGAGTTTTCATATAATAACAGTTACCATTCCAGTACTCAGATGGCTCCTTATGAGGCTTTATATAGGCGGAGATATAGATCGCCGATAGGATTGTTTGAGGTTGGAGAGAATCAATTAATAGGCCCAGATTTAATACCGCAAGTGGTTGACAAAGTGAAAGTGAATCAAGAAAGGTTATTAGCGGCACAGAGTTGACAAAAATCCTATGCAGATAATCGACGGCGTAAGCTAGAGTTTAAGGTAGGGGATTGAGTTTTTTCTTGAAGATCTTGCCTATGAAGGAAGTGATGAGATTTGGCAATAAGGGTAAGTTGAGCCCTCGATACATTGGTCCATATAGAATTATTCGAACAGTGGGTAAAGTAGCATATGAGCTAGAGCTATGTTCTGATCTGGCGTTTGTACATCCAGCGTTCCATGTGTCCATGCTCCGTAAGTGTACAGGAGATCCCTCAAGAGTTGTACCGGTAGGTGATATTCAGGTAACCGAACAATTATCATACGAGGATACCCCAGTGGCTATATTAGATAGACAAGTTTGTCGATTACGGACTAAGGATGTGGCTTCCGTTAAAGTGCTTTGGAGAAATAATAATGTTGAAGAAATGACATGGGAAGTAGAAAATGATATGAAGACTAGATATCCACATCTATTCTCATCTTCCGAGGAGGTTCAGACTTCAGGGACGTGATATACTTAAGGCTATTTTATTTTGGGTCATGTAAGGCCATGGTTGTTATAGCTTTGTGTAGACCTGTGTGGCATTATTTTGGTTTGCTGTACAGGTTGGATTGGTATAGTAACAGGGAAGACTCTGCCAAAATTTTTATAACTCATGATTTGTATGAACATTTGAGGACGAATGTTTCTAAAGGGGGAGAATGTTACACCTCCCGTTTTCGTTGCAAGAAAGTCCTTGGCTTATGAGTGGTTTACACCCTTAGTATGGACATTCGCACCCGAATTTTTAAGATATTAAGGGTCTTACCTCACGTGTACCAATGTATAATTATATGTTCTTTGCAATATGATAGGATTAGAAGTTAAACGAACTGAATCTACGCGAAGTGGATCGACTCAGGAAAAACCTGCAGAGCCAGTCTTCTTTGATGAGTGTCGACATGTCGATGAGCCGTCGTTGTACACCGTCAACGTGCGGCAGCCACTGAACTTTCAGGTGGCAGGTCGACGGAGCACGTCGACGAGCCGTCAACCTATCCGTCAACCCGCATCGCTAGAAATTTCTAGTTCCACCTATATATATGTAGCCTCATGTTTTAATTCCCCATTTTCTCATTCCCCAAACCAGCGAAACCCTAAGATATTTTCTCTCAACATTTTCCTTTATGTGGGTGAAGTTTTAGTAAGATCCGAGCCCCATGAGCCCGAGCTAGTGAAGGTAAAGTTGTTTCTAAAGTTCCATTGGAGCTGTTGAGCTTAGGAGTTAGAGTTGAAGTTGGATTCTTGGAGTTCTAGTTCCTTCAATGTATTCATATGATTCTTATCTCTGTTTTGAGTTAATTATCAAGAGTTTTAGTGATTTAAGGTGAAGGAGATAAAGTTGTGAAGGCATAAACTAGTTTGCTGATATGGTTGCCTTGTGGGCTGATTTTGATTAGATTTTTGGAGAGATTCTTACTTGTTTATGTTGCCATATGATGTTTTCGTTGTTGTGGATATTGTTGTTAATGTGTGGGTGATGTGCCGGGAAGTTTGTCACATCCAATGCTTTTTAACTTTAAGTTTTACTTGTTTTCGAGCAAATTTGTGTTAGTTTGATGTGCTTTGTGTGTTATGTAGGTATTTCGAAGTTAGAATGCTCGGAAAGCAAAAAAAATGAGGAAAATAAGCAATTTGTTCTGATAAGCATAAGGACGGACCGTCAACATGCTCGACGGTCCGTCGAGTTGCCTCGTCGATAAGTTCCTGCGAAGTGACAAATCATCAGATCGTCGACGATCCATCGAAGTACTTCGACGGTGGAGTTCCTGCAGAATTAAAAAGCATACTCAGATTGTCGATATGGTCACCGAGCATGTCAACGACCGTCGAAGTGCACAGACGACCCGTCGAAGTGCAAGCCGAGCTGGAACAGGACTAGGATTGATTCTTTCGAGTTTGACTTGTATAAATACCTGTTTAGGTTTTATTTTTCAGACATATGGAGTTTTAGACTTGTAGTAATTACTTTTGAGTTGTTATTGCTTTTGAAAATTTCCAGAAAATTACACTCATTACTTTCAAGTTTTATTCGTAAGTTCAATCCAAAATTTAATTATGCAATCTTTAATCTTTTATTGTCTTCTTGTTGTCATGAGTAGCTAAACACCTTTACTAAGGTTGTAAACCCAAGGATGGGTGTGTTGCGATTGGGGATCGCGAAAGATATACGCATAATGAATTGTTAGGGTTTATTTGTTCTTCATTTTCATCATATAGTTAGTGGTTGCAAACATTAGCTAACGCCATAAAATTTAGTTTATTTGGGAAAATAGCTAGGGTTAGGTAAGAACAAATAATAAGAACTCAGGGCTTTAGACCTTTTTTAATAAATTCACTTTGGAATAAGAGGAATTTACTTGGCATAATTAACCGTTCTTCATGTATACTTTCTTATCTTTGGGAAATAGTTCAGATTCACATAAAGGTTAAGTGCATCCACACAAGCAGTCCATTAGAAGTATATCAAGATCGATACCCATGATCATACACTTTATTTGACGGGGACACAACCTTAGTTCTTTTTACCCATATATTTACAACTTTAAATTAGTCCACAAACCAAAACAACTATAAAACCCTTTTCTAGATTACACCAGTTCGCAAGATTAGTATAATACTTGTTTAGTAAACTTTTCACATCATATTCTCTGTGGGATTCGACCCCAACCTCGTTGGGTTACTATATTTGAAAACATCCGCGTTGTACAATTAATCGGTGTAATTTGAGCGTATCAGTGGGTTGAATTGGAAATTGAGGGATTACTAAGGTTGCAAAGGAGATGCTGTCCGAAATTCGTTAAGTTCATTTCGTACTTGAATTGGATAGCAAGTGATGTAAATGATATAATTATGGCCTATGTTATCTTGATTATAGGCTTACGAGTTCGAGAAATAGACGTTGGACGATTAGATATGCTTCAAGGTATGTTAAGGTTGTCCCGTCTTTTATTTTGGCATGATCCTTATAATATGAACGAATGAATGAATGACTAAGCTTCCATATTACTCTACTCTTAGAAGCATTAGAAGTACTTTAGTCTTTGATTATCCTATACCCTTTTATTATTGTTCCTTCTATTCTTGGGTCCTAATGTTTCGTATATTGATGACGTTAGCTCAAAAGATGTCTATCGGAGGTAGTACGACCTTATGTCACTTCGAGAGTTCTAGTTACTCATTATACTTATGCATTGCATTCATTATACATATGCATATTGACCCATGACCAGAAGAAGTTATATATGCGTATATTATATGTATATGGAGTATGGAGAAAGGGATAGGCGTTATATGCGCACTACCACGTGATCAGTTGGTGCACATTGATAATGATGATGATAATGATGGCCATAGAGAGGCTGATGAGATATGATGTATGGATCGTGTTGTACGTTCCTCAGCACTAACATATAATATATGGATCGAGTTGTACGTTCCTCAGCACTACCAGTTATATTATGACCTATGCATATCATACGCCCTCAGAGGCACTTTCAGTGATACAGAGTTATGCAGATACTCCCACATGTTTAGCCACATATGCATTCAGATATTGAGATTAGCTTTCATGTTTCAGATGTCTTTCATGATTCTTATGTACTTGTTGTTCTTATGCCTTACATACTCGGTACATTATTCGTATTAACTCCCCTATTGCTCGGGGAGGGATGTGTTCATGCCCGCAGGTTCAGATAGACAGACAGGCAGTCCAGCTCAATAGGACTTCTACTCAGCGGTAGTCAGTGCACTCCACTTGATCCGGAGGCGTAGTTCATTTGTGGTACTCTATTTTTGACATGTATATATAGGTATGACGGGACCCTGTCCTTTCTATAGCTTTGTACTCCATTAGAGGTCCGTACACAGTTGTGTATAGTCGGATGTGATGTAGCCTTGTCGGCTCCTATTCTATTGTGTACAACATATGTAGAAGCCTAGTCGGCTTGCACTGTTATTTCAGTATATGTATATATGTGTATGTACATATATGTATACATAAATATGTATATATATATATATATATATATATATATATATATATATATATATATATATATGTATATATACATATATATGTATATATATACATATATATATATATATATATATATATATATATATATATATATATATATATATATATATATATACATATATATGTATATATATACAGGTGGTTGTGAGTTCTTGATGTATAGCTCTTGATATTGTTCTTACAGAGTCAACACAGTTCAGTTATAAGTTAGATATATATACATATATATGTATATATATACAGGTGGTTTTGAGTTCTTCATGTACAGCTCTTGATATTGTTCTTACAGAGTCAACACAGTTCAGTTATAAGTTAGATATGAACCACTATGTTGTTCAGTGATAGCTAAGCAAGTGTAGGGGTGTCTATGTATATATCTATATATACATATATATATGTATATATGTATATATATACAGGTGGTTGTGAGTTCTTGATGTATAGCTCTTGATATTGTTCTTACAGAGTCAACACAGTTCAGTTATAAGTTAGATATGAACCACTATGTCGTTCAGTGATAGCTAAGCAAGTGTAGGGGTGTCTAGTCAATAGAGTTCAGGCACTCGTCATGACTCATCGGCATGGGTCGTGACATCAACGCTACTACTGGCACGAAGAAGCATAGGTTTTCCTTGGGAGCTCTGGAAGAGTGTGAGTGTATACCTAAGAAAAGCGGTGTGGGAAGTGTCACCACAATCTCAAAAGTGCTCGAAGCCTAAGAAATCACTACTGCTAAACTGCAAATGGTAAAGGCTGAGAATGTTGTCCTTCAAACTCAGCTATCTGAAAAAGAGAAAGAAGGTAGTTCTCAGGGTGCTCTAAAAGCTACAAAATTGGAAATTGAGAGGCTCAAGTCAGAAAATGAAAGGCTATCATTGAAGGTTGATGCGCTCAAGGATCAGATGATAGAGGACCAGAGAGTCAACGGTAAACGAATGAACAATCTTCGCAAAGCTCTGGCGCAAAATACACGGAAGCTCGAAGCTCCTTAGCTTGTGTATATCAAATTCATCTTTCTGAGACTTTTTGAATCCTATTCCCTATTTTTTGTTCTAGGTGAAATTGTTCTGGCAATAATGACAATTTCTACTTTATGTATTCTCTATTTTGACTACTATGTTATGTATTTGTTCCTTGTTTGGGATTTTTACTCTATTTTGTGCTAGTCTAACTTCTTGCATTCTTCTCTTACTTCTCGTGATAGTGTTGCCCTTATGGCTATGAGTTAATATATTTGAACTTCTTGTTGGCTGTGCTTTGGTCCTTTTTATGATGCCAAAATGGGGAAGTTGAACATACGCCATGATGGTATTATGTTGCTAACATGTTGCAGGTGTGTTGACAATGATGGTCTGCTTCACAGGGGGAACAAGTGGGTAGCTGGTTCGCAAGGGGACTATAGTCTATGAGTTTGTCATCATCAAAATGGGAGAAATTTATAGTTTTAAGTGCATTCATGTTTTGATGATTGTCAAACTATTTCAGAACCAGATAGAGACTTGGTCTGTAACCTGCTCTATGCACCTTACACTATCAGTAGAGATAGCTGTAAAGTCGAGTCACCTGCTGCACACAAGTACAGCTGTGAGTTGGCCCATGCTTTAGGTCAAAATTAAAGAATGGTCTCTTCTTGCCTCACATGCTCCCACTATATATACAACATGATAGCAATTTAGTTGGCAAACTTGAGAACTGAATCTAAATTGTGCAAAGCTACCGACACAAGTTCTCAAGATCTCTCAAGAACAAAGTTACTATCATGTTGAAGAACTAGATCCTAATATGAGTTTAGTCTATGTCCTTTAGGTTGTTGTAAGTCTTTGTTCATGTGCTTTAAACTGTAAACCTAACCTACTCTTCCCAAAAAGGAAGTTGTTGTAGGTATATCAAATTCTTTGTAGTTGCTAGGCAGTTTACCTTTCAATCTATTAAGTATTACCCTCGGTTAGTGTGTAGTTTAGGTGTCTAAGTTGGCTTTGGCTAGAGTAGTCAACCTTAGTGGTCCTTAGCTAGAGGTAGCTAGGTGGAGTGGCTTGAAATCGGAGTATTGCAAATATGGAGGGACTAAGGGGGTTAGTTCCTAGGTTGCATAAGTGTTATTGTAAGGGTGAGGGATTATGGGAGTCAATTCCCAGCTTACGATAGAGTTGTAACCTGAAGTTGCTCGGTGTAGTGGAGTTGAAATCCTACCGGGGTAGGTCATAGTTTTTAATCTATTGAGCAAGGAGTTTTATATGTAAAAATCCTATGTTGATTCTCGTGATGCACTGCATAAGGGAACTGGTACACGACCAGGTCCCTCCATACTATTTGATAAGCGCATAGCCTATAACACTTATCCTACACTGGCATATGTAGTTTCAAGCTGTCTGAGCCTTCTCGGTAATCTATGCAACTCTCAAGACATGAACATGAATATAATTGGCTTAGAAGCCCATGAATTACATAAACATGATTTGTATGTAATATATATAGCATGAACATGGATATATGGTATAACTTGGTATGGAAACATGAAAGCATGTAGAATTTCACGAAAATAAGTATATTAGTTCTTATCTTGTGTTTAAGAACCCATGGAATATAAAGCATGGATGTTCATGGATTACAGACGGATTTCCAATAACCAAAAATAGAATATTAAGAACACAATAACGAACTATTAATACGAACATGGTATATCATGGTACATGTACTTAGGGTCATCATGAATTTAACTAGAAACCCTAGTTTTGGTGAAACTTCTTATTTTCATGAAAGAACGTGGCGTGAGAAAGAACAATGATATAGCATACGTGGATAGAAACCCTACTTACCTTAATTGCTCCAAAACTTGTAAAAAAGGTCTGAACTTGAGAAGAACCCAAAAGTTATAATCTTGAATCCTTGTGATGGCTTGTCTTGAAAACCCAAGGTTAGAGACAATGAATTTCTACTTAAAGTTCGTGTATATACATTAGAATTCACTTGGAATACTTGGAATAGACTTACCTTGGTGTATTGGATTGATGGGAGGAGAGAACCTTCGTGCTAGGGCTTGAGAGTATGAAAAATAGGATTAAAAATCGAAGTCCCATATTTATAAACTGAAGTCCCGTATTTATACTTTTTTGCTACGTCAAGTACAGTACGGGCACCATGTACGGTCCGTACAGTGGTCGTACCTAAAATGTCAAATTTCAGAAACTACGATTTTTCTCTTATGAGGTACGTGATGAAAGTATATCCCGTACAAAAATGTACGCTGGAAAGTACGGCCCGTACAATTTGGCCACACCTGGAATGTCAAATTCCAGTGACCTGTAATCCTCTTTGATGAGGTACGTGCTGAAAGTACGTTTTCCGTACAATAATATATAGTGACAAATATGGCCCGTACAATTGATGAGAAACGTGAATTATCGATCCGAGGCAAATTTCCAAATCCTAACACTTACCAGCTTGGTCTCTAAGTCCCTGAATCATGTATAAGGCTTAAATAAAAAGTACGAGGTGTTACAAATATTCAGTAATGTCAAAATAGTGAAAATTTATTTAGTTTAGTTTAAATCTCACCAGAAAAAGCAAAATAATATAGTAATAATTTTGCGGGGGCCAAGGGATATTCATTTCAAGAATACTGCAGTGATGTAACTAAAATTGGTTGATAATGACGGAGAATAGATACTACTAAATCAAGTAAAGTTCTTGGCATGCATGTAGAAACTAAACTAAATTAGCAAATGCCTACCATTGTTAATTAACTTTCATTGTTTATCTAAAGCCATAGCTGACACATACAGCACAAAGAATAACTCGGCGAAAAGCAGAGAAAATGAGATCTCGAAATTGAACTTTAAAATAGGAGCCATATTAAAAGAGATGTATGGTTAGAGAAAAACTGAGGAAATGAAAAGAAAACCCATTTTCACGGCTCTTGGTAGCTGGAAAATCAAAACGTCACAGGTGATCCACCAAAAACCACCAAATCCAGAACAAAAAAAAAAGAGAATGAAGAACCTCAGAAGAGCTAAGCAAAGAAACAAGAAGAAGAAGAAGAAGAAGAAGATCTAAGCAAGAGAGAAACTAATGGAGAGAAGATGAGAATGAATACCTTCTTGGTGTCACCCAAGAAAGAGTATTTTTTTCAGGAGTACTTCATAATGTGAAAAAGAAGACAATTGGTACTATATTGTCTCGTCCACTTTCGTGTAAACTAAAAGAAGCCATGTAATTTTTTTTATTTTTTTTTGTGGATGTTATTTATAGTACTGTATAATATTGGATTAAGTTCCACAATAACTTTTGATTAATTTAAGGACTTACCCTTGGTCGTCCAAGGACTCATACTTATTAATAAAAAAATAGATAAGATAAACACGGGCCCAACATTGCACTTAACAATAAGAACCAGTTTATGATTGTTCCTAGAGAAACTACATTTTTGTTTCAACAAATTAAGTCGAAGATGTTAACTTAATGTTGCAACTGTTGTTGTGTTTTTTGTAACACTCCGCAAATTTAGATTAGGTGTGGATGTGTTAAAGGAATATTAATGTGAAATTTTAGACAAGTGAAGTACTATCGGGATGAGTTTTGATGAAAATAGTTGTTACGAAATCAAGACAAATAGTGAGGTGCTTAAGATTCGATAGAATCGGCTAAGTTTATAACATGT
The DNA here is from genome assembly GCF_019175385.1 of Lycium barbarum. Lineage (NCBI taxonomy): Eukaryota > Viridiplantae > Streptophyta > Magnoliopsida > Solanales > Solanaceae > Lycium > Lycium barbarum. The sequence goes on along the minus strand of NC_083340.1, from coordinate 120,305,254 downwards.
ATTCCTTACAGCTTAATTTCATAAAAATCCATTGAGCATTTGAGAAGACTTAAAAGATGAAAGCGATAGCCCTTTGAAATGCCTTTCCATACATATATAGTGGAGGCCAATGGATCTCTGTACAAAAGTTATGAGATTTTTACTAGACAGTACGCAGTCTGCGCGGCTAGCTGCCCGAAGCCCCTTCAGGTACGCGACCGCACACTAGAGGCAGTGTTACTATCCTTGCTGCGTGGCCAGTTGTGAGGTTGGGCTTCTAGTTGTGTGGACATACATCGGGTAAGTCATTTTAAAATCCCTACTTCGTTCCCTACACCCCAAACACGAAAATTTGCTCTCGAAAGGGAAGCTCTCAAGAACCCAACTTCCTCCAAGGTCCATCCATCATTTAAGGTAAGTTCTAATAACGATTATAAGTTAATTTCAATTATCCAACACCTTAGTAACATGGGTAAACCCTTCAAATCCATACATAATCGATTAAGACTTCATTTTGGACGAAAGAGCCCTAGAATCCGAATTCAAGAGAGTTGATCATCCAAAAGGTAACATCTTCATCCTTTGATTAACTGTTGTTTTTTATTGATCACAATACACTATAAGTTCATGATGTATTAGTTGAGGGGTTTGATGGAAAATCATGAACGGTATAGGTTTGGCTTGTTATTGATTAATGGTGTTGCTTATCTTATGGGTGATTAATAATGATATTGATTATAGCAATATGAGCTTGTAGAATCATCTAGGAGCAAGAGAATGTGTTGTTGGGTGTCGAAATATCATTGATAAGAGTTGTGGAGCTTTATGCCCACCAAGTATTTGATAAAATGTAGATGACTAAAGCATGAGTATACTTGCTAATATTGAATCCCTTTGACTTGTATTGTTATAGATTAAAGTTGAAAGAGTTGGTGAATGTTGTATTATGCTCAAAGGCTGAAATTAAGGCATGTGAGACTAACTCTCTACGTTTGGGAATGTTAGTGATCTTCTTACGCCACGTTCTTTTACAACATTACTAACTGCCTCAGAACTATAGTTAAGCTTAATTCATTGAATAGTTGCAGAACTTCTATTCTCTAGTTTCGTAATTCGTTCATGACTTTGATTCCGAACATTGTAAGCTTAGTACGTAATCAATATAGCCTTGTGTTTGGTACCCATGAGTCTTAGTCTAGAATACTCAGCATGTTTATAAATGGTTAAAGCTTTAGGTATCATAATCAATTCATGAATATATGTCTCAGTGAATCATTGCTCATTATGTCATTATTGTACTTTTCAGCAAGATTCTCAATTCTCTTATATAAATTGTTTAATGTTGAACACCTGTGTTTTAGGCCTAAGGCCACAGTTATGTATACGTATACTTAGGCCTGAGGCCACAGACTTGTTCACTTATATTGGGCCTGAGGCCACAGACTTGTTCACTTATATTGGGCCTGAGGCCACAGATTATGATTTTAGTAAGCATGTCATTCTCTATTCAGAATAGGAAGTGATCTTATCTTTACTTATTTTGTTCACTTCAGTTTTCAGTTATCAGTTATCAGATCAGTTTCAGTTTCAGTACTTATAGTTTTTCTTTCATTTGCTTTACAATCAATGCAATTCAAATGTACTGGCATATTTTTTCCTGGGGCTTGTATATTGTGATGCAGGCAACGATTTACAAGATGACCCATCTACTCGCTAGGATCTCCAGTATCAGCTGATTGGTGAACCCCAGTTCTTTTGGGGCCTTATCATTTATTTGCAGTCTTTTTACCATTTACAGATAGTCAGGTATGCTGAAGGCCTTGTCCCGATAATTGTCAGTTCTCAGTACTTCATAGAGGCTTCACAGACTATAGTTGCAGACAGTCAAAGTTTAGCAGGTTTACTGTTAGTCGTGTTGTCTGCATATTTATGCTCTCAGACTTATTCAGTATTTTTGCACTTATGTTTATTCAGTCAGACGTTTAGTAGATCAGCATGCGTTAAGTTTATTTCCACGTTCAGTATGTTTTGATATCACATGTTCATCTATCCAGCTAGTTGGTTCACTCTGTCACATGCATTCAGGCACCGAGTGCCATGTTACACCCAGGCCAAGGTTCGGGGCGTGACAAAGCTTGGTATAAGAGCACTAGGTTTAAGTATCCTATGGAGTCTATGAAGTCGTGTCCAGCAGAGTTTCCTTTATATGTGTGTGCCGGCGCATATAAATGGTGAACTACCAAGATATTCAGGATTGTCTCATTTCTTTCATACTCTAGATCATGCAAACAGAGCTATGACTTCAGGAACTCTTCTAACTCGTGTGTGCTACGTGTTTCAAAAAATTCCTGCTAAGAGAAAGTACACTAAGAGAACTTTAGCCATTAGCCAGAGGGCTAACATCGAGACTGATCAAGAGGTGAACCTTTTTGGTTAAAAGAGTTGCATTGGGGTTAGCACCCCCAACTGCACCCCCTCCTGCTACCAGAAGACCTGCGAAGGTCCCAATTACTCCTCCACCCAGTGCTTCAGATATGGATGTCACGGGAGCGATCTAGTTTCTGACCCAGATTGTTACTACTCAAGCTCAGAGGCAAGGGACAGGTGTTATTGATGGGATGGGTAGTTCCAGCTCCAGGGAATTCCTCAACATGAAACCTCCAGTTTCGAGGATCCACAAAACTTCATTGATGAGGTTCAGAAGATATTTCGAGATAGAAGAGTTTGTTGTGTACCAACTAAAAGATATTGCTAACACTTGGTATGAAACTTGGGAAGAGTCTTGAGGGGAAGATGCGGCTCCTGCGACTTAGAAGGAGTTTGCAAAAGCATTTATTGAGCATTTTCTACCTATTGAGGTCTTGGAAGCTAAGGATTTAGAGTATGAGAGACTTAAATAGAATGAGATGAGTTGAATGAGTACTACCTCAAGTTTGTCACCCTGGCCAAGTATGCTTGGAAAATGGTGCGTGATATGAGGGCCAGAGTTAGGCGATTTGTGTTGGGGCTTCAGATGATTTGTTTGTTGCTGCTAATATAACTGCTTAGAACAATAACATGACCATTACTAAGATGGTTGCCTTTGTCCAAGGGAACAAAGAAAGCCTGAAGGAAGAAGACTAGCTACAGAACGAGAAGGACAGGGAATTCAGCAAAAGAGCTAAGTCTACAAGAAACTTCAGCCATGTGGGATCTCAAGAAGGCGTAAATCGCCAGTTCTTCAAGAAAACCAAAATCAGGACCTACTCCATCTTCAGCTAGTGCACCAGTAAAGCGGTCTAAATTTAATAAGAATAACATAAATTTTAGCACAGTAGGTTCGCAGACACAGGCCAGTGTAGGAAACAGAGGTTTTCAGCACCCTACTTGCAACAAGTGTGGAAAATGCACTCAAAAGTGTGTCATTCGGGCATGGATGGTTGGTATGGGTGCGACCAACAGGTTCACTTTCTAAGGGATTGTCCTTCCGCAAGGCAGTATACTAGTGGTAATATGGCTCAATCCACCAATTAGCAGTTCCCCACAATTCTCATGCCCAACAGGCCATGGTGTAGCAAAGTTCGGCAATAAGGATATTGGTCAGAACTATTTGTATGCACTGGCAGGCCGTCAGGAACTGAGGCACATGGAGATGTTGTCATAAGTACATTAACAGTCTTCACTTTTGATGTTTATGCTCTTATGGATCCATGATCCACTCTATCTTTTGTAACCCCATATATTACTAAAAAAATTTAGGATAGAGCCAAAAAAGTTGCATGAACCTTTTGAAGTATCCACTCCAGTTGGAGAATCAGTTATAGCTAGATGTATATATAGAGGTTGTCCAGTCAAAGTGTATCATCACCTTACTGTAGCAGACTTAGTAGAATTGGAGATGGTAGACTTTGATGTAATTATGGGCATAGATTGGTTAGAGTCTTCTTATGCCACAGTGGGTTTTAGAACAGATGGTAAGTTTTGAGTTCCCAAGTGAACCAGTTATAGAGTAGAAGTGTGACGTGGTAGGGCCCAGGGGTAGGTTTATTTCCTATCTTAAAATTGGGAAGATTATCTCTAAGGGGTATCTCTATCATCTAGTTTGAGTTAGGGACGCAGACTCTCAAGTCCCAACTCTCCTATCAGTACTTATTGTTAATGAGCTTTCAGAAGTCTTTCTTGAGGATCTTCTCGGAGTTCTTCTCGACAAAGAAATCAAATTTGGGATCGACTTACTCCCCGACACAGAGCCGATATCTATTCCACCCTATAGGATGGCTCCAGCAAAGTTACAAGATCTAAAAGCCCAGTTGAAGGATCTTCTTGACAAAGGATTAATTAGTCCCAGTGTCTTACCTTGGAGCCCACCGGTCTTATTGGTCTGAAAGAAAGATGGGTCTTTATGTATATGCATAGACTACCATCAGTTGAACAAGGTCACCATTAAAAACAGATATCCTCTCTCCAGAATCGATGTCTTATTTGATCATCTTCAGGGTACCCAGTGTTATTCCAAGATTGACCTCAGATCAGACTACCATAAGTTAAAGGGCAAGGAAGTTGATATCCCAAAACAGCTTTCAGAACGCGTTATGGGCATTTCGAATTTTGGGTGATGTCGTTTGACTTGATGAATGCACCAGCTGCTTTTATGGACCTCATGAATAGAATTTTCAAGCCGTATCTTAATCTATTTGTCATTGTGTTTATTGATGAAAATATTGAAGACATCCTAATTTATTCATGTAGTAAGGCAGATCACGTAGAGCACCTCAGGATAGTGTTGCAGACACTTCAGGACCGCAAGCTTTATGCTAAATTCTCAAAGTGTGAATTTTGGTTGAAATCGCTAGCATTTCTAGGCCATGTTATTTCTGAGGAAGGTGTGAAAGTAGATTCTCAGAAAAATAATACAGTAAAGAATTGGCCAAGACCCACCTCAGCGATAGACATAAGGAGTTTCTTGGGTCTGGCAGGTTATTATAAGCATTTTGTACAAGGTTTTTCCTCTATCTTAGCACCGTTTACTAAACTAACTCAAAAGAAGGCCACGTTCGAGTGGTCTGATGCCTGTGAGCAAAGTTTGAGAAGTTAAAAACGAGACTGACCTCTGCTCCAGTTTTGACACTGCCAAAGGGAATTGAAGAGTTCGTAGTGTATTGCGATGCTTTAGGAATTGGTCTTAGGTGTGTTCTAATGCAGCGTTGCAAGATAGAAGCTTATGTATCCAGACAGCTTAAGATTCACAAAAAAAAATTATTTGACTCATGATTTAGAGTTAGCAGTAGTGGTGTTCGCTCTAAAGATTTGGCATCACTATTTGTGTGGTGTCCATGTTGATATTTTCACTGATCACAAAAGCCTACAATATATATTCAAGCAAGAGATTTGAACCTCAGGCAGAGGAGGTGGCTCGAATTGCTAAAAGATAATGATGTGGATATTTTCTATCACCCAGGGAAAGCGAATGTTGCAGCCGATGATCTTAGTCGGCGTTCGATAGGAAGCTTAGCTCACGTTGGTGTATACAAGAGAACTATGGTGAAAAAAAGTCCACTGCTTAGCTAGTCTAGGTGTTCGGATTCTGGACTCCTAAGATGGTAGAATTGTTGTTTAGAACAAGGCTTATTCCTCCTTAGTAGCCAAAGTAAAGGAGAAATTGTTTAGTGATCCCTACTTGTTGCAGCTGAAACAGGGGATTCACAAGCATAAGACAATGACTTTAAAAAAAGGGGGAGATGATGGTACGTTGAGATACAGAGACAGATTATGTGTTCCAGACATAGATGGACTCAGAAGCCCACAATTACAGGTATTTTATTCACCCCGGTTCCACAAAGATGTACCATGACCTCAAGGAGATTTATTGGTAGAATGACATGAAAAAGAACGTAGTAGATTTCATGCCAAGTGTCCAAATTGCCAGCAAGTGAAAGCCGAGCACCAGAGGCCTGGTAGGTTGGCTCAGCACATAGACATTCCCATTTGAAAATGGGAAATGATGAACATGGATTTCATAACAGGTTTACCTCGCTCCTTTAGAAAGCATGATTCAATTTGGGTGATTATAGACCGACTTACCAAGTCGGTGCACTTCTTGCCAGTAAAGACCACAGATTCAGTAGAAGATTATGCCAAATTATATATTCAAGAAATCGTTAGATTGCATGGGACTCCCCTGTCTATCATTTTAGATCGTGGTTCTCAATTCACAGCAAATTTTTGGAAATCCCTTCAGAAAGGATTAGGCATACGAGTAAACCTCAGCACAACTTTTCATCCTCAGATAAATGGCCAGGCAGCACGCACTATTCAGACATTTGAGGATATGTTGAGGTCATCGGCCCTTGATTTTAAAGGTAGTTGGGATGATCACTTACCTCTCATTGAGTTTTCCTATAATAACAACTACCACTCTAGTATCCAGATGGCGCCATACGAAGTTCTGTATAGATGAAGATGTTGGTCGCTGATTGGCTGGTTCAAAGTCAGCGAAGTAAAGTTGTTAGGACCAGACATAGTCTAGCAGGCCATTGAAAAATTCAAATTGATTTAGCAGCGGTTGAAGACGGCTCAAAGTCATCAAAAGTCCTATTCGGACGTGCCACGCAGAGACTTGGAGTTTCAAATTGATGATTGGGTGTTTCTGAAAGTTTCGCCTATGAAAGGTGTTATGAGATTTGAGGAAAAGGAAAGCTCAGTCCTTGTTATATTGTGCTTTATAGGATCCTATGAAGGATCAAGCAAGTAGCATATGAGTTAGAGTTTCCACCAGAATTGACTGTTGTACACCCAGTATTCCACGTGTCATTGTTGAAAATGTTCATAGGGGACCCGTCGCTCCGTCGCTGGTTGTTCATATAGAGATCACAACAGTTAAAGATAGCTTGTCTTACGATGAGATTCCAGTGGCTATCCTCGATCGTCAGGTTTGTAAGTTGAGAACTAAGGAGATCACTTCAGCAAAAGTATTATAGAGAAATCAAAAAGTCGAAGAGGCTATGTAGGAAGCTGAAGAAGACATCAAGTCCAAGTTTCCCCATCTCTTTGAAGAGCAAGCAAAAAATCTTATAGATAACTAACCTTTTCATTAAGACCGTATATTGTAATCTCTATGTCTTTCAATATTCAGTCAGTCTAGTATTCAGTCAGCTCAGTATTCAGTCAGTTCAGTAGCGTTTCAGTTCAGTACCTATTCAGTTCAGTATCTCAGCAATTCAACAATCACGTATTTATTCATTTCAGTATGCATGTGTTCGTAACAATTCAGTGTTCACATGTTTCCATCAGTCACGTTCATGATCCAGAGTTTGCCATAGTTATAACCAGGACAATCATTCAAGGACGAACGATCCCAAGGAGGAAATAATGTAACATTCCGTAAATCTAAATTAGGTGTGGATGTGTTAAATGAGTATTAATGTGACATTTTAGACATGTGAAGTGCTATTGGGATGATTTTGGGTGAAAATAGTTGTTATTAAATAAAGACGAATAGTGAGGTACTTAAGATTCGATAGAATCGGCTAAGTTTATGACATGTCGTCCTCCCAGCCTAATTTTCTGAAAATACATTGAGCATTTCAGAAATGCAAAAGATGAAAGTGATAGCCCTTTGAAATACCTTTCCATACATATATATATATATATATATATAGTAGATCCCAAATGGATCTCTGTACAAAAGGTTATGAGCGTTTTGCTAGACAATGCGCAATCTGCGCGGCCAACTGCGCAAAGCCCCTTCAGGTGCGCGACCACGCACTAGAGGCAGTGTTACTGCCCTTGCTGCACGGTTGAGCTTCCAGCTGCATAGTTGCGTACTGGGTAAGTCGTTTTAAAAACCCTACTTCGTTCCCTACACCCCAAACACGAAAATTTGCTCTAAAAAGGAAAGCTCTCAAGAACCCAACTTCCTTGAGGTCCCTCCATCATTCAAGATAAGTTCTAATGATGATTATAAGTTAATCTCAATTCTCCAACACGTATTAACATATGTAAACCCTTCAAATCCATACATAATCGATTGAGACTTCGTTTTGGATGAAAGAACCCTAGAATCTGAATTCAAGAGAATTGATTGTCAAAAAGGTAACACCTTCGTCCTTTAATTGACTATAGTTTTGTATTGATTACTGTAGACTATAAGTTCATGAGATATGAGTTGAGGGGTTTGATAAAGCATGAATGGTTATATGTTTGGGTTGTTGATTGTTGATTATGGATTAATGATATTTCTTATCTTATGGGTGATGAGTAACGATATTGATTATAGCAATATGAGATTATAGAATCATCTAGGAGCAAGACAATGGGTTCTTGGGTGTAGAGATATCATTGATGAGAGTCATGGAGCTTTATGCCCACCAAGTGTTTGATAAAATGCGTAGATGATCAAAGCATGAGTATACTTGCTAATATTGAATCCCTTTGACTTGTATTGTTATAGATTAAGGTTGAAAGGGTTGACGAATGTTGTATTATGCTCAAAGGCCAGAATTAAGGTATGTGAGGCTAACTCTCTACGTTTGGGAATGTTAATGATTCTCCTTATGCCACGTTCTTTTACAACGTTACTAATTGTCTTAGAAATATACTTAAGCTTAGTTTCTTGAATTGTTGCAGAAGTTCTATTTTCTAGTTTTGTAATTCGTTCATGACTTTCATTCCGAACATTGTGAGCTATGTACGTAATCAATATAGACTTGTGTTTGATACTCATGAGTCTCAGTCTAGAATACTCAGCATGTTTATAAATGGTTAAAGCTTCAGGTTTCATAATTAGTTCATGAATATATGTCTTAGTGAGTAATTTCTCAATATGTCAGTGTTGTATTTTTCAGCATGATTCTCAGTTCTTTTATATAAATTATTTTATATTGAACAACTGTGTTTTAGGCCTAAGGCCACAGTTATGTATATGTATACTTGGGCCTAAGGCCACAAACTTGTGCACTTATATTGGGCTTGAGGCCACAGATTATGATTTCAATAAGCAAGTGATACTCCATTCAGAACAGGAAGTGTTCTTATCTTTACTTCTTTTGTTTATTTCGGTTATCAGTTTTCAATTATCAGTTATTAGATCAATTTCAGTTTCAGTTTCATTATTTACAGTTCTTTCTTTCAGTTGCTTTACATACCAATGCAATTCAAATGTACTGACGTCCCTTTTTCCCGAGACCTGCATCTCGTGATGCAGGTAACAATTTATAGGACGACGCATCTGCTCGCTAGGATCTCTAGTATCAGCTGATTGGTGAGCCCCAGTTCTTTCAGGGCCTTATCATTTATTTACAATCTTTTTAGCATTTATAGACAGTCAGGTATGTCGAGGGCCTTGTCCTGGTAATTATCAGTTCTCAGCACTTCATAGAGGCTTCATAAACTATAGTTGCTGACGGTCAGAGTTTTTTAGGCTTTAGTGTTAGCCGTGTTGGCCATGTATTTATACTCTCAGACTTATTCAGTATTTCCACACTTATGTTTATTCAGTCATACGCTTAGTAGATCAGCATGTGCTATGTTAAGTTTATTTCTATATTTAGTATGTTTTGATATCACATGTTGATCCAGCCAGCCAACTGATTCAGTTGGTCACATGCAGTCAGGTACCGAGTGTCGTGTTACACCCAGGCCATAGTTCAGGGCGTGACATTTTTCCAGGAAAAATCCCTAAATTAACTGCAACTCAAATGTCCCTTTCCTGACAGAATCAAATAATTTCCATTATATCACTGTTATTTGAAGAACAAAACTGGCAAATGAGATTTTCATGAGGGAAATATTTTCCTAAAATACCAAAACTCATACTCCCTCTGTTTTAATTTATGTGAACCTATTTCCTTTTTAGTCCGTGCCAAAATGAATGACCTCTTTCCTAATTTGGAAGCAAATTCACTTTATGAAATGATTTACAGCCACACAAATATTCAAGACTTATTTTGAACCATAAGTTTCAAAAGTCTTCACTCTTTCTTAAATGTCGTGCCCAATTAAATGGGTTCACATAAATTGAAATGGAGGGAGTATTAAAAAAATCAAGCAAGGAATCTCCCATAATCCTTAAACTCAAAATTCAAATCACAAATAAGGTCAACAAAGTGTAGTTGCTTAAATGTTGGTACATCTGCTATGAATACATGTACAAGGCAAACAAATTTGGCACTCGCCAACAGTAATCATCTACTAAAATGGATAATGGCAATGGCACTGTTGCCACCACATGTGGAAGTGCTTCATTTGTTTGTCCCATAATTTTGTATTTACTTGTTAATCAAATAGGATGCTTTGATGTTGGTAATGTAAATTGTCCATGGTTATCTTCTTGATTGTTATCATCAAAATGATGATATCTTTTTGTTAATATCCAGCTTTAGTAAAACACGTATGCATTCGGTCCTTTGAGAAAGTCACATATATTGCAGAGTAATAAGCATCACTAACGATAAGTGGGTTTTTAAGTGGGTTATGTTATAAGCATCCTTTTACATGCATGAGGTTTGCTTAAAGCCTAAAACTTTGCAAGTTTCACTAGACCTTTGTCTTTAATATTGTATACGGTGAAAACCGGGTCAATGCAAGATCGGTGAGACCGGGGGCTGAAGGTAGGTCCAAATGAGCACGAGTATGTTCGGTTTTTTCTTCAAATCGGGGGGATTGCACCGAATGCGGCTGACGAGAGATAAGAGAAGTACATCTGTTGATCCGGTGTCTCGGAACCAGACTCAACATGGCCGTTAGTCCGGTTTCTCCAAGTCAAACTCACGTGGCCGTTAGTCCGGTTACTCCATGTCCGAACTGAACGTGGCTGTTGGTTCGGTTAACCAGTTGCGGTACTTCCACGCGTCAACACTGTTTTGTCATTTTGTACTGACGACCGTACGGGTGTCAGACCGTACGGTCCTATCTTATCCTTTTAGGGTTTCTTTATTCTAAAAGGCTTTGTATGGTATTCAAGGCCAATGAGGCAAACGTATAAATAGAGGACATTTTCCTACTTTTAGGGGTTGGCTTTTTTCAGATTTAGAACAATGTAATAGAAAATATATTGAAACTCTCTCTCTCTCTCTCTGATTTTAGTCCGGATCTACAGTGTTTTTTGGCTTTATTCATCCATTCAATACAATACTTTGTCATATACATATATGTATATTAAGCTTAGCCACCAATATCATATACTTATTCAAGGCGATAATTTACATCTACGTATATTATTACAAGCAAGTCCATATATATTTATTTCGTATCAACCAAATAGTAGATTAAAATTCATCCACATATCCTATACCTCACCAACAAATTCAATTGTTACCAAAAATTCGGGGTAAACAGTTTGGCGTCCACCATGGGGCTAGGATAATAGTGGTTTTTTAATCTTTGCTTCTACCTCCTTTTACCCGTTTGACTAAGGAATCTTCTGCTAATTTCTACCAAAAAACGGACAAATGGCAAGCAGCGGACAGTTTGGTCATGTCAACAACAACGATATTGTGGCCAAAAACAAGAACAGTGGGTTACGAAACCCAGATCCAATCGACCCAAACTCAGTTGATTCGAGGGAAGGCCCTAACCGGCAGAACACCGTGAACCAGGAGAATGCCACCTTACCGGCCACTAATCCCTTGAATACTCATAAGTCAATTACTTTATCCCGGGCCCAAGGCCGGAAAGCACCGGATACTTGATAACGTCCAAATCCACCCTATTAATTAGAATGGGCACGGTCGTATGCAAATATAATTTACCCAACTATGAGTCGGGGTCGAATCCCACAGAGAACAATATGTAGGTGATTTAAGCAGATTAGGAATTATCACTAACAATAGCTATGCCCGAACGCATCAATGGTTGTTTTTGATAAAGTTTTTATAAAATATGGAAATATAAATTCTAATCTACAAAGCAAGTAAATTGATCAATGGCAACAAGAATGGAAGAAGGGAAACTACTTCTCAAGTAACGATCCAATCTATTTCACGAATTGTAAATAATAGCAAGTTTATGTTATTTAGCCTCGGATAATGACTCTAAATTAACTTCTTCCGAAGATTAACTAGACTACCCAATTGAAGATCCCTCAAGCAATTAGGAGCATTAAGAACACCCGAATATGGCTACAAGTGGTATTGCCTATTCCTAGGTCAACTTCCATTAGATGAGGGTTAACGCCCCAAATTCATGTTAATTATTCTATCCCAACTCCGTTCTTCCTCTTCCGAGTTTCAAACAAAGTAAATGGGCGAGTTCAAAGGTTAGCTAATCCAATGAAAACATTCAAGAACAAGAATAATTAAAATAGCAAAAACTTACTTGATTAAGAACAATGCAAATGAATAAATAAGCACAACAAGAGTATCAATCTTAATTGTCACCAAGAGATTTCCATCAACAAGGATTAAAAAGAAGAGAGAACATTTTTGTAGGAACCCTAGCCTCCAACTTGTGGGAGCTGCCAAAGATAATCTGATATTTTGCCCTAGTTTTCTATTTATATGAACTGGGATGGAAGGCATCGTCAAAATCCGAGTTCTGGTCGAAAACGCTGAAAAATCCTTCAATGCGATCGCGCCACGTCACTGCGCGATCGCGTGTAATTGCTTCGTTTACGAATCGCGAACGCGCGAAGAGGAACCGCGATCGCGCAGGGTCACGGACGCGCGTGACCGCGACCGCGTGAACTAACTGCGCGTTCGCGCAGTGTCACGGACGCGCGTCACCGCGAGCGCGTGATCTTGCCGCGCGATCGCGAAGAGCAATATTTCGCGAAAATTTCCAGAACTTCCAGTTATCCCCAGTTTTGCAACTTTTTTGCTTGTTTTCCACACTTAGGCTCTAGGGACCTCGTATAACCTGAAACATGACAAAAACCACGTAAAATAATACAGACTTGCTTAAAAACAAGTAAAACTTATAGTTAAAAAGCATCGATTATGGTGTAAATTCACGCCACATCAATACTCCATATGAGATTAAATTACGTTTAATTTTTGAAATGTTGCAGGAACAGGGAACCGCCATAGCCGAACAGGGAATTGCAATAGCTCAGCTGCAAAGCAAAAATGATAAGGCAGCCCCAGAAAGGTCAAAAGGCGTCGCCGAACCAAGAAAGGATGAAACACGGATAGTCGAGAGTAATGGATCAGGAGCCGATTCATCCACCAAAGTTCTGAAGATGCTCGAGACCTTGGCAAAGGGGGTAGACTCAACGGAGAAGAGGGTGGAAATGTAAAACTCTCAGGTGGATCAGATTCCGGGGGCTTCGCCGATTCTAAAGGGGCCGGATTCGAAGAGGTACATCCAAAGGCCTTTCCCTTCAAGTGCAGCTCCGAAGTTGATCCCGAAAAAGTTCAAGATGCCAAATATCCAGAAATACGATGGTACAATGGACCCACAGGAGCATGTGACTTCGTACACATGTGCCATAAAAGGCAATGATGTCAAAGAGGGTGAAATTGAGTCTGTTTTCCTAAAAACATTTGGGGAAATACTATCGAAAGGGGCGCTGACATAGTGTGACCATCTGCCCGAGTATTCAATCACTTCTTTCGAAATGCTCACAAATGCGTTCATAAAGGCCCATGCAGGGGCTAAAAAGGTGCAGGCCCGGAAGGTGGACATCTTCCGCGAAGCCCAAAGGGATGATGAATTACTACGAGAATTTGTGAACCGTTTCCAAAGGGAACGGATAGAGCTCCCTCTGGTTCCGGAGGAATGGGGTGCACAAGCTTTTACCAAAGGGCTTAATCCTCAGAGCTCGATGGCCTCATTCAAACTGAAAGAAAATTTGTTGGAATATGAGGCTGTAACCTGGGCAGATGTTCATAACAGGTACGAATCAAAGATTCGGGTAGAGGATGACCAACTCAAGCTCGCCCCGGGACCCATAAATATGAGCAAAAGCTCTGAAAGGTCGAGAAAAGCTTATGAGCCGAAGATGTGATCATCGAGGGAAAGATACCGGCCTTACCCTCATTCAAACAAACCAGGCTTCAAATCAGAAAAATCAAGGGTTGGCCCCAGTCACTTCTCTGGTCGGGGTGATAAACGGGCCGAGCACCCATCGAACAGTCGAGGTCTATCATTTAGAAACGATGTCGGGAGTTCGGCTAGCAACAAAGACTTACCAAGGATATCGGAGTACAACTTCAACATCAATACCTCGGATCTCATCTCGGCTATTGGCCGTATCACAGAAGCAAGATGGCCGAGACCATTGAGATCAGACCCGGGTAAACGGGACCCGAGCGTGGTGTGTGAATATCATGAAACCCATGGGCACAGAACTGAGGATTGTCGCTAACTAAGGGAGGAGATGGCTCACTTATTGAAGAATGGCCACCTTCGAGAATTCCTGAGTGAACGACCTAAAAGACACTATAAGGAAAGGGAATCTCATAAACGGGCCGAACCGGTGGAACCTCAGTATGTAATCAACATGATAATTGGGGGGAACAGATGCTTCTCGCGGGCCGGTGATAAAACAAACAAAGGTTTTCATTGTGCGTGAGAAGCGTAATCGGGATTACGTACCCGAGGGTTCCATCTCCTTCAGCAATGAGAATGCAGAAGGCATCATCCAACCACACAATAATGCATTGGTAATTTCTATTCTCATTTTCAAATCACAAGTTAAATGTATTTTGATTGACCCAAGTAGCTCGGCTAACATCATCCGGTGGAGAGTGGTAGATAGCTAAGGCTACTCGACCAGATTATGCGGTAGCCCGAGTACTCAGTGGGTTCAATATGGCAAGTGAAACCACGAAGGGAGAGATTTCTCTGCCGGTCAACATTGACGGCACCATACAACAGACGGTATTCTACGTCATTGAGGGAGATATGAAGTATAATGCTTTGCTCGGTAGACTGTGGATTCATAGCATGAAACCAGTGTCGTCGACACTACATCAGTTGCTGAAGTTCCCGACCCCAGAGGGGATAAAAACCATCCGAGGTGAACAGCCCGCTGCAAGGGAGATGTTCGCGATTGAGGAAGCTCCACTTTTTGCAAAAAAGTCTGATCCAAGAGATAACGAATCAATTGGAAGCAAGGATGACAAATAGCAACTAAAGGGTGCGGGTCTGAAAGCGGAGCAGAAGGGGTCGGACCCGGTGGTTGAAGAGGGTGATTTCGGCATACCCAGATCGTTCGTATTACCGGATAACTCGGATGCAACCAAATATACTGTGGAGGAACTGGAACAAGTCATCTTGTTCGAACATTTATTGGACAGAAAGGTATCATGGGCACGGGGTTAACCTCGGAGCTCAGCAACAAGTTAATTAAATTTCTTCAAGCTAATGCCGATTGTTTTTCATGGTTCTATATAGACATGACAGGTGTGCTACCGGAAGTGACAACTCATAAACTCAGCGTTGATGGGAGATTTCCCCCGGTGAAACAGAAAAGGAGGCCCATGGCAGAGCCGAAGCACGCCTTTGTAAAAGATGAGGTAACAAATCTTTTAAAAATAGGCTCTATTCGGGAGGTAAAATACCCAGACTGGCTAGCTAATGTACTGGTGGTACCGAAGAAAGGTAATAAATTTAGAATGTGTGCTGACTATAAGGATTTGAACAAAGCATGCCCAAAGGATTCATTTTCGATACCTCACATCGATCGAATGATCAATGCAGCGGTAGGGCATGAGATGTTAAGTTTTCTCGACGCTTACTCCGGGTACAACCAAATCCGGATGCACCCGGAGGATCAAGAGAAAACATCCTTTATTACCCAATACGGGACTTAGTGTTATTATGTCATGCCTTTCGGGTTAAAAAAATGCCGGAGAAACTTACCAACGCCTAGTTAACCGGATGTTCTAATAACAGCTAGGGAAAATAATGGAAGTTTATATTGATGACATAGTAGTCAAGTCCCTGGAAACAGAGGACCATTTAAACCATTTGCAGGAAACCTTTGATGTGCTTCGCAAATACAACATGAAGCTCAACCCGGAGAAATGTGCCTTCAGTGTCCGATCTGGCAAATTTTTGGGTTTCATGGTGTCGAACCGGGGAATTGAAATTAACCCAGACAAGATCAAAGCCATCGAGGATATTGAGGTGGTGAATAACGTCAAATGAGTGCAGAGGCTCACTGGAAGGATAGCAGCACTAAGCCGTTTCATTTCAAGGTCTTCGGATAAAAGGCATTGTTTTCTCTCATTACTGAGGAAGAAGAATGCCAAAAGTCCTTGCAGGAATTGAAAAGATACTTGTCCAGCCGCCTCTGCTGCACACACCGAAGGCAGACGAGCAGTTATTTCTCAACCTTATCGTATCCGAGGTAGCGGTAAGTGGTGTTTTAGTCCAAGAAGAAGCAGGTACGCAATTTCTAATATATTATGTGAGTAGGACTTTAGGGGATGCGGAGACTCGTTATCTCCACCTCGAAAAGTTGGCTTTGGCATTGGTAAGTGCTTCAAGAAAGCTGAAACCTTACTTTCAATGTCATCCGATATGCGTAGTAATTACTTGTCCGCTAAAGAATGTCATGCATAATCGAAATTTTCGGGTAGACTAACCAAATGGGCCGTAGAGATTAGTAGGCTTGATATCGAATATAAGCCTAGTACAGCTATTAAGACTCAAATATTGGCCGATTTTGTGGCAGATTTTACCCCTGCCATGATTCCCGAGGTAGAAAGGGAATTATTGCTAATCTTGGGAAAGGCTTCGGGTATTTGGTCTCTGCACACGGACGGGGCCTCGAACCAAAACGGTTTCGGGTTGGGCAACGTCCTCAAAACCCCCACCGGTGATGCCATTAGGCGGTCGATTAGAACTACTAAATTCACTAACAATAAAGCCGAGTATGAGGCTATGATTGCAGGTTTGGAATTGGCTCGGAGTCTGGGGGCCGAATTAATCGAAGCAAAATGCGAATTTCTCTTGGTCGTTAACTAAGTGAATGGCGTATTCGAGGTTAAGGATGAACGTATGCAAACATATTTAGAGAAAACTCAGGTAATACTGCACCGGTTTAAAGAGTGGACCATGCAGCATATACCCAGGGAGTAGAATAATGAAGCCGACGCATTGGCCAATTTGGGTTCTTCAGTCGAAGGGAAGGAAATCAACCCCAGTACCATAATGCAGTTGATGAATTCGGCAGTAGAAAACAGGCATGCTGAGATAAACACGATGGGTCTAACTTGGGATTGGCGTAACAAATACATCGACTACTTGCAAAATGGAAAGCTCCCGAGTGACTCAAAAGAATCATGGTCACTGAGGACCAAAGCAGCACGGTTCTGCTTAATAGACGGTCAATTGTATCGACGGTCCTTCTTCGGACCCTTGGCCAAGTGTTTGGGTCCCGAAAAAACCGATTATGTGCTGAGAGAAGTCCATGAGGGTACCTGCGGTAATCACTCCGGTGCAGAACCCTTGGTTCGAAAAATTATCAGAGCCGGTTATTACTGGAATCGAATGAAGGAGGACGCGAAGAATTTTATCCGAAAATGCGATAGGTGTCAAAGGCATCTGATGATCCATCAGTCCGGAGAGTTGTTTCACCCGGTGATATCACCTTGGCCCTTCATGAAGTGGTGAATAGACATTGTAGGTCCTTTGCCATAGGCACCAGGTAAGGCCCGTTTCATTTTATTTATGACTAACTATTTTTCAAAATGGGTTGAAGTGCAAGCCTTTGAAAAGATTAGAGAAAAGGAGGTTATTGACTTCATATGGGACCATATTACTTGTCGTTTCGGCATCCCAGCCGAAATAACTTGTGATAACAGCCCTCAGTTCATTGGTAGCAAGGTTAATAATTTCCTCGAAGGGTTGAAGATCAAGACGATTGTATCTACTCTGTATCACCCGAGTGCAAACGGACAGGCGAAATCCACGAACAAAATAATAATTAAAAATCAAAGAAAAAGACTTGGAACATCAAATCATCAATGGAGGGAGGTAGCACCGGAGGTATTAGGGGCTCACAGAACTACATCAAAATTAAGCACGGGAGAAAAGCCTTTCTCGTTAGTTTACGGGGCCGAAGCTCTGATCCCAGTAAAAGTTGTCAAACCGAGCCTCTGATTCAAATACGCCACCGGTGTGTCAAACGAGGAGGCCATGGCCATAAAACTCAATCTTGCAGACGAACTACGCGAAAATGCGTTAGTCCGTATAGCAGCTCAGAAACAGAGAATGGAGAGGTACTACAACCGGAGGGCCAATTTTTGGCATTTCCAAGCTGGAGACTTGGTGCTTCAGAAAGTTACTCTGAAAACCAAGAATCCCAATGACAGGAAGTTGGGTCCGAACTGGGAAGAGTCGTACAAGATAACAGGAATTATGAGCAAAGGGTCATACCAGCTGGAATCCATGGAAGGACAAGGTTGTGCAATAATTAGAATGTGGCCCACTTGAAGAGATACTACTGCTAAGGTATGGATGCCAACCCTTGTGATCATTTTTTATTGTTAACCTGTCTTCTTTTTGCAGAGAATCGAGTATTGGACTAAGTTAGGTCTGAAAACACGTGTTGCACTCTTTTCCTTAGTACGGTTTTGTCCTGAAGTGGGTTTTTCGATAAAGTTTTTAATGAGGCAATAAGTATAACGTGCTACTTTATGAAAACAAGGAAAAGTATCCGGGAACTCGATGTCCACCCCTAGAGTGGGGACTTGATAGTGCTTACCCGACCATACAGCTCGGATAAACACTAGGGGACTATCATACCCACATGGGGGTCTACCCCGGAAAGTTAAAGTGGGTTCAACTCAACAAGGCAGACGAAGAAACACTGTTAAGTGCTACCCCGAAAAAGTCCTCAAAATTTTATATTTCTTATCATTGTCTAATCCCGGACCTTCTGTGTTAGGCTTCGATGTAAAGACCAAACGATCAAAAATGAATCGTGTCCACTTAGTATTTGATACGCAAGAACAGAAGGAAACGGATGAAGTCTTCATATTATGTACGTGAAAATAATTGCAATATAAATAAAGTTATGAAAAATTCATCTCAGATATGTCTTCTTATTAAATACCCTATATCGGGGACTACCGTCGAGATTCGGCACCTTTTTATTAATATACCCTACATCTGGGATTATCATCGAAATTCAACAAGCGCAACAAGGTCGCATTGAACAAAGCCAAAAATTTTAACACCCTCGAATGGGGACTGCCATATCAAAATTTGACAAGGCAGGGATTTAGGTGTCCGAACCTAATCTAAGATAAGTAAGCGGTCAGAAAACCTCGGCCCAAAAATGCCTAATGTGATTCGGAGACGTCTGAATTCACAAAGCATAAATAAGTCCCGCTGGAAAATCACTCGATCAAATTCTCGAATAAAAATTTACCGAACGAAGAGCAAAGCCAACACTTAGGCACAGTCGGAACCTTTGACTTCGAAACCTTTGATTGTTCCTAACGGGATAAGTGATTAACGCAAATATCACAACAAGCATTCGGACAAAATAATGAAGAGACAATCAAAAGGGAAATGCTCATTTCATATACGAAGGGTTTTTTACATTTGAACTTTTCACAAGTCAAAAAGCAAAAACGAAATAAAGGCTAGTGCAAGCCCTGATCTACCAAGTGCGACTGGAGCCGGAGTCCTCGAAAATTGTTTGCTCGGAATCCTCGGACTCAGCATCAAGGGCTTTCTTAGCCTCCTCCTCGATTGCTTTGGCTTCGAGTATCTGAGGCTGGAGGTCCCCTAATCCTTGTTGAGCCTGTTCGAGGGTAACCCTCCGAGATTTCCACTGCTTATACTCGACCATAATCGTAGTACGAGCCTCGGCAGCCTCCACATCCTTAATAGACTCTTCTAAGTCGGCCCCAGCTTTTGCCAATTTAACCGCTAGTTCGGATCTCTCTTCGAGAAGAGTTCTTTGAATTTGGTGAGCTGACTCAAGCTCGTCCTGAAGCACATCATTGGCCTCGGCTGCCTCCTCAAACTTTCTCTTGAGCTCGTCACTAATTCGGGCTCAAGCCTGGGCCTTCTGTTCGACCACCCTCAACTTCTCCTTGTCTTTAGCATTTTCGGATTCAAGCAGCCGATGCCTCTCTGCTATCTTCACGGCATCGGCCTTAACCGAATCAAGTTCACTCCGAAGTTGGGAGATGGTGGCCTCGAGTTCCCCGAGCCTCGAAACAAAACGGGCATTGTCTTGGCTAAGGCCGACCTTATCTACTTTCAATTTGTTTTAACCATTTCGGCTAAATCGGCCTTCAAACGAAGATTTTCGGCCTTCACTGCTTTGAGCTCGGGTTGAAGGTTGGAAAAGGCAGCGGCCCGGCTCAATTGATCTTCTTTTTCTTGCAGAAGGTGCTGGAACTTCTCCGTTTCTCGACCCTAAGCATCCAGCTAGCCCTTTAACTTGTGCTGAGCACAGATGAAACCCTCATTGACGAGCACAACACTCTGCAGAAGAAACAAATAAAGTTAATTTGTATAAATCTAGAGTTGAGAATCACATTGGATTATGGAAAAATTGGATGATAAGATTACCCAGTTGTCTGCATGCATGCCCTCATTAATGAGGTACTGTCAGGGGAGTCCGGCCATCTTTCTCTTATCCGAGTCCGAAATGAGAGGCCTCAGATAACTTGCTACTCCCACAGGATGGGATAAAAAGCTGCAATCCTCGGGGACGGTGACCACGGCCGACCTCGTCCTTTTCGGTTTCACGCTAGGGGCCGAAAAGATACCTACTAGACTACCCCTTGCACCCGTTTTAGTGGCCCGTCTAGCTGCCTTCATGGCTCGAGGGATTGGGAGACGGTCGAACCCGATTACTTCCCCGGTTACCGATGGGATATCTGAGAACATGTCGTCTAGGTTATCGGACCTCGGTGTAGGAGTAGGAGAAGCCGGAGCAGCCCCAGCAGCCTCGGTAGAAGCAGGTGCCTCGGATGTTGCAGCTTGGCCACTACCGGGCAGTGGGCTGGTATCCATTGGAGCCTCGGTATTGGGAGCTGACTCTGCTCTTTGTTTGGCCCCAATATTCAAAGATGGCTAGGACCTTCTAGGACTTTGCAAGGGAATCTCTTCGGGTAAAGTGTCACCTGAAATGTCAATGAATTCAATTGACCTTAGATGAGTTGGAAAAAGAAATTCCTCCCCACCTGTGTGTGGAGCTGGAATGGAAGGTCCTTCCTTAGTTGTAGGAAAGGACGGAGTGGCGGTTTCCTTCTCCGAAATAAAGGTGACGTAGGGGCCCTCACCAACCCTTCGAATAAGGACGTCGGGCTCTGATTGAACTAGAAATGCTGGACATTGATGTGATTATGGGCATGGACTGGTTGGCCTCGTGCTATGCTAATGTGGATTGCAGAACGAAAATAGTTCGGTTCCAATTTTCGGGCGAACCAATGCTTGAATGGAAGGGTAACACAGCATCTCCAAGGGGTAGTTTTATTTCCTATCTCAAGGCGAGGACGATGATCTCCAAAGGCTATATTTATCATCTAGTCCGAGTTCATGACACCAAAGCAAAGCCGCCGACTTTTCAATCTGTCCCGGTAGTAAATGAATTTCCGGATGTATTTCCAGATGAACTTCCAGGCCTTCCTCCGGAAAGAGAGATTGACTTTGCTATTGATATGTTACCGGACACCAAGCCTATATCTATTCCTCCTTACTGAATGGCTCCTGCAGAATTGAAAGCGCTAAAGGCAAAACTAAAAGATTTGCTTGAGAAGGGATTCATTAGGCCCAGTTCATCACCATGGGGAGCACCTGTCCTATTTGGGAGAAAGAAATATGGTTCCCTACGGATGTGCATTGATTATAGGCAGCTGAACAAGGTAATGATAAAGAATAAATATCCGCTTCCGAGAATCGATGATTTGTTTAACCAATTACAGGGTGCCAAATGGTTTTCAAAAATCGATCTAAGATCGGGTTATCACCAAGTGAGAGTTAGAGAAGAAGATATTCCTAAAACACATTTTAGAACGAGATATGGCCACTATGAATTTCGGGTGATGTCATTTGGGTTGACTAATGCTCCAGCGGTGTTTATGAATCTGATGAATAATGTATTCAAGCCTCTCTTAGATTTGTTCGTGATCGTATTCATTGATGATATTCTAGTATATTCTCGGACAGAAGCAGAGCATGCAGACCATTTAATTGCCCTTGGATTCTTCGGACTCGTGAATTGTATGCTAAATTTTCAAAATACGAGTTTTGGCTAAATTCTGTGACTTTTCTGGGCCATATTATCTCAGCAGATGGCATTCGAGTAGATGTTCAAAAGATTAAGGCTGGGAAGACTTGGCCAAGGCCTACAACACCTACAGAGGTCCGTAGCTTCTTGGGATTAGCAGGCTATTATAGGAGATTTATGGAAGGATTCTCTTCTATTTTAGCACCATTGACAAAGCTAACTAAGAAATCAGCAAAATTTCAATAGACTGATTCTTGTGAACACAGTTTCCAGGAATTAAAAGATAGATTAACTTCAACCTCAGTCCTGACACTCCCAGAAGGGCCAGATGATTATGTTGTGTATTGTGATGCCTCTGGTATTGGGTTAGGCTGCATGTTGATGCAGCACGGTAAAGTCATTGCCTATGCTTCAAGGCAGTTGCGGAAACATGAGAAGAACTATCCAACTCATGACCTCGAATTGGTTGCGGCTATCCATGCACTAAAGATGTGGAGACACTATTTGTTGGCGTTCATGTTGATATTTATACAGATCACAAAAGTCTCCAATATATTTTCAAACAGAAGGAGTTGAACCTTCGGCAGAGACGGTGGTTGGAACTACTGAAAGACTATGATGTGAGCATTTTATACCACCCCGGAAAGGCGAATGTGGTAGCCGATGCACTTAGCCGCAAATCAATGGGTAGTCTGTGTGAAGTCCCTCCGGAGAAGAAAGAATTAACCCGTGAGCTGCACCAGCTAGCCAGCCTCAGAGTTCGTCTAATTGATTCAGACAATGCAGGAATTGGTATTCACAACCTAGTTGTTTCATCCTTAGATATGGAGGTGAGAGAGCGCCAATATGAAGATCCCCGGTTGAGCCACTATAGAGATACATTCTATGAGAAAGAGAATTCGCCATTTGAAGTTTCTACATATGGAGTCCTTAGGTACCGACACAGGCTATGTATTCCAAATGTTGCCGAACTAAGTCGTCGAATTCTAGAAGAAACTCATTATTCTCGGTATTTTATTCATCTTGGAGCGACAAAGATGTATCACGATCTCAAGCTAATGTATTAGTGGGATGGAATGAAAAAGGACATAGCAGAATTTGTACATCAATGTCCAAATTGTCAACAAGTGAAAACTGTGCATCAAAAGCCAGGAGGATTATTAGAAGCCATGGAAATTCTAACCTGAAAATGGGAAGCGATTAACATGGATTCCATTGTAGGTTTGCCTCTCTCCCGACGAAAGTATGATTCCATATGAGTGATTATGGACAGACTCACAAAATTAGCTTATTTTCTTCCAGTCAGAACCACCTATTCGGTAGAAGATTATGCAAGCTTGTATCTTAAAGAGATTGTGCGACTTCATGGTGTCCTGATATCTATTATCACAGATCGAGGAGCACAATTTACAGTTAAATTCTAAAAGTCTTTCCAAGAAGGTTTGGGTACTTAGGTAAGGCTTAGCACAGCGTTTCATCCACAAATCGATGGGCAAGCCAAATGCATTATTCAGACCTTGGAGGATATGTTACGGGCATGTGTGCTAGATTTCGGTGGTAGTTGGGATGACCACTTGCCTTTTATTGAACTTTCCTACAACAACAGTTTTCACTCAAGCATCCAGATAGCTCCATATGAAGCTTTGTATGGAAGAAAGTACAGATCACCAATTGGGTGATTTGAAGTGGGGAGAAACAATTAATAGGTCCAGAGTTGATCCATCAAGTAGTGGAAATGATCAAGGTTATTCGGGATCGACTATTGACAGCCCAAAGTCGCCAGAAATCTTATGCCGACAACCGTCGGCGAGACTTAGAATTTCAAGTTAATGATTAGGTATTTCTAAAAGTGTCACTGATAAAAGGTGTGAATTTGGCAAGAAGGGAAAACTTAGTCCCCGGTATATTGGGCCTTATAAAATTGTACATAAGGTGGGCCAAGTAGCTTATAAACTGGATTTACCTCCAGAGCTTGAATCAGTCCACCCAGTTTTTCATGTGTCAATGCTCCGCAAATGTGTTGGAGATCCAGCTAGAATTGTGTCAGTTAATGATATTCAAGTTACAGAAAAGTTATCTTATGAAGAGGTCCCTATAGTCATATTAGATCGGCAAGTACGGAAGCTTAGAAATAAAGAGGTAGCCTCGGTTAAGGTCTTGTGGAGAAACAATAACCGAGAGGAAATGACTTGGGAAGCAGAAGAAAAGATGAAGTCCAAGTACCCGCAATTGTTTCCACCCCCAGAAGAATTTTAAGATGAGACGCCATTATCGTAAGGTATGTAATGCCTCTTTTAATGCTTTTGATTGTGTGTGGCCCTATTTTCTTGCCATTGTATTGTAGCCCTGTGATGTGTTGTTATTTTGGGCTATTGTGACAGGATGGTAGTGCCATATCACAGGGAAAACTCTAGCGAAATTTTTGTATAATTCCCGAGGACTTAACATTCGAGGATGAATGTTCTTAAGGGGGGAAGAATGTTACACCTTCTGTTTTGTTGCAAGGAGATTTTGGCTTATTGGTGGTATGTACTTTCGGTTCGTAACCCGCACCAGAGTTTTGGACATGAAATATTTTACCTTGTATGTGTACAGGAGTATAAGTATGCATTATTGACATTACGAGGGAATTAGAAGTAAAACGAATCGAATCGGAGCAAAATGGAGCAGTTCAGAAAAACTGCTGAAACCAGTCAGCGTCGACGGCCCAAAGGATGAATGTCGACACGTCGACGAGCCGTCGTCTGGCACCGTCGATAGGGTTCTGGAATCAGGCATCTCAGGTGACAGTTCGACGGGGCATGTCGACAGACCGTCGACCCGCGGATCTGGAACTTTCCAGCCCTAATTATAAATATAAGATCCTACATTTTTATTCCATTATTCTCCCAAAAATAGATCCTACATCTCTCTAGAACTCTCCAAAACCCTCCCTCTATTTCTATAACAAATCTATACCAAGAAACCAATATCAAAAGCAAAGATTAAGAGATTCATGTACTAGGAAGCCTATTAGGGTTTGTGAAGAGTAAGAATTTCCTTGGTATGCAAGTGGGGGGTTTCATTCTAATGGAGTAGATTGACTCAAGGCTTATTCTTAAGTGATTAAGGTGAGTTTTATATTTATTTCATGTTATTAAGACTATTGAGAGGTTAAAAAACTTGGATTATGGAAGGAAGGAGAATATGGAGTGCAAATATGAAAATAGTAATATTCTTGAATCATGACTCGACTTGAATCATAGTTCTTGATATGTAATGAGTATAATCTTGCCATGAATAGTATTAAAGATGTTGTAGAGGCATTGTATGAGGATGGATACGGTATGGTGCCATAGGTAGGGTTATGAAGGATTTTGATTGGGAATGTTGAGGATTTAATAGTGTCTAGCTTGTGAAGTTATTGATTTAGATACTGTGGGAGTTGTTTATTATGTGGAGGAAGTCATCGAAATAAAGGAGATGTTACCCAATTTTCATTAGCTCTTAGAGTGTTAATTGAGGTCGAAAGCATGTTTCCGGTTTCCTAACCTTAGTACGAATTCTTTTGAATGTAGAATTGTGAGTATTGGAGGAGAGCACTAGTCGGTAAAGCTAGAGCGATGCAAAGTTATGTAAGGCTAGCCCTTCCTTCAAAGGCATGATTCTTATATATATAATGTAACTGCTTTCCGGTAATTCCCATGACCTTCTTACATTCCAAAAGATGAAAGCTAAAGAGTATTAAAAGTTTCCTACGAGATATAGATGAGATATGTTCCACAATAATGAGATGATGCTAGTATGATATTAATGATCTTTACATGATTCCTTGATGCTATTCATTGTTGATTGTCTCACCTTATAGTGGTAGTTCCTTCAATATAGGACATGATGATTATGATTACTCCATAACGGAATCAGGGGTTCTCGACCTTACGTCACCCCGATAGAGTTATAGTTGTCTTTGAGTTCTTATGTATGCTTTATGATAAGTACATGATAATTACGATTACATCGTGCCTAGATGGTCGGGCCTGACACCGCGAAGGCGGCGGCTTATGATTACAACGTGCCTAGATGGCCGGGCTTGACACCGCGAAGGCGGGCGGCTTGAGATAACACCGTACCTAGATGGCCGGACATGACACCACTATGGGCGGCACGTGATAGTTACCCGGACGCGGGTTAACGATAATGGTATTTTTGATGTGTATAACATGTGTTTTCTTGTGAAGGTTAAGCAGGTTATATCTTCGCCTCATGTTTCATGATTTCTTTATTATGCTAGTATTATTCATGCCTTACATACTCAGTACATTTTTCATACTGACGTCCTTTTTTGTTTGGGCGCTATGTTCATGCTCACAGGTAGACAGGGAGGTGGCCCAAATTCCTAGGAGCTACTCAGCAGATTTACAGGAGCACTCCATTATTCCGGAGGTGCCATTTTGATACATTATTTTGTGTATATATATATTTTGGGCATGACGGGGTCCTGTCCCGTCCTTATGTCTAGTACTCTAGTAGAGGCTCGTAGATACGGCTATGTGGGTAGTTGTTGTCTTACGGATATATCCGTGTATATTTTGTAAATCATTTTGTAGCCATGAAGGCTTATGTGTGTGTGTGTGTGTCTATATATATATATATATATATATGAAATGTTACCTTCAAGATTGTGAATGTTTAGGTTGGGTATGTTGATTAGCATAATGAGTGGTGCTCGGTAGTCAGCTCCGGATACCCGTCATGGCCCCCTAGTTGGGTCGTGACAATAAGCCTAGCATTTTGATCAAAATTCTAAAAATTTACTACATTAAATCACTTTTGATAAAGAATATTACATCGATACAGACTTTGGTAATTATAAGTTTTCATTAAAAAATCTGCTCATATTTGTATTTTATTAAACAAAATTTTCCATCTTGTAAGGGTTAATTTTAACTTGGCACTGATATATTAGCTTTCTTAAAGTTTGGATTACTAAAACATGAACACTTTTGAGATAATAAATTTTAATAATTTATTTTTTTTATAACATTAAAAACTAAAAATTAGATTTTTGCATTTTTTGTCTATAACAGACAAATAAGATCTAAATATCATGATATAGGTGTATAATAACCAATTGGTACTAAAATAAAAAATAAAAACCGGAACAAATAATACTGTTACAGAAAGGTTGACCATACTTGTCTAAATATAATTTAGGCCATTAATGCATAAAGCTTAAACTTTTTATTTAACATGTCACTTTCTTTGGAATAAACTATCAGAATTAAACAAACACTTAATTACCATATACAAAACAAGTATGATGTGGTAATATGAGAATATGAATGCCGTGACAATTCTGTTGAAATTAGGAAAGGGATTATGAATCGAGTTCCAGCGTGTCCAAAAATTAGCTTGAAAACATGTCTTACCTAAATCATCTTTGAACTTATCCAAGTAATAGACTAAATTTATTTATATTGAAATTTTCGTCTATGGAAAGGGGATATGGAGGGGCTCTAGTGGGTTACAGAATAAGAATGTCATAATTAATTTGATTTACGTACATGTTCTTCCAAATGGTTTAGCCGGACTACTTAACAGATGTGAATAATAAATAAGTTGAGAAACTAGGACGAAATAGAAACGGGAATGAGGAGAACAGCATATATTAGTAGTATATATTGGTATGTTCTTTGCAATGAAATTGAAAATTCTTTACTCTGTATGTCAAATTGACGTTTAGCAAATTAGCAATAGGGATCTTTTCATATTAAGTAGGACATTGTAACTTAAGAGTAATAACACATCTTTTCAATAGGTATGTGAATATATATACACACCACATACTAGTACCATGAGGTCCGTATCAAGTTCAGGTCAAAACTCAAAATATAAAAATAGTAATTAAATTAACTAAGTATAATGATGTTATGTTTTTCTACTGGATAATTAATTTTATGGAAAGAGCTCAAACATGCCTCGAACTATCAGAAAAGGCTCATACATGCCACTCATTCGCAGCGGACAGGTATGTTCAAATATAGCTTTTCGTAATAGACACATCCTTTAGAAATATGCACTATAGCTATAAACCAAAAACGTATTAATTAATTTCAGACTTAACCACGATGAAAAAGTAACTTTCTTCGTGTTAGCGGAAACGTAAAAGAAAGAACACAAGATTTAACGTGGTTCGGATCAAAATGATCTTACGTCCACCAGAGAACAGTTGCCTTCATATTATTAACAAAGAAAAATTGCCTCTTCTTTTATAGGTAAACAATGATTTGGGCTCCATGTGTGCTACATGGCATTTCAATTCTCTTTCCACATCTTAGCATCCTTTGGCTCCAAGTAATGCATACTTTGGCTCCAAGTAATTAAGCATTGTAATGCATACTTTGGCTCCAAGTAATTGAGCATCCTTTGGCTCCAAGTAATAGAAAATCATCCAACTAAAATTAGCACATGAGTTTTTCTATCACATAACAAAAAAACAACTCTTTCAATCTCCACCTTGGTTTGTGTTCCGAGCATGCGTATGAACAACTCTGGAAAACATTTCTAAGCTTACTGGGCAACCTCATTGTAAGAAACAAGAAGAATCAAACCATTGTTGAACATCCACCTCCACCTAACAATTGTTCCCTTTGGAGTTGCATCGGTTGATGCGTACTCCTGCCAAGTCCTTGCAATGTGAAAACTTAGCAAGTGGGATTATCTTGGTCTACATGTCTACAACGTTATTGTTTGTGATAACCTTCACGAACTTGATAGTTCCCTCTTCAAAAAAATTTAGAATAAAATGTAATCTAACATCGATGTGTTTAGTGCGCTTATGAAACCTCTGATTTTTAATCAAATGAATAGCACTCTAACTATCACATCTAAGAGTTGATTCCTGCTAAATCAAACTCAATTCTGCCACCAAAACTTGTCAACGAGATAGCTTCTTTCATCGCCTCTACTGCTATCATGTATTTTGCTTCTGTCGTAGACAAAGCGACAATCGACTGCAGAGTCTATTTCCAACTAACTGCACTGCCAACAAGAGTAAAGATGTATCTAGTTGTGGACCTCCTTCTATCAAGATCCCCCCTGCATAGTTAGAATACATATAACCGAGAATTGAAATACCTTCATTATTTTTTCGAAAGGTCAGACCAACATCAAAAGCTCCCTTGAGATATCTCAATATCCACTTAACAGCTTCCCAATGCCTCTTTCCTGGGTTGGACATGTGTCTGCTTACTACACTTATAGATTGAGCAATATCTGGACGTGTGCATACCATAGCATACATAACTCGACCAACTGCGCTGGCATAAGGAACCATTGACATATGCTCCACCTCATCCTCGGACTGAGGCATTTGTAACTCTGAAAGTTTAACATGAGGAGCTAACAGTGTACTTACAGGCTTGCACGTATGCATATTGTATCTCTAGACATCCCTTTCGATGTACCTCTTCTGAGAAAGATGTACAACATCGTCTTTTCTTGAAATCTCCATACCAAGGATTTTCTTTGCAGCTCCCAAATCCTTCATATCAAATTCCTTACTCAACAGTTTCTTCAAAGCATTTATCTCTGTAATGTTGTTAGCAGCAATAAGCATATCATCAACATACAATATTAAATAAATCATTGAGTTACCAGACATCTTCTTGTGATACACACAGCTATTAAATGCACTCCTTGAGAATTCAGTGTAGTCATGAATGCATCAAACCTCTTGTACTACTGTCTAGTGGATTGCTTCAAACCATATAAAGACTTCTTCAGTTGGCATACATGATCTTCTTTTCCCTCAGCTAAGAAACCTTCAGGCTGATCCATATAGATTGTCTCTTCTAGATCATCATGTAAGAAAGCATTTTGACATCAAGCTGTTGAAGCTTCAAGTCAAATTGTGCAACCAACGCTAGTAGCATGCTAGTTGAGCTATGCTTCACGAATTAAGAGAAAATCTCATTATAGTCAATTCCCTCCTTCTGACTAAAACCTTTTGCAACCAATCTCGCATTGACCTAGCATCTTCCACTTCAAGAATTCCCTTTTTCTTTCTGGAGACTCATTTGCATCCAACTGTTCTCTTCCCCTTTTTCCTTTTCACTAAGACCCTTGTCTGATTCTTGTGAAGAGACTCCATCTCTTCGGTCATGATTAACCGACATTATGCAGCATCCTTTCAAGAAGTTTCTTTAACATACGAGGAGGGCTCCAGATCCTTAATCTCTTCTTCTGCAGCTACGAACACATATGCAATCAGGTTTGCTTGATCTATAAAGCATTCCGGTCTTCGTATTTGCCCCTTTTCCCTTCCCTTCGCAATTGTGTATAGTTCATTGACAGCAAGTTCTTCAAGACCTACATCTTTTGACTCATCTTTAACCTGAGTCTCTTGATTTTTTTCCTTGGTAAGCTCCACCAGAAGCTCTACTTGCTCGTTGTTCTCGTTTCCTGAAAACTCTATGAAAACTTTACGAGGATCAAGTATAGAGGATTCATCAAAGGTAACATCTCTACGAACTATAAATTTGAGTAAAGACAAACACCAAAGTTTGTACCCTTTTACACCATCCACATACCTACGAATACGACCTTCTTGGTCCTTGGTCCAAGCTTTCCTTCATTAACATGATAATAAGTTGGACAAGACTCTTAAGTATGAATTGTTAGAGGGTTGACCTGATCATACCTCATTCAGAGTCTTAAAGTCAATCGCCAATGCTAGAGATCGATTAACAATATGAGCAGCAGTATGAACTGCTTCAGCCCAAAATACTTTAGACATTTTGGCTTGTAGGAGCATACAACTAGCCTTTTCAAGAAGAGTTTTATTCATCATCTCGGCAACTCCATTTTGACGTGGGGTGTTTCTAACAGTCCTATGTCTTGAGATTCCATGAACCTTGTAGAAATCATTAAACTCTTCACTGCAAGACTCCAAGCTATTTTCTGTGCGAAGATACTTATTTTCCACTCCATTTGATTCTCAACCAAAATCTTCTACTCTTTAAATGCTTCAAAATCCTCACTTTTCTCCTTCAAAAAATGCTCCCAAACCTTTCGTGCGAAATCATCAATAAAAGTGAGAAGATACCATCTTCTTTCTGCCCTTCGATGGAAGTTTAGAGGGACCCCATAAATCTAAATGGATGTAGTCTAGCACCCCTCCTATCTTGTGTTTGCCAGTGCTGAAGCTGACCTTTTTCTGCTTTCCTAGAAGGCAGTGCTTACAAAATTCAAGTGTACTGATCCTCTCACCTTTCAAAAGGTTACGGTTGCTCAACATCTCCAGTCCACGTGCACTCATATGACCTAATCTCATGTGCCATAATCTTTCCTTGTCATCATTAGATAACTACACTATAGATGCATTTGCAGAGCCAACAATGGTGCTTCCTGCCAATATGTAAAGGCCATCCTCCAGGTTGCCTTTCAGTATGACTAAAGAACCTTTAGTCACCTTCATAGTTCCTCCTTCGCTCATATACTTGTAGCCTTGTTCATTCAGAGTACCCAGGGAGATCAAATTCTTCTTCAGATCAGGAACATGACGGACTTGTGTAACAGTCCTCATGGCTCTATCATGGCAGCGAACCCGAACTGAGCCAATGACAATTATTACACAGGTTGCATTATTTTCCATTACTACGGTTCCTCCACTTTTCTCGTAGTTGCTAAACCAGACTCTTCGGAACGTCATATGCAGAGTACAATTAGAGTCTAACACTCATTTATTTCCATAACTTCCATTATTGCATGATGTTGTAAGTACATAATCACTATCATAATCATGTACCTATTCAACTATGGATGCACTCGCCTTTTTCTTGGACTTTGACGTTGGACAATCTCATTCAAAGTGCATTTTTCTTGTTCACATGAGACTTTGATCTGTGCTTTGATTTACTCCTTCCCTGTTGGCTAGTTCGGCCTCTCACAAAGAGCTCACTTTTCTGATCATCTCTGTCTTCTTCAAGATGCCTCCCCACATCACTAGATTTAAGTGCTTGCCGCACTTTCTCAATGTTTATAGGCTCATTGCTATACATCATTGAATTCTTGATATCATGATATCCTGAAGTCAATGAAATAGCAAAGCATATGCTCCTCGTCCTTTTTAATTCCTGCAAGCTATAAGTCTATGACAAGTTTATTGAACGCGTCTAAATGATCTTGTAACAAAGTACCTGACCCCATTTTAAGTGTCTGAAGACACCATTGTAACAACATCCTTGTTGTCACCGATCGGTCCTGGTAAAGCCCTTGTAGCTTGTCCCATAACTATTTGGCCATCTCATCGGTATTTGTACTCACTTTACAGATCACGTTAGGTGCAAGGGACAGTTGGATTACACTTAATGCATCCCCTTCAATCTTCTCCTTGTCGGAAGCCGATGTATCATCGGGACATTTTCCGTCAATAGCGTGGATTGAACCTCTCCTCCCAGTAACGCCATCATCTGGATCTTCTAGATATTGAAGTTGTTGCGCCTACTAAATCTATCGATTTCAAACTTCATGGAACTCATATTTTCTTGTTCTTCCTCCTAGGATCTTCAAAGATTCTTAAAGCTCTGATACCAATTGTTAGCGGAAACGTAAAAGAAAGAACACAAGATTTAACATCGTTCGGATCAAAATGATCCTACGTCCACTAGAAAACAGTTGTCTTTATATTATTAGCAAAGAAAAATTGCCTCTTCTTTTATAGGCAAATACTTGGGCTCCAAGTGTGCTACATGAACATTTCAATTCTCCTCCACATCTTAGCATCCTTTGGCTCTAAGTAATGCATCCTTTGGCTCCAAGTATCCTTTGGCTCTAAGTAATGCATCCTTTGGCTCCAAGTATCCTTTGACTCCAAGTAATCGAGCATCCTTTGGCTCCCAGTAATAGAAAATCATCCAAATAATTTTTCTATCACATAACAAAAAAACAACTCTTTCCCTTCTCTCTCTGAAAAAAGTAACTTATTTGTCTCTCCAAAATTCATTCTCTCTCCCGTGTACTCTCAACACTAACTATTCCAACACATGTTTGACCTTTTTCTCCTTTTTCCTTTGCTGTACATTTCTTTTTATCGATTTCACACTTGAATAATCTTGTAATTTGTTGTTTTGTCTTTGTCTCGTTAAACTTTTAAATTTTTTATAGCATGGTGCAGGAGATTCCAATTTGATAAAAAGGCCTCTAGAGAGAACCAGCAAAATAAAAAAGAGGCAACTTTGTGTAAGAATTTTAGTTTGCAATATGTATTGAAGATTAACGGTGCAATGAATCCCAATTTAACGGTGGTGTGGTGTATTATTCTTGTATTTTTTTTTTTTTTGCCTACGGTTTTTACTACTATCTGTTGTTTCTTGTACTTTGATTATCATACTATTATATGGTAGTTACTGCTTCTTTGTTTTTTTCAAACGGCTTTTTCATGCTTTTTACAGTGTTTTTTTTTTCATGTCTTTTATCTACTACTTTGAACTGCTTGTCCTTGTGCCGAGGGTCTACGGAAACAGTCTCTCCACATCCCAAGGTAGAAATAAGGTCTGCGTACATTTTATCCTCCCCGGACCTCACTATATGCGATTTCATTGGGTATGTTGTTGTTAACGGTAGTGTGGGGTGGGTGATGGTATGAGGTACGTGTCGGTGAAGATGAAGTGCGTTCGAGGGTGGTGATTGGGTGGGGTTGGGATTTGGTTAGGGGGTTGGTGTAGTATGGGGTGGTGGGGTTGGGGGTGGGGTTTGTGGGGCTTGGATGGGTATTTTTCAAAAAAATGTTTTCTACCAACCAACCGAACATGAGAAAATAAGTAAGGAATTCACTTATTTTTCACTACCCAACTGAACATGAGAAAATAAGTATAAATTCACTTATTTTCCAACACCACATTTTCCCGGAAAACATTTTCCTCCTTACCGAACGCACCCTAAGATGCAAAAGGTTCTCCTACGAATATGTTCACTCTTCCAAACCATAATTCCCAGAACAAATTTCAAAATTAGAATCAAGTGTAGTGCATAGTTACTTCGACATGATTAGTAATGGGTTTTGGAGCCTCAAATTATTAAAACCCTCAAGGCCGGCCAACTAAAGAGCTAATCTTTGTTTATGAATGGAAGTTACAAAAGCCTCATTAATTTATTTATTTTATAACAGAGATAACCAATTGTAAATGTATTCAGTATAGTTATACAAATCAGAAGAAAATTGTACAATTGGGTTTTATTATCCGGTCGATGACTGGACGATAGTAATCTTGAAGTCAAAAAGGCAAATTTGGTCGTTACAAGTCATCATTTAATATAGGCTATTTCGTTGAATAAGGTAGATTTCCAATTTAAATATAGTTTAAACAAAAAATATTTAAGTTGCCAACTTAAAGAGATCTATAGTAGTATCAAGTGTGTCCAACAAATAGACCCAAAAAGACGAATTGGGGTTTTCTAACGGGACGTGCAAATCAAATCCCACATACATTCAAATTGATGGAATACAAGCATAAACAGTGGAAGTAAATAGCCAGAATTGAACTTGCATGTAATATAGGCAACACATAATCACAGATTTTAATCAAACATAAAATCGATACTTATATCTTGAAGCGTGACAGCGATCGAATCTTCAAGATTGAGTGAGTATCGTCCACACGATCGTCTTCCAGTTCCACAGATTGCAGTCTTCTACTATGTAACCTAACTAGCCTTCAGACAGAGAATACTCGTGTGGGCAAGTATTACGGCTGAGAAAAAGTTGTCCCTCTTAGAGCTGAATAGTATTCTATTTATAATCACGTCTTAGGGTGTAAACCCTAGACGTGTAGACTACTTTTCCTCCAAGAAACTTATTTTCCAAGTCCGTCAATTAATTAGGCATAGCAGGACCATAGAATAAATAACGAGGCTTCCAATCGTGGTTAATATGAAATATGAATGAATTAATCCTACGACAATAGATTACAGATTATTCCATTAAAAAACTATAATTGCACTCCTCAGTTTAATTTCGAAATCTTTCAATAAATCTTATTTAACTCCTCATGTAAAGATTACTAATTAAATCCTTTATACATCCGCTTAACTTATTTCATGTGACGGATACAAAATTCACCTGTAGGGTTTTCACATGAGACTTATAAGCATCCTTTAAGGAGTATCATCAATCTCTAAGTCAAGACATGGATTCTATCAACTAATTATTATTTCACAAATGTATTTTGTCATTATCCAATTTATCAGGAATATATTGACTCGCAATTGAGTCGCACCTTTTAATAAATCAAAATAATGAAAAAATCACATTTATCATAATAATCATATCAACATTAAGAGTATAAGTACATTTAATGAGCTCGAGAGGTTGTTTTATATATTCAGTACAAAAACGCTTATCTCTACTTGGTCCATTCAATAAACACAAAATGTACTAACACAAGAAGTCAGAACTATACCGTTCCTATAATGAAGATAATTATATTTAATTTTGTGCTACAATCATATCGATAGCTTTGTTCAATTTCTATCTTGGATTGTAAACATAAAACTTTATATTTATAAAAACCGATGATTTAATCTTCCGTGTATAAGATAAACTATATACACTAAATCATCTACTATATAAGTAAAGGACACACATACTAGTACATGATCTATTTAACTCTTTATTAAAATTGAATAAATAATTATTCTATAATAAATACTATATCCAAGCACATGATTAATAGTATATATCCCAATACAAATATCTTTATAACAACGTCGGTTGTACAGTTTTTTTTTTTTTTTTTTTTGTGTTGTAGCAAAATATTGTTATAAAGAACATATATATGTAACATAACATGATAAAAATTTGTCCCAAAAAAAAAAAAAATCTAACCGTTATAATAAAATTTTGTTACAGAGGATGACCATTATAAAGAGGTCTACTATACTTGAAAACAAGGATTCATAGTTCCATGACAATTGACAGGTTATTTTGGAATTTCGAATTTCATCAGTAGGATTTTAATAAGATACTAGTAATTATTTTTAAAGACAATGCCAAAATTAATCCATAAAAGTTATTTATACCATTTAAGTGGTAGATATAAAGACGTTTGATCCTCGGTCATGTGGTCCTCTTATCTTTAATCACGTTCCAAATGAATTCAGCTGACAAAAAGAAAAAGACTTATCTAAAATGGGAAGAGGGCCAAAAATGTGCCTAGTATATTGAATTTTAGCTAAAAAATACTATCCTTCCACTTATTGGACTAAAGGTGCTCTTAAGTTATTTTTTTTTAAAAAAAATATCCCTAAAACTAACGGTTAACTAGATGAGCTTTATAAAAGCCACATGACAGTGTGTAAATTGGTCAAGGATTCCAGGTATAAACCCAATGTGAAATAAATTACACAACTCATATATATCACATTTTTGCCAGTTTTCTACCTGAACTATCTAATATTTGTGTTTCCTACCTGCACAATTACGAACTATTTATTAAAAAACACCTCGAAACTGACTAGACCAAGTGTTTGAATACAATCGCCAAAAGGCGCGTGACAACTTAATTTGTCCGTAATTTCGTCCTCATGGCAGCTGACACATTAAGGGGGTGTGTTTTGATATATAGTTGGTGAGAGTTCAGGTAGAAAATGCAAACACTTGATAGTTCAAATAGAAAACTCACAAAACAATAATAATTCATGTGTGCTTTTTACCATTATCTCTTAATTTTTTCTTTAAAAAAAATAATTCAATTAATTCCTTAAGTTATCTACGTGGAGTGCCATTTGGCACAATTTTAAAGAAAAAAAGGGAGTGTACATCAGGCACCACCATCAGATACTAGTCGAGGTGTTCTTTGATAAATAGTTGGTGATAGTTCAGTTAGGAAATGCAAACACCTGATAGTTCAAGTAGGAAACTTGCAAAAAAAGTGATACTTCAATTCTCTCTCTCTCTCTCTCTCTCTCTCTCTCTCTCTCTCTCTCTCTCTCTCTCTCTCTCTCTCAGGTTGATTCGCGCTATACACAACTGGAAGAACCCACTTAGAAAACCTTTCAAAAGTGTGGCCCACACGCGGCCAGGTGGGAAGGGTCAGGGGTCGGCCGCCCTTAGAATCGAATTCTAAACCGGCGTGGTGCTGCTGGATGCTTCTGATTAATAGAACACGAAGAGGAGTCAGCCGAAAAGAAAGACCACCAAAAGTAACGACCACCAAGATAGGCATAGTAATTAGATCTTTTGATCACCCATTTTTTGAAAACCATTTATGGGGGCTTCCGTCTTATACACGGAAGATTGGAAATATATACTACTACAATTTTTTACACAATTATTCTTGTATACACACTGTTAACCGATTATCAAGGGTCATGGCGGATGAACATGATCCCCATTTAGAAACGAATCTAAAATTAAAATTTTATGAATTCAACCTGTAAGATTTTTAGTGTTGAATCTATTAAATTTTTAAAATTATAAATTCAGATCTAAAATTTGTTGGAATATTATACATATGAATTATACCCTCCGACTGCCTCATCGAAAAGTATTGTGTTCAGACAAATCTGGTGTAAATTGCATTTCTGCCTCTTTCCTTAATCAGAGGTCTAAGGTTCGAGGGTTTAAAATAAAAAATAATTATACTAAAAGCACGTCCTCTTTAATAGTATTCTCTCCATCCCAATTTATATGACACATTTTTCTTTTTAGTCTATCCCAAAAAGAATGTCACATTAGATTCAGACACAACTTAACATATATGAGATGATTTACGGCCAAACAATTATCTAAACCTTGTTTTAGAGCACAAATTTCAAAAGTTTAATGACCCATATCAGTTTTGTCTTAACCATGATTACTTTGGTATCTCACTTACTCCTTTTTAATTTCTTCTTCACCTTCCAAAACCCTAAAATTCTCGGCAACATTTTTTTTCTTGGCTTATTTTTTTTGAGATCTCTTCCACCTTTCCCTTTAATTTCCACAACAGAATTGAAGTTGGTAACATATCCAAACTCTGCTTAAATGGAGGAAGTAAGAAAGGATATAAGCAGAATTAGGTATGAGGAACAGAAAAGAAAAGAATAATACTACTACTATGTAAAAAGAATATTTAGTCTTCTTGATTTAACTCAGACCTGCAGTACTACAACTGAAAGAGAGCTACAAGGTCCTGGACTGCAAACATTTTTAATTGCACCCGCTTCTTGATTCACTTGTTTTCTTCACCCAACAAATATTAAATAAAATTTCATTTTGAAACAAGACGGATGACTTCAAATTCAGTTTAAATTAAAAGTTTGTTACATAGATTTCAAATCCTTAATTAATGTTTCAAGTACTACTAAGGAGAAGGAGAGGATAAGAGGATGATCATGCATGTGGGTGAGAATCTAGTTTTTGAAGAGGGAGGAAGGATAAAAGAGAAATAACTTAACCATGGTTAAGGCCAAACAGATCTGGGTCATTAACATTTTAATGAGACAGGTGTTAAAAATCTGTGTCTCCACTGGACGAAAATGGAGAGAACGTTACTGGAGAGGAGCCAAGTCTCACAACTAAATGTATGCTCCCTTCGTCACGTTTGACTAATTTTTACTTGTCACGTTTGGATCATCGGAAGCAATCTAACTAATCTTTGAAGTTAAATTAAATTAAATTAATTTAATATTTTAAAACTAAAATTTAGATGTTCGGGAACTGTACGAAAAATAGTACAAGTTACAATTCTTCTCATATTAATATAATGAAAAAATACATCTTAGTAGGCGTTTGTCCATGAAAACTATATATTTTTTCACTTTATTTAGAATTTTGAAGTTGGAGTTGGAGTTGAAGTTGAAGATGGAGTTGTATTTGGTTATAGTTTTTGCAAAGAATTTTTCGTTGTTTTAATATATTGAAAGTGAAAAAAGGTGAAATAGAGTTTTAAGTGTTTTTCAAATTCCAAATACTACAAGGTGTATTTGAAATTTTCATGATCAAACGCTGATTTTCAAATAAAGTGAAAAAAAATCCGGAAAAAAGTGAAAAGTTTTTTTCATGGCCAAACGGGTCCTTAAAATGTTGGTCAAAGTTTACGGAGTTTAACTCTCGAGAAACGAAACGTGACAAGTAAATGTGGACTGGGGAATTTAACAAATTCATGTGCAGCCGCGCGCGAAGCTAAAGAGAACTTGAGTTAAACAAACAGCTTCAATTACTCCAGCTTTCATTTACTCCTATTAGATACTTAATTAGCTTAATCACGTTTATAGTTTACTAAAAATATGATAAAAACTGCAGCTTGAAGAAACCAACAACTTTTTGTATCCTTTGTAATTACTCTCTACGCTTTCAAAAACTCTTTACACGTTCAAACTTTCTAAATTTGCTAAATATCTCTATCTCTACATGCACTTTCCCGACGAGACGAAATGTGTAATCTCCTGTCTCTGTTATTGCTCCTCTTCTCCTTCACAATAGTTGCAGCTCAAACATCTAACAATGCAACCACTAAATGGCTCACACTAAACGGTAACTTCATTTGCTTTTCCACATTACTTAACTCCGTTGCTTACTTACCAAATTTGGAAAGTTTCACTTAAGATGCTAGTTACTACGTGGGTGATGAAAGAAGCCTAATAATGGCTGCATGTAATCAAGAGCTAATCAAGTTAATAATTTTTTGCTAATTATTGACCTTCTCTTTCTGTTGCTAATTTCGGTTCTGCAAATTAATTACTAAGTATTATAAATTATATTTAAGACATTTTTTTCTGAAGAAGCGTGTCCCTTTGTGTTTATAAGAACAGCAAGAACATAATATAGTTCTCTCTTCTATTCTCTCCGGCAATGTTGAATCTCCGGTCTCCCATAAGCTTATTATGCGGCCGTGATATACAGACAACTTAAGTGAGACCGCGTAATTAAACAACAGCTTCCCATTACTACAAACTTTCATTAACTCCATTACTTTGCTTAATCGCGTTTATAGTTACAACGCCACCTTGAAAAAACATACAGCTAGCTTTTGCAGCCTCTCTACACTTCAAAAAAATTGTAAATTGCTAAAGTTTCTCTCTTCTTCATCCAAATATAGTAGTTCACATTCTTGCTGAAAATGTTGAATCTCCGATCTATCTCATGCTTATTATTGTTCCTCTATTTCTCCATCACAGTAGTCCAAAAATGCAACAAATAAATGGCTAACACTAAGGAGACGTTTGGATATGATTTGAAATCACGAGATGAAATCATGTTTGGACATGCAATTTGGATTTCTGAAGTTGTAATGTAGCTACTCTTTAATATAATCCTCTAACATGATTGATAAGAGTAACTTTGTTATAAATATACTATCAATTTGTAGATCTTTTAATTTTTTATATAAATGACTGGTAAACATGATTGGTAAATATATCTACTAACTTATGGATTTGTTTTACAAAGTATAAACTTATGAGTCAACTTTTACATTAGAAAATTTGAAATCACGATTTGAAACCCCAAATCATGCCTTTTTGGATGATTTGGGATTTCATCTCATGACATGATATTGCATGTCCAAACGCCTACTAAATGGTAACTTAATTCTTTTACTTAACTACGTTGCTTACTTTCCTGAACCTGTGAGTTTAATTTTCTTCCAACTTTGAGTCAGCTGAGGAATTAAAAATTTAGATTTATATTCAGGAAACTGAGAATTCTTGAAATTATACCCCGAAGTTTTCTTTAATAGTCTAGACTTTTTCACCAATTTTTTCTGTCATGATAGTTGATATAGATGCAAAGAAGTTAGATGAGTTATTCATAGTAATGAAGAGCTAAAGAAGTTAACAAATTTTTGCTAATTGGACTTCTCTTTCTGTTGGGATTTGTATTTACGATCATCGTTCTTAATGAAACTAAGAAACTTTCCTTTCGTTGACAACTGAACACAGCCTTTTGGTAGAATTTCAAGCCCAATGCTTCTTCACCCCCCACCCTACAAATAACATACCCAATGTAACCCCATAAGTGAAGTCTTGGGAGGGCAAAAAAAAAAAAAAAAAAAAAAAAGAGAGATGCATCATAAAAAAAACCCCATATGTTTCATAGTCATTATAGTGTATTTATTTCTGCTTTGAAGGAGATGCACCATTAGTCGTAGCCCGTGGTGGATTTTCTGGACTGTTTCTTGATTCAAGTTATGATGCCTATATGGCGGCAGTGAATACTAGCTTGTTCAATGTGATTATTTGGTGTGATGTTCAGCTCACAAAAGATGCGGTCGGCATCTGTTTTCCTGACTTGAATCTTGCCAATGCTTCTGACATTGATGTTTACTTAGTGAAAAAGGATATTTATATGGACTCATATTGGTCTGTAGCTTTCTATTTCAATGATCTGGGGCCTGTCAGCTGTAAGTTCAATAACTTATGGGATTTGGTTGTGTCCTTCACATATCATATTGTGCATGAGTGTAGGTGCAAGAATCTGGAATCAATATCCAAGAATAGCAATTTTCGCTGAAATATCCCTTCCTATGGTTTATATAATATAAACAATTAATTGCAGGGGCTTTGACTCACTTAGTGTCTTAAAGGGCGATCAGATTCTTCTTTCTTCCCTTTTTCTGCTCTAAATAATTTTGGCTTCTGCCATGTTTGGATTTTTTTTCTCTTTTCTGAAATGACATGTCGTCTCCGTGTGTGTATTTATTTGCGCGCCATTGGTAGTGTGCAACTCCTTGACGAACTGCAAAAGAAAGTAGTCCCGTTTCTAAAGTTGATTCTTTCGGTGAAGTGTGAATTGGCATAGTTATATTCGAGGAATTTTATGCTAGTATTCATAGTTTTTAATCCAATTCAAAATAAAACCTTTCTTTCCATAAGTAATTTGAAGTAAAACATTTTATTCTTCTCACGATTTTTATGTTTAAATCTATGACAGCCAGTAATGGTGTCTGATAACTCAACTTTAAGACAAATACCTACTGTAAAATGTTAAAATTGTTATGGAAACTTATGTTGCTGATATAATCTAGAGAACCATAGCCTTGTTAGGGATGCCGAACCTATTGCTTTGCTTGTATCAATTACTTCCGGTGACTGAAGTTTCTGCACAAAACATTACTTTTGTTTTCTCGGACAGTGAGGCAAGGGATTTCTAGACGAACTACAAGATTTGATGGAAGACAGCAGAAAATTCTTATGGTCCAGGATGTGCAAAGACGACTCCAACCTCTAGGATTATGGTTGAACATCCAGGTACTTATTCGGTTTGCGAAACGTTTCCACTTGTAAGGATATAGTTGTCTGGTTTAAATTTATTTCAGTTTCTTTTCATCCAAAGTTATCATTTGATGTGTTGTTGCAACATATTGCTGTATATCATTGGATCTTGTTTAAATGGTGCCTTGAGTTTGTATCGGTACTTCTTTTATTGATCCTTTGTTTTGCGAATCCTTTTTGCAGAATGACACCTTCTTCAGACAGCATCATCGGAATATGAGTAATTTTATTATATCCCTGTCCAGGGATCTTCTCGTCAACTATATTTCATCACCTGAGGTGAATTTCCTCAGAAGTATTGTGCCAAAATTCGATCCACGAGTTACAAAACTCGTTTTCCAGTTTCTCGGACAGGATGATGTTGAGCCTTCAACAAATCAAACATATGGTTCCTTATTGAAGAACCTCGGATTTATCAAAGCCTTTGCCTCTGAAATTCTTGTTCCCAAATCTTATATCTGGCCAGTGGACAACTCATTCTACTTACAACCACATACGTCGCTAGTCTTAGATGCTCATAAAGAAGGTCTTCAGATTTTTGCATCGGAATTCGCAAATGATGTACATTTTGCTTACAATTACAGCTATGATCCCGTAGCTGAGTATTTGTCCTTTGTTGACAATGGCAACTTCTCTGTGGATGGAGTACTGTCTGACTTCCCAGTAACTCCATCGGCGACAATAGGTAACCACTCTACAACTGATGAATAACAGAATCTAATGTAAGCTTTTATTGTTGCTTTCTTATTTTTAGTTGCTCATTCTAGTACTTTCATGACTGCGAACACTGATGACTTGTTGAAGATATCTTCAATTTAGTGCAGTCTCAGAATTTCATGCATTTTTCAACAATTATTTCCTGTTTTTTGTCAATGTCTTATTGTGCACATGGTGCAAAGTAAATCTAGGTAACTCCAAAGTTTCTGGAGGCTGAAATTGTGCTGGTTTACAAGGCCTGCGTAGTTAGTGGAAGTGCAGTCAGGGGCGCTCTGGACTTTGAAAATGGATATGCTAATCATAGAGGAACAGACAACATAAATGTTTGTACACATATGTGAAATATACAGAGTCAAATTCATAAGAGTGGGTGTCCACTATTATAAAGTCCAATAACTGGTCTTGAGGTGATAAGCTTATCCTCCTGAGTTTGAGTATAAAAACAGACATGAAGATAAATTGATCACTGATAGTACTATCAAAGAGGAGACCTTGGACACACTAGATTTGTGAATACGGTGGCAGGTGAAGGTGATCGCAGTTGCCTCCATAATATCATAGATTTGGATATCTGACAGGACCTTTTTTTTCATTTCATATTGAGTTAGTCTCGAAGCTCTGTGCTATTTTTCTTTCTACCGTGATACTCATCATTATTCTTATACTTTTTGTACTATTGCAGATTGCTTCACTCATTTGGATAAGAATGATAAACCTCAAGGTAAGCTACTAATATACACTATTATTTTTGTTAGACCAGTGAATATTGCACACTAGATGGCTTTTTTTACACAAAATATGAAATTGCAAACCAACTGCAAAACTTTGGAGCTAGTACTGTACTCAAGGTTGAAATAGACTGAAAAAGGTTTGATTCGTAAAATTTAGAGTTTGCGATCAATTCTCTTGTCATATTAAATGAGCTTATCTAGGTGGAGCTTCATTTCAAATTACAATCCCCGAGAGACTGTTCTGAGAAAGAGTAAGCAAAGAATTAGAGAATTATATTGTCTTGGAGATACTTTAACTTTTCAAGAGAACATAACTGTAACATTTCATTGAGTCATGTGAAGCCAAGCTAGCACTTCAATTGAGCTTGGTGCAACGACGTGACCATGCTCGTATCGTGAGTTGGGTTCAGTTGCTCTTCTGTAGATAAGACAAAGTTTTGAGTCACATCAAGATTCTCTTATTAATAGGTCCCTCTACTGATTTAGTTTTCCTACTGTGCATTTAGTGTTTTCATTACAGTTTGTACAAGACATTATATCTCACTCTTTCCCGGTTTCTTGTTTTGGCCTACAGCAAAGATTCTGATTATCACATCTGAAGGAGCAAGTGGAGACTACCCGGGTTGCACCAACTTGGCATATACAAAGGCTGCTATGGATGGTGCAGATGTTCTCGACTGTCCTGTTCAAATGACAAAGGATGGAATACCCTTCTGCCTGGGTTCTATCAATTTGATTGATAAGACTACGATTTTTGAATCGTCATTCGGCAATATTGTTGATAGTGTCCCAGAGCTTAACATAAGTCTTGGAATAGTCACCGTTAAGCTTACTTGGGATGAGATTAAGAGCCTGAAACGTAAGTTGAACCAACTTTCCTTTATTTTATCTTACAGCTTTTCAAAGTAAACAACTACTGCCTTCAAGTTTCCGGGGGAGATAGTATGTTTAAAGACAATAGTTGTTGATGCTTCTTCGAGTTAATGGGTTGAATAATGTAGGTGTACATTTTTGGATATCTGTCTGTTAATTAATTTAGTGACAGGGTATTCTGTCCTCTTACATTTACAAGGTTAACTGCTAGTTAATGTTAACCATCAAATTGTTCTGTAATTGTATTGT
Organism: Lycium barbarum; assembly: GCF_019175385.1. NCBI lineage: Eukaryota > Viridiplantae > Streptophyta > Magnoliopsida > Solanales > Solanaceae > Lycium > Lycium barbarum. The sequence goes on along the minus strand of NC_083340.1, from coordinate 120,260,353 downwards.
ACAACAACACTAACACCTCAATCCCAAATAAGTTAGGTCAGCGATATGAATCCTCACTTACCATGTATCTCCAACATTACTCATCTGTACCAGACTACAAAAGTATTAAATTATATCAATGTGCGCAAGAGTGAGTTTCTGGTCTCACTCTTAACTATAATATTTTTTTATCTTTTGGATTGTAACACCCCCAGCCCCTTATATGTGAAGGTTTCAGATAATTAATTTGATCTCTAGATGCCAAAGCTTTAATGACATATTTAACAAGTTAACATGCTCTAATTTCTTGTAGCGGTAATATCAAACCCATGGTCAGAGGTTGGATTGGACCGAAATCCAAAAGCTAGTAATGAAGGAAACTTTGTGTCGTTGGTGGATTTCTTGTCATATGCAACAAATGCCATGACCGTATCCGGTGTCATGATCAGCATAGAGGTGAGTTTATTTATTGCCGGTTCTGTTGACATTGTTAATTCCAACAACATTATGTATCAGCAAATATTAAGTCAATATTATACCTAAATGCTAATATCCGTTCTCAGTAGCTTTACTCGACGTGACTTAAATTTTGAGAGTTTGAAAAAAGGCATAATATTCCATATGAGCAAAGAAAATCCCAAGAGGCTTTTGGAATATGGATGTAACGATTTTTAACTTCAGTTGTTGACATTACAGGTTTCCCCTTAATAGAATAAATCCTTTTTTCTCTTGTGGTTTGTGTTTTGCACTCAATTGGCACTAATGGCTGGAAAAAGAATGCCTTGAGATGGAAAATTCCTAAACGAAAATGACAAAGTATTTCTATTAATTTAAGAATAAAGTCGTCCCTTGAAGATGCAATACTCATTACTATTTATTTTTATATGATGACTCCTTATGTTGGGGATTGCTTGTGGGTATGGGAGTAGATGTGGATACAACTTTCAGGGCATAGCAAGAGGAGGGAAGGCCTATCATTTATCATCTGTTTACTGCATGAGGCTAATAAATAAACCTGTAAAATATTCAAATGTTGTCGAAATAAACGACATTTTTTCTCAGTTTGTTCAGTTTGTTTTAAGAAGCAACTTTTAGTGCCAGAAGGAAGCAACATAATTCCATACCTATTCATTTTTTATCTGACAATGTTCTGGCACTTGTGTAGAATGCAGCTTACCTGGCAAATCAGGGATTTGGTGTAATTGCTGCTGTTCTTGAAGCCTTAAGGAGTTTTGGTTACCATAATCAGACAGCAAAGAAAGTTATGATCCAATCAAAAGACAGTTCAGTTCTGAAAGAATTTAAGAAAAGCAGCTACGAACTTGTTTATAGGATTGCTGATGATATCAGGGATATTGAGAGCTCAAATATATCTGAGATCAAGAGCTTTGCTACTTCTATAGTATTAACCAAGAAATCTGTTTTTCCAAGTGAGGAGGAGTTTCTCGTTGGGAAAACAGATGTGGTGCAGAAGCTGCAGTCATCAAATCTGCCAGTGTACGTTCAAGGCTTTAACAATGAGTATGCATCTCAAGTGTGGGATTTTTTTGCAGATTCATCTGTAGAGATAAACAGCTATGTTGCTGGAGCAGGAATTGATGGTGTTATAACAGATTTCCCTGGCACAGCTGCTAGATACAGAAGTAAGTGATTCCAGTAGCTCGTCTATACGTCCATCGCATTCCACCCCCAGCTTCTCTTTCTTTATTGTTCCCTCATTTTTTTGCATTATCTGAATTTCATGTGCTGATATCTATTCATGTGCTGGGTTACAGGGAGCCATTGTTTGGGTTACAAAGACCGACCACCGTATCTTAGCCCCATTGAACCTGGAGGTCTTCTACAATTCATGCCTCCTCAGTATTCGCCAGCTCTACCTCCTATTGCAAACATAGCCCCTACTGCGTGCAATGAGTCTACAGCTAATGCTGCTCCCACCTATCCAATCGGTCAATCCTCAGTTTTGATTGGCATTTTGAGATGCTGCCTCGCCATTCTTCTTGCTGATCTTCTGATTTTTTGATCTCAGTTAGACTTGTCAAATGTGTCATAGAGATGATGTATGGACAGATATGTGATTATATTGGAAGGAATAGAATCAGAAAGTTGAATTATTGTATTTACCATCTCAGTACAAGTGTCTTTCATAATTGTAGTTGCTACTCTATTGTTGTATGTTTGATGATGGAGTCATGGAGTCAGCTACTCATTTTTTCGTTGATTGATCTTGGAGGATAGCAGTTTGGGATGAACTCAGTCGCTGGTTGGGGCATAGTCTTGGGCAGAAAGAGTTGGTTGCTGCAGCATTTGGAGCTTGTATATACTATGCGTGGATCACCAGGAACGACAAAATCTTTAAACAACACAATGTACAGGTAGATACTACAGTTCAACAAATCAAAAATGATATCAAAGAAATAGTTGAAGCATTTAGCAGTACAAAATGGGCAAGGAGATGCAAGGGATTTATACAGAGAATTTGTACTTAGTTTCTGCTATTTTCTGTTTTGTAGGAGTACTGTAGAAAATAAAATAAACTTTAAACATTAATCCACTAATCTCCTCCATCGTTGATTTCTCTCTCTTCCTGTTTTTCCTTATTAAGCTTTACAATGTTTGAGACAACAATGCTAATGATTAAAAAGTCTGCTTTCGGAGTTTAAGCAGGTGCAGTCAAACCTGTCTATAATGACAGCGTTTGTCCAAAAATTTTACGGCTGCTATAGTGAGGTGCTGTTATATATGTATACTGAAATTAGATGTTTAAATCCCATTTAGTTGTTATAAACACAAGTACGCAAACATTAATTATTTTTATGTACTTTTATGTTACATATAAACGAAAGTGATATACTTGTTAATTTTAAAGTCTCAATTGATTTTCATATCTCATTAATTAAAAACTGAAAAGATTAATAAATCCATAACTAGTTGTACCATACCGATAAATAATTAAAATCTAAGGAACATATGCATTTAAAATTAATTGAGAATCTAAATATTTCAGGTTTGACGTAAGAATTCTACAATTGTAGGTTGTTTCGTAAATTCCAGTCTCTTAGTGACAATATAACACTTGAATTTTCGAAGAATTTTGTCCAAACTTTCAGCAAAACGGAATTCAATAGCTTTCTTGAAGGTTGTCTATGAGCATAACAGTTGACTCTTCTATCTCACCTCATATGACAGTTGAGTTTTAACATTAGCTTTTTATTTTATACATAATATATTTCTTACAAAATATTATTACACAATATTTAAGTATGGCTGTTATATAGAGGTAATTTTATAACGAGTGTACCGCTATAATGATTGGCACTGCTGTTATAGGTAGAATGTTGTTATAGAGAAGTAAAATATAACATGAAAAACCAGTTCCGGAGAAAATCATGTCGTTATAGTGAAATGTTGTTATAACGAATGACAATTATAGAGAGGTTTGACTGTAGTTATATATTGATGGAGTTTTTGTCATTTAGGATGAAGCCAGTTTTTAAAGAGAAATTTTGCACCTTTCATTTTAAATTTCTTTGGACCTTTTATTTTTTATTTTATTCTGGTTTTGGTTCTTTTTAAATAAAAGTTATTAATATTTACGCTTCTAATATGCTTGCAGTTTACGTATTTTGTCCAACTCAGTATATTTACTGCCACATACATTTGGTCAACAATTAGAGGCATTTAAAATATGCATTTTGATCAAATTGAAGTGTCTACTCGAAACCCCATGAAATAAAAGGACCGAAATGACAAACTGGAACTAATACATGGGTCTCTCAGACCATTTCGTCATTATCTTACAGGAGTAACTTTTATCCTAACAGAATAAAGAACACATTTTCTTTCCCAAAATTAAAGAACTTCAAAACATCCAAAATGAGCAGTCAAAAGTCATATGATAAACTTTTTTCGTAAGGGTAATTCACCGTGAATTAGTCAATTGCTAAAAGATTACAGCAATTTATTCAAACTAGAATTACAATCCGTTTTAACAGGACACATCTAGTATGTATTATATTGATTGTTGGATTAATTTTAGCGAGCACTAGTTAGGAAAGTCAAAACATTATGAACGCTTCTTTTAAGGTATTATACTTCCTCAGTACTTGATATTCGTGCAAAATAAATGAGATTAACTTTAGCACTTAAAAATTAAAAGTAATAGTAATACATTACACATGATCATAATTAAGTGATAAATACGTATGAAAGATATTTATCTTGCATTCATTAACTTACTATATAAATAATGGGTGTGATGAATTTTTTACCAATTAAAATATTCCCACAGAACAATAATGAAATGAGTAGTATCTCTTTTCTAGTCTTCATTTTCAATGATAGGAGTGACATGCTTGTAAAGTTTATAATCAAAATAACTAAAGAGCATAAACAGTCACTTTATTTTTATTTTTTCTTATTCGTGACACCAAGAATTAGGTTGAGTTTTTCGACATTTCGACACTTTAATCCTCCGTCTTTTTTTCTATAATAAAAAGGTAACAACACTTGGCCGAAAAAAAAATGTACAGCTGACGAATCATTCTACAGTGGGGGACATGCCTAAATGAGCCTTATCATTTGCTATGAAAATGGGGGACTCAAAAGGGGTGCTTTGGATATATTGAAAACCTTAAAATAATCATTGGGAAAAAGACAAAAGAAAAAACAAGGAAAAATAACAAAAGAATTAAGGTAGAATACTCAAAGACTCTCTTAAATTTGGCACATTTTATTTAGATTCCCCCTCAATTAGTAGTTTTAATTACCCCTAATGACGCATTTTATTCAGATCTCCTAAACGATCAGTAGTCTTAATTCCACCCTAAATTTTGCTATTTAATAGTCTTTACCGTCTGCACGATCTCATTCTAAGAGAGTTTGATACATGTGTCTACCATGTGAATCTTTTGTCCACGTGGAATTTTTAAAATTAAAAATATTTCTTTTATTTTTGTAATATGCATTAATTTCTAGATTTTCTTTTTCGGGTCAAATTAGTAAAATGCGTTGCTAGACCTTCACTTTTTAGGCAAAAAAAATTATTTGGCTAAAAATACTAAAATATTAGCCAATTTATTTTTTGAAAAGAAGAAATGCACTGTTGAAACAAATGGTCATTACATCTAAATAAGATATAATAAGAATTATTAAGTTTGTTAAAACTTCTTATTCCATTAAAAATAAAAGAGCTCTAACATGTATATTTTTATATAGACTTGGACCGGAAAGAAAATAACAGTTGAAATAAATAGTCATTGCATCTAAACAAGAAATAAAAAAGAAGAACACAATTGCAACTCCATTATTTTGATTAAAAAAATTATTTAATTAAAACTAATGGAACTCTAAGTTTTCTTCTTTGATTTTGGCTTGAAAAGAAAATACACATTTGAAATTAATAGTCATTGCATCTAAAAAGAAATAAACATTTGGTACTTTATTATTATTTTTTTACTAAACTAACTTTATTGGGCTAAAATGATGGAGTTCGAGCCAAAAAAAATTCTTTTCAAATTGGCCTTGAAAAACAAAGAAATATACAATTGGAGCAAGTCGTCATTTCATTTAATGAATAAACTTTAAAAATGCAAAGTTAGGGCAAATTTGCATTATATATTAAGCTGAAATAAAATAAAAAATACATAATTAAAATAAATAATTTAATCATTTATGATTATGTGGCGATTAACAGTTTAAAACTAGCCTACTTGGGAGTTGATTCAATTTTTTCATCGCCACACGCCTAAAAAAGAGTATAGTCACTCTCTTTGCCACATCAGCATCTAAGGGGTAAGGACTATCGAATAAAGGGGGGATAATTAAGACTACTGATATTTTGGGGGATTCGAATAAAACGTGTCAAGTTTAAATGATCTTTAGTTATTCTGTCAAGATGATAGACTACTTGCGAGAAAATGACAAAAATGATCCGTTATCTTTGCTTGTAGATCTAAAATAGTACCTTAAGTATCAACGCGGTTTGTTCCTTTAAATTTGCCGGAAAAAGAAGGGAACTATACAAGACTCTTGATATTCCCAAAAAAAAAAAAAAAAACAGAAATTGTACCTCAAAAATAGCATCTGAAATAGAAAAATATACCATAAACTACAAAATATGTACTTCTAAATGTGACTTCTCGTTAAATACTTTCTATTTTCACAATTATGATTACATTTAACAATCAGAATTTGATAAATATCTGATGGGGATCAAAAAATGCACATTTTTGACAAATATTCAAAGGATCAAAACTGATCAAGTGATACTTGAGAAATTATTTTGAACCGGGACCATTTTTGTCATTTTGTCCTAATAGTCAAGGAGAATTCTGGCTTGAGACCTCCAGTGCTTGGCTTTTTCAAAACCATTAGTATAATTATCAAAATCTTCTACAGTTTGGTCAATCTCTTGTTGAGTATTCATGACAAAAGGCCCCAGTTGTGCTACTGGTTCACCCAATGGTTCACCACCCACCAATATGAACCTTAAGGGCTTTGTTGATTTGTTCCATGCCTCAAGTCCATCACCAGAACCACCCAATAAAAGGAGATTATGTGCTGATGTTGATGAGGATTCATGAGGCCCAAAAATTCCCTCTCCTTCCAAGACATACACAAATGCATTGTATGATTTTGGAATTGGTTGATGAAGATGGGATCCTGGCTTTAGAGTGAAATCCAAATACATTGTTGGAGTCCTTGTATATATGGCTGATTTTGCTCCTAATGATTCCCCTGCTATTATTCTCACCTTGATCCCATCTTTTGCTGCTTCTGCAATGTCTTCGCTTGATATCTCTTGGTACCTTGGTTGTATCCTGTCAAATTCAAGATTTGAATTTATGAATTCCGGATGCTATGCATGAACCCAACGAATATTTAAATTATAGGTTCTAAACTCAATATTTGTACACGTTGTAAATTTATTGACATATAGAGGAATTGAGCAAAAATTATTAGGTTCAGTTGAATTCATAAATAATTTGCCCCTGAATTTAGCTGAAGATGCCTTTTGCACTTGAAGACGGATTCGAAAAATATATTTGCTGGATTCAACCTTTAAGTTCTACATTGTTGTATTTTTGAAAAATCTAAGTTCAGAATTTAGTATTTTATTGTAATTTTATTAATATTTCACATGTATTTATATTCCGCATGGACTTATCAAGTTTAATCGAACCCGTTAAATAAGGTTGCACCCTGCCTATGTTCCCATTTCCAATTACTTCAAACCAAGGTGCCCCTTCACATATATATATGCAAACTTTATTTATAATCTGTTGTAACAAATAACGTGCATTATTTTTCAAGTTATTAATTTTATATCTTATGGACGATAATCTATAATTACCTTTTAGATGGCTTGATCAGTGTACAAAGTTAAATTCTTTTACTAGTAATAAAGTAGAAGGAATAATGCATACATTTTATGTTTGGAGGAGAGATTAATCCACAACTGTAAACCCTTTTGAGTTCCCTCAGCTGCAGGCATTTCAGAATGAACTATTCCTCTTCCAGCTGTCATCCACTGTAAATCACCAGCTTCAATCCTTCCTTTGTGGCCTTCAAAATCTTCATGTGTCACAGCTCCCTGCAGTGTCAAATTAATTGCTTTTTAATTAATATGATTAAGTAACATAGTACTACTAAAGTATGTCATAACATAACTTTTTGTCATTGCTCCACCCACAAAAGTTGATGACCCCATTGAATTTGAATGAATTTCAAGAAATGCACTACTAAATGCGTCACTTTTAAATTACTTTTCATTTCAAAGGTAAATACTTTGATCCTTCTGTTTTAAAATTACGTGAATTTATTTGACTTGATCTGAAGTTGTAAAAAAGGAAAGATTTTTGAAACTTGAGAGCTTAAACAAGTCAGAAAATTTATATTGCTATAAAACTCTTAAATATGTCATAACATAACTTTTTGTCAAAAAAAAAAAATGGAAAGTTTGAATTAAATTATTTTCAAATTTAGAATGATGTCCTTTTCACACAAAAAATCGACTAAAAAGAATTAAAGGGTCAAGTAAACTGGAATGGAGCGGAGCGCGTAATATCTATGCAAAGAAACTTCGCTAGTTAGCCTTGATATTTACACTCCATAATAGATGAACCTTTATTTGATTAACATGCGTTAGCAGGACTAAACAGGATATTTTGTATTTTACTTTTTGTAAAAAAGTAGTAAGTAGCATATAAGTTGCTTTCTTAGAAGTTACACAATCACATCTGCTCAACTACTGCCTTCCAAAACATGAAAATATATCAATATATTAATATAGTAATCCATTAGTTTAGCCTTTGACAATCCACACAAACAATGAATGAATACGACTACAGATGGAAAAACTATGATTACGTCTGTATTGGGTTTTTGAATAATTAATTAAGGGAGAAACAGAGTGACTTTTATAAAATAATACCTGCAACATGTAGGTGACCGTTTCAAAGCCTGTAAATTTAGAAACATAAGTATGATAAATTAGAACACATTAGTGAAGAGAAATTGCTAATTTAGCATTGAGATTAATTTAAATACATATAACGAACTTCGCTCACATTTATCTATTGTAGCAAGTAATTACTAGTTTATTTTCGGGATTATGAATTAATTTCATATTTTAACAAAATTTATATATGAATATCATTTGAATGACCTAATACTATAAAAAACATTTTACATTGATAATGTATATAACTTAAAACTCTTTAGCATTAAAGAGAGAATTGGTTTTAGCATTAAAGAGAGAATTGATTTTTTTCGCGAAGAAAAAAGAACACAAAAATGTCAAAAAAGGAATCATTAGAATGTCACCTCTATGTGGATGATCAGGAAACCCAGCAGGAGCAGAAACTGAGAACTCATCCAAAACAAGAAAAGGGTCAAAGTATCTCAACTCAAACCTGAGAAAAGCATAAAATATAAATTAATTAATCTTCTTGGTGATCAGCTCATAAGAACTGCAAAAAATCAATGTGCATTTGTTTGTGTAGTAGTGACTGAGTCAGAATTTTCAGTAAGGGAATTCAAAATATAAAAATAATAAACACATCAAAAAGTCGAGGAAATTCAACATTACAATATATATACGTAAAAAAAGAACTTTAATATTATATATACGGTATAATTTTCTAACTAAGGAGTTTGGATAAAGTACCTTCCAATGCTTCTTCTAACAACAGCACCAAGTCCTTCATGCTGAGGCCTTGCGAGAAATTTCTTGACAACAGAACGCGGTGGCATTTCTCTACTTGTGATATACTATTTTATGTCCGGTTTTTAATGCAATGCTTGTCTAAAATAGTGAGGTTTTTGTACCAATTTATAGAGGTATTCGTTAGTTGAAATTGGCAAGTCAAAAGAAGATCGAGAGAATGGGGGCCAAAGGGCCGGGACATTTTCCTTTTTCTTTTCTAATACGGTTCTCACGTCAGCCTAACGTTTTCATGATGTCTTTGCTAATCTACTTCCTCATTCAATTCACACTGTCCCACCCTTTACCTGTTCTATCATTTATTTATCCTTCCCCAAACACGTGATACCTGGTTGATGATGATGTGTGGAATTAAATGAAATATTTTCTTTGGTTGTGTTATAAAATGAAGCTAAAAGAGTAACAATAGTAAAGGATGAAAATAATAGAAATAGATAGACAAGAGAGGAGAGATTTTATTATTCTTCCAAAATGTGTTACAAGTTCATTCCATATGAAAACTTATGCCTCTATTTATAGTGCTACATATGCATTCAATATATGAGATAATGGAAGAACCATTATGATGGTGGAAGATAATGGAAGAACCATTAAGATGATGGAAGATAATGGAAGAGACATTATATTTGTGATCATGGAGGAAGTGGAATTTATTTCTAGAGTGGCGGACATCCACACTTATTTTTCATAACACTCCCCCTTGGATGTCCATGTCTTAATAGATGATGTGTCTCGTTAAAAACTTACTAGGAAAAACCCAGTGGGAAAAAATCCTAGTGAAGGAAAAAGAGTACACATATCTCGTAATACGCATTGCTAGCTGCCTCATTAAAAACCTTGCCAGGAAAACCCGGTGGGACAAAACCTCAGCTAAGGAAAAAAGAGTACAGCGCGTATTTCACTCCCCCTGATGAAGACCAAAATTTAGATGTCGGAGTCTTCGCATTCCAATCTTGAATATCATCTTCTCAAAAGTTGAAGTTGGTAAAGATTTGGTGAACAAATCTGCAGGATTGTCACTTGAACGGATTTGTTGCACATCAATATCACCATTCTTCTGGAGATCATGTGTGAAGAATAACTTTGGTGAAATGTGCTTCGTTCTATCTCATTTTATGAAACCTCTTTTCAATTGGGCAATGCATGTTGCATTATCTTCATATAAGATTGTGGGTATTTTATCACATTTCAAACCACACTTTTCTCGAATGAGATGTATCATTGACCTTAGCCACACAACTTCACGACTCGCTTCATGAATAGCTATTATCTCAGCATGATTTGATGAGGTAGCCACAATAGACTGCTTTGTAGATCGCCAAGATATGGCAGCGCCCCCACAAATAAATACATAGCCTGTTTGAGATCTAGCTTTATATGGGTCAGATAAATACCATGCATCTGCATAACCAACAAGATCGGAACTGCAATTGCTAGAATAAAATAAGCCTAAATCAATAGTCCCCTTTAGATACCTCAATATGTGTTTAATTCCGTTCCAGTGTCTCCTTGTAGGAGCACAACTATGTTTCGCTAACACATTAACTGAAAATGCTATGTCAGGCCTTGTGGTATTGGCAAGATACATTAGTGCACCAATTGCACTAAGATATGGTACTTCTGGACCAAGAATTTCCTCATTCTTTTCTTGAGGTCGGAACGGATCTTTATTCGCATCAAGTGATCGAACAACCATTGGAGTACTTAATGGATGTGCTTCATCCAGATAAAATCGTTTCAATAATTTCTCTGTATAGGTAGATTGATAGACAAAAATGTCATTTGTCAAATGTTCAATTTGCAAACCAAGGCATAATTTTGTCTTTCCAAGATCTTTCATCTCAAATTCCTTCTTTAAATAATCAATTGCCTTTTTTAGCTCTCCAGGAGTTCCAATAAAGTTTATGTCGTCAACATATACAGCAAGTACAACAAACTCCGATATTACTTTCTTTATAAAAACACATGGGCAAATTGCATCATTTGTATAGCCTTCCTTTAACAAATATTCACTAAGGCGGTTATACCACATGCACCCGGATTGCTTCAAACCATACAATGATCTTTGTAATCTGATTGAATACATTTCCCGAGACTTTGAACTACATGCTTCAGGCATCTTAAATCCTTCAGGGATTTTCATGTATATTTCATTTTCAAGTGATCCATATAGATATGCTGTAACCACATCCATCAAATGCATCTCAAGTCTCTCATGGAAAAAGAAACTAATGAGATAACGTAATGTTATTGCATCCATAACAGGGGAGTATGTCTCTTCATAATCAACACCAGGCCTTTGTGAAAATCCTTGTGCAACAAGGCGTGCCTTATATCTTTGTATCTCATTTTTCTCATTTCTTTTTCGCACAAAAACCCATTTATAACCAACAGGTTTAATGCCATTAGGTGTTTGGACTACAGGTCTAAAAACTTCCCGTTTGGTAAGTGAGTTTAACTCTTATTGAATTGCCTCTTGCCACTTTGGCCAATCACGTCTTTCTTGGCATTCTTTAACAGATTGGGGTTCAAGATCCTCACTATCTTGCATAATTCTTGTTGCAACATTATAGGCAAAGGCATAATCCACATTTATTTCCAATCGATTCAAATTAGCCCCAACATTAATTGGATTAATTAATATTTCCTCATTTTCTTGAGTCCCAGGCTCATTGAATTCTTCAAGAATATCACTATTGCTCAAATCTCGAATTTCTTTATGAGGTTCTTTCGTAGTGTCATCTTGACTATTTATTTTTATTTTTCTAGGATTTCGATCCTTAGAACCCAGTGGTCTACCACGCTTCTGGCGTGCTTTGGACTCGTTTGCTATGACACTAGTAGATGGTCCTACAGGGACATCAATCCGAATCGGGACATTCTCTGCAGGGATATGTGATTTGGTAATCCTTTGCAAATTTGTAAATGCGTCTGACATTTGATTTGCTATTTTCTGCAAGTGAATAATCTTTTGAACCTCTTGCTCACAAATAGAAGTACGTGGATCAAGATGAGACAATGATGAATTATTCCACAAAATTTCCCTTTTTATTTCATTATTCTCTCCCCCTAATTTTGGGAAAATTGTCTCATCAAATTGACAATCTGCAAATCGAGCAGTGAACAAATCTCCGGTTAATGGTTCAAGGTAGCGAATAATGGAGGGCGATTCAAACCCAACATATATTCCTAATCTTCTTTGGGGACCCATCTTGGTGCGATGTGGTGGTGCTACAGGCACATATACGGCACATCCAAAAAATTTTAGATGGGATATATTAGGTTCTTGACCCAAAACCAATTGCAACGGAGAAAATTTATGATAGTTTGTCAGTCTGAGACGAACAAGTGTTGCTGCATGCAAAATAGCGTGACCCCAAACAGCCGGGGGAAACCTCGTTTTCATGAGTAATGGTCTTGCAATCAACTGTAGACGTTTAATTAATGACTCTGCAAGGCCATTTTGAGTGTGAACATGAGCTACAGGATGTTCAACTCTTATCCCAATTGATAAACAATAATCATTAAATGTTTGGGATGAAAACTCTGCAGCATTATCAAGGTGAATAGACTTTATCGGATTATCAGGAAATTGTGCCCGTAATCGAATTATTTGTGCCAATAATTTCGCAAACGCCAGGTTGCGAGATGACAGTAGGCACACATGAGACCATCTAGAAGAAGCATCTATTAGGACCATAAAATATCTAAATGACCCACTAGGGGGGTGAATTGGTCCACAAATATCCCCATGTATACGTTCCAAAAATTCAGGGGATTCAAACTCAACCTTTGTAGGTGATGGCCTAATAATTAACTTGCCTTGATAACAAGAAGGGCAAGAAAATTCATTATTTAAAAGAATCTTCAGGTTCTTTAATGGGTGCCCATTTGAATTTTCTATAATTTGTCTCATCATTATAGATCCAGGGTGTCCCAATCGATCATGCCAAAGTACAAACGTATTGGAGTCAGTAAACTTCTGGTTTACGACAGAGTGTGCCTCAATTACACCAATTTTTGTCCAATATAAGCCAGAAGACAAAGCAGGAAACTTTTCTATAACAACTTTCTGGCCAGAGACATCCTTGGTGATACCAATATATTCAAGATTCATCTCATCCATTGTTTTAATATGGTATCCATTTTGACGGATATCTTTAAAACTTAATAAGTTCCTTCTGGACTTAGGAGAGAACATGGCATTGCTTATAATGAGTTTTGTTCCCTTAGGTAAAATTATGGTGGCTTTTCCGGAGCCTTCAATCAAACTAGTACTACCAGATATGGTATTAACTTTTGCCTTACCCATAAGTAAATGAGTAAAATATTTCTTATCTTTGAATATCGTGTGTGTAGTAGCAGAATCAATCAAACAAATGTCTTCATAATTGGATTTTAATCCAAACTTGCTTTGAGAATAATCCATATCTTCAAGTGAAATTACATACACAAAATTAAATGAATACCCATTAAATATTAACACTTATACACATATAAAGTCAAGGAGGTTAGATAAAAATAGTTTCACGTATTTTATCCGGTAAAATGAAGTACTGACATATTCATTACCATGACTCGTGCAAAAAACAAGTTGACAAGCTATCATCCATGTGACTTGTTACCACATCCCTCCAATTAGAAACTTAATAGGGTATAGCCACGTTATACACATCTCAATCTATGCTAACAAGCCATAGAATAAAAGTACCAAGAGACATGAATTAAATATGTAACTGTAAAAATGAAATAGCATAACACTGCAATTTATACCACTAGATTTGATAAATCAATTCCCATCTTTCCAGTTCGCTCTTTAGTAGTTTATTAATTCTATTATACTTCAAGTATAAAGTGTAGTGATTAAAAGAATGCAAAGTGTAGATAAAATGAAAAATCTTGTCGGCCAGAGGAATAGAAGAAGTAACAAGATATAGATAATTCAAACTCCATTGAATTGGTGTCATTAGTTTATAAATCTCCCAAAATACTCACTGAGCCTCTATAATTAGTAAGCAGAGGATACTAATACCAATATTAAAATATTATTTAATCAAGACAAACCAGATTTAAAATTTTTATTAATAACTGACTATAACAAACTTACTAAATCTAGACTAATTAAAAATAGTACTCATGTAAACAACTATTGTCACATGGTCTTTTATTCATCAACTATTACAACTAGTAAAAATTAAAATAAACAACTCAATCATCTCTAACCACAAAATCATCACCAATCAAGTGATCTATCTTTCGTTCAGGGTGCTCAAAGAAATCTGCTACATCCAAGTGTGTGATGTCAATTTGATTTTCAGAGATAAAATTAGCTTCGGGATTTTTCTCTTTTCTTTTAATTGATGCCTGATAAAGCTCAACCAAGTGCTTTGCCGTACGACAGGTACGTGACCAGTGTCCACTTCCACCACATCGATAGCATTTGTTTTCTGAGCCACGTGCTTCTGGCACTTCATGCCTATCATCCTTTTTTTTCCTCTTTTGGTGGTGATTTTTCCTTGAAGAGTGATTAACACCAGGAAAATAATTTCTTCTTTGACCATTATAACCACCACGACCACGACTATTATCACGACCACGACTATTATCATGACCACGACCCGGGCCACGACCTTTTCCACGCCTGGAGTAGTGGGCATACACCTCATTCACTTCGGGGAGTGGTGCAGTGCCAGTAGGTCGATTCTCGTGATTTTTCATCAGCAAATCATTAGTTTGTTCAGCCACAAGAAGATGAGCAATCAAATCACAATACTTTGTGAAACCTTTCTCTCGATATTGCTGCTGCAGGAGCACATTCGAGGCATGAAAAGTGGAGAACGTCTTTTCCAGCTTATCAGAATCACTAATCTTTTCTCCACATAGTGTCAATATAGAAGTAATTCTGAACATCTCAGAGTTATACTTCATAACTGATTTGAAATCTTGTAGCCTTAGATTGATCCATTCATGTCGTGCTTTTGGGAGGAAGACCATCTTCAGGTGGTCATACCTTTCTTTCAAGTTTTTCCATAAAACGAGTGGATTCTTAATAGTAAGATATTCAATTTTCAGGTCCTCATCAAGATGATGACGCAAGAATATCATAGCCTTGGCATTTTTTTGGTTGGATGCTTTATTATTTTCTTTAATGGTGTCTCCAAGACCCATAGCATCAAGATGGATTTCAGCATCTAGCACCCATGATAGGTAGTTCTTGCCCGAAATATCAAGGGCAACAAACTCGAGTTTTGTAAGGTTAGCCATAAAATAGAGAGAATAAAAAAATTACTTTAACCTTCAAAAATTCCTTGAGACGGTAGAGTCTCGTGCTGATAACGTGTTATAAAATGAAGCTAAAAGAGTAACAATAGTAAAGGATGAAAACAATAGAAATAGATAGACAAGAGAGGAGAGATTTTATTATTCTTCCAAAATGTGTTACAAGTTCATTCCATATGAAAACTTATGTCTCCATTTATAGTACTACATATGCATTCAATATATGAGATAATGGAAGAACCATTATGATGGTGGAAGATAATGGAAGAACCATTAAGATGGTGGAAGATAATGGAAGAGGCATTATATTTGTGATCATGGAGGAAGTGGGAATTTATTTCTAGAGTGGTGGACATCCACACTTATTTTTCATAACAGGTTGAAAATAATTGTCTTTTTAAGTCTTGCCACATTCATTAAGAAAATACTAATTCTCTTCTTATTTTAAAAAGAGATATTTTAACTAAACTATCCTTAATTAAGATTTGCAGATTATTATTGAGTTGACGCAATGAGATCTGATCACTTAACACTTAATAAGGAAGAATCTGAACAAATAAAGCTAATTCCTTCATGTTTATGTAAGTGGACACTTATTTTGGACCACAATAAAAAGGTTAAGTGGACACTTATTATGAACCGGAGGGAGTAATATTTTATGGGGTTAAGTTAACTATCTAATAGACGTTTGCACGAAGGTTTTTTAAAAAGTTTAATCGAAAGTGTTAATGTGAACACGTTATCATGTGTTTAGGTGCTCAATTGGAACATATCGTAATTTGAGTGTCGAAATAGAATTTACTGACAAGTTTAATGAGTTATCGATGTATTAAGCCAAAAATTTTAAATATTAGAAAGTATATATACTTTTATTTGATTATTATATCATCAATATGTCCCTTTATAGGCTGGCTTTGATTTATTTTTTCAATGGATCAAACACATGATTCATTTTAATAATGAGTGAGGTCAAACACGAATTTAAGACTTTTGTCTGTTTTTGATATCATGTCAAAGTATGTAATCATCTTATCTAAAAGATTTTACAGACTACATATTTATTTATTTAATTATATTTATAACTTTAATACCTTTTGTTTCAAAACTACCAATAAATATTTTATCTTAACATGTAATAGTAGGTAAGTCATTATTTTTATCAAATTAATAATTATTATATTCATTTTGTTTATATGTTGATATTAGGCAGAACATAAAATTTAAGAAAAAAGCCAATCAAGAAACTTCAACAAATTCCGTTCATATGGAACGTCTAAGTGTAAAGGCGATGAGAAAAGCAAATATATGCATAAAAGCTTAAATTATTTATTTAATATGTTCACTTTCTTTAGCATAAACTATCAGAACCAAAACAAACATTTTACCACCTACAAAACGAGTATGACGTGGTAATATGAGAAAATATGAATGTCATTATAGTTCTGTTGAAATTGGGAAGGAAAGTATGAATAGATTTACATCGTTTCTGAAAGCTTGAAAACATTTCTTATCAAAATAGTCTTTGAACTTATCCAAGTAATAAGTTAAATTTATTTATATTGAAATTTTCGTCCACGAAAAGTGGATATGGAGGAGCTCTAGTGGGTTACAGGATAAGAACAAGTCATAAATGATTTGATTTACGTACATGTTCTTCCTAATGGTTTAGTCAGACTACTTAACAGATCAGAATAATTTATGAGTTGAATAACTAGGGAATTAGAAACGAGAATGAGGAAAACAGTATTTGCAATGAAAGTGAAAATTCTTTACTCTGCATGTCGAATTGACGTATAGCAACAAGTTATATTTTGATCTTAAGTAGGATATTGTAACTTAAAAGATAGAGTAATAACATATTATTACAAAATATATATGTATATATTGCACTACTAATATAATTTTTTTACACAATTCTTGTATAATAACACTCTTTGAACCGATTACTAAGGATTGTGATCAAATGAACATGATTCCTACGTTTAAGACAAATTCAAGATTTAAATTCTATGAATTCAACTTTATATGTTCTTAGTATTGAACCTATTATATTTTTCAAACTAGTATCCGTACCCGCGCGATGCGCGGAAAGTGTTAAAGAACATAATTATGACAAATTATAATCTGACTTGTTTAAGTGCATTAGACCTTATTATTTTTAATAAATAAGTAATTAAATTGTAATATTGTTTCTTACATTGCAATGTACTTAATAATAAAATCTTTATGAAATTAATGAAACAAATGATATATAGTGCTAGAATATCTTCTTAGTTCCTTAAATAGATATCTAATTTATTTTATATGTTTAATATTATTATTTAAACTATTGCTCAAAAATATATCGCAATCTTTTATAGGTGAAAATTATTTTTCCCTTTCTAGTTTGCTTTAAAAATCAAACACATCCCTCAACTTTTAACAATTGCCCCCCCCCCCCCCCCACCCACCCAACCTCCACTCGCCACCCCCTCCCCCTACTCCACCCTCTCCCAATTAAACATTTCAAGTACCTTTTTACCCTTTAAATTATTAAATAATTTCTTATTGTAATTTTTTAATATTACTAGTTTTTTTTCTCTTTTTAACATATATTATGGACTTATCTATACTTATAGTAGTAAAAACTCAATTTTTTTATTTGAGATAGAAAACGGAAACCTTCCAAACATATACCTAATGCATGTGATAAACTGTACAAAAATAGTTATTATCAATAACGATATATTTAATAACAATAGCCTTAGTGATTCGATATTATACTTTAAATGAATTTCATATAATCAGAAAATAATATATTTATGGTAATCAAAGCTCAAAATTCTATAGATCACCCTAGTGTGTATCAATAGACTCTTTCAGCTTTTTTATTTGTTTATTTTATTTTTGAAATTAATTCAAAGTATAAATACCATTATATTATCTCCATTTTATTTCATTATTCAATATTTTTGTTTTATCTCATTTTCTAAAATTTTAGCTTTCTAATCTCATCCACAAGATGATTTTTCTAAATAATGCAAAATTATATAAATATAGGCAATTTTAAATTAACCATATCCAGTTTAAATTCAAATTCAAAGATATATGAAAACAATTGAAATGTTTCGTATTAATTGTTAAGCTAGCCATTAGAAAAAGTAAAAGAAAAGAAAGGAGAACGACTCCTAAATGGCTTCAATTTAATAAACTATGTTTATCAATTGAGTTAATTAAGTAATTAAGTGGTCATAAGTATATTAATATGATTTAAATTATTAATTTGATATACACGTCGAACATTTCATATTCATAAAGTCAAACAATTGACTGATCATGAGAAACCTTCCGACCTGGTTGGGAAAATTAGGTTCGAAATCATCTGTATAGATTACTATCATGTTATCTATAAAATTAAAACTAACTTTTGAGAAGTAAATAAACAACTAAATGAGGGAGAATAACTATCATCGTCTCACAATACCAAATTAGCTCAGTCCTAGCAAATTTCTACAACTAATTTCATTTATTTACAACCAATTGATGTCTAATGCTATTTATTTTTTTCTAAAATAGAAAAATAGCAATCTAAATGAAGCAATTTGCATCTATATATTCATCTATGAGTGCTTTTCCAAAAACATCATTATGCTCAACACTTGCATCCATGGTATCAACTGGACATACATGAAAACTTTGTCCCATCATAAAAAAAAGGTCATATCTCCTCTCCGTGCTTTTGACCCTGCCTCACTTTTGAGTTGGATAGATTTGTTATTTAAAACATAAAATATAAGCTGAGAAAACTAAGAGTAGGAGAAATTTGCTAAATATCAAGCTAAGTTTCAATTTCTTAACGTCCATGCTATTAATAATGCCTAATAATCACATAAAATAAAGTCATTTATTGTTGAAACTCAAACATAAGTAATAGCTACTGATTAATCTCCTCATTACCCTCATTTTTCTTTCAGTCTTTAGATACGTACACCTCCATTTTATATCAAAGAATAACTGCAAATGTCCATACTAATGCTAAGAAAGATGTTATCCTACTTTTATTTCCTACTTAGAGATCAATAAACATATCATCCATGAAAATAAAAATGATCACATAACTTTATAGATGATAAATCTATCATCATTCATATCCTTAAATTTTAGTAGTCAAATTGATTGGAAATAATTTTCAAGAGTTTGAACGACACTCTTACCTTTCTTTGTCGTTAATACGTTCAAGAATTATTTTTTCAAAAGAAATATCAATTCATAACCAAAAAAATAATAATGAAACAAACAACTGATTAGATGGGGGAAAAAAAAAACTACAAATGTCCATACTAATGCTAAGAAAGATGTTATCCTACTTTTATTTCCTACTTAGAGGTCGATAAACATATCATACCATGAAAATAAAAATGATCACATAACTTTATAGATGATAAATCTATCATCATTCATATCCTTAAATTTTAGTAGTCAAATTGATTGGAAATAATTTTCAATATTTTGAACGACACTCTTACCTTTCTTTGTCGTTAATACGTTCAAGTTTGTGGTCATGGCAATTCATGTAAGTATCAACATTGTAAAACCTGAAATTCACGAACAAAATCAAAGTTAATAGTTGACAAAAAAAATCTGCAATTCTTATTACCACGTGTTCGTCATGAAAAACTTGATAAGCACGAATATATGATCTAGTGATTGTATCAACCTTTCTGGAATCATAAGCTATTATTATAGAGAGAAGAAGGAGCCAAAACATATGTTTATCACTAATAATAAAACACTACGATTATAATTCAAATTATATCTGATTTGTTTAAAAAAAAAACTTTCGTCTGTATTCATTAGGAGAAGTCATACCCGTTTGGCTATAAAAATTGTTTACTTTTTTTTTCAGAATAATTTTTCACTTTATTTGAAAATTGGCGTTTGAGCTTGAAAAATTCAAATTCAACTTGAAGTTGTATTTCAAATTTGGAAAACGACTCATAACCTATTTTTCAACTCACTTTTCACTTTTGAACTTTTATTTAATTACATTTAAACATGAACATCATTCCAAATATTCTTTTCAAAAATTATAATCAATCGCAACTCACTCCATAAATTCCAAATAAAGTGAAATTTTTGGAATCTATGGCCAAACGCCTACTTAATATTTTGAATTGTAAACAAACTCTCGAGAGGATAGACCAACAGAGTTGTATCTTGTTCAACTTGTATGAACTATATTACCAAACTAATTTTCTATTCTAACTTATCCTAGAAAAATCTAATAAAATAATAAATAAAATAGAACAAATATCTTAACGTACATGTAGGTATTTCAAGCTTAAATGCTCTCTTTTATTTTTTTATATAAATTTGAGTTTTAATTTTAATGATTTAATTTCTATGTGAGAAGTTTAATCTTTATTTCTTAGTTTAAATTGTATGTTACTAATACCCACAGTAAATATTGTCCTAAAATTGTGGAGTGGCTTAACCTTAAGGTTGACTATTATATTTATAGGTTTCAAGATAATGCCATATTTTAATAAACTCATACGGTAGATATTGATGATTTTAAAACATTTAGCATCCAACAACAACAACAAAATCCCACCAAGTGTACGCAGACCTTTCTGGTAAACTCTCGGCTCAAGGAAAACCATTTTAGAAAAGTAGCTTTTATTTAAATTTTAAGACTTATTTTCTAATTCAAGAATTCAATATTAAATATCGCGGTTGCGATTATATTAGACGTTCCATATAACAAAAATAACATTTCTATCATATCCCAGTAACATATATAAAAATATTCAATTTATAAAATATTAATATAACTAAACTTTGATTTAGTAAAACTAATGTTTTTATCATCTCCAATTTGACATATTTACAACTAATTAAAAACAACTATTAAACATAATATAATAAAGCTTTTTAACATTAGCAACAATGGTATTGATATTTCTATTCAACAATTAATGTGAAGATCATATAGACAATATTAAATACACGGCGAGAAAAGGTTTTGTTCTTGAAATGAAAATAAAATCTACACAGTTATAACTAATAATGCTATTAAAAAATACCATTTTTTTTGTTTGTCTCATCTCCTTTTGTTAGATCTCATGATATGCCGGAAGATAAAAGTACTCTTCTGCGCCTTTTGTTGTGTCCATGTGCCTCTACTACATTTTTCTTTTTAAAAACTGAGAATTAAAAAATAGAGCAACATTCTTCAAGTCTAACAAAGCATTCAAAAGATGAGGAAATTCATTTAGAGAGAGAGAGAGAGAGAGAGAGTTAGTAGATTTAATATATCGCATATAAGAAACTGACGATAAACTTGATGTTGTTGCATGACTGCATATAGAAAAAGCGAGAAAAGTTAACATAAAAAGGTTAAACTGTACCACCAAAAACAACAGTAAGGTAATTAACATAAAGTATAATAACTAAAAACATGAATAATGAGGAAAGAAATTGTAACACCATAGACCAAAAACGAATTCCAAATTAAGCCACATGTAAAGAAAATGTCATAAAGAATAATAATTGATGAGAAGCATAACCAAATAGCTTCGTAAGTAATGAAAACAATAAATCAATAAGAATTAAAATTTTCATACTCATTTCAATGAATAACGTACTGAGCTTTGTAATGTTCGCTTCTACTTCATATTTCAGGAGATTAAATAGGTGAAGGAAAGAGAGATATTATTACAACTACAGATAAAGATATAGAAGTCAAATAAAAAAAAAGTATCCAACTTAAGTAAAAACTCCATCTTCAAATTAAAATTTAAATCAAAAGATTATCACAATACTATGATGCAAGCAAAATATTAATGCGTAAAATGCAACTTTTATCTTCTTCTTTTTTTCTCCTTTTTTCTCTTTCTTCCCTCCTTATCCATATTCAATTTTATTTTCAAGCCCAATTGAGATTTAATAACTTTTGTAAATTCAAATACTGTTATATTTCAAATGAATCAAATTCAAAATATCTAAATTGATCTCAAAATAAAACTATTTAAAATAGTAAATAAATATCTATCATTTATATGACAATATCTAGTTTATTATTGTTATTACCTGTTTTAAAATATTTATCCTAAAATTGAAAATTTTAAACTTATTTTAAAAAATAATATTATAAATTAAGTATTTCAAATTCAAAACTTTCAATTGTGTTGATTTGGATAACCACAGTGTTATAAAACAAAGTAAAAAGGAGACAAAAACTTGTGATTTAATTGCTATAAAAAGGAGCCAAAAACGTGGGTTTTATTGGCTAAATTGTCATTTTATATTTTCTAATTAAAATTGAAGTGTTATAAAATAATAAAGCAACCAAGAATAATATTGTAGACAAAGAGAGAAGAGAGGAGAGTTCTTTTATTTCTCTTGTTAGAGATTGATTTACAATGAAGGAGAGCTTCTATATTTATAGGGAAAAAGTGACTTGATCCCAAAGTCACCAACCCTAATATTTCTCCTAAAGATAGACATCCATAATTAAATAATATTTATAACACTCCCCTTTGAATGTCTATTTGGTAGATATTATGCCTCATTCAAAACCTTACTAGAAAAAACTCAATGGGAAAAAATCTAGTGAAGGAAAAAGAGTACACATTTATAATGATACGCTATTTGGTTGCCTCATTAAAAACCTTACAATGAAAAACCCAGTGGGACAAAAAACCTTGAAAGGGAAAAAGAGTACAACGCGTATTAACTCCCTCTGATGAGAACTTCAATCAAAAAATTTGAATCTTCACATCTCAATCTTGTGCATCATATTCTCGAAAGTTGCAGTTGGTAGAGACTTGGTGAATAAATCAGTCATATTATCGCTCAAAAAAATCTCTTGCACGTTGATATCACCATTCCTTCTGGAGTTCGTGTGTGAAGAACAACTTTGGTGAAACATGCCTTGTGCTTTTATGAATCCTCTCTTTAGTTGGGCTATGTATGCTGCTGCATCTTCAGTCTTTAGATAGAGTTGCATTGATATATAATATTGTTGAAATCACTCAAAGTGCATGCTTTATAAACAGATGTTATCTTTATATGATTTGACTATCATGTAAAACAACATCGTATGACCATAATCCCTCATAGTCATAGCAAAATATATAAATACATCAATTGCATAAAGATATGGCACTTCAGGACCAAAAAATCTTGCAAGTTTCTTATTTCAACTTCTTTCAACAGATAATCTATTTCTTTTGAAAACTCTTCAAGAGTTTCAATAATATCAAGTAATCAACTTGCACCAACAATATGACAGATTTTGATTTTCACAAAGACGTAAGGATAAATGGAGTCACTTGTGCCCTTAGTCAATAAATATTCATTAAGGTGATAAAATCACGTTCACCTTGCTTAACTTAATTCATATGAGAATTATGAACAAATTTCTACAACTTGTATATGCTTCAGGCATTTAAAATTCTTCAGGAATTTTCATATAATTTTGTTAAGTAATTCATATAGGCTGTGACAAAATCTATTTCTATTTAAATATGTGACATCTTCTGGTGTCTGGACAACAGGTCCAATAAGCTTTACACTTACCAAGATGTGTCATTTCACTTGATAATAACTTCTACGTTAGCATGCTTTAATAGACGTAGAATTTAGATCCTCATGGTCTTTTATAATATTGCGCTATATTGTACCAAAGATATCGTCGCCTATATATATTATTTGTATCGGTTCGCAATGTGACATAACTTATTGAGATCTCATCACTTCCATTATTTTTATAGGTACCTAAACCTCTCATGAGGTTTCACGAAGTGTTATGTCGTAGGCTCTTCAAGAGCACATTGCCTCCTTATAATGATCATTGATCATTGATCATTTGCTCCTCTTTCTTTTCAATGATTATTGCGTTTGGGACCGATTAGTCTACCACGCTTCATGCATGTTGTAGACTCTGTCCTTCAGGGACATGAATTTAATAGGAGCATTTTGCAGCTGAAATTAGAAATTAATTTTGGGTTAGCAAATGCTTCTAGCATTTGAGTTGAATTTTCTTTTGAATGAGGATCATACTAATGATAATTCATAACATATTCATTAGCTGCTTATTCTCTCCCCCTTATGTTAGAAAAACTAACATATATCCCATCTTCTTTGGGGGAATCCATCTTTGTGCATCATGGTAGATTAATTAATCACATACCACACATAAAAAAAAAACTGTTAGATGGAAATATCTGGTTCCTAACCCCAAACCAATTGTGAAGGGAGAATTATCATAATTTATTGGTCTGAAGCATACAAATGATGTTGTATACAATATATCATATCTCAGACCACCACATGAAGCTTTGTTCTCATAAACAATGGTTTAGCTATTTATCGAAGGCATTCAACGCCGAACCAGCTTGGTATAAACTAGCATTAACAAGATTAACTATCTTGATTACATAATCCGAAAATTGTGCTCTCAACTCAATTATTTTAAGCAAGTAACTTTGCATATGTCAAACTGCGGGTTGACAATAAACGCACATGTGACCGTCTTATCGATGCATCTATTTAAGACATCACATAACAAGTGAACGGGTCCATATTCACCTTTTATATTTTTCTAGAATTTAGGGAATTCAATCCCAACATTAGCCAGTATAATCAACTTATTATGAGAATAAGCAACAAAAATAATTCCTTGAAGAATCTTCTAGTTCCTCAATATATGTCAAATACTCAATTTGCACATCATATTTGAATCGGGACGGCCAAACTGCTCATGCCGACTAATAAAATTATTTATACTAGTAAACTTCAAGTTTACCATGCCATGTGCTATTAGTTCTAGTAAACTTCTAGTTTACTATGACATGAATTTTTTTTTTTTTTGTACCAATAAACTTCTGGTTTACCGTGACATGTCATTTCATCATGCTTATATTTCTGTAGTACAATTTGGAGAATAAAGAGGGTAACCATTCACGTACATATTTCTTACCCACCATGATTTTGAAAATATTTAATACTCCCATCACTTATAACTTCAATATGATAGCCATTTACTTTAG
This sequence comes from Lycium barbarum, assembly GCF_019175385.1. NCBI lineage: Eukaryota > Viridiplantae > Streptophyta > Magnoliopsida > Solanales > Solanaceae > Lycium > Lycium barbarum. The sequence continues at coordinate 120,234,835 of NC_083340.1, read as the reverse complement.
TAAACTTCGGGTTTACTACAACTTGTGTTTCGATCATAACAACTTAGTATATTACAATCTAGAACGAGTTACATAATAGTATATACACTCTTCTGGAGCCTTTAATTTATCTCCATAATCGGATATTGTTTGGACACTGCTGGTGTCATGATCCTTGTAGACGAATAATTAGGCTCTTTTGAACCTTGATCATTAATTTTGTACTACCAAATATTGCATAGACACTGCTGGTGTCATCAAAACCTTACTACTTCATGAGTAAAGTTCAAAGTCTTACCACTTCGGAATTGAAGTTCAAAACCTTACTATTTCAGAAGTAAATGTCAAAGTTTACTACTTCAGGAGTAAATTTCAGTGTTTTACTTCATGAGTATATTTTTCAAAAGTTTACTATTTCAGTAATTCAGACTATTTTGACTGAATTATTCTACCTCTTCTGGAGGTGAGACGTGATATTTTCACAACCAAGAACATGTCTATATTTATAATCTTTACTAAATATCATCACATTCACCTAAGAGAATGAATATGTATTTTTAACATTTATCAAAAGTTCTCATTCTTCAGGAATGAAACAGAATTATCTCTACGTGTTCTGAGCATATCAAATTATGATGGATTAATGTCTCTTTTAAGATGTTGTTACTTCAGGAGCAAATCAAAGTATCCATATAACATAGAGTATTCTAACATATCTTCAATTGTAATCACAAGCATATTAAAATATTATCATTTCTAGTAATTGATGAAGACATGAAATATATTACCACTTCTGATGATTATAGACATAAACAAATTAATCATAACAGGCATACAAAAAATATTATAATTTCTGATGCCAAAGATATGAATAAATATTATTATTACTTCTGGTAGTTAATTAATTTGGTTACAATAGATATACAAAGTATGACCGCTTTCGGTGATCGTGCCCTAATAGTTAAAGTAAATCATGAAATTAATGTTAAAATAGTACTTGGGTCCTGACGAGTGACGATACTGCTCTTAAGGAGCAAATTTAATTACATCTAAAATCATGGAAGCGTATACCAGAGAAAAGCTTATGCTATTTAAGTAGATTTCCTTTTCTTTCTTTTTAATCATTGGCCAGAAATTAGCTTTTGCATCCTTTATCACTTCATGGTGTTATCCAGTAAGCTTGATAGCTAGATTTTAAATTGGCAATACATATATCTACGCATATTAAATAACTGGGCAAAGAGCCACGAGATACCTGTGGAACGATTTGTAGAAGTCAGCAAATATTTCATTTACGATATTATCCAATTCCTCAGTTAGTTAGAATCTCGTGCTGATAACGTGTTATAAAATAATAAAGCAAACAAGAATAATATTGTAGACAAAGAGAGAACAGAGGAGAGTTCTTTTATTTCTCTTGTTAGAGATTGATTTACAATGAAGGAGAACCTCTATATTTATAGGGAAAAAGTGACTTGATCCCAACGTCACTAACCCTAATATTTCTCCTAAAGATAGACATCCATAATTAAATAATATTTATAACATGAAGTCTAATTTCATCCGTATAGAATTTTGTACAATTGGAGAAGTTTGAGGTGACTTATAGTTTTTGAATTTGAATTGAATGTGATTTGAATTTAATGTTGTTAGTGCTTATCTTTCAATTCAAATTTAATCACTTTGTTAAATGGATCAATGCATATATAGCCATAGTTATCTCAGTCCACCATTTTTTTTTTCTCTTTCTATTATAATAGTATATCAATTTTGTAATTGATAAGGATAAAGATGAGACGTTGTAACCACCTTTAGAAAAATTAGGCTGGTTTTGAATTCAAAAGTTCAATTAAAATTTATTTTTTAGTTTTAAAAATAAATATATCAATTATTATGGGATATTTTTTGGTTATAAAAAACTTTGTCTTAATTCTTATTATTGTTGTCTTAAATTTGCTAAGTGGCTTGTTATATATATATATATATATATATATATATATATATATATATATATATATATATATATTCAAATCTAAAATTTATTGAAATTTTACACATTTATACTCTTCGACTCCCCATCTAAAAAATATTGGCTCAGATAAATCTGTTGTTATAAGCGTGTATTCGCCACTGTCTCCATCCTTAACTAGAGGTCTCAGGTTTGAGCCTTGAAATAAAAAATAATTATGGTAGGAAGCGCTTCCTCTTTAAAAGCTCTTACCAACATAACTATTCAAAATCGGATTAAAAATTCTCTGAGGAAGAATCGAAGTAGAATCAACTTGAATTCGGGACCGCTATTCGAAATCTCAGTGAAGAATGAAATTTTCTTATCTCATGTCTGTTTTTTGTGAAAAAAAACCAATTGAAGTTGAAGGTTTCTTCAAACAACAAGGGGCTAACACCATCTTTTTTGTCAGGATATACTAGGACCGTAGATTGTGAAGAATATAAGAGTGGAGGAAGATAGAAATTGGTGGTACCAAATATAGTCGAGCTTCAATACGGATATTGAACACCGGGTTGAAAAAAAAAAGAAGGAAATTGATGATGGGTCATTGAGTGTCTACGTTGTATTCCTCCTTGTGTGGTCTACTTGGCATTCCCTAACCCATCAAACATTTCATACACAAAAATCATAATTAGGAGAAGATAGTGAAAGGGAATTAATGCGTGGCGAAGAAACAGCAAATTCTTGATTGTCGTCTATCAAATTCCTCAATTACCCATTTCCTCTTCCAACACGTCTTTAACACTACTTCCCCTCTATTTCTTTCATTATTTGGCACCATTATCATGTAACGAGTCAAATTAATTTACGTTATATATCTATGATTTTCAAAGTAAATTAACTACTTTAATTAATAAAAATAATGATTTTGCACAATGATAAGAGTTTTTGCGGTTTGACTAGAAAGTTACGAGTTCAAACTATAAAAATAAGATATTGTAGAAATACAAAATAAAGCGGCATACAATGAATCTAGCTAAACTTGAACATAACAAAAGCTTAGTACATCGAATAATTCTTTTGAAAAAGTCTAGTTTATAGTGTTTTTGCATAAGTACTTATTTTTAACTTCAGAAGGGATTAAAAGATCGATATTTGAGTAAGATCGAGAAATAAAAAGGTTAACTTTTGTACTCCAAAGTTAACTATATAAATTTCATTTATACGGGTGAAGTAATATACTCCTTCTCAAAATGTTACTTTATCTCAGTTTATTAGAAAGTATCTCATTTGAGCATGGACGGCTTTTGGGTGAGCCTCTAAAGCCTAGGCTTCAGGCCGCTCATTTTTGGGGCTTCAATTTTCATCAATATATGTATTTTTTGAAAACTTATAAAATATTTTGGGTACTTTTTGTCATTAAAAGGAAATAGTTAATTAATTGATAGAAAATAAGCCCCCTAAATCAGTAAGTAACGTATAATATACAAATACTCAATCTATATTTAGTATATTGACGAAAATCAAAGCCCTGATTGGTTTCTCTACAATACTCAATTTACTTTTACCTTTTCTCTAAACTTTAGTATACTTCGATGCTTTTATATTCTTCTTTATTTCTTCAAGAGAGTCTTTGATTATATTGCTATGAGAGACAAGAGCTGCAATGTATGAATTTGCTATTTTTATTTTTTCTTGGGCACCAACTATTGCAAGAGGTATATTAAAGCACCAAATAAGTATTCTAAAATCAAGTTATCAATTTCTTGAATCAGGTTATATTTTTTTAGTAATGTTTTCATCTAAAATTTGCTTGTTTTTGATATTTTACTATATAATATATATTGTCTCTTTAACTATTTATTAGAATATAAAATATGTCAACTAGAAGTATGGATTCGATTTTTCAAAACTCAAAAATAAAATAAAAAAGAATTGAATCTTTAATACAATATCAAAAAGGAGCTCGTGAGGAAGTTAGTGAGATATCTGCATGGATCCTCATAAAGTAAACTTCACATGAAAAAATAAACATGAATTTTTTTCTATTCTCATTTTTGTGATAAAAAAAATTAAGTCCCCTCATTAAAGTTTGGCTTTAGGCCCCCCAATAATATAGAGCCGCCCCGTGACAGATATTTGATTGAATTCCATATTTATACAATATTACTTTTCATCAATCCAATTACAGTACTGAAAATTTTACGTTTGCGATATGATTTCCCTTTTCAGTTTTCAATTTTCAGTGAAAATATATACCATTATATTTTTAAACTAATGAACAATTTAATTTAGTAAATATTCCATAAATGAGAAGTGACGAATAAATTAGAAACAGACGTAAAAGAATCTTCTTCTAAAAGAAAAAGAAGAAAATGGGGAAATATAGCAAAGTGGGAAAAAATGACGAGGGAATCAAAGCGGTCCAATCAAAGAGACGAAAAAGGCTTTTAGTTTATGTGATCATTACGCTCTTTCCTTTAATTCCTACTCCCATTTTACTTGCAAATTTCCAAACTTTGAGGCAGTTTGTTTGTTTTGTGTGTGTGTGAGTGTGTGTGTGTGTGGGGGGGGGGGGGGGGGGGGGGGGGTTGCGCGGGGAGGGTGGATTAAGGCGGGCCAATAGTCATAGTTGATGTCATAAAAACAGAAGCATGACGACAAGAAGGACAAACCTACCAGCACATTAGAGGACAAGACATTATTTGTTGCAATTTATGATGCCAATTAAAAAGGGATGGAGGGAAGTTGTACCAGTTATTGTTGGATGGTTGTATGTGGCAGGGATTTATTTAGGTTGGATATATGTAAGTTCGAGCAAAGAGCGGTACTTCCTTCGTTCCAATATAATTGAATTTTTGGGTCGTAATACATTCCTATTTTTTTTAAAAATTAATAACATTAATGAAATCGTTATTTGACTAAATTACCCTATGTCTTTCTCCAAACTTTTTTTTAATAAATTGAAATAGTGAATGCTGGGATATGAAAAAACTATTGAAAAGAAGGGTAACTTTGCAAAAATTTAATTAATAATCTTTTGGACTTTGAATAGTTCACTTATTTTGGACTTGAAGGGAGTGATAGTTAGGCCAAATACATAGACAGCCACTCAAAGTTGGCTCAGTTTTCCACTTTGACACGTAAACTAAAGTTAATTTCTATTGAATACTTCAACCTCAACATAAGTGTGCTTGCTAACATATAAAGAGGCTAGAAGCAAGCAGCTCTTTGTCGACATGCTTGCTTCTGCCGAGGGTATAGAAGCAAGCAGGCTTTTCACATTACTTGTAAATATGGAAAATCTACATGACATAACTAACTCTAGTACATATTTATATTTAGTAGCTATAGTTTAGATTAATTACATCCTATAGCTGAGAGTAATATGTTAAATACAATTAATATATATATATATATATATATATATATTTAAAGTAGAATACTCTCTTATTATTATTATTGTTCGTAATTTGGTTTATCTTACTGCTTCTGCTCAGCTCCAGCCACCAACCAACCGGTCATCTTCTCCGACAACATCCTCCGGCGACCGAAGTGCGCAAATATTGCCGTCGCCGTCTCTATCTCTCTCTCTCACATATCTAAACCATCGCCGTCTCTCTTTCTCTCAGATCTGAGCCCTTGCCGTCTCTCTCTCTCTCTCTGATCTGAGCCGTTGTCGGCTCTCTCTCTCTCTGATCTGAGCCGTTGTCGGCTCTCTCTCTTCTCCCTCAGTGACATTAATTGCCATTTGAGCTCTTTTACCCTTTGCAAATTTTCGACAAAATTGCAGGTCGAAATTCTTAAAAGAAATACAGTTAGGAGATTGGACTGATAACATATTTTGTAGCTTCGGTATGCCTGTTATCAAAGATCTGGAACATTACAATTGTCAAATGTTGCATCTCAACAGAAAAATAAGCATGATAAGGCCAAAGATATGGCTAGCAGATGATGACAACTAACGAGAACTCCGATGGTTTTTGGCGACGCTTACAACTCCGTCAGTCGTTTTCCGGTGCCGGATCTGGAAAATAGTGTTTCTTTATGAGTGTATTCATTAATTTTTTAGCATACAATCCAGTGTATTCATTAATTTTTTAACATACAATCCAGTGTTTAGGGTGTATTTTACTTCTTGTATTCAGTATTTGAGTGTATTCTTTAATTTTTAGTGCAAAAATGTGTTGGGGTGTATATTTGTTTCTTGTATTTTGAAGGATATTTTTTTTTATACAACCGATTTTAAATATAATAAAGTGTATACAATGTAAAAATAGCTACAAATGAATACAGTTGAGTTGAATACATTTGACTTGAATACAACTTAGTTGAATAGATCTAACTTGGATATATCGAAATCTGACTTGAATACAACGAAATCTAACTTGAATACAACGAAATTTGACTCAGCCGAATTTTGAATACAATCTACTGTAGCTACAAAATGTATTTAGCTAAAGTGTAGTTATGCCTAAAAAAAAACCAAAATGTAGTCATTTATGTAAGTTTCCCTGTAAATATTGTAATTAAGCATATATGCTTGACAATGTTCTTTAAACGTTGTCATCACTTTCGGTAATTAATGGTCTTCATTATATTCAAATATTTAAATTTAATATTTATAAAATCCAAATTAAAAATAATAATTGATTTACACTAACTAACTACAACATAAATTTGCATTGATCATCAATATTATTGATTTTTTTAATAATATTTTCACCAATTTTAAAAATATCTATCCGCTATTCATTTTACGTTTAATGAGATAATTTACTACCACACAAATATATAACTTCTCATAGCATTTAAAATAATCTGAAACAAAAAGAAAATATATACTATGACACAAATTATTAAACTCTTGCTCCCAAAACTTCTAGGTTTTTACACGCGACTTTCAAGAAACGTCGTAGAATATGTTGAAAAATTCTTAAAATGCATAGAGATAAAATTATAAATATATATTGGGCTCATGCTAGCACGGGGTCTGGTATATAATACATCCATAATTTTCTGAATACATTCACCAGATGTGAAATAAATAATTGTTCAAAATTACAGGTATAATTAATTTCTAAATTAAATTTTGAAAGACCGACCTCCTCTTCAACTGTAGTGGCTTCTCATAGAAGAAAATATATATAGTAATAAAACACATGTCTTTGTTTTATTTGTTATCTTGCGACCTCATTCTTGTGTGAGATTCACGAATCAGTATTGGTTTGGAAATGTAAAATTTGTGTTTGATTGTACAATTTTATCAGGGTTGAAGTGTTCAATAACAACTAACTTTAGTGAAAGTGTCAAAATAGTTAAGCCAACTTGGAGGGGCTGTCTATGTATTTGGGCTAATAGCTAATACTCCCTCCATTCCATAATAAATGTCTCTGTTGACATCTAATTTTTGACCTTCCGAGATCTATTTTAAATGCTTGGAGTCCTTGGACAATAAATAAAATCAGCTGTGCACCTCAAAAGGGGTCTAGGTAACTTCATGAAATTATTTGGGACAACATGTCACCCTTTTGAGTTGATAAAGAAACATTTAAAATTTTTAATTTTGTGGAAATTTATTTTGAAGAAATTGCAATTACTCGAAGGAGCAAGAAAACTCCTTTTGAATAATTATTCGTTCAGTTAATTAAATCAGGAAAATTAGATTAATGAGCAATTTTATTCCAGTTTTACTGTCCAAGGCTTTTTGAGTGATTAAAAGGGATGGCCATTTTACCCTTTAAATCCTGATCCTGCGCGCGCTCGCGTAATCGATTAATTTTCTTAACTTAAAGACCAGTATCTGCAAAATGATTTTTACTTTTATTTTAAGGGTTGCTCTTTTAAATTGTTTAAGTCCTAATGGACTAACAATTGTTTTTTTTTAATCTACGCATTAGTTTTTTTTCCCCTACCCTCTCTATATATGTATGTATATATACCAAGTATACGTCAATATACATGGTGCATATATATATATATATATGGGACCAGGCCTTTTTAAAAACGGATGGACCAGGCCAAGTCCAAGGGACCGCGACCCGACCCACCCAAGCAATTAAAAGAAAGGGGGGAGTCTTATACTACTCCCCCACCCCGCTCATTTTTATTGTATTGCCCTAGAGAGGCTCAGTGCAAATAAAGGAAAAGGGGGCGGCTAGGGTGAAACCCTAGCGCCGCTCTTGTCTGCCACCACCTACCCGCCACTATTTCCGTCGTGTCCTATCAGTACGAAGAGGGGAGGAGGCAAATGTCACGACCCGGCTAGGGGGCCGCGACGAGCACCCGGTGCTACCCCACCCGGGCACCCCCTCATCGTACATAACATAACATCTAGGTGAACCATAAGTCAATTCGTGCTTTTCTTATCGTTAATCATATTGATCTCATTAGACGACCATCATCATTTAACATATCATAGGCATTTATGCCACATCATAAGTACAAGGCCGACGAGGCCAACAAAAGATATACAAAACATGGGCCAACATGGCCGAACATCTCTACCCACATACACATGACTACGAGCCTCTAAGAGTATGACATGTCACATTTGCGGGACAGGACCCCGCTATGCCCATAATTATATACACAAAAGAATGAGTACCCAAAAGCTATGGCTCCGAAAGAAATGGAGCTCTGCTATGCAATCTCTGGATAAGCAGCTATGGATCAAGTCTGTCTCCCTATGCACCTGCGGGCATGACGCAGCGTCCACAAACAAAAGGACGTCAGTACGAAGAATGTACTGAGTATGTAAAACATGATTAACATCAATATAGAAGCATCATAGACAATATATGAAGTGGCACAGGAAGGAAGGCAATAATATCATCATCATGGCACTTACCTGCCTTTCATAGGGACTTTCCATTTCTCATGCGTATTTCATAATAGTGCTCGTATTCGTATATATGCCCCTATTCGCATTTATATACATAGTCTTTTCACATTCATATTCATATTGTATACATAGCTATACACTTATATACATACATAGCATGCCCGACCATAAGGTTCGGTGTTTCATACGTACTTAGCCAACCAAGGCTCAATGCTATTTCTACCTGGCCCTACCAAGGCTTCAGGGTTATCCGTACCATCTGCAGAGATGTGCGCGCGTTACGTAATCGTATACATACTTTATACATAATCACATATATATATATATATATATATATATATACATCCATATACATATATTCTACCCGGCATTATAAGCTCGGGGTGTCATTATAGCCCTTCATGGGCACATGTGAATATAATAGCCCGTAGGCACCTTTAGCATCATTATTATCATTATCGTCATCACTATCATCATCATTATTGCTACATCCACATCTTAGGCTTACTCGTCATATGAGGGTGTAGTACAATCGTAGTACATGTTAAGGATCGTGAGCTTATGAGCTCGGAGTGTCATTCACTTGAATACAACATACTCATATAGAGGAATTAGAAATTTGTCCAAGAACCATGCCTTATGAAAGAAGGGTTAGCCTTACATACCTTTTCGTCGGACTATTCTACACTTGCACGTTTCCTTCCAATGCTAGCGTCTATACCTTCATTAATATCGTAACAATGACCATTAGTCATTCACATCATCCACATTATCTAGGTTTCTCAATTTGCTTCTAATTCTCCCATATTTATGGTCATGACCTCCAACTTCGTCCATTAGCCTAAAGTGTCTAGTTCATGATCTTAGTACCATTTATAAAGCGTTCATATCACAACACAACAACATTCATGATTCAATTCCAACTATTCCACAAAATGTCACTATTCACCATTCATGACCTAGTTGACCACATTTTCTACAATCCATGTATTTTAATTCTCCAATACCTTAAACATCTTGTAAAAATCATGAATCTTACCTTAGAAGTTGTAGGAACAAGCTTTGGTTGATAATACTCCTCTTTGAGCAAAACCCTAGTTTTTCTCCATTTGGATTTCTTGACTTGGATGATCCTTGATGATTCCCTTATCCTTGATTCACTTGTCTTAATGTTATTAATGGCTTATAATCCTTGAAAACTCATATAATAAATGTAGAGAGAAGTTTTAGAGAGAAGTGGTGTAATATTGTAATGAAATAAAACAAGTGTTGGTCCCTTTATTTAATGACTTGTGAAATCTGTGCTGAGATGAACAGTGGTCGTCCATGGAGGTTTACGGTCCGTATTTCAGTTTACGGACCGTCCCTCGTGGTCGTCTTTAAGCTTAAGCAGAACCAGAAACTTAAGGCTGCATGCATGGTGATTTACGACCATGGTTTACGGGCCGTAAATCACTTTACGACCGTCCACCAGGTCGTATCTAACCATTTCCTCGGCTGGCAGAAAGTTGAAGCCTTGCATGGCAGTTTACGACTGCCAGTTTACGGACCGTATTGCACTTTACGGTCCGTATTTTGTAATTTACGACCACTGGGCAGTTGCAATTCTGCAACTTCCCATATTTCTTAGACTTCTCATTTTAATCACCCCCATCCATGCACATGCATTGCTCACCTTGTATCTCATCTTAACTTAGCCAACTTCCTTGTCTCACATCGGATACTTTCGAAATCTCGCCTAAGGTCATCAAATATCGTTTCTTGCTCATAGACATCATGCACTCATATTCATCACTAGTTTATCCACTTGCGTACCAACGGAAAATTTTCCGAGGTGTAACAGCAAAGCATTCAATGCTTTGTCCTTCTCTCCCTAAATTCAGGCCAAACAGTCCCTAAGGTATACCCACCCCCTTTTTATTTATATGTATTTGTAGATTCGAGTTTTTAAGCCTTTGATTTCTTCTAGGTGTTAGATCTGAGCCGTTTAATTTTGGTTTATGTGTGAGACTTGCACAAAACTTGCAAGTCCCACATCGAGTATTTGGGCAGTTTCAACGTTTTGGGGTTTCTATAAATAGAAACCCCCATTCACGAAAGAAAGAGGTCGAAAAAAAAGGGAGAAAACATTAAGGCTTTGAGATATTAGTCTTTAAAAGTTGAGTTTTGTTCAAAGTCTTTTAAGGTTTTTCGATTTACTCAAAAACCTAGTTCTAAAACTTGTTTTTTATTTTATTTTCTTGGCCTTCTGGGCCTGAGTCTTAGAGGAGGCATCGTCCAAATCCATTTTTGGTCTAGGCCGTGCCCACAAAAGGTAACACTTACTCTTGTTATTGCCTTCACTTTAATTTCAGCCTTTTAATACTTGTTTTAGTTATGTCTTGTAGTTGTTATGGTCTTTGCTAGCTAATTATGATTATAATGGTAGTTTGCTTAGGTTGGGAGCTGGTGTTAATTATTTGATGACATTGTTTGGTTGATCTCTGTTTGTATCCTTGCAATTTAGTCTATGTTTAATTCGATATGGATGTTGGGTAGAATTTGTTTGAACTTGGACCACTGTATTCCATAGGTTTGTCTTTGGTTCTCTTTTATAGATAAAAATGGGATTTTTTGTGGAAAAGTGAACCTGTTTTAAATATTTGCCTTCCTTCTTGAATTGGTGAACATGAGACTTATGTTTGAGCTTAGCTTTAGTAGTAGGTTTATGAGGTTCCTTTTTCTTTTGTTGTGATATCTTTCTATGTCTTGTTGGTTTTGCTTGACTGAGGCTTGTACTAAAGGTAGGTTCATGTTCTAACTTGAAATGTTTATAGTCTTTGCTTTTAGTTTGCAACTAATGATCCATGGCTAGGCTAGTTATGGTTATAGTCTAGCTTAGTTGATAGTTGACCCCTGGAAATTGGTTCTTTAGTGGATTAGTCCTAGTTTGAGTTCATGTATGTTAAACTTGGTCCATTTTATTGGTCATCTGTGATGCTATTGAGTCCCTTGTTCAGTTTGGGATCATGTGATCTAGGTTGAGATTGGGAGTGCTTGGTATAGGTGTGGTCCATTTCTTCTTTCCTCTCTTTCAAAATTGTGTTTACACTTGCTTGCTTCCTTTTTTCCTTCGGGACTTGTCTGTTCATGATGGGATTCAGGCCCTTTCCTTTTGAATTTGTTTGACCATGTTGAGTGAATTTTAGGAATACTTGATGTAAACCTGTAACTGGAGCCTGGATTGGGTGTGTTTTCTAATTGACAAACTTCTTTACCTTCTTTGTTTGCCTGATAACTGCTACTTTTCGTAGAATAACTTACATAAAATCTGTTTAAGTGCATATGAATTCATTCATGACTTGTTTGGACTCTTCTGAGTGGTCTACTTATAAGAAAGCTGTTTTCCATATCAACTTGTTCCACCTAGATATAGAGTAAAGGGGAAACTGAGGAAGAGGGTCTGAGGGGGTAGATTGCATTCTAGTTGGCTTTTGTTTTACTTATTTTATTGAATCACTCCTCTTAGCCAAAGGGGAAGAGTCAAACCTGTTTTTTTTTTTCTTGAAATTTTTACTAAGTGTTGAGGAGTTTTGACAAAGTTGGCACAAGTTTGGTACCTAATCTTTTTATTTGACTAAAACAGTAGTGTAAAGTGATAGTGGACTTTAAAAGAGGTGGGTCTTTGTTTAGGTGTGCTGTGATCATTTAAGACAGACTACTTTCCTAAAAATCAAGTTGTGTGTGTGGTCTGGACTATTGTTCTAATGGTATCTTGCTTGTCCCCTCCCCTAGTTTGCCTGAATGTGATAAAGTCTGTCTCATTAGGATATAATCACTTAGTACACTGAAAATCTGGGAGCAACTTAGAATTAAATGAGGTTTTGTGTCACTTTGCTTGGTTTTCTTTTGTTGTGATCACTTAGTTAATACCAGAAGTTAAGAGAATTGGTCTGTGCGTTGACTGTTTCATTGTCTATTCTTGTCCTCCCCTTTTGTGTCCTTTCATTTAGTCTGCATTCACAACATAATCAGGCTGTTTAAGTCAAAATGTTGATCAAGTTTGAAAATTACAAGAAATAGTTTTCTTAGATATTTGCTTTGTTACTGAACTTTCAAAAAGAAGTTGTTTCTTTAAACTTGTTTGGTTGACAGACCTTCCTATAATATCTGTGTTCTTTGAACCTACCTACAGACTAATCTTGAGTTATGAGGCTGTTTTACTTCAGACCCCCCTTTAGATAAATTCGATAAAAAATAAATAAGTCCTCACTGCCATAGGCCTAGCATAGACTGTAATTTTCTCCTTTTTTTTTTTTAAACTGGCAAGTCTTGTAGCTTTGTGATTTGGTCCAAGTTTGGTTTGTGTCATGAAGCTTAGTGCCCTTTCTTTACACTTGCTTGACCTCACTGCTGTAGTAAACTAGTCAATTAGGCTGAGATTTCCTGATTATTGACCTTGCTTGGAATTTGGTAAAGTCTCATTGAGGTGTTTGTGTGTGCACTTTAGGCTGGAAAGTCATTTGGCCTCAACAAAGGGTGTGTTAGTTCTTGCATTTTCCTAGAATAAAACTATGCGTTTGGCTTGTGCTTTTCTCCTACTTTTCTTGTTTTCAGTCTAAAGTTTCTCCTTGTTTTACATGGATTTACATTCTTCAAACTGAGAGTACCTCCCTTCTTTGTTTGACTTCTTTTGCTTTTCAAAATCTTCAAGATTATCTTGTAGTCTCCATGTCCCACTTGATGTTGGATTCTGTCTTACTTGTTTGGCTTGACTCTGATAAATAAAAGATTGTGTCCTCTCTTCTGAATTTTGTTATAATTGGAAACAAGGGTCCCCCCCCCCACCCCCATGTCTTTTCTTGGTTTAGTTACACTGATTAGTTTGGTCCCACCCATTTAGTGACTAAGAAATGCTTGTGCCTAGTGTTTATATTTGGATGTGATGTCAACAGTCTCTGAAACCTGAATCTAATCCACATGAACTAGCTAGTTTGCCACTGTTTGATATTGGGCCTCTGAGAAGTCTTCCCTTAGCATTTACCACTAATTTCAGTCATCAGGAGCTATGGACCTGGACCACTGAGTTTGTTTAAGTAGGAAGGTGTGACAGGGTTGAATGTGTGTAAGTCTGCCTAAGGCCTCTAGTGTTGTCACTGGATGATTAAGGTGAGGACATTAAGATGGCGGGAAAGGGTTTTAGGAGAGGAAAAGGTGAGCCTGGGCATGAGCTGGAGGTAATGACCAGTGGGGCCTAGGATCCTTTTTTGCTGAAAAGTGACTCAGGAAAAGGAGATGGGGAGGTGATGACCCCACCCTATCCTGTTTCCCTTTCAGGGGCCTGAAACTCTTACTTCCATTTTCTTGAACCTTCCCCTCATGATCTTGGGACTCACAGAGGTTTCAGGTAGGGGAGATTGGTTTGACTATGCCTCAAAGGGAAGAAAAATGGCCAAGGATTGAACTATTCACGCTGGTTGTTGTGTGATCCCTTTACTCTTTTCTGGCTTAAAGACTTTTGGGTCTGCAGGGTCTACGGGCTCCTGATGCTTTGTTTTTTTTTTTTTTTTTTTTTTTTTTTTGTTTTGTTGAAATCTATTTAAATATTGTCTGAATCTCCACCTGTCCATGATTGTATGTGTTGCTCCATGGCTGTATCTTGTCTTGGCCCCTCTCCTTGCATTGAGTTAAAACCAAGCTGTCCTAAGTTACTATCCTGTCTCCAACATTGTGTCTTACTGCTCCTATAACTATGCGACACTGATTTTCAAAACTTTCCTGTTTTACATCTGAGGATGAAACCTTTCTTTATCATGTTGTGATTTTGCTTGGTTGTTGCATTAGTGTGTATGATTCCTACCCCCCAAGACCTATATTTATTCTATGCCTATTGACCTCCCTAGTGGCTTAGCTTCTGCCCTTTTCCATCTCCAGTGTCAAGAGTAGTCTCCCATACACTTTGTGCCATTGGTCCCCTGTGTATTTTACAAGACTTTCTTGTTTACTTTTGCTTGTTTCTCTCCCCTCTGCTTCTCTTCCTTCTGGTGAAATAACTTTGTAGGATTTCTTATGAATGAGTATTCCTTTTCTGTTCAAAATTGTTGCCTATACTGGATCATGTATACCTCCCATCACCTTAATATTCCTGCTGGACATTGCCAGCCTAAGTTTAATCTTGTTGAGGTTTAGATTAGTTAATCACCTGCTGGGTATGGGATGCTGCTTATATAAGTATATTTTGATGTGAGCTGTCACTTGGCTAGACTGTTTAGGTCCATATAAGTATTTTGGTCTGTTGCATTCCCCCTTTAGAAATTGCTTGTCTCCTTCCTCTGTATCTCTGTCACAACTGCTGGCTGCTTGCTCTTCCCTTTTTAAAAGAAGTTGTATTTGTTTTGGTCAAGTGTTGTGTTGTGATGTCTAATTTTCTCTAGGAGAATTGTCTCAATGTAGATGCCTGTACAGTATCCATGACTGCTCATTTAAGCCATTAGTAGATTATTTGTGTATCCGCAGCCTCTGATTTTATACTCTCTCTGTCCACTCTCAATAAGGCCCAAATAAATCTAAGGCCAAGCGTGGTAATTCGGGGTTGTCTTAATCTCCCGGTGTTACCCATGCTTAGGGTTCTTTGAAACCCGTTGGAACTTATACGACATCAGATATACGGGATCCAGACCTAGTCCCCATGCCATTCCTAAGTCCAGGATAACTTGAGCTTTGCTTAGAGTAGGCAAAAGGGGCAAGTATGGCTCCTATGCCGTTTAATCGACTTTAGGTCCCCGTGCGCGTTTTCAAAAAATCACGGACTTGACATAACGTTTTATATAACTGAGTATAAAATTAGAACTTAGCAAAACTATTTTCCTCAAACAAAACTAAGTTTTCTAAAGTCTCAAATGGCCGTCGTATTTTGTCAGCAAAAGTTGTTTCCAAAACTAAGTTATTAACTCAATCAGTTCTTCCCACAATCGAGGGATTTTTCCCACATTAGCTTTCAATAAACGGGTCCAATTCCCATCAACTTATATACTTTTTTCAACTTAAAAAAAATGGTAATTTTTTTAAAAGAATTGGATCAGTTTTAATCTAAACCAAGGTGTTCTTTCACGAAATTGCAAAAAAATCGGTTTTATTTAAAGTATAAAAAAGGACTCCTAAAATATGATGTTGTTTTGGCCCATAGCAGGCCCAAATAAACGAGTATTTACAGATGAGATATACTCATTTTTAAATATGAAAATGCCCTTATAACATATAAAACCAATTCATAATACATAATTCTAGACAAAGCTGAACGTACCAATACGGACTAACCTGAACCAAGTGTATGAGTATAATAAAAACTTAATTTATAAACCGATACCCATTTTTACACTACCTTTTATAAACATATACTCCTTATACATAAAGGAGACTATTTCTACGCGGATATTATAAATTCGGAACTACGATACCCTATATATAAAGGGAATATATTCAAATTTTTCCAAAAAAACATGATATGCATGACAGTTCTTTTTTAGGGAAAGTAAACACAAAATAAGCAGTTTAAACAAATACTCATACATTGGAATTCGAAGGTCAACCGTATAGTACAGATCCTTAATACTGGAGTGCCTAACACCTTCCCCAGGGGATCATCAGAACCCTTACCTAGAACTCTGGATTACGAAGGTTTTTTCACTATATTTGAATAAATCCTTTAAAATCGGTTTTCCTAATTTCCTAAAAATTAGGTGGTGACTCTTTTTCAAAACAAGTCCGAGAAAGGGTCAACGAGTTCGTAGTAGCCTTCTTGCTCCCTAAACCCGCGCGAAAAATCAAACCGTTATAGATGGCGACTCCGCTGGGGACTTAAATGTTCTAACCCTAAGGATTCCAGTATAATATGAGTATATCTATTATAAACTGCTTATGTGTTCATTTTCCCCGCAATTATTAACTGTCATTGCATGCATATCATAACTCCGCCACTCCTGACATTTATTTTACACTTTGTTCCAAAGGAGACTTCGCGGAGCACGCGGTTGTTCCTTCACTATAAAACCAAAACTTTCTCTTGGAAATGTTGTGAGGCGGGGTTGATACGCGGTCGTCCAACAGCCCTAACGGTTTAGCCCCAATTGTCTGATCGGGTTCCCGGTCATTCGTGAAAAATCACTCTAGAAAAAACTAGGATAGAGCTAAGCCAAATCCCTACTGGACTAGAGCATTTATACCTAGACGGGCCTTGGGTATCTCAGACCTACCTAAGGCTCATTAAGAATGACTACCCCGTGTTCGGACGGTCTATGAATCGAAAAAACACCGCATCTCATCTATGTGTTGTATGGAAACATGTTCGTGCCTATGTGATGAACCATTGATCCTATTGGGATGGAGGGATCTTAACCGTGTTTTGATTTGTACATGGAACGAAGAATCCGTTTTGACATCGTCACTGAGGCTCCAGAATTATTGAGGGCCTGGTATGAATGGTTGGGGGATACTCACCAAAGGACAATCAACTGCACCTTAGGACACCTACCCTCTTTTATGACGATGAAGGGTCGCCCGGAGCTGATAGAGGTATTGGCGAAATTTTGGGATGACAAAGAAATGCTGTTCCATTTCAGTGATATTGAAATGAGTCCTACCCTAGAAGAGATCAGAGACCCTATAGACGGCAATGGAACCTGTCTGAGGAGATGACATAAGCCGGACCACAATCTGTTGTTCCCACACAGGCCCACCGCCAGCCAGATTATGAGATTTCTTTCTCTGACCGAAGCATCCTGGGCGCAAGGGCCTACGGTGGCTTTTAGGGATCTATACCGCAGATTCGAAGACGTCACCGGATACACCTTATATCAAAGAGAATTCAGGAGCCGAGGAGAGTGGGAAACTGCTAGACCTTTAGCCTTCGCCATAGCTTTGTTAGGCATTATGGTTTCCCATAGGATGAGTTGTTGGCCATAGACACTAAGGTGATATACCCGGCCCATGCAATTTTCCATGGGATAACCAAGGATCAAGAGACGAGGTATTTCGAATTGGTACCCATCATATTGGCCAACATTTTCCGAGCTCTTGACAAATGCCGCAATCGCTTTCGATACTTCTAAGGGTGCAATATGCTGCTACACTGGTGGATTATCAAAAACCTTAACATGGCCAAAGAGGTTCAGGGTTGGAGTCGTCAGATTGCGGCCGGGAATATCAAAAACCTTAATTGCCCAAATCTTGGTTATACATCCAAAAATTACTGGGCCGAGTTCTTCACCGACTTGACTGAAGATCGGATCCGTTAGATGTTCCCCGACTTTATATCCAAGACTGTGGTAGTCCGAGGAAAGAATTATCCATTCGTGCTGCTAGTCGGGATTCGAGGAATCCGTCCTTACTATCAGTCCAGGGTTTTGACACAGTTCGGCAGGAGACAAGTGATCCCTCAGGTGGGAAACCCCGAACAATTTATCATCGAACACACTGAGTAGAAAATCAGGCACGCTGGGGTGATCCTCAGGGAATGGAATGACCGAGTAAATTGGGGCCAGAAACTCTGGCTCCTGACAGGTTCGATGCAGGATATGACCCCGGGTATCGTGCATGGCTACAAGGACACTTGGATCTCATATCGACGCCAGATCCCACACCTTCCTAGGAAGCCCAAGAAGAGGATCGCATGAAAGAATGCTTGGAAGGTACGGACGAGCATCGGGCTAAAATCCTGGAAGAAACAGACTCGATAATTGTCAGAATGGAGCTCTATTAGGTACGCCTTCATATCTAGACTACCCTTCGAAGGGTCAAGAAGGCCAGAACGAACCAAGCCTCGACATCAACCGCTGGAGGACCTCCTTGATTGCTGATTTTCTTTTCCTTTTTTGTTTTTAAGCCCCATGACGGATTTTGTCATCACTTTTATAATCCCTATAGGAAAAGATATTATTATTATAAATTATGATGGCTTTTTTCGAGGCAATAGTTCATTTCACAAATGGCACTTGTTTCAAACGACTAGGAAAGCCTTGACTCAAGAGGCCTTAGGAACGCGAGTAGTACAAATAACTGCAAATTACATGCATCTCTGCAACTTGCTTCGCATGCTTACCTGCTATGTGTGCAATCGTGTATTGAGCTTGAGTATCATTGATCTAATAATCTAAACCACGTACCCGAAAAAAAACCATGAGGTTAAACTTACCCAAATTTATCTCCACTGAAGGTTGACTTGCAATGGCAAACCAAGATGGACAAGAGGCACGGACTCTGGGAGAGACGGCTGAGATACTACGGGGGTGTTACATCTCGGTAATTTCAAGTTGTTGCGCTGTAAATAGACTAACACAAGGTTAAGGTAACCATGAAGTCCTTATGAATTTTAGGGGAGTATTTGATAGCTTTAAGTGCGTACTACAAGATTTTGAAGTCGCATGACTCGGTGGAACTAAATTTGTCGAAGGAAGTGAAATGTAAGTTGTGTTTGGGAAGGGTTCGCATCAATCGAGCTAATGTTTATTTATAAATGTCTTTAGAAGGAGCTATAGGGATCCTTAGATTGTTGATGAAGTGTTATATAAGTGACAAGAAGGTTCCACAAGGATTGGCAGTCAAATGAATCAACGAGAGCAAGTTAGGAAAAATAAATGGGTTGTATGACCACTTATACGGTCCGCATAATGGTTCGTATAATCATTTCATAGAGGGGTTATCCTATGGTGGGATTGTACGACCATTTATACGGACCGTATAAAATTATACGGAACGTATAAATGGCTGTATAATCGGGTCGGGTCACATTTCCCTTTTTATATATAGATGACCCTTGTTCTTATATTTCATTTCCCATATTTTCCCCATGTCTTGAAAGCTCTAGAACCTTCCCCCCTATTATATTTACACAAATCCAAGGGAAATCAAAGATTAAATAACAATAATGAAGAGAATGAAGTGTGGGGAGACTCACTAGGGTTAGTAGAATTCAAGATTTCTTTCGGTATTGAAGTTGGGGTTTCATTGAAGTGAAATACATTAACCCAAAGTTCATCCTTATACGATAAAAGGTGAGTTTACATCTATTTCATGTCATTAAGAGTATTTGGTTGTTGAATAACTTGGATGAGGAAAGAAAGTAGAAGATGAAGCTCAAATATGGATTCAATGATATTTTTTAGTAGTAAATTAACTTGAGTCATGATTCTTAGTATGCTATGAGTATAATCTTGTTGAAGGGGGTACTAATGATGTTGAGGAAGTATTATATAAGTGAATATGGTGTTGTGTAATAACTATTGTTATGAATGACCTTAGAAAGGAGTTTTGAGGATTGGACAATGCTTAACTTGAAAGAAGTCTCTTGACTATGATATTATGGATGTTACTATTGATGTTTGGGAGTTCTCTATTGTATGGAGAAAGTCAATGAAATAAAAGGAAATGCTGCCCAAATTTCGTTAGCCCTTAGTTGCTTTAGTTTAAACTTAATCATAGTTGTTTTAGTTTAAACTTAATCATGCTTTCAATGACCTAACCTTAGTACGAATCCTCTTGAATGTAGAGTCGCGAGCTTGGAAGGAGAACATTTAGTCGTTAAGAAGACAAAAGGTATGTTAAGGCTAGTCCCTTTCTTTCAAAGGCATGATTCCTATTTTATGATTCCATCCGTATTTTCCATAACCTACTTATGCCCATACGCTAGAAGTTCATGAGTCTTAAAAGCTTCTTATGATACCAAAGATGAGATGTTTTCTATATTGAACATGATGATGAGGATTTTGATGCTATTATGAGATTATTGAGTTTATTTCACGAATTCCTTGATTTTATTCATTGTTGTTGATCTCACCTCATGTTCCTTGTTCATTCGAGGTGAGGTATAACGATGATAATTGTTCCATAAGATAATCAGAGGTTACCGACCTTACGTCACTCTAATAGAGCTATCGCTTTTGATTGAGATCTCATGCATGCTTATTTTTATGTATGATTACACCGGGCCTAGTTGGCCGGGCAGACACCACTACGGCGGGCGTAGTGGGCGGCTTATAGATAATGATAATAACACTGTGCCTTTATGGCACGGGCTAACACCACTAGTGGGCGGCATGAGATGGTTACCCCGAACGCGGGCTAATGATGATTACACCGTACCCATATGGTCGGGCAGTTTATATATATACATATATATATATATGTATATATATATATATGTATGTATATATATATATATATATATATATATATATATATATATGTTATTCTTTATTATGTTGTTATTCATGCCTTACATACTCAATACATTGTTCGTACTGACGTCCTTTATTTTGTGGACGTTGCGTTCATGCCCGCAGGTAGATAGGGAGAGGGTCCAGATCCTAGGAGCCTTATCAACAGATATACAGGAGCACTCCACTAGTCGGGCAGTTTATATATATACATATATATATATATATATATATATATACATATATATGATGATTACACCGTACCCATATGGTCGGGCAGTTTATATATATATATATATATATATATATATATATATCTATATATATATATATATATATATATATATATGTTATGATGTTGTTTTAAAAGTAAAAGTTAGCATGCATGGCTCCGCCTTAAGAGGCAGTCAGTTACAGGTTACCTCTTCATCTCACGTTTCTTTATTTCTTTATTATGTTGTTATTCATGCCTTACATACTCAATACATTGTTCGTACTGACGTCCTTTATTTTGTGGACGCTGCGTTCATGCCCACAGGTAGATAGGGAGAGGGTCCAGATCCTAGGAGCCTTATCAACAGATATACAGGAGCACTCCACTACTCCGGAGTTGCAGTTTATTGGTATATTATTTTGTGTTTATATTTGGGGCATGGCGGGGTCCTATTCCGTCCTTATGATTTTCAGTACTCCAGTTAGAGGCTCGTAGACATGTGTGGATAGTAGATTTGTCATGATCTTCTTAGTATATATTCTGTATATCATGTAGCCTTGCAGGCTTGTTCATATATATGTGTGAGGTGGAATCGAAGAATGCTTCGTAATGAGTTTTATTTTGAGAATGACATTTATTTAGGTTGAGTTATTTGGTAATTAGAAAGTGGTCCACCGAGATAGATTGAAAGAAGTATGACAAGTGGTGCTCGGTAGGCTAGCTTCGGGTACCCATCATGGCCCTCTGGTTGGGTCGTGAAAAAAGTGGTATCAGAGCAGTTCCATCCTAGGGTGTGTCTACGAGCCGTGTCCGGTAGAGTCTTGTTTATGGGTGTGAAGCGCGCCACACTTATAAACAAGAGGCTGTGGGACATTTAGGAATAATGATCGTTCTTCTTCCTTATAGATCGTGCGATAGAGCAATAATATAAGATTCCTCCTTTTCCTAATTATGTGTTATGATTTCAGCGATGCCTATGAAGAGGAAAGAAACAGCTGCCCAGAAGGGCAAGACAGCAGCAGGAAGGCGTACTAAACGGGAGCCACCGGTAAATATAGAGGAGGGTGAGTTCCATAATAAGGCTCCATCTCGGACCTCTCACACTCCGCCTATTTTAGAGGAGCATAAAGGAGCCTCAGCTCTAGCTCCAATGCCTCTAGTTCCTCCTCCAGGCGCTTCCAGCCAACAGATGACAGAGGCTATTCAATTACTGACCCAGTTAGTTGCCGCTCAGGCTCAGCAGCAGGGTGCGGGTCCTAGTGATAGAGCGTTTAGCGCCAGAGCCCGTGATTTTATGAGCTTGAATCCTTTAGAATTTTTCGGGTCAAAGCCGGATGAAGACCCGCAGGACTTTATAGATGAGATGCTGAGAATGTTGAGGATAAGACATGCTTCTGATACTGAGTCAGTGAAGTTGGCTTCCTATAAACTGCGAGATGTGGCCGTTCTTTGGTACAATAATTGGATATCTTCGAGAAGGGAAAATACGCCTCCCCCGGCATGGCAGGAGTTCGTAGATGCCTTCATCCGCCATTATTTACCACCCGAGGTCCTACGGGCCCGAGCTGAAAGGTTTTTGAATTTAAGGCAAGGAAATATGAGTGCTCGGGAGTATAGTCTCCGCTTCAATTCATTGTCTAGGTATGCTCTGGCTATGGTAGCCGGTATAGGAGACCGGGTGCATTGGTTTGTGAGTGGCTTGGGGCCACATTTGATTAAAGACTGCTTGACAGCTTCACTCTGGGAAGGGATGGATATTTCTCGTATTCAAGCTCATACTCAGAATTTTGAAGAGCAGCAGCAGCCCACAGGGGGGAGCGTGATTCTGACAGATGGCATAATAAGAGAGCTAAATCTGCAGGTGCTAGTAGTGAGTATAGAAGGGATCAGAGGCAACAATATTCCAGGTATTCAGGCCAATTCGCGGCTAGGTCAGAGCTCGAGAGTTTTGGGTTTCCAGTTTAGAAGCGATCCTAGTCAGAGAAAACCACTTGTACCCCGATGCAGTCAGTGCAGTAGATTACATGCGGGTCAGTGTCGCCGAAGCTCAGACGCTTGTTATGCCTATGGTCAGACTGGGCATATGATGCGTGATTGTCCATCGATGAGTGGTGGAGGTAGGACCTAGCCCACAAGATCAGTAGACAGCTCTTTTTGCATTTGTGCGCCCTATAGGGCAAGGCTCACAGGCACCATCAGGTTGTGGTAGGGGCAGAGGGGGAGCATCCAGTTCAAGTGGCCCTCAGCCTCGTATTTATACATTGGTCGGGCGACAGGATCTCGAGTCCTCCCCCGATGTTGTCACATATATATTATCAGTATTCTCTCATGATATTTATGCATTGATTGATCCGGGCTCTACCTTGTCGTATATTACTCCTTATATTACTAATTGTATTGGGGTGAAACCCGAGCTAATCAAACCTTTTGAGGTGTGTACTCCTATTGGTGACCCGGTAACAGCTAGCCAAGTATATAAAAACTGTGTGGTTAGAGTGTGTGATCGTCATACTGTAGCTGATTTGATCGAGCTGAAAATGTTAGATTTCGATGTTATTATGGGCATGGATTGGCTGACTTCCTATTATGCTAATGTGGATTGAAAATGTTAGATTTCAATGTTATTACGGGCAGTTTATATATATATATATGTTATGATGTTATTTTAAAAGTAAAAGTTAGCATGCATGGCTCCGCCTTAAGGGGTAGTCAGTTACATGTTACCTCTTTATCTCACGTTTATTTATTTATTATGTTATTATTTATGCCTTACATACTCAGTACATTGTTCGTACTGACGTCCTTTCTTTTGTGGACGCTGCGTTCATGCCCGCAGATAGATAGGAAGAGGGTCCAGATCCCTAGGAGCTTTATCAGCAGATATACAGGAGCACTCCACAGAGGGAACCAACGGAGAACAAGGGGCGGGTTCAGACCTATGGGTGTTCGCACCAGACCCACAGGAGGGAGCAAAGCCCTGGGAAGAGGACCCTGAACCTGCTAAGAAAGAAGAGCCAAAAGAAGAAGAAGAGGAACCAGAGGAAGAAGAGGAAAAACCTTAGGACATAGAAGAGCCTGTCGACGTAGGGGTCGAAGTAGAGGAGAACCCATTTGATATGTTCCCCGAGTTCCAGGGAAATGACGCGGACAACGAGTCTGGTTACTACGCTCCCACTGAGGAAGGGACGGATTTCTATGCGCCTTCGCCTATGCTAATGCCCGCCACCTCTACTGTGGCTTCAGAGAACTTTAGAAGGGAAAATCTCCTCGGGCTAGCTCCGTGGAGCATAGCCTTCAAGGCTCGATCCTCTCCATTCAGGGTCGCCCCACTGCTTGTCACTTGTAAGGAAGTATTCAGGAAGATGATGGACACCAGGATGGATTGCACTACTAGGGCTAGGTTGCTGGTCCCCGACTTGGTATACGTCTATAAGAGGTGCCCGTTTCATCTCAACCAGGCAGGACACACCTTGAACGAGTGCTTCGCTTTAAAAAGGAGAATTGTTAGTGTCATAGACGATAAAATCATTGGAACTCTATGAGGGCCGCATACTTTGCTGGTCCATGACCCCATCACCCCAGGAGAGGGAGTTACCCTCGAAACCCAGATATAGCGGTATGATTTCACTGTCTTCGAAGAATCATACGCTCGCCTCTTCTCGACTTTGGCTTCATTGAACAGAATCAGGCCTGTGGAACCTGCCTACGAGCCTGCACCATTAGAGCTCAACAGAAACAAGTTCTGCCTATACCATATTGGGGCCAGAGGGTATGATATTAAAGGATGCCATGCTTTCAAGCTCGAGCTTGAAAATATGGTCAGGACTGGACAAATTTTGGTCCTGCTCCCACCGTGGTTCTGAGCGAAGGGAGATTCGACAGAGAAAGAAAGTTCATAAGGACAACCGCTTGTGAGAATTATACTTTTGGGTAGATACCAGGTGTCCCATCTTTTACAAAAATGTTACCCCCACCTTCATAAAAAATGTAATTGAACTGCGCCGACCTGATGTCCCAATGGAGGGATACGCGGGAAGCCTTAGTCGGGCCTGTCTGGGGATGTGTGTAGCTAGGACTAATCAAAAGGATATTTAGAAGAAATTTATATCCTAATTTGTAATAGAACTACGTAGGGCCTGATTTCCCACGGTGAGATACGTAGGCAGTCTACGTAAGACTTGGTCTCTTCCTGTTTTTAATTTTCAATTCCCCATTCGCTTACATGGCAAAATCGAGGGGGTTCGTCGTTCTAAGTCAACCGCAAGGCCACCAAACCAAGACCCACCCGAACATAAAAGCCCATGATATCCAAGACTTTAGAACATCGGATCAAGAGTACTCAAGCTTCAATATACGATCTTATGTGCCACTTGTATGTTACATATCTAGATGTGATGTTTTACTTTTATAATTGATGTGCAGAAACTAACTCTCTTTACCGTTTGAGTTGTTCTTATCTTATAGAAAGGGGGACGATTAGTGTGATATTGAAAGCTGGCATATTTCACAAGATCCAAAACTGCGTTAGCATCCCTCTCCGATAAAGGAAAGGACAAAATGACTGGTACTCCAGATGAAACAAGAAACGAGATCACTCTCCGCAAAAGATACACCCTGAACTCGTAAGAGGCCGCCTCCTAATAGGATGTGATCGCAACATTATTAACCACCGTCGCTACTCTCCAGGAGAAAGTAGCCAGAAGGGACGCAGCCGACGCGAAAAAGAACACCACTGAAGGAAAAAGGGCCTCTCCTCCCTTTCTCTTGTTAAGTTCCATAGTGTCGGGTCATTTTCCCGTCTACCCGCCAAGAACCATGCCCCCACCACTAAACATCGCCAACCCAAACCATGCCGACCCCTCTTACTGTACTCCACCGCCAGTTAAAAATGCTCAAGCCCCAGGGACCGCTCACTCAGGCCCGGCGTATCAAGCCCTTCAGCCGGTATTCTTCAATCAAGCAAGCCAAATACATGCACCAGCCCCACCTGCGGGATAAAACACCACTACCCTGTTTAACCATGTCATCCCTCAGGTGTCTTTCTTCACTCCCAACATACCAAATGAGTCCTCCCCAGGACACAAGGAACTAGATCACTACGAGGAGATAGAAAGGATTTGGAAAGCTTAACAAGATAAGCGAGAGAAAGACATGCAGAAAAAGATGAAGGAGTTGTTGGAGAAGTCCACAAGGTCTACATGGAAGGCGATAAACCTAAGATATGACGACCTGTGCATGCACACGAATTTAGACCAGCTAAGAGTGTTTAAAATCCCAAAGTTTGAAATGTTCAACGGCACAGGGAACCCCAAAGCACACCTCCGTTCATAATGCGACCAGTTGGTCGGAGTAAAGAAGAATGAACCCCTAATCATGCGATTATTCAGTCGTAGCCTGATAGGTGAGACCGCGGAATAGTTCGCTAAACAGGACATGTGTCAGTGGCTCCGCTGGGAAGACATGGCAGAATCCTTCATGGAAAGGTTTTGATTCAACATCGAGACCGTACCAGACCGCTACTACCTTGAGAAGGTCAAGCAAAAATCAACGAAAAATTATAGAGAATTTGCCAGCAGGTGGAGGACCAAGGCAGCCCGAGTGGAGCCACCAATGAGCGAGGGAGAGATCATCTCTATATTCATCAAGTCACAAGAGCCAGATTTCTACGATAGGATGCTGTCAATGGCTGGAAGGCCATTCTCCGAATTAGTAAAAATAGGAGAGGCCATAGAGGACTTCCGCAAGAAGAAAGAGGATGTGGCAAGCATATCCCATATTTCCAACCTAAACCCAAAAGGACCCTTACTTTCCCACCAAGCCTCACCACTCTTGAATTACCATACCCCTCCCTATAGCCCAGCGCCCGTGTATTACACACAACCAGCATTTACCGCTACTGTGCTAGCATATACAGCTCCGCCCAGTGTCCGTGTATCCGCCCCTGCTTACCAACCACCACCACAACAAACACACCAACCACCGCCCCAGCAAAACTATCATCCACCGCAAAATAACCCCCCACAAGCCTATCAAACCCAGAACTACCAAAATCAGCCGCCACCCCTGCATATAATGTGCCACGTCTAGCTTTCGAGAAGAGGGGCCTGTGAGGAAATTCACGACGCTTCTCGAACCAAGGGCTAAATTGTTAGAAAGGCTGCTAGCCGCAAGGTTGATTCAGAAGGCCCCGCCAAAGCTAATACAACCTGGGAGTCAATTCTACAGGGCTGATCATACTTGTGCCTACCACTTGGGAGGGGTCGAGCACAACACTGAGGATTGCATAAATCCAAAGCACAAAATCCAGGATCTGATCAATAAAAGGGAAATCGACTTGGAAACTGCTGCCCCTAACACGAACACGAACCCACTGCCAAATCATGAAAATTATAGGGTCCACATTATAGAGAGAGACGAGGACTGGGAAGCTTGTGGAACGTTGTCCCCCGGAATCACCCAGCCTCTGGAACAGACAGTTGATTCCCTCATGCTCTAAGAACGTCCCAAGTTCAAGGTCTTGATCCTCTGCCCGAGGGTTCCTAAGGCGGTGTTTAGAACCTTGGTCCCAGCACCCATGTTGACCCAGATAGCACAATAGATTGTGCCAGACCCCAAAAGGACGGTCACCATGCAGACCACGATGAACCAAGGCATGACCTGTTCAAGGAGGTGCTACACTCCTAAAGAGTTGGCCCAAAACGCCACGAGAAAGGAAAATGCTCAGAAAAGGGCAATACCTGAAGGAGCGGTCGAATATTTCTGGCGATGTATACAACTCAAAGACTATTACATTGTCGAACATTTGAAGAAGACACCGGTGCAAATCTCTGTGCTGTCACTGTTGGCTAGCTCGCCGTCTCATAGGTATGCCCTCATGAAGGTGTTAGATGATGCACACGTACCGGCAGGAACGAGTAGTGAGGATTTGGCCGGGCTAGTGGCCCATATCATTGGGGAGCACAGGATTTGCTACTCTAAGGAAGAGTTGCCCATTGAAGGAACATCCCACAACAAAGCCCTCCATATCATCCTAGAATGCCGTGACAAGGTCGTAGAAAGGGACTAGTGGACAATGGGTCAGGCCTCAACATCTGCCCCGCTACCACCCTGACACAGCTTGGTTACGATATGGAAAAGATCCGCCAGAGCGCGACAAACATCAGGGGATTTGATGGAGCCCTAAGTGACTCTTTGGGAGAAGTTGACCTACAGATCCGGATCGGGCCTACCTCCTTCACAGCAGTGTTCCAAGTCATGGAAATCACTGCCAATTACAACATGCTCTCAGGGAGACCCTGGATCCACTCCGCTGGTGCGGTGCCGTCGAGTCTGCACCAGGCCATAAAATTTGAGTGGCAAGGACGGGAAATCGTAGTGATAGTTGAGAAGGTCATTCAGAAGCCTCCTTACAACATCGTTCCTATGATTGAGGGGAGTCCTCATCTCTCCAACTTTCACACAGTGGAGTACGTGGGAGCCACCCATGCAGAAGGAGAGATCAGCGAGCCTATGCCGGCAGTCTACCAAATGATCGCCTCTACCATACTGAGGAACGACTTTGAAATGGGAAAAGGCCTAGGAAAAACCCTCGGAGGGATAACAGAGCCTGTGCCAATTCCAAAAGAAAACTACCATTTCAGCCTGGGGTATGCCTCTAACGAAGATGAGCTCACAAGGGCAATCAGAAGAGAGCCCAGAACGGGGAAATTACGAGAAAACTACCTCGTCCAATCCCGGGTTTGTACCGGTCATTCCTTAGAAAGATATCGATCCGGAATGAAGAGGAAGATGGTGAAAGTCTCAAATTGCTGTTTCAAGAAGAGGGATGTTACGCGGTCACTGAAGAGAGTCAGGAGACGCCCAACGTATGCAGTTTGGGGTCGGAGGAACACCTAAACAATTAGGTGTCCACCCCCCTCTTGGCTTCTCGATAGAGAGATGGAATATTTTAAAATAAAATCCTTTGCTAAGAAACAACGACGTCGGCCGAGGCCCAAGCAATCAACCTTTTTCCCTAAACAAAAGCTATTTTTTGCTATGTTTTAGACGAGAATGGTCTGATGTTGTTCGGGACCAGGACCACGGTTGTAATCGGTTGCCTTTGGAATTAATGAAAGCCTTATAAATCACCGCCTTTACCGATTAATAATAACTGCTTTTCTCACTAACTAAATAACGACAACCGATAATAAGCCTAAATTACTTCGCCTCGCTTTTTTAGTAATAATTATAATAAAACAACCAAAAATGTTATGACATATGACAAAACGAGCGAAGAAGGTGACCAGCAGAAGTATAAAGAGTACGATGAATCAACGATGATGCCAGAAGGGCTGGTGGAAGAGTTAGAAGAGTTGGAGAAGCCAAATATGGACGAAACTGAGGTAATCAACATCGGTGACGGAAGAGATGTCAAGGAGACGCGAATCAGCGCTCACTTAGGAGCTCCGCAACGAGAAGAGCTCATAGCTTTACTAAAGGAATATGTGGACGTCTTCGCTTGGTCATACGCGGATATGCCAGGGCTGAACACTGAGATAGTGGCCCATATATTGCCCATTAAGGAGGGATTTACCCCAGTCAAGCAGAAAACGCGAACCTTCAAACCAGACATGAGTATCAGGATAAAGGACGATGTCGAAAAATATATCGAGTCAGGAATAGTGGAAATCACGTCCTATCCCACTTTGGTGGCCAACGTAGTGCCAGTACCCAAGAAGGACGGAAAGATCCAAATCTGTGTGGACTACCGAGATCTCAACCGGGCCAGTCCGAAGGATAACTTCCCTCTCCCGAACATCCACATCCTAATAGATAACTGCACCAAGCATGAGCTACAGTCGTTCGTAGATTGTTTCGCTGGGTACCACCAAATGCTCATGAGCGAGGAAGACGCTGAAAATACAGCCTTCATCACCCTTTGGGGAGTCTATCATTACAGGGTAATGTCGTTCGACATCAAAAATGCCGGCGCCATGTACATGAGGGCTATAACTACCTTGTTACATGATATGATGCATTGAGAGATCGAGGTCTATGTAGACAATGTCATCATAAAGTCAAAGGAAAGCGCGGAACACGCCACACATTTGCGCAAGTTCTTCGACAGGCTTTGCAAATTCAACTTGAAGCTAAACCCTGCTAAGTCCACATTTGGAGTGCTCGTGGGATTCATAGTCAGCCGCAGGGGCATCAAATTGGATCCTACCAAAATCAAAGCTATTCAGGAATTGCCGCCGCCTAAAACAAAGAAGAAAGTCATGAGTTTCTTGGGAAGGTTTAACTACATTGGGGGGTTCATAGCCCAGTCACTGTGATCGTGGAGCCAATCCTCAAATTGCTTAAGAAAGATGCTCTCATAAATTGGATGAAGGAATGCCAAGAGACATTCGACAAAATCAAGAGATATCTCTCCAATCCTTCCATTCTGGTGCCGCCCAGGCAAGGGAATCCTCTGCTATTGTACCTGTCAATATCAGAGAAGGCTTTCGGCTGTATGCTGGCCCAACATGACGAAGAAGGCAAAAAGGAGCATGCCATCTGCTATTTGAGCAAGAAGTTCACATCCTGTGAAGCGCGGTACACACTCGTAGAAAAGGCCTATTGCGCTCTGACTTGGATCGCTCAGAAGCTGAGGCACTACTTATCGGTGTTCACCACCCACCTCATATCCCGAATGGATCCTTTAAGATACATTTTCAGGAAACTGCCCCTGGGAAAGCTGGCTAAATGGCAGATGTTGCTAAGTGAATTCGACATCGTATACATAGCACAAAAGACAATCAAAGGACAAGCCATGGCCAACCTGCTGGCAGAAAGCCCTATCGACGACGAACTCAAGCCTTTACGAACTTTCTTCCCAAATGAGGAGGTACTAGCTATGGAAGAAGAATCAACAGAACCATACAAGGGATGGAGGTTGTTCTTTGACGGGGCGGTCAATTATAAAGTATCAGACATCGGAGCAGTGTTGATATCAGAAACAGGACAACACTATCCGATGGCCACAAAGCTCAACTTTAGGTGCACTAACAACATGGCAGAATACGAAGCATGTGTCCTCGGCCTCAGAATGGCATTGGACATGAACATACCGGAGCTGTTGGTAACCGGGGACTCCAATTTACTTATAAATCAGATAAAAGGGAGCTGGGCGACCAAAAACGACAATATACTCCCGTACGTGAATCTGGTGCAAAGACTATGTGGGAGGTTCAAGAACATTGACTTCAGGCATACCCCGAGGGCCCAAAATGAGTTTGCAGATGCATTGGCTATGATAGACTCCATGATCCAACACCCCGAAAGCAGTTACATCGACCTTTTGGAGATCACAATAAGGGAAGAACAGGCTCACTACGCCCACGTCGAGGCCGAGCCAGATGACCAACCGTGGTACGCCGACATCAAGACATACTTGGAAAAGGGAGAATACCCCCAGAGAGTTCAACAAATCAGAAGAAGACCGTCAGAAGACTGGCCAACGGTTTCTTCTTGAACAAAGAGGTGTTGTACAAAAGAATACATGACCTCGGTTTACTCAAGTCTTTGGACGCCGAGGAAGCCATAAAATTGTTGAAAGAGGTGCACGCAGCGGCATGTGCACCATGGAGCATGACTCATGCAAATTTGTGCAGAGATGCCATCAATTCCAGATACACGGGGATTAAATCAAAGTTCCTCCTACCGAGTTACATGCGATGAACTCACTGTGGCCCTTTGTAGCGTGGGGGATGGACGTCATAGGACCCATTGAACCACCGGCCTCTAATGGACGTCATTTCACCTTAGTCGCTATTGACTACTTTACCAAATGGGTAGAAGCCACTTCCCACAAGTCAGTAACTAAGAAAGTCGTGGCCGATTTTGTCTGGAGCAATCTAATATGCCTCTTTGGTGTATCGAAATCCGTCATCACGGATAATGGTGCCAATTTAAACAGCCATTTGATGAAGGACATTTGTGAATGATTCCAGATAACACACAGAAACTCTACTGCCTACCGACCACAGATGAATGGAGCCGTAGAGGCCGCCAATAAGAACATTAAGTGAATCCTGATAAAGATGATCGACAACTACCGGGATTGGCACAAGCAGCTGCCTTATGCTTTGTCTAGGTTCCAAACAACGATCCGCACTTCCACCGGGGTGACTCCCTACCTCCTTGTCTATAGTACAGAAGCAGTCATACCCGCAAAAGTGGAGATCCCCTCGCTCCGGATCATCCAAGAGGCAGAGTTGCAAGATGCAGAGTGGGTTAAGAATCGTTACGAGCAGTTGACTATGATAGAAGAGAAGAGAATGGTGGTAGTGTGCCACGGATAGCTATACATACAAAGGATGTCTCAAGCCTTTAACAAGCGGGTTAGAACCCGACTCTTCCAGATAGGACAATTCGTGCTCAAGCAAGTATTTCCCCACCAAGAAGAATATAAGGGAAAATTTGCGCCAAACTGGAAGGGGCCATACATAGTCAGAAAAGTACTCTCGGGAGGAGCCGTAGTTCGAGCCGAGATGGACGGGCAGGAGTGGCCCAAGGCTATTGATAAGTTGGTATTTTACCAACTTATCTCTTCTTTAATCTTATATTTTTGCTATGTTTGATTGAGCAAATAGTGCATTTAATATTGTTTACATCTATTTTACAATTTTTATGTGATTTAGAAGTGATCGGAAGAAACCAAGTGAAAATAAAGTCAAAAGGAGGCCAAATTGGACAGTTTTGCAAAAATGGGACAGATTTGCAAAAATGGGACAGATTTGCAAAAACGGGCCAGAACTGCAAAAACTGAAATCTAGGGTATATTTTGTCATTTTTGGACTTGGAAAAATTGGGCAACTATAAAAGCAAGACTTGGTGAAATTATTTTTCATCTTTGGCATTTCAACACATGTCTTGGAGAGCTTTGGAGAGCTAGGGTTTCATCCTCACACTTTGGAAGAGAAGATTTGGAGGCACCCAATGAGAAATTCTTTACACATTTCTTCATCTCTTGCTATTTATTGAATATTTATGTGTGTAGTATTTCATTTCAATACTTGAACCTTGTTTATGGAAGTATACATTTTTTAAGTTTGGATTGAATCTCTTGTTTTGCTTATGTGTTGAATGATTTTATAATTAATAGAAGTGAGTTTATGTTGTTTTAATTATTCTTGTTCTTTAATATTTCTTAAGGGAATTTCTAACCCTAGGACTCGCCCATTTATTTCGGTTTAAACTTGGAATAGGCAAACTCGAGATTGGGAAAGAATAATTAATAAGAATTTGGGGCGTTAACCCTCATTTAATGGAAATCGACCTAGGGATAGGAGACACACTTGTAGCCATAGTCGGGTGTTCTTAATGCTCCTAATTTCTTTAGGGATATTCAATTAGGTAGAAGCTAATTTAGAGTCATTATCCGAGGCTAAGAAATATAAACTCACCATTATTTATAAATCATGAAATACATTGGATCGTTACTTGAGCGTAATTTCCTTTGTATCCATTCTTGTGGCCATTGATCATTTTACCGCTTTCTAGATTAGTTTTAGCTTTGTTAGTTTTTAAATCAAAAACCAATATATTATCAAGTGTTTGGCTTAGCTTAGAAAGCGATAATTCCTTACCTATTTAAATCGCCTAGTATGTTGTTCTCTGTGGGATCGACCCCGACTCATAGTTGGGTAAATTATATTACGACGACTGTGTACACTTTCTCTTTGAGGAGTGGATTTTGACGTTATCAGCTATCAATGCCGATGCGCTCAAGAGATACTATGTTTTGGATTCCATTTGCTTGTAATTTCATTGTTATTTCCTTGTAATCACACATGTTGCTTGTAATCGTACTAAAATAGAAGAAAAAACAAATCATCTATGTGATGAACTATGCAATGACCTGATTTCCCACGGCGGGATACGTAAGCAGTCCATATCAGATCCGGTCGCTTGATTAGAAAAAAAGAGAAAAAAAAACAAAACTCAATTACTTTCTCCCGAACTACGTTCGACCTGAATTCCTACTGCGACAGCACTTTCGAGCTCGGTCGTCACAAAAGAAAAACCCAAATACCATTAAGGAAACCCCAGAGGCAATGAAGGAAAATAGAAGCGGCGAAATTAAACCACGAGGACCGACCAATGTCAACTCGACACTGGGGCAGAATTTTTGAGAGGATCTCAAAAATTCCTACCAAGAAACAGTCAACAGGGAGAGAGCAAAATGAAATCCTACACTGGGGCAGAATTTTTTAGGAGACCTCAAAAATACCCGTCTGATGAGAAAACAGCAAGGGCCGCTCAGGGCGAGCCCGAACTTAGACTGGAATCTCTAGAAAAGGTCTTAGGGTCCTACCACCGAGGCCCGGAACCAGCAGTCATACCTCCCGGGGGATCCAGAAGACCGCGCTCGCTACATATCATGACAAAATATTTTCAATATATATATATATATATATATATATATATATACACACACACACACACACATATACATGTATGTAGAATAACGAGCTTGTATATATAGAACAATGTTGTTTGCCCTGTAGGGTTTCAAAGAAAATCTATACACTCGCTAGTATAAGCACGCTTCAAAACCATCTCTAAGAATACCGAGGCTAAGAGGGTTCAGAAGAACGTCCAAGAGAAGCCGTCGGACCGGAGGACGAAGACGCTGATCGACCTTTTAGGAAACTCACAATTTTTCTATGGATGCAGGTCTTAACAGGAAAATGACAAAACTGCGAAAGCCAAATCCAGCAAGAATAACTTGTTAGACTAGCATATGCGCTACGAAGCGGGTAGATGGAAGACAATACAGCCGCCCAAGATACGGATCGCACGCGGAAAGAATAAGAGACATGCCCAACTATGAGGCTTAGCAGATGGAGGAAAGACGCGGGATTTGGAGCAAAGATCTGGCCAAAAGAGTCGCAATAGGGACAAATAGTAGAGGCCACAACAACCAAAGGGTCCCGAGAGGGATAAATGACGAGGGAACGAACGATAAAGATATATCAGGCCAAAAAAGGGGTCATAATGAACAAGCGTAAAGCGCATTCGACCAAAAGGGTTAGGACATAAACAAAGGGGCATATCCGGCCACGAGGGTCACAGCCCACGCATATGGACAAAAGAAAAAATCATCCCGCTACAGGGGTCATATCTTTATCCCTTAATTTCTACCAACTTTTTCGTTCCTTAAATTCCTTTCAATCCTTTACTTTCCTGTAGTCGAGAGGGCCATTGCACGTTTATTTTTTTGCTGCCGAGAGGGCCATGCGGAGAGGGTCATTGCAAGTTTATTTTCTGTTGCCGAGACGGCCATAGCACATTTATTTTTTGCTGCCGAGAGGGCCATTACACGTTTATTTTATGCTGTCGAGAGGGCCATTCATGCATTCATTTCACACTGTCGAGAGGGACATTTATACATTCATTTCATATTGCCGAGAGGGCCATTCATACATTTATCCATACTGCCGAGAGGGCCATTCATACATTCATTTCATACTTCCAAGAGGGCTATTCATACATTCATTTCATACTGCCGAGAGGGCTATTCATTCATTTCACTACATACTGCCATTACGTGTTTGCTTTTGCTGCAGAAAGAATCATTCATGCAAATATCGCGAAGACATCTGCAATATGTTTAGATTTCGGGAGCGGGTGCACAATCTCTGAAAGAGAGCCAGCCTGCTGAACCGGGTCCGGACAAATTGCAAAGCAAACGTGAAACTTTTCTTACGCGGTCGGCCAAAAAAGGATGCCCATGAGAGTCAAGCTCTACGACCAGGATTTGGAGGACCTACTGGACTCAGCCAAGTTTTTCTGCTTGTGGTTCCTTTTATTAAAAAAAATTGCGATCGGTCGGGTACACACCGGGAAGTCCGAAGGTATTCCCACATAGGGGATACGCCCTTCTCCAACGATGTCAAACTACATGTGGCCTGATTCCCTAGGACCAGGGATATGTAGGCAAACTCGAGACCAGAGTGTCGGTTACCTTCCCACAAGTCTCTGAGAAAACCTCAATACACCAGTGATCTCAGGACCTTTCAGCTATGCACGTGAAATCTTTAGTAGAGTCGAACTACAAGTGACCTGAATTCTCGTATAATCTGAAATATGTAGGAAAGCCAGAAGCCATTGTCCGGCCACACATGTGTGAATCATTTGAAATTTAAAGGTAAGATGCGTCGAGTCCATCAAAAATTAGGGTTAGTCAAATTTAGTTGCCTAGGGATGGTCCCGCCATCCTCGAACACCAACGGGGCAGTTGTTGACATCTAATTTTTGACCTCCTGAGATCTATTTTAAATGCTCAGAGTCCTCGAACAATAAATAAAATCAGCTGCGCACCTCAAAAGGGGTCTAGCTAACTTCATGATATTATTTGGGACAGTATGTCACCCTTTTGAGTTGATAAAGAAACATTTAAAAATTTAATTTTGTGGAAATTTATTTTGAAGAAATTACAATTACTCGAAGGAGCAAGAAAACCCCTTTTCAATAATTATTCGTTCAGATAATTAAATCAGGAAATTAGATTAAAGAGCAATTTTATTCCAGTTTTATTGTCCAAGGCATTTTGAGTGATTAAAAGGGATGAAAATTTTACCCTTTATATCCTGATCCTATGCGGGCTCGCGTAATCGATTAATTTTCTTAACTTAAAGACTTGTATCTGCAAAATGATTTTTACTATTATTTTAATGGTTGCTCTTTTCAATTGTTTAAGTCGAAATGGACTAACAATTTTTTTTTTTTTATTAATATATGCATTAGTTTTTTTTCCCTACCCTCTATATATATGTATGTATATACACCATGTATATGTCAATATACATGGTGCGCATATATATATATATATATATATATATATATGGGACTAGGCTTTTTTAAAAACGGATGGACCAGGCCTAGTCCAAGGGACCGCGACCGGGCCCACCCCAACAATTAAAAGAAAGGGGGGAGTCTTATACTCCTCCCCCACCCCGCTCATTTTTATTGTATTGCCCTAGAGGGGCTCGGTGAAAATAAATGGAAAAGGGGGCGGCTAGGGTGAAACCCTAGTGCCACTCCTGTCTGCCACCACCTACCCGCAACTATTTCCGTCGTGTCCTATCGTTACGAAGAGGGCAGAGGCAAAGCATTCAATGCTTTGTCCTTCTCTCCCTAAATTCAGGCCAAACAGTCCCAAGGTATACCCACCCCCTTTTTATTTATATGTATTTGTAGATTCGAGTTTTTGAGCCTTTGATTTCATCTAGGTGTTAGATCTGAGCGGTTTAATACGGGTTTATTTGTGAGACTTGCACGAAACTTGAAAGTCCCACATCGAGTATTTGGGCAATTTCAACATTTTGGGGTTTAAATAGAAACCCCCATTGATGAAAGAAAGAGGTCAGAAAAGAAAAGAAAAAAAGGCGAAAAACACTAAGGCTTTGAGATATTAGTCTTTAAAAGTTGTTTTGTTCAAAGTCTTTTAAGGTTTTTCGATTTGCTCGAAAACCTAGTTCTAAAACTTGTTTTTTTATTTTCTTGGCATTCTGGGCCTGAGTCTTAGAGGAGGCATCGTCCAAATCCTATTTTGGTCTAGGCCGTCCCCACAAAAGGTAACACTTACTCTTGTTGTTGCCTTCACTTTAATTTCAGCCTTTTAATACTTGTTTTAGTTATGTCTTGTAGTTGTTATGGTCTTTGCTAGCTAATTATGATTATAATGGTAGTTTGCTTAGGTTGGGAGCTGGTGTTAAATATTTGATGACATTGTTTGGATGATCTCTGTGTGTATCCTTGCAATTTAGTCTATGTTTAATTCGATATGGATGTTGGGTAGAATTTGTTTGAACTTGGACTACTGTATTCCCTAGGTTTGTCTTTAGTTCTCTTTCATAGATAAAAATAGGATTTTTTGTGGAAAAGTGAACCTGTTTTAAGTATTTGCCTTCCTTCTTGAATTAGTGAACATGAGACTTGTGTTTGAGCTTAGCTTTAATAGTAGGTTTATGAGGTTCCTTTTTCTTTTGTTGTGATATATGTCTATGTCTTACTGGTTTTGGTTGACTGAGGCTTGTACTAGAGGTAGGTTCATGTTATAACTTGAAATGTCTATAGTATTTGCTTTTAGTTTTGCAACTAATGGTCCATGGCTAGGCTAGTTATGGGTATTGTCTAGCTTAGTTGATAGTTGACCCCTGGTAATTGGTTCTTTAGTGGATTAGTCCTGGTTTAAGTTCATGTATGTTAAACCTGGTCCATTTGATTGGTCATCTGTGATGCTATTGATCCCCTTGTTCAGTTTGGTATCATGTGATCTTGGTTGAGATTGGGAGTGCTTGGTATAGGTGTGGTCCATTTCTTCCGTCCTCTCTTTCAAAACTATGTTTACACGTGCTTGCTTCCTTTTTCCTTTGGGTTTTGCCTGTTCATGATGGGATTCAGGCCCTTTCCTTTTGAATTTGTTTGACCATGTTGAGTGAATTTTGGGAATACTGGATGTAAACCTGTAACTGGAGCCTGGATTGGGTGTGTTTTCTAATTGACAAACTTCTTCACCTTATTTGTTTGCCTGATAACTGTTGCTTTTCCTAAAATAACTTACTTAAAATTTGTTTAAGTGCATATGAATTCATTCATGACTTGTTTGGACTCTTCTGAGTGGTCTAGAGTGTTTTACTTATAAGAAGGATGTTTTCCATATCAACTTATTCCACCAAGGCATAGAGTAAAAGGGAAACTGAGGAAGAGGGTCTGAGGGGGTAGATTGCATTATAGTTGGCTTTTGTTTTACTTATTTGATTGAATCACTCCTCTTATCCAAAAGGGAAGAGTCAAACCTATTTTTTTTTCTTGAAATTTTTACTAAGTGTTGAGGAGTTTTGACAAAGTTGGCATAAGTTTGGTACCTAATATTTTTATTGACTAAAACAGTAGTGTAAAGTGATAGTGGACTTTAAAAGAGGAGGGTCTTTGTTCATGTGTGCTGTGATCATTTAAGACAGACTACTTTCCTAAAAATCAAGTTGTGTGTGTGGTCTGGGCTATTGTTATAATGGTATCTTGCTTGTCCCCTCCCTCAGTTTGCCTGAATGTGATAAAGTCTATCTCATTAGGATACAATCACCTAGTACACTAAAAATCTGGGAGCAACTTAGAATTAAATGAGGTTTTGTGTCACTTTGCTTGGTTTTCTTTTGTTGTGATCACTTAGCTAATATCAGAAGTTAAGAGAATTGGTCTGTGCATTGACTATTTCATTGTCTATTCTTGTCCTCCCCTTTTGTGTCCTTTCATTTAGTCTGCATTCACAACATAATCAGGTTGTTTAAGTCAAAATGTTGATCAAGTTTGAAAATTACAAGAAATAGTTTTCTTAGATATTTGGTTTGTTACTGAACTTTCAAAAAGAAGTTGTTTCTTTAAACTTGTTTGGTTGACAGTCCTTCCTGTGATATCTGTGTTCTTTGAACCTACCTATAGACTAATCTTGAGTTATGAGGTTGTTTTACTTTAGACCCCCCTTTAGATAAATTTGATAAACAATAAATAAGTCCTCACTGCCATAGGCCTAGCATAGACTGTAAGTTTCTCCTTTTTTTTTTTTTTTTTTTTGAAAACTGGCAAGTCTTGTAGCTTTGTGATTTGGCGCAAGTTTGGTTTGTGTCCTGAAGCTTAGTGTTCTTTCTTTACACTTGCTTGACCTCACTGTTGTAGTGAACTAGTCAATTAGGCTGAGATTTCCTGATGATTGACCTTGCTTGGAATTTGGTAAAGTCTCATTTATGTGTTTGTGTGTCCACTTTAGGCTGGAAAGCCATTTGGCCTCAGCAAAGGGCGTGTTAGTTCTTGAATTTTCTTGGAATAAAACTATGTGTTTGGCTTTTTTCCTACTTTGCTTGTTTTCAGTCTAAAGTATCTCCTTGTCTTACATGGATTTACATTCTTCAAACTTAGAGTGCCTCCCTTCTTTGTTTGACTTCTTTTGCTTTTCAAAATCTTCAAGATTATCTTATAGTCTTCATGTCCCACTTGATGTTAGATTCTGTCTTACTTGTGTGACTTGACTCTGATAAATAAAAGATTGTGTCCTTTCTTCTGAATTCTGTTGTAATTGGAAACAAGCCCCCCCCCCCCCCCTCCAAATGCCTTTTCTTGGTTTAGTTAGACTGATTATTTTGGTCCCACCCATTTTGTGAGTAAGAGAATGCTTGTGCCTAGTGTTTGTATTTGGATATGATGTCAACAGTCTCTGAAACCTGAATCTAGTCCACATGAACTAGTTAGTTTGCCACTGTTTGATGTTGGGCCTCTGAGAAGTCTGCCCTTAGCATTTACCACTAATTTCAGTCATTAAGAGCCTATGGACCTGGACCACTGAGTTTGTTTAAGTAGGAAGGTGTGACAGGGTTGAATGTGTGTAATTCTGCCTAAGGCCTCTAGTGTTGTCACTGGATGATTAGGGTGAGGACATTAATACGGGGAGAAAGGTTTTAGGAGAGGTAAAGGTGAGCCTGGGCATGAGCTGGGGGTAATGATCAGGGGGGCCCAGGATCCCTTTTTGCTGAAAGGAAACTCAGGAAAAGGAGATGTGGGGGTGATGACCCCACCCTATCCTGTTTCCCTTTCAAGGGCCTGAAACTCTTACTTCCATTTTCTTGAACCTTCCCCTCATGATCTTGGGACTCACAGAGGTTTCAGTTAAGGGAGAGTGGTTTGACTATGCCACAAAGGGAGGAACAATGGCCTAGGATTGAACTATTCAGGCTGGTTGTTGTGTGATCCCTTTGCTCTTTTCTGGCTTAAAGACTTTTGGATCTGCAGGGTCTAGGGGCTCCTGATGCTTTGTTTTTTTTTTTTTTTTTTTTTGTTGAAATCTGTTTAAGTATTGTCTGAATCTCCACCTGTCCATGATTGTATGTGTTGCTCCATGGTTGTATCTTGTCTTGACCCCTCCCCTTGCATTGAGTTAAAACCAAGCTGTCCTAAGTTACTAGCATGTCTCCAGCATTGTGTCCTACTGCTCCCATAACTATGTGACACTGATTTTCAAAACTTTCCTGTTTTACATATGAGGATGAAACCTTTCTTTATCCTGTAGTGATTTTGTTTGGTTGCTGCATTAGTGTGTATGATTCCTGCCCCCCCCCCCCCCCCAAGACCTATATTTATTGTATGCCTGTTGACTTCCCTAGTGGCTTGGCTTCTGCCCTTTTCCATCTCTAGTGTCAAGAGTAGTCTCCCACACCACTTTGTGCCATTGGTCCCCTGCGTGTTTTACAAGACTTTCTTGTTTACTTTTGCTTGTTTCTCTCCCCTCTACTTCTCTTCCTTCTGGTGAAATAACTTTGTAGGGTTGCTTATGAATAAGTATTCTTTTTCTGTTCAAAATTGCTGCCTATACTGGATCATGTATACATCTCTTCACCTTAATATGCCTGTTGGACATTGCCAACCTAAGTTTAATCTTGTTGAGGTTTAGATTAGTTAATCACCTGCTAGGTATTAGATGCTTATATAAGTATATTTTGATGTGGGCTGTCACTTGGCTAGGATGTTTAGGTCCACATAAGTATTTTGGTTTGTTGCATTCCCCTTTTGGAAATTGCTTGTCTCCTTCCTCTGTATCTCTATCACAACTGCTGGCTACTTGTTCTTCCCCTTTTAAAAGAAGTTGTATTTAATTTGATCAAGTGTTGTGTTGTGATGTCTAACTTTCTCTAGGAGAATTGTCTCAATGTGGATGCCTGTACAGTGTCCATGACTGCTCATTTAAGCCATTCGTAGATTATTTGTGTATCCGCAGCCTCTGATTTTGTACTCTCTCTGTCCACTCTCAATAAGGCCCAAATAAATCTAAGGCCAAGCGTGGTAATTCGGGATTGTCTTAATCTCCCGGTGCTAGCCATGCCTGGGGTTCTTTGAAACCCTTTGGAACTTGTGCGACATCGGATATACGGGATCCAGACCTTGTCCCCATGCCATGCCTAAGTCTAGGATAACTTGAGCTTTGCTTAGAGTAGGCAAAAGGGGCAAGTATGGAACAAGTATAGGCTGCCTTGTATATATATGTATGTGTGCATATCCTACATCATCCATGTGTGTGTGTTTAATTTTAGTTATTTAACTTAGTGATAAGTTCAGCGATTATAAACTAACCGGTGTTTTTCTTCTTTTCCCCCCTCTCCTGCTATCACTCGACCACTCGAATCACAAATGCATGAAACCACCCTCTTGGGCCTAAGGCCCAAGTAGGAATACTACTTTAAAATAGAGTCCGGGAAGACAAAAGGAAGATAGCAAGGGGCGCAGAAGGCCTAGTCATAGGTGAAAATGACCAACTAGGGGCTTGGTGCGCCCCTAGTCTAACCCTGTGTCCTTACATTTTTGTTAACTTATTTTCAATACAATGTATTTGTAAAAATGTATGCAAACACATATTATAGTAGGAAAACTTATGGTTGGAATTAGACGTTTTAGGATAACGGTTCCTATGCCGTTTAGTCTACTTTAGGTCCCCGTGCGCGTTTTCAAAAAATCACGGACTTGACATAACGTTTTATATAACTGAGTATAAAATTAGAACTTAGCAAAACTGTTTTCCTCAAACAACAACTGAGTTTTCTAAAGTCTCAAATGGCTGTCGTATTTTGTAAGCAAAAGTTGTTTTCAAAACTAAGTTATTAACTCAATCAGTTTTTGCCACAATCGAGGGATTTTTCCCACCTTAGCTTTCAATAAACGGGTCCAATGCCCATCAACTTATATACTTTTTTCCACTTAAAAAAACAAATGGTAAATTTTTGACAAGAATTGGATCAGTTTTAATCTTAGACCAGGTGTTCTTTCACGAAATTGCAAAAAAATCGGTTTTATTTAAAGTATAAAAAAGGACTCCTAAAATATGATGCTGTTTTGGCCCATAGCAGGCCCAAATAAACGAGTATTTACAGACAAGATATACTCATTTTTAAATACGAAAACGCCCTTAGAACGTATAAAACCAATTAGTAATACATAATTCTAGACAAAGTTGAACGGACCAATACTGACTAACCTGAACCAAGTGTATGAGTACAACAAAAACTTAATTTATAAACTGAAACCCATTTTTACACTACCTTTTATAAACATGTACTCCTTATACATAAATGAGACTATTTCTACATGGATATTATAAATCCGAAACTACAATGCCCTATATATAAAGGGAATATATTCAAATTTTTCAAAAAAAACATGAAATGCATGACAGTTCTTTTTGAGGGAAAGTAAACACAAATTTAGCAGTTTAAACAAAAATACTCATATACTGGAATTCGAAGGTTAACCGTATAGTATGGATCCTTAATACTGGGGTGCCTAACACCTTCCTCAGGGGATCATCAGAACTCTTACCTAGAACTCTGGATTACGAAAGTTTTTTCACTGTATTTGAATAAACCCTTAGAAATTGATTTTCCTAATTTCCTAAAAATTAGGTGGCGACTCTTTTTCAAAACAAGTCCGAAAGAGTGTCAACGAGTTCGTAGTAGCCTTCTTGCGTCCTAAACCCGCGTGAACAAGCGAACCATTACAGCCACCATAATAAAATCACGCCCATTAAAAAATCAATAAATATAATATGGGATTTACTAAATTACCTCAATTTTTTAGATATTTTTTTAGAATTAAGCAATATTAAAGAGGACTACGCTTTATGTAAGGGTATAGTTGAAAATACTTGTCAATTTTTGTCTTGAATTCCTAAGGCAACACTTATTCTGGAACACTTCTTTTGGCTAAGGTAGCACTTATTTTGGGATGGAGGCAGTAGCATCTAATAGGCGTTTGAGCATAAAAATGTAATATTTGAAAAAAGAATATTTCAAAAGAAACTTAAGACGTGTATTTAAAAGTTAAAATTGTGTTGAGTATTACGTTTAACAAGGAAACAAATAGAAGTTTATGTGTGGAAAAACAAAGTCACTTGAAAAACTTGTCAAAACTACTTTTTCAAATTTGAAACTCATCTTCAATTATTTTTCAAAAGATCAGTCCAATATATAACTAAACGCTATTTTAATATATATATATATATATATATATATATATATATATATATATATATATATATATATATATATATATATATATATATATTATAAAGAAAATTTCTTATGTCTAAGTGACCTCGAGTATTTAGGCCAGATTAAATATTTTTTAATTAAAATTTCAAAAAAATAGTTGCCGCTTAATTATAATTACATAACAAATTGTGTGTTAAAAGTATGTATCTTTATATATTTGATGTAAATATTGAATGGAGATAAATCCTCACGACACTATTTAAATGATGTTTTCTTTTTCACAAGTTAGTGAATTCAA
Organism: Lycium barbarum; assembly: GCF_019175385.1. Lineage (NCBI taxonomy): Eukaryota > Viridiplantae > Streptophyta > Magnoliopsida > Solanales > Solanaceae > Lycium > Lycium barbarum. Next base: position 120,190,301 of record NC_083340.1, on the reverse strand, counting down.
ATTGTGTGGATCCAAAAGAGTAAAATTTGAATTCTTGAGATAAAAAAAAAAGTCTCACATGGTTAATGTCAATTGTACTAAGCACAAGACAAAAATATTGGTGTTAGAAAAGTATGAAAGTGTCCACATACATACATTCATTAATCATATTATTTTATTTAAATCATTTTTAATAAGCCAAATCGTGGTGTTGTCGTACGCATCTCTACCTCGCCAGACTCGCATAACATAGTTGGAAAGAATATTAAAGAAAATAAGACCAAATGAATTATGATAGTTATGTTATCTGCAACAAAGAGTGACAAATGGACGAGTTGGATCAAATTTGGACGGATTGAGCAAAAATGGATTAAAACTAAAGCCGCCTATTTTTCACGCAGGTAAAAATTGGTTGAGTAATTAAAGGACGGGTTGAATATGGCATAACTCATATTATATCCTTATTATATGTTTAAAAGTTCTTCCTTGTAGCTTGTGAGAAGATGTTACATTTTTTTCGCGGATTTCCCTTCAAACGCGCTTGTTTTCCGGTGAAAACGGATAATCAGTTAGAGATTTATATTTAATGGGTTTAAAGACAAGTAGGTCGTATCCAATCCCGGAAACTCTCCTTTCGGGGTCAAGGTTAGTGATTGCAAGAGTTAGACTGAACGAACTGAGCTTAAGAAATGGTAAAAACAAGCAAGATAAAGATATGTTCAAAGGTAAATGATGAGTCCGGATATGTATTGCTTCGGAGAGAAAAATAAGAGATAGATTACAAGAAATGGAGTGAAGATTCCTTTACCTTAGATGATAAGCTATTGTCACAACCCAACCGGAGGGCCGCGACGGGCACCCGGTGCTATCCCACCCGGGCACCCCTTATCATACACTTACACTTACATCTAGGTGAGCCACATAATAAAACATACATTTCTACTCATCAATCATACTAGTCCCAATGGACAACAATACCATTATATCAACATTGACATTTATGCCCATATCAATGTAAATAAGCCGACAAGGCTAACAAAATGATATACAAAATATAGGCCGACAAGGCCAAACATATCTAACCATATACACATGTCTACGAGCCTCTAAGGAGAGTATGTCATGTCATATAGGAGGGATAGGACCCCGCTATGCCCATAATTATATACACAAAAGAATCAATACCAAAAGCTATAGTTCCGAATGAAATGGAGCTCCGCTATAAAGTCCCTGAGAATGTAGCTATGGATCAAGTCTGTCTCCCTGGGAACCTGCGGGCATGACGCAGCGTCCACAAACAAAAGGACGTCAGTACGAAGAATGTACTGAGTATGTAAAGCATGATCAATATCAATATAGGAGCATAATAAGCAACACAAGAAATGGCATAAGATGGAAGACAGTAGTATCATCGTCATAAGCACTTACTTGCTTTTTATAGGGACCTTCCATTTCTAACGCGTATTCATGTACATACATTCATATCCGTATCCGTACTCCTTTGCATTCGTATCCATAGTCGTGTTCATATACGTAGCCTTATGCATATTCGTATTCATACTCTTTTATATACCATACATATTTATATCATAGGCGTACCTGGCCAACCAAGGCTTCAGGGTTATATCTACCCGGTCCTACCAAGGCTTCAGGGTTATATCTACCTGGCCGTACCAAGGCTTCAGGGTTATATCTACCCGGCCCAACCAAGGCTTCAGCGTTATATCTACCTAGCCCTACCAAGGCTTCAGGGTTATCCGTACTCAATGCAGAGGTGTGCGCGCGTTACGTATATAGATACATATCCTACCCGGCCTCATAAGCTCGAGGTTCCATAATAGCCATACATAGATACACATACATAATAGCCCATAAGCATCTTACTATTTTCATCACTATCATTATCGTTATCACTATCATCGTCGTTCATTACATCTATCCTTATAGGATTACTCGTCATATGAGGAACTTAGTACAATCGTAATACATATCGAGAGTCATAAGCTTAGTAGCTTTTGAAGATAGAATCATTTGGAATACGTCATAGACTTATAGAAGATTTAGATGATTGGCCAAAGAACCATGCCTTAAGAAAGAAGGGTTAGCCTTACATACCTTTCCGTTCAACTATTCTACACTTGCACGTTCTCCTTCAACGCTCACGTTTCTACCTTCATTAAAGTCATACTATCATTAGAAATCGATGGCTAGCATACATGACTAAAGCTAGAGAAAATTGACAGCATCTACTTATTTATACGACATTCCTCCATATCGTATATCAACTCCCAAACGTCAATAATACATTCACAATATCATAACAACAGTCTTTATCCATCCACATTATCCACATTTCTCAATTCACTTTCAATCACTCATATCCATGGTCATAACACATGACTACATTCATTCATATACAATTTCTATCTCATGTTCTTAACGTCATTCATAACATATTCATTTCACAACACATCAAGAATTACGACTCAATTCAAGCTACTACTCACAACATCACCATTCTCACATTCAAGACCCATTTTCTATCTTCTTTTGACAATCCAAGTGTATCTATTTCCAACTACCTTAAACAACATGTAAATAACATAAAACTTACCTTAGATGTTGTAGGAACAAGCTTCGGGTGGGAATACGTCTCTTGAACCAAACCCTAGTTCTCCTCCAATGGAATCTTTTGTGGTCCTTTAACCCTTGGAAGCTTTCTAACACATACACACTTGGTTTTTGTCTTTGATCTTTGAGTTCTCTTGGACTTGAGTGGAATATTCTTAGAGAAGGGTTTTTGAGCTCTCAACACTTGTGAAAGATGAAAAATGAAATAAAAGAACCCAAGGCATCCATTTATACAACCATTGAAAATCAGTCCGTCGGGACTTCCACGGACACTTTCACGGTCCGTGGAACATTCCACGGTTCGTGGAAGTGGTCGTGGTTCACCACTGACCAAACATCAACTCTGCTGGGCATTCCACGGACCAGTATGCGGTCCGTGGAAGGTTTCACGGCCCGTGAAACATGGCCGTGGAACTCACAGCTCTTCCGAAGTCGTTCTCGTCGTTTCGTTTGATCTCCAATCCTTATAAAACCTTCTTAACACTTGTTTAATACTTCATTAACCATACATTAGGCTCTATAGCAGCCCTTCAAGACATTGTCACATAAACATTAGCCCAATCATAGCGGAACCTTTCCGAGCACGACTTACATTTCGCTTCCTTTAACAAACTAAAACTCACTTATTCATAGAACTTCGAAATCTTATTGTATGCACCTCAAACTATCTAATCATTTGCTTAACCTCGTAGGGATTTCATAATCACCTTAAGTTCACATCAACCCATCCATAAAGCAACACATACGGAATTTCCGAGGTGTAACAGCTATCTATATAGAAACCAAAGCAAGACTTTTCAACCCTAATGGGCGACTAATATGACTCGACTGCACACCCACGTGTTGTCCTTCCACGGCACTCTGATCGAGATTCATTGATATGACCCGAGTAGGTGGAAGTGGGTGCTAGCTGTGGAGGCCTACCCGACCTCTTCGAGCTCCCGGTTGCGGAAACTAGCCTGGACACGGATTTTACCCAACACAGATAGTCCCCCTTTTTCGATCCCTTCATGAATATGAGACCGGGAAGGGAAAGAGCTCGGCCTGTCCGAGCTTCACGCGAGAAATTGGCAAAACGTTGTGACTTCCTAACACGATTGGACACCTTGTCAGGGTTACATTAAATGCGCCCCTTCGCTCATCCGGCGGCGTCTCTTCAGAGGCATGTATGGCAGAACTTTCCTAACGTTATAAATTGGGGCAGAAATTTTGATAAAGATCTCAAAATTTCTCGCGTATCACCATACTACAAACTAGGGTAGAAATTTTGAGGGGACCTCAAAATTTCCTTGATTCAAAAGATCCAGCGAGAGTTTGTCGGTCAAGATTCAAACTGGGGCATAATTTTTTAGAAAAGGTCTTAAAAAATTTTAGTAAGAAAGTGAAGACGCCGGTCTCTGAAAAGGGGATTCCCCTCATTTGAAAGCGTATGTCATGACATCGACCTTTATAATTCTAGAATAATGCATTTATTTCCTCACAAATAAACATCCATGTATTTAATTTTTCACAAAAAATGTTTTTCGCATAACAAAATTCATCTTTCGATACCGAAGCCAAAATATTTCAAATCTAGGGAGTCAAAGATGCAATGGCGCCAACAACGTGAATCAACTTAGAATTGGAAAAAACTACTTATTTCTGATGCAGGTCCCCAGGAGGTCAGGAGGACGGTCCCTTTTTCTAACTTTGTTCCATGTGCAGGAAATGGTTCGCCAAAAGAAGGCCCGTATCACTGCAAAAATCAAGCCTCAAGCTGAAGATCTAGCCACAAGGGCTATAAAGGATTTAAAACGCCGAAAGGACGAATATCCAGCCATGAGGGCTATAAAAGATCTAAAGCGCCACAAGGGCGCATATCTATCCACGAGGGCTATAAAAGACTTAAAACGCCACAAGGGAGAATATCTAGCCATGAGGGCTATAAAAGATCTAAAATGCCACGAGGGCTATAAGAGGACGAAAATGACACAAGGGTGAATATCTAGCCACAAGGGCTAGAAAAGGACGAAATGCCACAAGGGCAAATATCTAGCCACGAGGGCTACAAAATGACAAAAATTGCCACAAGGGCCAACATTTGGCCAAAAAGGGTCGCAACAGAATAAACCCCACGTCTGACCATGAGGATCACAATAGACGCAAAGGATGAAAGAAAGACGATTTAGCCAAAGGGGTCATATCTGTCATTTCCATCATATTTTATTATTTGCCGAGAGGGCCATTTCACCCTTACTTTCCTGCTACCGAGAGGGCCATTGCACGTTTACTTTCCTGCTGCCGAGAGGGCCATTGCACGTTTACTTTCCTGTTGTCGAGAGGGCCATTGCATACTTACTTTCCTGCTGCCGAGATGGCCATTGCACGTCTACTTTCCTGCTGCATAGAGGGCCATTGCACGTCTACTTTCCTGGTACCGAGAGGGTCATTGCACGTTTACTTTCCTGCTGTCGAGAGGGCCATTGCACGTCTACTTTCCTGCTGGTCATTTACTTTCATGCTACCAAGAGGGCTATTGCACGTCTACTTTTCTGCTGCCGAGAGGGCCATTGTACATTTATTTTCCTGCTGCCGAGAGGGCCATTGCACGTTTACTTTACTGCTACTGAGAGGGCCATGCACGTCTACTTTTCTACTATTGAAGGCCATTGCATGTTTACTTTTCTACTGCTGAGAGGGTCATTCATACAAACATGCTGAGAGGTCCATTCATGTAAACATGTCGAGAGGACCATTCATACAAACATGCCGACAGGGACATTCATACAAACATGTCGAGAGGGTTATTCATACAAACATGCCGAGAGGGCCATTCATTAAAGCTATCAGTTATAATCAAGACAACAAAGTGTTGTAAATCCAGTCAAGAGATCGCAACATTCTCTCAAGGAGACAAAGCGATGTAAATCCGGTCAGGAGACCGCAGTATTCGCTCAAAAGATAAAGCAATGTAAAATCGGTTAGGAGACCGCAATATTCGCAAAAAAGATAAAGCAATGTAAAATTGGTCAGTAGACCGCATTATTCGCTCATAAAATCAAGGCGATGTAAAACCGATCAGGTGACCGCAGTATTCGCTCTCACAAAATCAAGCCGATGTAAATCCGGTCAGATGACCGCAGTATTCGTCACCAAAACTGATGTTACTCAGTAGATGGAAGCAGATTTGGAGCCGCCAGACGAAGCAGGTTGATCAAATCTAATCCAGACAGATGCAGAGCAAACGTGAAACTTTTTCTTATGCCGCCAGTCGAGATAAGGTGCCTATGAGAGTTAAGTTCTTCGGCCAGGACTTGGAAGATTCCCCCCCCCCCCCCCTCCCCGCTCAGCCACACAAGAACAATTATTTAATTATGTGCTTATTTGTTTTCTTTTTTTCCGCAACCGATTGGACACACACCGGCACACACAAAGGCGTTCCCGCATAAGAGATATCTTTTCCTCTGATCGAGTCGAACTACAAGTGACTTTATTCCCAAAAACAAGGATATGTAAGCAGACTCAATACCACAGAGTCAGTCACACTTCTATCAATCACACCGGACTTCCCAGTTTGATAGCTGGGAAATTCGAGAATTTGCTTTAATTGTAGAAGTAATAATCGAGTCGAACTACAAGTGGCCCGAATTCTCATGAAACCTGAGATATGTAGGAAACCCAGAAACTAGGGTCCGGCCACATATTTGAAAATCGAATGAAAAATAGAGGTAGAATAAGTCAGGTTAGTTAAAAATCAGGGTTAGTTAATTTTCGTTGCTCAGGGATGGCCTCGCCACCCCCGAACACTGATGGGGCAGTTTTTGACACCTAATTTTTGACCTCCTATAATTTATTTTAATTACTCAGGGTCCTTGGACATCAAACAGAGTGAAATGTGTATTTTTAGAAGCCAAAATGATTTTATAAAATTATTCAGATAATATTTTACCATTATTATTTGGTAAAATAAATTTAAATAATATTATAAATCATTTAGAAATTAATTTACACATTTTATATATTTACAACAAGTATCTACTTAATTGTCTAAATTGTTAGAATGTCAATTTGCAAGTAATTTACTCTGTTTAATTTAGGGAATTTGGTTATTTAAAAGAATTAATCATTCTACCCTCAATTCTTTTTTGTTCAACTTATTAGAATTTTATCATAGTTAATTAAATCTTTAATTCTGGTTAATTCTGTAAATCTCCCATTAAAAGGCTATAATTGAAATAATAAATTAATAGTGCAATTATGGCCCAATTAAAAATCAATTTCCATAATTGAGGTCATTATTGCAAAATTAACCTTTTTAATTGTTATCTAGTTTAATTGTGACCTTATATGAAAGGGCCAAATTCATTGTGGTCTGATAAATTAAGGTCATTTTTTCAAATGTTACCCTAAGCCTAAGATGGCTAATTGGACCAAATAAGGCCATAATTGAAATATTCTGGTCTCAAAATTAAGTCAATCAGGGCCATTGTTTGCAAGATCAGTCTTTAGTTGTTTAATTAACCTTATTTAATCGTGATTAAGCGTCTAAATTAATTAGCCTTTTCTTAATTATGGTTATTTATTAAAATGAGTATCAAAATCCAACATGTATACGAACATATACACCGATATACATGTATATTACATGTATATCACGTGTATTCATGTATACATATTTGGGTTGCCCTCTTATTCCTTTGATTAGGATTGAGTCTAGGCCCAAAAGGGCATGACCTGGCCCAAATCTTCACATAACAGGGGAAAAACCCCTTACCCCCTTTAATTTTACACTCGTCCTCAAACCAAACGAACCCTTAGCGTCTTTTCCCTTCCCCCTCTCCTAAAACCCTAGCCGTCATGGCTTTTGACTTCTCTCTCCTCGTTATCGTCCCTAGAAATGGAAATATGGAAGGTGTAAGATATTTTTTCAGCACTTTGCAAGGCTGAGAAAGGGAAATAGTAAATGTTTCCACTTTCTCTCACCTAACGCCACCCCAAACGGGGTATAAACCTCTGCATTTCACTATTTTTCTTTACTTTTCTCAGAATTAACGGTCAACACTGTGAAAATTTTAATTGTTCTGGCTTGTTTCAAATTTGAATACCATGCTCTGATTGGTTCGTGAAGAAACTTTTGGATTAATTTTTGTTAGTTGAGATACAACCTGTAACGATCTGATTGGTCGTTATAGTCTTTTCGGCACTTTGACCCTTTCTCGAGCTTGGTTAGCTCACTTTTGACTCGAGGGGACCATTGACACGCTTCTCGAGGTGTTCGGGATTGATTTTGGTGAATTTTTGGGGAAAATTAGCTTTAAGCAAAAAAGAGTTAACTCAAAGTTGACTTTTGGATAAAAAGACCTTTTTAAAAAATTTGTCTATTCCGAGAGGTCCGAATGGTCATTTAGAACTTATGTGCATATCTGGTTCGGTTCCCACTGCACACGGGTGCATTTTGGGACTTGGATTGGGAAATTGGAATAGAGGTATCGGGGGTTGACTCGGTTAACAAGAACTCCGTTAGGAATTTCGAGTCCACGAGTGCTTCCATAGCGTGTTTTTATGTGTGTCTGTGTATGTGATTTATGAGCAGATGGCCTCGGGAGTTAGTCAAAAATTCGGGTTGAGTTGTGAAACTTGAAAACTTTTCTAGTGTCTAGTGCTCACTTTGGTGGTACCGCTATAGCAGTCACCCTGCCGCTGAAGCAACCTGTGCTATTTGGTCATGACCACTGGGGCAGCGCCGCTGGAGCGGTAATTTCATCGCGGAAACGGGTGACGGGCAGTTAATTCATTAAATGATGTGTTAAGTGCCCTAAGTCCCTCATTTATTACTATTCTGAAATTTGAGCGAATTGTTGATTATTCTAGCTTGCTAATGATGGGAATTGATCACCTAGAGGTTTAATTTCATGTTGGGACATTTAGATCCCTAATTTCACCCTTCTAGTTCATAAACCCTATTCCATAGGTTGGGGATTTGGGCCTTGATAGAAGTAGGGTTTGTTTTGATGTTATCCTTGATTCTAACTCCATGATTCGAATATGCATAGACTTTCTTGATCTCAATGCTCAAAGGAAAGGAAAGGCTAAGGAGTGATATAGTTAGTGTTATTGCTGTTCGACCTTCCAGGTAGGTTACAGTTTACCCTATGGTGAGACTTCATTTAGAGAAGCATATATTTTGATGATATTGTCGAAGAAAGCATGTAAAACTTCGGGTATGAACTTGGGTTGGATATTGTCTTAGGTTGGGCCCTGTTATGTGATTAGGGCTAGCCACCCAGTTGTGTTGTGACTTGATTTGCTCAATTTGTTGTTGTCTTGATGCCACGTGGTGATAGTAGATATTGGAGACTAATCATATATCTTGTTCATGATATCATAGTGTTTGATACGAGGGTAGTATTCTATATGGCTTGTGTAGCCTTTTCATGATATTGTTGGCGTACCTTTGCTTGGTACTTGTGATATTGATCAGATTATTGACATTGAACTCATACATTACACGCATTCTCATCCTTCATGATATATTGTTGTACATTGATGATACTTGAGAAAACACTGTGATGAGCTGGGCTTAGTTGGATGAGAGTGACGTGAGGACTGATATCCGATGGTTGTCCTGAAATTGAGGTTGTGCGTAGCGATTCCCGAGGTTTGTGCCGGGATCGTGAACTAGCAGTATTCGAGATTTTTGCCGGACCGTGAGGTACATGGAATCCACGGGTCCCTCGTGGTTTGTGCTACCGAGACGTCGATACTTCCATCCGGAGTACGTGTATTGCATTGCATTCACATTTCATACATTATTACATTGGATTGTAAGTATGGGTTTTATTGTGATGATCTAGTGATATACTTGTGTTATTTGGATTCGGATTGAATATATTGAGACTTGGCACACTTGGGTTTAGATGCTATAACCTAGGTGATGATGTGTACTTAGTTTATGATTTGTGTTTGACTCATACTTGTTGATTTACCAGTTTATCTTACTTTATTGCCTGGATTATGTTAGCTAAACTTAGTCGGCCTATGATACCTACCAGTACTGTGGTTTTGTATTGACCTGCACTTCCTGCATTCTTTTATGAATGCAGAATTCCAGGTGGGATCGACCTCTGTTTCTCGTGGCTGATAGTTGCTCCGAGAGTAACTTAGAGTCTACAGGGTGAGCACGAGACATCCATCGCCTTGAATATTCTTCTTTATTTATGTATTATTTTTTATTCCGAGACATATTCAGACTTGATGTATTATTGATATTCCAGACTTGTATATTCTAGTTAGATGCTCTTGTATGGATTAGACCAGACTCTGGGGTGTATTTTCCTTACTTCTGCAGATTTTCTCGTCAGACTTACGTGATTTTATCTCTTTTTATTATTTAATTATTTATTTATGTTTTTAGTATTGTTGAGCTGAGGATTCGCCTACCGAGGTGGGAAAGGTAGGTGCCCGCGCGACTTAGCTAAATTGGGTCGTGACAAGCTGGTATCAGATCCCTAGGTTACCCAGTCTATAGTACAAGAGTGTATCTAATAAAGTCTCGTGGATCGTTACGATGAGCTCTGTACTTATCTGCGAGAGGCTATAGGACATTTTAGGAAATTTCACTTTCCTTCCTTCTTTTGTGCTACTTTATTCTAATTGGTATCTGGAATAATCGAATTGGTATTTGACACTTATCTCTTCTATCACAGATGGTGAGGACTCGAGCTACCATAGCCCGAGATCAGGTGCCAGAGCCCGCACTTGCGACTGCCATTAGAGGGCGAGCGACAGCTAGGGGGCTCGACAGAGCTAGAGGCTGCAGAGCTGCCCCAGCTAGGGGTAGGGCTCCTGCGATAGGGCAGCAGTGCGAGATATCTCCGTCTCCAGAGCCTGAGGATCAACAGGTTCGAGACCAGGCCGCCAAGAATGATGTGGCCCCAGCACGGACACAGCCCGAGATTACTTCTGATCAGACTATGCAGGATACTATGGCTCGTGTTCTACTCCATCTAGATGCCTAGCAGGCTGCTGCTAGTGTTATTACTCTGGGAGGAGGTTCACAGACCAGAGTTGGGGCGCAGACCCCTGAGTAGAAACCTACTCGAGTGGCATACCCCGCTGCAGTTATGGCTCCCCGTATTGATGCAGTGCCAGCCCTGGGGAATGATCTTAGACCCGTGGAGGGCCCTGTTATGACCTTGACTAATCAGGATCTTGTTGGAAGGATTAGGAAGTTGGAGCCGCTGAGGTTTCGGGTATTTCTGCCGAAGACGCTTATGAGTTCATCTTGGATATGTATGAGTTGCTACATAGGATGGGGATCGGAGAGTCCCATGGAGTTGACTATGTATCCTACTAGTTTCGCGGTGACGTGAAGACTTGGTGAAGGTATTTTCTTGCTTGCAGACCTGAGGGTTCTTCTCTCCTGACTTGGAATCAGTTCTACGGGGCCTTCCTTGAGAAGTTTGTACCGGGGGCTTTGAAGGAGGTGCGTAGGGATGCGTTTCTATATCTTCGGCAGAGGGGTTTGTCTGTGAAGGCCTATGTGACTCACTATCTGTATCTGGCCCGTTATTCTACTACCTTGATCCCTACTGATCCTGAAAGGATTAGGCGCTTTGTTGGTGGGCTAGTCGGCTCTCTTCAGATTCCTTGCCTTCAGATGGAGGCTATCGGGGCTTCCTTCCAGTCCATCGTCGAGCATGCTTCCTTGGTTTAGAACGCCAAGGCCTGTTCATTTGGAGAGGGTGGTGAGAAGAGGCAACCTCAGATTGGGAGTTATGGTGATTCTAGTTCGAGGGGGCCGATCAGTCTTCTAGGCCGTATCAGCCATATTTCGGCCGCCCTGTGCATTCTACCTTGCAGGCTTCCTCTAGTGAGCCACCCAGGCAGAGAGCTTTTGGGAGCTCGTTCTCTCGACCAGTCGACAGGGTTATTTCAGCTGGGTCCTCACCTTCAGTTTATCAGTCTCCACCCCCTAAGGGTTGTTTTGTATGTGGAGAGCTTGGTCATATTTCTAGGAGATGTCCCCGAGCCAGGTTGGATCATCTGTCTCAAAGGACTCCGACATCGTCAGCTAGTCGAGGAGGTGCTGCTCATAGAGGGCGCTCAGACAGGCCACAATGGTTCTCAGGTTTCTAGAGGTGGATCTCAGTCTGGACGTGGTGGGTCCCAGTGTTACTCATTCCCTGGTATACCCGAGGCAGAGGCCTCAAATGCCGTTATCTCAGGTACCATTTCTGTCCGACATAGAGTAGCTTCCGTGTTATGTGATCCTAGATCCACTTATTTGTATGTGTCTACATATCATGCCGTTGATTGGGATTTTCCTTGTCATAGCATAGTTATACCTGTTCATGTGTCTACTCCGATTGGAGATTCTGTGGTCGTTGATCGAGGTTATCGATCATGTTTGGTTACTTTTATGGGGTATGACACTTGGGTAGATTTGATGATTCTTGATATGGTGGACTTTGATATTATCTTGGGTATGACCTGGCTCTCTCCTTACCATAGGATCTTGGACTGTTATGCCAAGACAGTCACGTTGGCCATGTCGGACATTCTGTTACACCTCGAAAAAAAATTTTGTTGATGCACAGTGAATAGAATAACGAAGGGCACCAAGTATGCAATGTTTCAATAAGTAAAAAATAGCATTTGATGATCCTAATTGATATTTCAAAGACATTCGAAGTAAGAGAAGAAAGTTTGCCAAGAAAGGCAAGGTGTACGTTATGTATCGAGAAAGATTTCCTAGTACCGAGTTAATGATGTGTTGGAGAAGAATTATAATGTCCCTTAGATTGGTAATGAGCTGTTAAACAAGTGACAAAGAAGGTTCCATAAGGATTGGAGAACAAACGGACGATGGAAATCACTTTAGAGGAATGGGGTTATATGACCGACTTATACGGTCCGTATAACATTATACGGTCCGTATAAGGGTCCGTATAACACCCAACAGAAATGGTGTCTTGGCTAATGGTGCACCACGGACACTTATACGGACTGTACAATATTATACGGACCGTATAAGTGGTCCGTATAATGCCAGATGGGCTGATTAGTTGCAAGTATAAATACTTGTTCCCACTTCACTAATTCATTTCCCACACTGCTTCATCTCTCTCAAAGCTTCTAGAGGGTTCCACACACTTCTTCCACAAGAACACAAGAGAAATTCATGATCAACTTCATCAAACCAAGTGAATCAAGTGTACGAAACTTATTAGGGTTCATCCAAGTCAAGAAATTCCATTGGAAGTGAACTAGGGTTTTGGCTCAAGTAAAACATTTCCACTCAAAGCTCATTCCTACACTATCTAAGGTAAGTTTTATGATCATTCCATGTTGTTTAAGATATTGAGAGGTTGAAAGACTTAGATTATGAAAGGAGATAGGAAATGGGTCACAAAGATGAGAATGATGAGATTTTGAGTAATAGCTTGGAATGAGTCATAATTCTTGATATGTTGTGCTTATGATTATGTTATAAATGATATTAAGGACGTGGGATAAGCATTATATGTGAGTAAATGTAATAGTGAACTATGACCATGATTATGGAGGAATTGAAGTGAAATGTGGATAATGTAGAGTGAATGAAGATTGTTGGTTATAATATTGTGAATGTTATTATAGATGTTTGGGAGTTGATATATAATATGAGAAAAGTTGTATAAACGAAGGAAATGCTGCCCAATTTTCTCTAGTTTTAGTAGAGCATGTTCATGTGATTGATTAGCTAATGTTAATACGAACTCTCTTAAAGGTAGAGACGTGAGCATTGAAGGAGAACGATCAAGCGATAGAATAGTTAAATGAAAAAGTATGTAAGGCTAGTCCTTTCTTTCTAAAGCATGACTCCATGGCATGAATTCTCCTCTATTTCCATGACTTTCTTACACATCGGAAACTATGAGTCTATGGTTATAAAGAGCTTTTCATAAGATAAAGAAAAGAGATAAGATATGAGTATGATGATGATGACTATGAGTTGAGCCTAAAAGTTCTAAAGTTCATGATATGCTAATTCCATAAAGTTCTTGCTATGAATACGATATGATGTTTCTACAATCTAATGACCCTATTTACGATCCCTTGAGGTTGCTCGTTGTGTTACACTCACCTTAAAATGTTAGTTCCTTCAAGGTGAGATATAATGAATATGATCACTCCATAATGTAATCGGGGGTTAGATTGTCTATAAGCTCTAATGCATGCCCTATGACAAATGTTCCAGAAGAATTACGAGTCTATGTTCATTGAGGATTTCATATGAGATAAAGGTAAAAGATATGCCATAAATACGATAATGGTAATGATGAGCCTAAGTTTAGAGATTATAAGCCTATCATACGATATTTTTTTATGAAGTTCATGCTACGAATATGATATGATTTTCTTAGATTGTCTTTAAATTCTAATGCATGCTCTATGAAAAGTTCATGATAAGTTATGAGATATATGTGATGATATGATTCCACCGCTCCTAGATGGCTGGACATGTCACCGCTAGGGCGGGCTGCTTATGGTTCCACCGTACCTGAATGGCCGGCCATGACCACAACTAGTGGGCTGTGTATGAGTACACCGTGCCTAGAGGGCCGGACATGACCACCACTAGTGGGCGGCGTATGATGGTTACCCGGACGTGGGTTAACGATGAGGACATATGTGATATGATAAACGTGATATAATGATATATGTGATTTCATGGTATATGTGATATGATGAAAATGCACTTACTCTTAAAAGTTAAGCAGGTTATATCCTCATCTCATGTCTTATGATTTCTCTATTATGTTCATTTTATTCAGGCCTTACATACTCAGTACAATGCTCGTACTGACGTCCTTTTGTTTGGACGTTGTGTTCATGCCCACAGGTAGACTGGGAGGCGACCCAGATTTATAGAAGCCGATAAGCAGACTTTTGAGAGCACTCCATTATTCCGGAGGTGCCATTGATTTACTATTTTGTGTACATATATGTTTTGGGCACGACGGGGTCCTGTCCCATCCATATGTCTAGTACTCTAGTAGAGGCTCGTAGATACGTATGTGTGGGTAGTATGGTCTCACGATGTCCTTATTGTATGTACATTATTTTGTTAGTCGAATGGCTTATGTATATAAAGGTAATTATGTTTCGAAGTAAAAAACTGGTTTTTCCTATGACTTGTGTATAAGATTAATGAATGAACGCTTGATGACTACGATGGGTAATGGTATGAGCGGTGCTCGGTGGTTAGCCTCGGGTACCCGTCATGGCCCTTAGTCGTGTCGTGAAAAAAGTGGTATCAGAGCTGGTCAGTCCTAGGAAGTGTCTACGAGCCATGTCTAGTAGAGTCTTGTTTATGGTGTGTTGCGCGCCACACTAATAAACAGGAAGCTATAGGGCATTTAGGAAAAATGACCATTCTTCTTCTTACTAGATCGTGCTATAGAGTCATGTTATAAGATTTTCCCCTCCCTAATGGTGTTTTTATGATTTCAGCAAAGTTGATGAAAGAAAAAGCTATTGCTGCCCAGAAGGGCAAGGCAGTGATTGCAAAAGGGCTTGAACGCGGGCCATCTACGGATATGGAGGAGAGTGAACCCCAAAATAAATCCCTATCTCGGTTTTTCCGTACCTCGCCCACTTTAGAGGATCAGATGGGAGCCTCAACTTTAGCTCCCGCACCCCCAGTCCCTCCACCAGATGCCTCGGGCCAAGAGATGAGACAAGTCATTCTTTTACTGACCCAATTAGTAGCCGCTCAGGCTTAGCGGCAGGATGTGGGCCACGGTAACAGGGGTCGGAGAAAGAGAGTTAATTCTTCAGGGTTTGATCATGAGTATAGGGGCGCTCCGAGACAACAATTCTCTAGGCACTCAGTTCGTTCAACAACTAGCGCTCCTCCACAATTCCTTGGACCCAGGTTCGATGGATCTACTTATTCTAGGCCTCCCCAGAGTCTCAGAGTTCCCAGTTCTCGGGTTAGGGGTGATTCAAGCCATATGCGATTACCCATACCACGATCTAGTCAATGCAGAAAGTTACATTCTGGACCGTGCCGCTTGGATTCGGATATTTGTTATGTCTGTGCCTGACCAGGCCATTTCAGGCGCGATTATCTATCGCTATGTGGTAAAGATGAGGCCCGATTTACGGGAGTGGTAGCTGGCTCTTCATCATTAGTACGCCCTCCTAGGCGGAGGCCGCAGATAGTAGCAGGTTGTGATAGAGATCAAAGAGAAGTGTCCAGTCCGAGTGGATCCCAGCGCCATGCCTATGCATTAGCTGGGCGACAGGATCTTGAGTATCCCTCTGATATTGTCCCAAGTACATTGTCAGTAATCTCTTATGATATGTATGCATCGATTGACTCGGGTCCTACACTGTCATATATTACTCCCGATGTGATGATTGTGTTGAGGTGAAAAATCTAAGCCAATCCAACAATTTGAGATGACTATATTTGTTAGTGACCTAGTGATAGCCAGAATCGTGATTTACGAGTAAGTTGATTGACAGTGAGTGAACATAAATGATATGTGTATGTATATATATTGGAATTCTAGACCGAGTGTGCAGGCACAACTTATGAGACAAGCTCTATTATTTATATCCTTTAATGGTAAGTGATCTTGTGTTATTGAGTTGCATATTATGTGTGTCCCGATATATATGTCCTATTGAGGCATCGGACGTGTTTTCTGGGCTATGTGCAGGTTTGGGATTGTTATGTTTACAAGAGAAACTCTACCGAAATTCTCCCAAGAATCTAAAGGAAATTATGGGAACTGTAGACAAAATTGCCGTGAAAAGAAAAGAAGGCCAGCAACAAGTGATGAAGGACGGATCTAGTGACCAAAATGTGGGATAAACATAGCAAGTATGTATTATACTAAGGAAAGGATGAATAGGTTAGGATGGAATAAAGAACATGGGAAGGGAGAATGGTGTGCTTGAGGTAGAAAGAATTTTTATATACTAAGGAGAATTAAAGGGATAAGCACTCCAGAAGAAGTTGTAAGTTAGAAAGTTTGGCTAATTCCCTTTGCCTTTGGGAAGCATTAAGTTATGAGATAAACTTGATGTGTGTGTGTAAGCTGATGCACGATGCACCGAATCAGATTATTAAGCTATGCTTCGCCCAAGGAATAGAGTGGGAGAGACTTTCATGTCACTATAAGCTAACCTTAATGACCTCGGCGATACTTTGAGGAAAGAGACTAGAAGAGATGTGTTCACAAAAGCTCTTCGCCTGGTAATTGGTTGACCTTGTGATCACGATTGTGTTCCACGTTATAGTTTAAGTTATATCTCCAGGAATCTGTTTGGACGATATTACGGCCGGGATTGCTATTATAGATATGAGGAAAAGCGAAAATAAGATAAAAGTGATCGGCGAAACAAAAGGATGACAAGTGATGAACGCTTAGCACATGTGATGCACGGGGTAGAGGTGTTCGGAACAAAGAAGTAAGGGTAGGAGCGAGTTAAATAAGAGGGACGCCCACTAGAGCAGTAACTCGATAGACGGAGGGTGGAAGAGAACCAAACCCTGCGGATCTTCTAATACCACGAGGAGATGTTAATCAGTGTCGTGAAGCATTGAAACTTTTAATCAAGCCGTAAGAGTGGTGTGGCTAATTAAATTATGACCTGAGGTATGGAACCAACTATCGAGTAAGATATCTTGTGTGTGGAGGGCAACTTTACACAACATCTTTTTGGAGAATTCTAAAAGGACCATGTATTACCCTGCCATTAAAATGTTGAGGTGGTAGAGGATAGTACTTCTATGGCAGTGTGAATTGATCAGAGGAGATTATGGAAAGAGCGACGTTGAATCTTAAGTTGCAGCTTTATCAAAAGGGAGTCAATGATACTCAATGTTTAGGACTATTGTCCTATGAATGAAATCATTTGAGAAAAAGGATGAGAATTAAGACAAAAGAAGAAACAAGGTTTGATTGTGAATGATCAATGAACTGACTTTATATATATATCAAGACAGCAACAAATGGAGTCGCGTCCTTGGTGAGTTATGCAGTGAAAGTCTTAAAGAAAGATTTTTTAGGAAAAGGTGAGTTAAGAGAGGCTAAGTTGAGGACGATACGGTATAGAGAGTATAGAGTGAATATGAGTTATATTAGTGGAAATGGCGAGCATACAAGATGGTCTATGGGTGTTGATAGAAGTAATGAAAGAAACATAGGGCTAAAGGAAATCCCCTTATAGTTGATAGTGGTGGCAATAAGCGGGTAACCAACAGAGGCCATCAAAGAAGTAGCCTCCGACTATCCAAGGCAATGTGACCGCCGAAGGCGTAAGAATGAGATGACACAGGATATGGGCCGTAGAACGTAAGACGGGCGGAGAATCCAACATGGAAGTTGTACAATAATAAATAAATTACGAGGTAGAGTTAACAGATGTGCATATGACGGAAAAGCAGCATTAATCCCAAGAAGATACATCGTGTGAGCATCGCGGCTTTAGCTCAAGCGTAAGGTAGACAGGAATAAACTGGTGTTTCCATATAATAAGGGCCCATACGAATGATTTTATAGCGAGGAGTTACAAGTGACGAGGGTAAGATTTGGACTAAAAGGGGGAAGGTGAATGATGGATTGAGAGGGGAAGTCAAGTACAATAGTCACCGCGAGCAAGTTACATGGATGCGAAGTTTCAATGTCGCATAACAATTTAGGAAGTATTGTACACTGGAAGCCTTAAAGGTGGAGTGCTTGACTCAGAATTTAGTAATGCCTTTGCCAACGGAAAGGTGCGGCGATAGCAATAAGAGAGGGCCAAAATGGAAATGAATTATTTAAAAAGTGTGTAAATACTAGAAGGTATCAACCTACATTCAAAGGAAAAGATATGTATGGTCATTTAGAAGAAAAAGTTGATGGATTATGCGAGAATTTCAAGCTTAAGGTACTCAAACGCAAGGAAAACTTTAGACCGCATAGCGCAGTAAATCTAGTAAGATAGATTTAGACGAGAAACTGGAAGCGAGCAGTGGGAATGAAGAAGGAAATAAGGAGTAAACTTGTGTGAGGAAATTTTGCGGTACTGCTCAATGATGAGGATGGATTTAGAGCTGAAATAAGTGTGGCAGTGTAAGGAATCATATAAGCTACTTATGAAAATTTATCCAAATGCTTGGTTCTCTACCAGCACCTAAAGGCCGATACATTCGAGGGAATTGGAGAAGATTCTTGAAAGATTTTATGAGAATTTTTGGTTGTTTTTAAATGGGGTAAAGTGGTAGGGGAAGAACTAATGTAAGCTTGATGAAGATATTAGAAAAGAACGTCGAAGTAGAAGATATGCACTAGGAAACGAAAGAGGGTACGAAGCCCAAGCAGACGCATCTATCCCCACCCCCGGAGGAGACTCAAGATGAGACGTCAACATATTGAGGTATCTATGCTTTCTCTTCCTGTTTTGGTCGTGTGTGGCCACAATTTATTGTTATGATGTTGTGGCCCTGTGAGGCATTATTATTATGGGCTGTTGTGACAGGGTGGTAGTGCCACATTACAGGGGAAACTCTGGCAAAATTTTCATAGAATTCCCGAGCGCTTAACATTCAAGGACGAATGTTCTAAAAGGGGGGAAGAATGTTACACCTCGAAAAAAATATTCGTTGATGCACAGTGAATAGAATAACGAAGGGCACCAAGTATGCAATGTTTCAATAAGTAAGAAATAGCATTTGATGATCCTAATTGATATTTCAAAGACATTCGAAGTAAGAGAAGAAAGTTTGCCAAGAAAGGCAAGGTATACGTTATGTATCGAGAAAGATTTACGAGTACCTAGTTAATGATGATCTAATGATGTGTTGGAGAAGAATTATAATGTCTCTTAGATTGGTAATGAGGTGTTAAACAAGTGACAAAGAAGGTTCCATAAGGATTGGAGAACAAACGAACGATGGAAATCACTTCAGAGGAATGGGGTTATACGACCGACTTATACGGTTCGTACAACATTATACGGTCAGTATAACGGTCCGTATAACACCCAACAGAAATGGTGTATTAGCTAATGGTGAACAACGGACACTTATATGGACCGCACAATATTATACGGATCGTATAAGTGGTCCGTATAATGCCCGACGGGCTGATTAGTTGCAAGTATAAATACCTGTTCCCACTTCACTAATTTCATTTCCCAAACTTCTTCATCTCTCTCAAAGCTTCTACAAGGTTCCACACACTTCTTCCACAAGAACACAAGAGAAATTCATGATCAACTTCATCAAACCAAGTGAATTAAGTATAAGAAACTTATTAGGGTTCATCCAAGTCAAGAAATTCCATTGGAAGTGAACTAGGGTTTTGGATCAAGTGAAATATTTCCACTCAAAGCTTATTCCTACACTATCTAAGGTAAGTTTTATGATCGCTCCATGTTGTTTAAGATATTGAGAGGTTGAAAGACTTAGATTATGAAAGGAGATAGGAAATGGGTCACAAAGATGAGAATGATGAGATTTTGAGTAGTAGCTTGGAATGAGTCATAGTTCTTGATAAGTTGTGATTATGATTATGTTATAAATGATATTAAGGACGTGGGATAAGCATTATATGTGAGTAAATGTAATAGTGAACTATGACCATGATTATGGAGGAATTGAAGTGAAATTGTGAAATGTGGATAATGTAGAGTGTATGAAGATTGTTGGTTATAATATTGTGAATGTTATTATAGATGTTTGGGAGTTGATATATGATATGAGGAAAGTTGTATAAATGAAGGAAATGTTGCCCAATTTTCTCTAGCTTTAGTAGAGCATGTTCATGTGATTGATTAGCTAATGTTAATACGAACTCTCTTGAAGGTAGAGACGTGAGGATTGAAGGAGAACGATCAAGCGATAGAATAGTTAAACGAAAGGGTATGTAAGGCTAGTCCTTTCGTTCTAAGGCATGACTCCGTGGCATGAATTCTCCTATATTTCCATGACTTTCCTACACATCGGAAATTATGAGTCTATAGTTATAAAGAGCTTTTCATAAGATAAAGAAAAGAGATATGATGTGAGTATGATGATGATAACTATGAGTTGAGCCTAAAAGTTCTAAAGTTCATAATATGCTAATTCCATAAAGTTCTTGCTATGAATACGATATGATGTTTCAACAATCTAATGACCCTATTTACGATCCCTTGAGGTTGCTCGTTGTTTTACACTCACCTTAAAATGTTAGTTCCTTCAAGGTGAGATATAATGAATATGATCACTCCATAATGTAATCGGGGGTTCTCGACCTTATGTCACCCCGATATTGTAATAGATTGTCTATAAGGTCTAATGCATACCCTATGACAAATGTTCCGGAATAATTACGAGTCTATGTTCATAGAGGATTTCATATGAGATAAAGGTAAGAGATATGCCATAAATACGATAATGGTAATGATGAGCCTAAGTTTAGAGATTATAAGCCTATCATACGATTTTTTTTTATGAAGTTCATGCTACGAATATGATATGATTTTCTTAGATTGTCTTTAAATTCTAATGCATGCTCTATGAAAAGTTCATGATAAGTTATGAGATATATGTGATGATATGATTCCACCGCGCCTAGATGGCCGGACATGCCACCGCTAGGGCGGTCCTGCTTATGGTTCCACCATGCCTGAATGGCCGGACACGACCACAACTAGTGGGCTGCGTATGAGTACACCGTGCCTAGAGGGCCGGACATGACCACCACTAGTGGGCGGCATATGATGGTTACCCGGGCGCGGGTTAACGATGAGGACATATGTGATATGATAAACGTGATATAATGATATATGTGATTTCATGGTATATGTGATATGATGGAAATGCACTTACTCTTAAAAGTTAAGCAGGTTATATCCTCATCTCATGTCTTATGATTTCTCTATTATGTTCATTTTATTCAGGCCTTACATACTCAGTACAATGCTCGTACTGACGTCCTTTTCTTTGGACGCTGTGTTCATGCCCACAGGAAGACAGGGAGGCGACCCAGATTTGGAGAAGTCGATAAGCAGACTTTTGAGAGCACTCCATTATTCCGGAGGTGCCATTGATTTACTATTTTGTGTACATATATGTTATGGGCACGACGGGGTCCTGTCCCATCCATATGTCTAGTACTCTAGTAGAGGCTCGTAGATACGTATGTGTAGCTAGTATGGTCTCACAATGTCCTTATTGTATGTACATTATTTTGATAGTCAAAGGGCTTATGTATATAAAAGCAATTATGTTTCGAAGTAAAAAATGGTTTTTCCTATGACTTGTGTATAAGATTAATGAATGAACGCTTGATGAGTACGATGGGTAATGGTATGAGCGGTGCTCGGTGGTTAGCCCCTGGTATCTATCACGGCCCCTAGTCGGGTCGTGACACATTCCTAGACTTGATTCGAAGGGTACTCCTAGCCTCGCTCTGAAGAAGATCATTTTCTTCCTTCGGGCGAAGAAATTTGTCGACAAGGGGTGTTTAGCTTATCTGGCTCATGTGTGTGACACTACTGTTGCATCTCCACCCTTTGAATCCATTCCTATTGTGAGCGAGTTCGCAGAGGTATTCCCGACCGATCTATCAGGTATGCCACCCGATCACGACATTGACTTCTGTATTGATTTGGATCCGGTAACTCGCCCTATTTCTATTCCGCCATATCAAATGGCACCGGCTGAGTTGAGAGAGCTTAAGTAGTAGTTACAGGATTTATTGAGTAAGGGGTTCATTAGACCGAGTGTCTGCCATTGGGATGCTCCTGTGTTGTTTGTGAAGAAGAAAGAAGGATCCATGAGGATGTGCATTGATTATCGCCAGCTGAACAAGGTTACTATTCAAAACAAGTGTCCTATGCCTCGTATTGATGATTTATTTGACCAGCTTTAGGGTGCTTCAGTGTTTTCGAAGTCTGACTTACGTTCAGGCTACCACCAGTTGAGGATCAGGTCTGAGGATATTCCGAAGACAGCCTTCCAGATGCGATATGGTCATTATGAGTTTCTGGTGATGTTATTTTGGCTTACCAATGCCCCGACTACATTTATGACTTTGATGAATGGCATTTTTAGCCCATTCATTGATTCCTTTGTGGTTATGTTTATCGATGATGTCTTGGTGTACTCCAAGAGTAGAGAGGAGCATGAGAGCCAATTTCGCTTTGTACTTGGGTTGTTGAAGAAGAATAGCTTATTTGCTAAATTTTTGAAGTGCGAGTTTTGATTGGAGTCTGTGGCATTTTTGGGCCACGTTGTGTCTAAGGATAGGATCGTGGTGGATCCTCATAAGATTGAGGTTGTGAGAGATTGGGCGAGGCCAGCTACTGTGATCGAGATCCGTAGCATTGTGGGTTTGACCAGCTACTACTGCCGATTTGTGAAGGCTTTTGCTTCTATTGCTTCGTCGTTAACCAGATTGACTCAGAAGAATGTTCCCTTCCAGTGGTTCGATGATTCAAGACTCTTTTGACTTCAGCCCTTATTCTAGCGTTACCCATCTATTGTAATGCATCCCGTTTGTGTTTGGGTATTGTGTTGATGCAGTAGAGTAGAGTTATAGGCTATGCTTCCCGTCAGTTAAAGATCCATAAGAAGAATTGCCCTACCCATGATTTGGAGTTGTTGGTCGTAGTCTTTTCTTTAAAGATTTGGAGGAATTACTTGTATGGTGTCCATTGTGAGGTTTTCACCGATCACCGTAGCCTTCAGCATGTGTTTACCCAGAGAGATCTTAATTCCAAGCAGCGCCGATAGATGGAACTCTTGAAGGACTATGACATATCTATTTTATATATCCCAGGGAAAGCCAATATTGTTGCTGAAGCCTTGAGTCGCAAGGAAATGAGTATGGGGAGTTTAGCTCGATTGATTGTTTCCGAGCGCCCGCTGGCCATGGAGGTTCAGACTATGGCCAACAGTTTCATTCGTCTTGATATTTTAGCCCCATGCATAGTTTTGGCGTGTGTTGAGGCGAGATCGTCCTTACTAGATCAGATTAGGACTCATTAGTTTGAGGATGCTCATTTGAGCAAGATTCGAGATAGAGTTTTGAGGTGTGAGGCCAAGGAGGCCATGATTGATTCTGAGGGCATCTTGAGGATTAAGGGGCACGTGTACGTCCCTCGTGTTGGTGATTTGATTCAGTTGATCTTGAATGAGGTTAGTAGCTCTCGATATTTCATTCATCTGGGGGCGACTAAGACGTATCATGATTTGAGGCAGCACTATTGGTGGCGTCAGATAAAGAGGGATACAGCCGATTTCGTGGCTAACTGTGGTAATTTTTAGCAAGTTAAGTATGAGAACCAGCGATTCGGTGGTGTACTTCAGAGGATGCCCATTCTCGAGTGGAAGTGGGAGAGAATTGCCATGGATTTTATTATGGGTCTCCCAAAGACCCTAGGTAAGTTTGACTCGAGTTGGGTGATAGTTGATCGGTTGACTAAGTCTGCTCATTCCATTCCTGTTCAGATTTCCTATACCACAGAGGATTTAGCCAAGTTGTACATACGGTATATTATGAGATTGCATAGGGTTCCTATTTCTATCGTATCTGATCAGGGTACTGTCTTCATTTCCCGTTTCTGTAGAGCTTTTCATGAGGAGTTGGGTATCCGATTAGATCTTAGTACAACTTTTCACCCCTAGACCGATGGACAGTCCGAGCAGATCATTCAGGTGCTCGAGGATATGTTGAGAGTTTGTGTTATTGATTTTGGTAGTCATTCAGATCAGCACTTGCCTTTGGCAAAGTTTGCGTACAACAATAGTTATCACTCGAGTATCAACTTGGCCCCTTTTGAGGCTTTGTATGGTAGGAGATGTAGATCTTCGGTCGGCTGGTTTGATGCTTTTGAGGTCCGACCTTAGGGTAAGGATCTATTGAGAGAGTGAGGATGATTCAGGCCAAGCTTTTGGCAGCTCGGAGTCGACAAAAAATATATACTGACCGGAAGGTTCGAGATTTAGAGTTCGTTATTGGTGACCCGGTTCTATTGAAGATTTCACCCATGAAAGGTGTTATGAGGTTTGGGAAGAGAGGCAAGTTGAGTCCGAGGTATATTGGGCCTTTTGAGATTCTTGACCGTGTGAGCGATGTTGCTTATGAGTTGGCCTTACCGCCAGGCTTGGCAGGAGTTCATCCGATTATCCATGTGTCAATGCTGAAGAAGTACCATGCCGATGGTGCTTATATTGTTCGTTGGGACTCGATATTGCTCGATGATAATTTCACCTATGAGGAGAAACCGATTGCAATTTTAAATAGGCAGGTTCGAAAGTTGAGGTCTAAGGAGATTGCTTCTGCGAAGGTGTAATGGAAGAATCATCCTATTGAGGAGGCTACTTGGGAGACTGAGTCTGATATGCGTAGCCGATATCCACAGTTGTTCGCTGATTCAGGTACTTCTCCGTTTTTTCCCTTCTTCGTCGAGGGCGAGCGATAGTTCAATTGGTATCCTATGTAACGACCCGCTTGCGTTATAGTCTTTTCGGCACTTTGACCCTTTCTCGAGCATGGTTACCTATCTTTTGACCCGAGGAGACCGTTGACACGCTTTTTGAGATGCCCTAGGTTAATTTTGGTGAATTTTTGGGAAAAATTAGCTTTAAGCGAAAAAGAGTTGACTCAAAGTTAATTTTTGGGTAAACCGACCTTTTTTTGAGTCTTGATAGAAGTAGGGTTTGTTTTGATGTTCTCCTTGATTCTAATTTCATGATTCGAATATGCTTAGACTTTCTTGATCTCGAGGCTCAAAGGAAAGGAAAGGCTAAGGAGTGATATTGTTGGTGTTATTGTTATTCGGCCTTCCAGGTAGGTTACGTTTTATCCTATAGTGAGACTTATTTTATCTAAGCATCTATTAAGATGATATTGTCGGAGAAAGCAAGTAAACCTTCGGGTATGAAGTTGGGCTGGATATTGTCTTAGGTTGGGCTCTGTTGTGTGATTGGGGCTAGCCACCCCGTTGTGTTGTGACTTGATTTATTCTATTTGTTGTTGTCTTGATGCCACGTGGTGATAGTAGATATTAGAGACTATTGATATATCTTGTTCATGATATTGTAGTACCTTACTTGTTGATCTTTGATACGAGGGTAGTATTCTATATGGCTTGTGTAGCCTTTTCATGATATTGTTGGCGTACCCTTGCTTGGTACTTGTGATATTGATCTGATTATTGACATTGAGCTCATACATTACATGCATTCTCATCTTTCATGATATATTGTTGATACATTAATGATACTTGAGGAAACACTGTGATGAGTTGGGCTCAGTTGGATGAGAGTAACGTGAGGACCGATATCCGATGGTTGTCCGGAAATTGAGGTTGTGCGTAGCAATTTTCGAGGTTTATGCCGGGATCATGAGCTAGAGGTATCCGAGATTGTTGTCGGACCGTGAGGTAGATAGACTCCACGGATCCCCCATGGGTTGTGCTACCGAGACGTCGATACTTTCGTCTGGAGTACATATGTACACAGCATTGCATTGCATTGCATTGCAAGTATGGCTTTTATTGTGATGATCTGGTGATATACTTGTGTTATTTGGATTCGGTTTGAGTATATTGAGACTTGGCACACTAGGGCTTAGATGTTATAACCTAGGTGATGATGTGTACTTGGTTTCTGAGTTGTGTTTGACTCATACTTGCTGATTTACCTGTTTATCTTACTTTATTGCCTGGATTGTGTTAGTTAAACTTAGTCGGCCTATGATACCTACCAGTACTGTGGTTTTGTATTGACCAGCACTTGTTGTATTCTTTTATGAATGCAGAATTCCAGGTAAGATTGACCTCTATTTCTCATGGTTGATAGTCGCTCCGAGAGTTGCATAAAGTCTACAGGGTGAGCACGAGACGTCCGCCGCCTTGATTATTCTTCTTTATTTATGTCTTATTTTATGTTCTGAGACATATTCAGACTTGATGTAGTATTGATATTCCAGACTTGTATATTCTAGTTAGATGCTGTTGTAAGGATTAGACCAGACTCTCGGGGGGATTTTCCTTGCTTCTGCAGATTTTCTATATTATTATCGTCAAACTGAAGTGATTTTATCTCTTCCGCTTATTTAATTATTTGTTTATGTTTTTACTATATTTGGGTTGAGGGTTCGCCTACTGAGGTGGGAAGGGTAGTTGCATGCGCGACTTAGCTAAATTGTGACACGATCGTTGATGCTTTATTTTGACTCAATCTCAACCCTACTGTAACACACTGTAAATTCGGGTTAAGTTTGAAAGCGTCTTGGAGAATCGCGACTCCACTGTTTTTGTTAATGAAAAATACGGCCAAAGAATACGGCCCGTATTTGTTGGCGTATTCCACCCGCCTCCCTATGTCGCCCACTATTTTTGTTAATGTAAAATACGGCCCATATTTTGAAATACGCCCCGTATTTCTAGGCATATTTCACCCGCCCCCAGCAGTGTGTATATAAAGCGGGGTTCAGTTAATTTATCATTTATTCACATTCTCATAAACCCTAAGGACGAAAACTTTTCCTCCAAGTCCTCAAACATTAAGGTAAGAACATCTTTAACATTATTAATCAATCCTAGCATTAAACAAATGATTCTTAATATGATCCTTGAATAAAAAACCTAGGGTTGCAAGGTAATCTTTCTCAAAGTGACTCAAGCTAGGGTTTTGGGTGTTCTTCGTTGTCAAAGTGAATTATTGAGTTACTTAAGGCTTAATTAAGGTATGTCTCTTTTGAAAACCTTATTTTGGATGTGTGTCTCCTTTTTCAAAAGTTCTTTATTGAATAAAATGGTGAACTTTTCATACTTTAAAACCCTACTTCATGCTTTGATTGTGATTGGTGTGCGTGAGGGGACGAACCCCCATTAAACCTTGATTGTATTATACTCTATACATGGATACGTAATTCTAATTGTTTTCCTCTATAAGAGATGATCATCAATAATGGCTAAGGGTTGGTAATAGTGTTTTAAGATGAACTATGACAATTGAACCTTTTTAAAGGAAGTGGAAACATTTTCAAGATTAACAATGAAACAATGTATCTTTGTAATGACATGATGAACTTAAATGCTAATTGATGTTGTGACTACCTTGAGATGAATTGTGATTCGACTTCTATGCTATGAACTTTATTGTTGTGTTTGGCCTAGCTACTCGGGAGGAAAGGTAGTCACTACGGATCCTAGTGTGGTTTGGCCTAGCCATTTGGGAGGAAAAGTGGCCACTGCGGGTTCGCTACCCGGGTGTTGTTTATGACGAGCTATTCGGGAAGGAAGGATAGCAACAAAGAATTTAATATTCCGGTGTGGTG
Organism: Lycium barbarum; assembly: GCF_019175385.1. Taxonomy (NCBI): domain Eukaryota; kingdom Viridiplantae; phylum Streptophyta; class Magnoliopsida; order Solanales; family Solanaceae; genus Lycium; species Lycium barbarum. The sequence continues at coordinate 120,162,390 of NC_083340.1, read as the reverse complement.
CGCAGTTATGTTTAGGGAACCTCAAAGGTCATCACTTCGATGTGATTCATTCTTGGGCCTGTATTGGCATGTGTGATATCTTTATCTCTTTATGAAAGTATTACTGAGGATAATCTGGCAAATTGAAAGGACATAATCAAAAGTGTAAACTTGATAAAAATGGGATTCACATTCAATTTGACAAGCATATTGAACCAAGTTAAGTAACTGTTTAACAATGATTTCACATGGTTTCCAGAACTGATTTCCTTACTTATTATTGTATTTGATTCTTATATGTTATATTGTCCCCGAGGCACTCACTGAGTATGAAGTACTCAGACATACCATTGTTATTTTTGATGGTATGTTAGGTAACGAAGAAGAGCGGGTTCGTGGAGACTAAAGCACTAAGAGAACTTGTTGTTGCTGTTGATTTGGTGAGGCCACATTCTCATTCGTGGGTCATCCTCTATTTATTCATTCCATTTATTTATATTAGTTTTCTGGGATGCATCTTGATGATTAGACAATCATTCTTTATTCTTAGAAGATCCATAGTTTACATTCAGTCTGTGGGTAGTTGAAGGATTATTGTTAAAGCTTCGGCTTTGCTATTTTGACTAAGTTATACCTTTATCAAGGCTTCTGCTGATTTAATAATTGATATTTTTTTTAATTTGTTAGTTGCTTATCTAGAAATTGTTGTCGTTTGAGTAGCGAACCTTGCGGATTCTAGAAATTGAATGTTGCATCTTTAGGTTCTTCATAGGTTGTTCATGACTTCGAATGTCGATCACGTCAAGGGTGGGTTTTCGGGCATGACAAGCTTGGTATAAGAGCCTAGGTTTAGATCCGTCCTAGGATTGCTGTAGGTGTCTATGGAGCTATGTCTAGTGGAGTTTTCCTTATGCAGCCTGATCACCTGCATGACCGAAAAAATCCCAGGACATTTATAGGTGTTTCCTATTCTTCTTGATTCTATATTGTGTTGTAGAGTTTGAATTCCTTTGAGGATCGTTCTAATTCGCTCGTTCATTTGTGCCTTACAGCAATAGCCCTAACTCGATCCTGAACTGGTAACTCAAGATGCGCCACGGGAACTCGAAATCTGGTGGGAGCACGAAATCTGGTGGGAGCAAACGCTGGTAATGGGATTAACGCTGGGAATTAGGAGCAACCTCAAGCACCGCCTGCTCCTGCTGTTCCTGCTGCGGGTGTGCCTGAGATTGGGTCAATGCAGACGGCGATCCAAATGCTAACCGCATTAGTTGCAGCTCAGCATCAGCGTGGAGGTATGGAACCTCATGGTGAAGGTAGGCTTAAGCAGTTTTTGGATTTAAAGTCACCAGAGTCTTTGGGTCACGAGAGTCGGATGACCCCCAATACTTTATGGATGAGACTTTAAAGGCACTGAGGGCAATAAATGCCCAGGGTTCTGAAGCTGTAATGTTTGTGTCATATCAGTTGAAAGACGCCGCTCACGCTTGGTTTGAGGTATGGAAGTCTGAAAGAGGTAATAATGTTATACCTCCCACTTGGGATGAATTTAAGGAGGCGTTCATGGAGAGGTTTCTGTCTGATGAAGAGAGGTTTGCTATGGCTACCAAGTTCGAGAAACTTGAGCAAGGTACAAAATCCATTCCTGAATACAGCTTGGAGTTCACCCGTCATTCAAAATATACACTGTACATGATTCTGACTGAGAATCATAAGTTGACTCGTTTTGTACGTGGGTTGGTCCCACGGATTAAATCTGCATGTGCTACTGCTACTTGATGTGCCGGGATTTGGGCACATCCAATGCTTTTTAACTCTAAGTTTTACTTGTTTTCGAGCAAGTTTGTGTTAGTTTGATATGTTTTGTGTGTTGTGCAGGTATTTTGAAGTTAGAATGCTCGGAAAGCAAAAAACGAGGAAAAATAAGCAATCTGTTCTGATAAGCATAAGGACGGACCGTCAACATGCTCGATGGTTGGTCGAGTTGCCTCGTCGATAAGTTCCTGCGAAGTGACAAATCATCAGATCGTCGACATGCACCGTCGACATGATCGACGATCCGTCAAAGTGCTTTGATGGTGGAGTTCCTGTAGAATGAAATAATCATACTCAGATCATCGATATGGTCGTTGAGCATGTTGACGACCGTCGAAGTGCAAACACGACCCGTCGAAGAGCAAGCCGAGCTGGAACAGGACTGGGATTGATTATTCCGAGTTTGACTTGTATAAATACCTGTTTGGGTTTTATTTTTCAGACATCTGTATTTTTATACTTGTAGTAATTACTTTTGAGTTGTTATTGCTTTTGAAGACTTTCCAGACAATTATATTCATTACTTTCAAGTTTTATTTGTAAGTTCAATACAAAAATTCAATTATGCAATCTTCAATCTTTTATTGTTTTCCTGTTTCCATGAGTAGCTAAACACCTTTACTAAGGTTGTGAACCCAAGGATGGGTGTGTTGTGATTAGGGATCGTGAAAGATATATGCATAATGGATTGTTAGGGTTTATTTGTTCTTCGTTTTCATCATATAGTTAGTGGTTGCAAACATTAGCTAACGCCATAAACTTTAGTTTTTTTGGGAAAATAGCTAGGGTTAGGTAAGAACAAATAACAAGAACTTAGGACTTTAAACCTTGTTTAATAAACCCACTTAGGAATAAGAGGAATTTACTTTGCATAATTAACCGTTCTTCATGCATACTTTCTTATCTTTGGAAAAAGAATAGAAAGAAATAATCTTTTCTTATTGGGAAATAGTTCAGATTCACATAGAGGTTAAGTGCATCCATACAAACAGTCCATTAGAAGTATATCAAGATCGATACTCATGATCATACACTTTATCTGACGGGGACACAACCTTAGTTCTTTTTACCCATATATTTACAACTTTAAATTTCCAGTCACTTTAAATTAGTCCACAAACCAAAACAACTATAAAACCCTTTTCTGGAATACGTCCGGACCGCAAGATTAGTATAATACTTGTTGAGTAAACTTTTCACACCATATTCTCTGTGGGATTCGACCCCAAACTCGTTGGGTTACTATATCTGACAACGTCCGCGTTATACCATTAATAGGTGTAATTTGAGCGTATCAAATTTTGGCATCGTTGCTGGGGAATACGGTTTTGAAATTACTAAATAGTGTTTACTCTTCTTAAAGTCTTTGTCATATTCCAACACACCTTGTTTGCTACCTTGTAAGCCAGGTGATCACGGCCAACAACGAACTTCCAGTCGAGAATGTTTTTGCTGATGAACCAGAAGCAGATGAAGACCTTGTATCCGCAATCATTCATCCGAGGGTGACTGCTACTACTATCAAGTTTGATAATTCCCTCTATCATATGCTCAAACAAGAGGTATACTTTCGGAATGCAGTCGATGATGACCCTCACCAACGCATAACAAACTTTCCAGATGTGTGCTATCAACAAATCTAGCGAGGTGTGACTCAAGAAGCAGTTCGGCGGAAACTCTTCAAATATTCATTAGCCGGAGAAGCGAGAAAATGGCTCACAAAGCTGCCCCGAAACTCTATTGCTATATGGGAAGAGATGGTCAGAGTGTTTCTCAGAAAGTGGTATCCTCCGAGTAAAAGAGCTGAAATTCGTGATCAGATTTATGAGTTCAAACAACGTAATGGGGAACAACTTTTTGAAGCTTGGGAGAGGTACAAAGAATATTTGGATAGGAGTCCAAACCATGGTTTTCCAGATCAGATTTTGAAGGAGATGTTCTATAGAGAGTCGGATCCTATGACCCAAGCGATAGCCAATAATGCTGCCAGCGAGTGTTTCATGAATAAGTCCTATGCTACTATTACTGATATACTTGATCGATTGACTACACATAGCCAAGCATGGCATTCAAGTAATTCTAATGGGCTATCACTTGGAACACCGTTTATTCAAAATATTGTGAAAGATAGCCAAGAAAGGCAGAAGACGTTGGCACAATTGGCCACTAGTTTCTCTTTAGTGATAAAGAGGCTTGATGAGAGAGAAGCAAAAAAAGTGAACGTTTGTGAAGATATCTCAAGCACGCCACCTGGAATATACCAAGTCCCGTAGGGTCCGTATCAAAAGGGTCCCCCTCCGCAAATTGAGAATGTTTAGTATGCAGATTACGTAGCAAAGGGGGATATACCTGGGCCAATTCAGAGATACTGGAGACCCCAACAAGGGCTGGGGTCATACAATCAAGGGAACTACAACAACAACCAAGGGAACTACAACAACAACTATGGTGGACCGAACTAAGGGAGATATAACAACAACAACGGTAATTTTGGAAACAAAAGTTCCAACCCTTATATTCCACCAAAAGGGCAATCTAATGATCAAGGTAGTTCGAGGTTGGAGTCAATGCTTGAGAAAGTGTTGGCAAGTCAGACAAACACTAAAAAGACATTATATGGGCAATCAGAGACGGTGGTCTCTCATTCAGCAGCTATTCAGAATCTTGAACAGCAGATGCGTGATCTTTCTAGAGAACAGCATCCTGCTAGAAAAGGAGGGTTTCCTAGTGATACTATTTCAAACCCGAAGAATGGTGGGGGAGTGGAACTTACTTTTGCTATTAGCACGAGGAGTGGTAAAATACTTCAAAGTGCTTACAAGAAGGTGGTTGATCTATATCCTATTATTGAGGAAGAAGAGGTGCATTCTGACGTGCCTATTATTGATGAGGAAGTCCTTGGTGAAAAAAAAAAGATACTGATATTCCAGAAGTTGCTACTGATACAGGAAAACACACGATAAAAGGGGCTCTTCTCCCTTTGACTCAGATGTATAAAGCGAAGCCCCCCTTTCCTCAGAGTTTGGTAAAGAAAAATGACGATGCTAAGTGTCAGAAGTTCTATGATTAGTTGAAGCAATTAACAGTGAATTTTCCATTCTTAGATGTTGTCAAAGAGATGCCCGGATTTGCTAAGTTTGTGAAAGACCTGCATACGAAGAAAAGGTTTGTTCAACATGAGACAGTGAATTTAACTCATCATATAAGTTCAATTATTGTTTCCACCACTGTTCAAAAGAAGGGAGATCCAGAGGCGTTTACCATTCCGTGCAATATTGGGCTTCATGCATTCGCCCGTGCTCTGTGTGATAATGGGGCGAGTCTCAACTTGATGCCCCTTGCTATTTTCAAATAATCTGGATTGAGGACTCCTAGACCGACTTCTATGCGATACAGATCTATCAAAAAGCCAGTTGGGGTTATAGATGATGTGTTGGTGCAAGTGGGTAAGTTCATGTTGCCTGCGAATTTCGTGACTCTGGATTGTGCGGTGGATAGGGATATTCCCATTATCTTGGGAAGATCGATCCTTGCTACGGGAAGAAAGCTTATGGACTCTGAAAAGAATGAAATTAAGTTCCGAGTGAATGATGAAGAAGTGACTTTCCAAGCAAGCAAGGGGATGAAGTTGCCAAGCGCTTATGAGAGTATCTCGGTTATTGATTCGTTTGATGGGATTGATGATGCTGTTGAACATAAAATGGAAGAAGAAAGTCTGGGAGAAGCTCTCGTTGCAGTTCTGATAAACTTTGATGCTTGTGATATGGAAGGCTACATGGAAACTATAAACGCGCTTGAGGGTCTAGATTCTTACACTTACCACCCAAGAAAACTTGATCTTGATCTTGCAAATAGAACTACTCTAACAGCTAAGCCTTCTATTGTTGAGCCTCCAAAGCTTGAGCTTAAGCAGCTCCTGGCACACTTGAGGTATGAGTTTCTTGGTCCGAACAAGACATTGCCAGTGATCATTTCAGCATTATTAACTGAAGAACAGATTGAGCGTTTAGTGGAGATTTTGCGCGAGTACAAACAAGCTACTGGTTGGACCATAGCAGATATTCAGGGTATTCTTTCTCGTATTTGTGAGCATAAAATTTATCTAGAGGAGGACAGCAACACGAGTGTTTCACATCAGCGAAGATTGAACCAGAACATGCAAGAGGTTGTGAAAAAGGAGATCATAAAGTGGTTAGATTCTAGGGTAGTGTATCCAATTGCAGACAGCAAGTGGATAAGTCCTGTTCAATGTGTGCCAAAGAAAGGAGGTATCACTGTGGTGCCTAATGCAAAGAATGAGCTAATTCCCACTCGTATAGTTACTGGATGGCGTGTTTGCATGGACTATAGGAAGCTGAATACTGCCACTTGTAAATACCATTTTCCCATGCCTTTCATTGACCAGATGCTGGATAGGTTGGCTGGGAGGTCTTACTATTGCTTCCAAGATGGATACTCAGGCTATAATCAAATCAACATTACTTTAGAAGATCAAGAGAAGATGACTTTTACTTGTCCCTATGGGACGTTTGCGTTCAGCCGAATGCACTTTGGGTTGTGCAACGCACCAGCCACTTTTCAGAGGTGCATGATGTCTATCTTTTCTGACATGGTAGAGGATTTCTTGGAGGTATTTATGGATGATTTCTCGGTTGTTGGTGACTCGTTTGATGATTGTCTTGACATCTGGGTCAAGCGCTGAAAAGATGTGAGGAGACAGATCTCGTGCTAAATTGGGAGAAGTGCCACTTTATGTGAAGGAAGGGATCGTCCTCGATCACAAAATCTCTAAAAAGGGAATTAAGGTCAATCAAGCGAAGATAGATGTGATTGCAAAACTTCCTCCACCCATCTCAGTCAAAGGTGTCCGAAGTTTCTTAGGACATGCTGGGTTCTACAGGCGTTTCATCAAGGATTTCTCCAAGATTTCTAACCCGATGTGTAAGCTTCTTGAAAAAGAGGCTAAGTTTGTGTTTGATGACAAGTGTCGAAAGGCATTTGATGAATTAAAGAAGTGCCTCACTACTGCTCCTGTTATTGTTACTCCTGATTGGTCCTTGCCTTTTGAGTTGATGTGTGATGCTAGTGGTTTCGCGATAGGTGTGGTGCTTGGACAGAGGCATAATAAAATTATACATCCGACCTACTATGCTAGTGGGACACTTAATGCAACGCAGATGAAATACACGGTGACTGAGCAAGAGCTGCTTGCGATAGTATATGCTTTTGAGAAGTTTCGGTCCTATTTGCTAGGGTCCAAGGTTGTGGTGTACACTGACCATGCTGCATTGTTGTATTTGATGGCAAAGAAGGAAGCTAAGCCGTGACTGATTCGTTGGGTCCTTTTGTTACAAGAGTTTTATTTCGAGGTAAAACATCGAAAGGGATCCAAAAATCAGGTTGTAGATCATCTCTCTAGGCTTGAGGAAACTGGGGTGCCAGCAGAAGAACATGACATTGAAGATACGTTTACAGATGAGCAAGTCTTGGCGGTTTCTATGCAGGTGGCACCTTGGTTTGCCGATTTTACGAACTACTTGGTGACTGGTAGCATTCCCGACGAGATCAAATCGTATCAGAAAAAAAAGTTTTTGCGGGATGTTCGTCAGTACTATTGGGATGAACCGTACTTATTCATAACTTGCGCCGATAACATTATTCGGCGTTGTGTCCCAGAGAGTGAGTTATTGGAGATTTTGAAGGCTTGCCACGACTTTCCAGTTGGGGGACATCATAGTGGTACGAGGACTGCTGCAAAGGTTCTCGAATGTGCTTATTATTGGCCTACTCTCTTTCATGATGTTAATTTGATGGTGCGGTCTTGCGATCAGTGCCAACGGCAAGGGAATATTAGTAGGAGGCAAGGGATTCCTATAAACTTCGTAATGAAAGTTGAAGTGTTCGATGTTTGGGGAATTGATTTTATGGGTCCCTTTGTAAGCTCTTGTGGCATGAAATATAACTTGGTAGATGTTGATTATGTCTCTAAATGGGTAGAAGCGGTGGCTTTACCCAATAATGAAGCCAAGAGTTTTATGGGATTCTTGAAAAAGAATATATTTACTCATTTTGGTACCCCAAGGGAAATAATCAGAGATGGCGGTTCTCACTTTTGCAATAAAGCCTTTACGGGATTGATGGAAAAATATGGAGTCAAGCATAGGGTGGCAACCCCGTATCATCCTCAGACAAGCGGGCAAGTTGAAGTCTCTAATCGGGAGATAAAGAGTATTTTAGCAAAGACGGTGAATGCAAATAGAACTGATTGGGCTTGCAAGCTCGATGATGCTTTATGGGCCTACCGGATTGCCTTCAACACCCCGATTGGGACTTCGCCTTTCAAGCTAGTTTTTGGCAAAGCATGTCACCTGCCAGTTGAACTCGAACATAAAGCCATGTGGGCTTTGAAGAAATTGAATATGAATTGGGAAGAAGGGACCAAGCTCATGTTGTTTCAACTCAATGAGATGGATGAGTTCCGCTATCAGGCCTATGAAAGTGCAACATTATACAAAGAGAGGATGAAGCAGTACCATGACAAGAAGATCCGGAAGCGGGAATTCTACAAGGGTGATCTTGTCCTGCTATTTAATTCTAGATTGAAACTACTAACGGGCAAATTAAAATCACGGTGTTTAGGTCCCTTTGAAGTGGTAAGTGTCTCACCCCATGGAGCTATTGAATTAAAGTCTGAAGATGGAACTCAGACATTTAAGGTGAACGGGCAGAGAGTGAAGCACCACCATGGTATGATTGCGGGAGATAGAATTGTTGACCGATATCAGTTGAAGTACCATGGAACGAAAGCTGACTCAGCGAGTTCTGACCAAGAGTAAATTGATAACACAATCGTGCTACGACGTTAAATCAAGCGCTTCTTGGGAGGCAACCCGAGTTTAAAATTATGTAATTTTGTTTCTGTAGGTTTTAGTTTATTTTTTATTATTATTTAGCAGGTGTTGAGTGCGCAGGAACTGAAACTCAGAAAACCAGCAAAGTTACACCAGAGTATAAAGATGGGCTGTCGACATGTCGACGGACCGTCAATGTACAATGACGGTATGCAGAGCTGAACTTCTGAGAATTAGCAACTGCTAATCTGTAGGTAAGTAAATTGACGAGCATGTCGATGGACCGTCGACACATTCGACGACGCCTTCGAAGTGCTCGTCAACAGGTCAGCTCTTTTCTTTACTTTTTGGGTCGTATTTACGCTTTGACGAGTCGTTGACATGTCCACGACTCGTCCAAGAACTTCGAAAAAAATAAAGGGGTACAGCAGTCACGTTTTAAAAGAAGAAGTAACAGGCAGAAGCAAGTCTTTTAAACTTCCCACCATCCGTATATCACTCCTACTCCCTTCCCTATAACTCTCTCCATAAACTCCCATAAATTACTCCATAAATCACCACCCATTAAAATCCCCAACCCTTCACTCTCACCACCACTGAAAACCATAACCCTCTGCCCTAGGGTTACGAAAATTGGCTTAGTTTTTTTCTCGAATTGTAGTCAAGTTTTAAGCAAGCTTCTCTCATAATCAGGTATGGTACAAGAATTTTGGCCCTTTCTTGGTTTTATGTTGGTGTTTCTGTGCGAAAATATCTACAAAACACTACCTAGGGCTCCTAACTTAATGGGTATCTAGAATGAGAACTTGGTGTGTGCTTATATCATGAATAATTTAGTTGGGGCTGTGTTAAATAGGTTGGGGTAGTGATATATGGGATGTTTAATGCAAAGGGTAGAAATTATGACTTAGGGGTTGTACTTGTTGATTGAAATCCACGCTTAAAATTGAAAAACAAATTGAGAAATTATGGTTGGGGGAAGGGAATTTGGTATGATTGATGTTAGGAGGACTCGTGGAGACGATAATATCATGCCCCCATTGAGTCAGCAGGCATTTTGATCAACTTGTTGGTTCATTATGCCCGCCAATGGTCCGAAAAAAGAAATCCTGTTGAAACATGATACTTGAGGAGTGAAGTCTGAGCAACTCCAGTGGGTTGGAGGGTATTTCGATTAAAAATCTCGGTTTGATACTGTTATACCTACCAAACAAAACTCGAATAATTACCAAGGGTTGAAACGGTTAAAAATAAGGGTGAAGCTTGAGTAACCCGAAGCCCCAAAACCGCAAATGTGCAAAAAAGTTGAATATGGGTTCTCTGATTGATTGGAGTGGAAAACGCAAAGCTGAAACAAATTTGATTTTTGTTAACTGTTGGTTGCTGCTGCAGGGCCGTAAACATGTCGACGGCACCGTCGACAGGTCGACGAACCATCTTTGTATAAAGACGGTCCTGTCGAGCTGTTTGACGGTCCGTCAAAGCGCATCGACGGTCTGCAGACAGAAAACATCAGAGAACTGAACTGATATTTTTTTAAAACTAACTGTGTTTGATTTCACTCGTACGGATTGACTAGATTGTGATTTTTGATGATTACAGATATGGCGCCACCCAAGTTAACAACCACCCGAGGGGGTGGCTCGAGGAAAACTCAAAGAACAACGGACCGAAGGAGGACCAGTGGCAAACCCACACTTAGAGACGGGGATGATGAGCCTGAGGTTATGCTCGTGATAAAGAATAGGGTTGCTCCTCCCCTGTGGAACAGGGAGGTCACAGTACTGGCTTCTACACTTCCCAGTTCCTCTCAGTCTGATGAGGAGGAATCATCTACATCTGGGTCCGGTGATGGATCCGAGGAGGAGAGATCAGAGGCTGCATCTGGAGATGCCTCACCTGTTGTACAAGCACAGTCTACTGAGGATGCTGATCAGTCCTCGCAGGCCCCTTCTAGATCCCAGACCCATCAGAGCTCATAGCCTGGTGATGATGAGGCTGATACCGATACTGATGTTGAGGCGGCTAGGGCTCGGGAACTTAGAAGCAAGAGGCTTGAGGATCGTTTTACTGTTGAGGGTGCCAGGCAGCTGTATGAGTATGAAATTGAATTGAAAGGTGACGACACTCAGCATGAGAACCGCACAATAAATGAAGAGCGACAGAGCAGTTTTGAGGGGCTAGGGATCTTACCCAGGGCCAGAGAGCTCATTCGCCATTATCAGCTAGAGTTTATACAAGAGCTGCATGGGGATTATTGCCCAATCTTGGTACGTGAGATATATACCGCATATAGGGCCTTGATCAAGAAAGTCAGAAAGAGGCGCCAGAAATTGTGAGAGTTAGAGCCGCTTAGAGAGGTTGAGATCAGAGGGGTGAGTGTTGATATATCTGCCCAGGCCATCAACAGAGTATACTTCGGCGATAATTAGACCACCCTAAGGCAGAAAATTGAGTTGAAAGACAAGTTGCTGAGACGCAAGGAGCAGTTCGTCAGGGACTGGGTAGCCACAGTGATTGGCCGTCCGAGCATGAAGGCCGAGTGTACTACCGAGTATACTAACTTGGACAAGAGGATAGTGAAGAGATGGTTGACATTGGAGGGAAAGTTTTAGTGGAGCGTGGTGCAGTTGTGGCTTCTTCCCACTCAGGCCAATAATGCTCTTATGGCTGACAGGCAGATTGTTGTAGCCGCGCTGATGTCCAGATACCCGATTGATTTTGGGGCACTGGCTAGTACTGAGATACAGTTGAAGGCTTCCCAGCCCAACACTTCCCTGATATTTCCATGCCTGATTACAGAGCTTGTTCGGAGGTCACAGGTGCAGTTTATAGATGATATCGACCACCGGATTACAGCTTCGTCGGTTTATTCGGTAGAAAAGAGCAAGAAAGGGGTCGTTGATGAGAGTCAATGGGAAGTGGATGGGTTACCAGTGGCACTTGGAGGGGTACCCCTACCGCAGGAGTTTGTTCATCATGGGACCGTGGGTGACTCTACACAGGAGTTACCCGCCGCTACTGCCCCTATTTCTAAGACTGTTCAGGCTACAGATTCTGAGATTCCAGCTACTGATATTGGTGATGATTCTGTTGATACTCAGACTGCTATGCCTGAGCCACATACTTCAGCTCCACAGCCTCCTAGTCCAGCCCCACAGCCAGCAGGCCCAACTGGACAGCCCTAGGGTACCGCCAGAGTTGATCCATATGCCTTCTAAATGGACAACTTTAGGAAATTTGCAAAACAGGCGGCTACAGCGGACCAGCAGTCAAAGATCATAGTGGCCCAGCTCAATAATTACGTGAGATCGAGAGTGGATGAGGCATTAGATCCTGTGAGGACGACACTGTCCACTCAGCTGGATGGATTTGAGATGAGATTGACTGCATTGGAGATGGCTCGCCCAACCATTTCCACTAATACTTTGAGGGCACAGTTAGAGCATCTTAAGGCTGATGTTTCATTGTTGAAGGCCCGTGATCCGAGCCTAGTAGCAGCACCACCATTTGTTGCGGAGGAGATTGAGGAGGAGCTTCCAGTGGTGCAGTTATTTGCGCCTACTGTAGCGGGTGGTCAGGGAAAGATAAAGAGAGTGGCCCATGATGAGGAGGAGGTGCGAGAAATCACTCTCCCTAGGGGCCCAAGTATAGAGGAGCAGCAGATGGCAGAGGCCATTCAGAGATCGCTTATGGAGAATGTCCAGTTTGGGACTAGGGGAGCCACCTCGAGCAGTGACGCCATTAGTGAGATGTTGCCACCACCCCTTCCTACTCCAGTGCCGGTGCCTACGGGCACCATTGCTAACGCTGCTACAGAGACTACTGCTGGTGCGGTTGCACCACTTGATGCCTCGCAAATCGATGAGTCGCGAGATGAGAAGCGCGCCTAGCGCGCCACAGGTATTCCTACTCCCTGGTTTTACTTTTACTGCATTGAGGACATTGCAGACTTTTTCCGTTGGGGATGGGAGTATTTGATTTGGATATATGTGTTTAGGACCCCCTCGGCTTTTCTTTGCCATGGTTCTTTTCCTGAGGGGTTTATTTCTTGTTGAACCTAGAATGTTTAGGTCATGTTTAGACAAAGTAGAGTGTTGTTGACTTATGTGGTGGTAGTTTGATTAACTTAGGGTTGTCTTGTTTTGATTTGAGAAAAAGTACTCCCCTTTGGAATTTTTTGAAAAAATGGACTTGGTTGTTTAATTGACATGCATGCTTCTTTGTGTCACAATTAGATTATTGGGTTACCTTGTGTGCAGAATTATAGCAGGGAAACTAGTATGTTGATAATTTTGATGCCATGTGTTGTGAGGTTTTGTAGATATATTCTCTAGTTGTGTATGTAATCTAGAACTTGCCTGGTTAGTCGTGCCTGCATTCTGAAGATAAGTGAAGCTGTGAAATGATCTTAGGCCTTGTTTGTGTTAGGAACCCCTGTTTAGCCTAAATATAAGCCTACCCATAGATTAATATCCCTTGTTAGCCATTTTGAGCCTGAAAGCCTGTTCTTTGATTAGTTATAACAAGCCGATACCCATTCTGAATATCCATCTCTTTGCACCCGGTCCCTCCTTGGCACTAAAATAATAATATTGAGGGTAAAAGCCTAAGTTGGGGGTGATAGGTGGACAAAGGGGATCATGAGGCATAAGCCTAAAGTTGGGTTGAAGTAAAGTGTCTAGTTAAAAGACAACTGTGTGATAAGTGTAGAAAAAAATGAAGAAAAAAATGAGAAAAACAGCAAACAAAGAAAACAAATAGAGAAGTAGAATCGCAATAAAACCACACTGAGGCAACAAAAATAAAGAAGGGAAGAAAACAAAAGGCGAAAAGGGTAAAAGAGAAGAATAAGATGTTGTATTCAAGGAAGGTGAGTCACAATTATCCAAATATCTATCCTACCCGTCCCCAAGCCTACATTACAACCTTAAAAAAGTCTTAGTGTGATCACAGCCGAACTATCCAAAGTCGAGGGCACTGAAAATAAGGGTAAGCTTATGCTATTTTCATGTATAGCTAGAGAATTTATTTGTGAGTGTGAGTGTTTCGCTTCTCCTTTGTCTTCTATCCCATTCTGTAAATACATATATGTTGGGACACTCATTGGTCTTTGTGAGGGCATTAGAATTGGTTAAGTGACTGGTTTTCCGTGAGTCTTAATTCATGTGTGTTATGGTTTCTTCAATAACTAGATGTCATAAATTGAAGCCTCATTGTTAGTTGCAACGAGTCCTTGATTGGTTTTGTCCTTATTGGGGGGAGAGTCATTGTGATACACATGATATGTCGGAAGTTAATTGCCACAACCACTGTAGATAGCTTTACTTTGTGATATCGAGACATTTGTAGATTGAGTCTGTTATTTGACATAGTTGACTTGCCTGAGGACAAGCAAAGACTTTAAGTTGGAGGTGTTGATGTGCCGGGATTTTGGCACAACCAATCCTTTTTTAACTCTAAGTTTTACTTGTTTTCGAGCAAGTTTGTGTTAGTTTGATGTGTTTTGTGTGTTGTGCAAGTATTTTGAAGTTAGAATGCTCGAAAAGCGAAAAAACAAGGAAAATAAGCAATCTGTTCTGATAAGCATAAGGACGGACCGTCAACATGCTCGACGGTCCGTCGAGTTGCCTCGTCGATAAGTTCATGCGAAGTGACAAATCATCAGATCGTCAACTTGCACCGTCGACATGATCGACGGTCCGTCGAAGTGCTTTGACGGTGGAGTTCCTGCAGAATGAAAAAAGCATACTCGATATGGTCATTGATCATGTCGACGACTAGTGCAAAGATGACCTGTCGAAGTGCAAGCCGAGCTGGAAACGGACTGGGATTGATTATTCCGAGTTTGACATATATAAATACCTGTTTAGGTTTTATTTTTCAGACATCTGGAGTTTTAGATTTGTAGTAATTACTTTTGAGTTGTTATTTCTTTTGAAGACTTTCCAGAGAATTACATTCATTACTTTCAAGTTTTGTTCGTAAGTTCAATACAAAAATTTAATTATGCAATCTTTAATCTTTTATAGTTTCCTTGTTGCCATGAGTAGCTAAACACCTTTACTAAGGTTGTGAACCCAAGGATGGGTGTGTTGTGATTGGGGATTGTGAAAGATATACGCATAATGGATTGTTAGGGTTTATTTGTTCTTCGTTTTCATCATATAGTTAGTGGTTGCAAACATTAGCTAACGCCATAAAATTTAGTTTATTTGGGAAAATAGCTAGGGTTAGGTAAGAACAAATAACAAGAACTGAGTGCTTTAAACCTTGTTTAATAAACCCACTTAGGAATAAGAGGAATTTACTTGGTATAATTAACCGTTCTTCATGCATGCTTTCTTATCTTTGGAAAAACCATAGAAATAAATAATCTTTTCTTATTGGGAAATAGTTCAGATTCACATAGAGGTTAAGTGCATCCACACAAACAGTCCATTAGAAGTATATCAAGATCGATACCCATGATCATACACTTTATCTGACGGGGACACAACCTTGGTTCTTTTTACCCATATATTTACAACTTTAAATTTCCAGTCACTTTAAATTAGTCCACAAACCAAAACAACTAGAAAACCCTTTTCTGGAATACACCAGGACCGCAAGATTAGTATAATACTTGTTGAGTAAACTTTTCACACCATATTCTCTGTGTGATTCGACCCCAACCTCGTTGGGTTACTATATTTGACAACGTTCGCGTTATACCATTAATAGGTGTAATTTGAGCATATCACTACTATGTCTCCTACTTGCACTTTCTCATCATTATTTGGGTTTGCTGAGCAACAAGAGAACTGGAAAACGAGGAGAGGGTAGAGAGAGATCAAAACAAGAAAACCCGATCTGCGGGTGGCTTTAGTGGTAATGTTAATAGAGGACAAAGGAAAGGGTACTCAGTATCTACCTAGTTTGTCGCTTATTCTAATGCCAGTGTGCCTTCTGGTAGACAAGGGCAATGAACTAATAATAATCAAAGCAGATTTTCTCAGGGTAGTAATCGACCAGTTGTGTGGGAAGATCGTATTTGTCATCACTGTGGGATTAGAGGCCACATTAAAAGAAAGTGTCGAAAATGGATGCATGAGATGGCTAGTCTGTCCAATCAGAGGAATGATTCACCTGCGGCTACTTTTGTTAAGAATTTGCCTGCTGGCAATGCTGCTACTAATCAGAATGCTTGTGGTAATGGTAAAGGCAAGAAAGTTGCTAACACTTCTAATGGAGGAACGGCTCGACTTTATGGGTTGACTCATAGGGAGGCAGCTGAAGCCTCTGACGCTGTGGTTACAGGTATTCTTACTATTTGCTCCTTTTATGTGTATTTGTTGATCGATCCGGGTTCAAACTTATCTCATGTGACCCCATATTTTGCTCTCGATTTTGGTATGGAACTTGAACTGCTATTGGAACCCTTTGTTGTCGATAAACCTTCCGGTATTCCTATTATCGCTTTTAGGGTTAATAGAAATTGTGTTGTTATGATTAAGGGTCGTGAGACTATGGCTGATTTATATGAACTTGAGATGGTGGATTTTGATGTCATTATGAGGATGGATTGGTTGTCCGCCTGTTATGCTAATGTGGACTGTCGCCATAAGTTAGTTCGTTTTGCCTTTCCTGATAAACCTATTATTGTTTGGGTGGGTGAAATTGCAAAGCCCCAGGGTAGGTTTTATTTCCTATCTTAAGGCTCGTAAATTGATTACTAAGTTGTGTATCTACCATTTGGCTGCGGTTAATGATACAAAAGCCGTAGTACCTAAATTTGCATCTATTCCCATAGTTAGTGATTATCCCAAAGTGCTTCCCGAATATCTTCCCGGTATTCCTCCTAATAAAGTCATTGATTTTGGGATTGATGTTATTCCCAACACCCAACCAATTTTCATTCCTCCATACCGTATGGCTCCAGCGGAGCTAAGGGAATTAAAATACCAATTAAAGGACTTGTTGGATAAAGGTTTCATCCAACCAAGTTCCTCACCTTGGGGTGCTCCATTCTTATTTGTTAGGAAGAAAGATGGTTCCCTTAGGATGTGTGTTGAATATCGCTAGCTTAATAAGGTGACCATTAAGAATAAATATCTTTTGCCTAGGATAGAACATCTATTTGACCAACTTCGGAGTGCTAAGTGCTTCTCGAAGATTGACTTAAGGTATGGGCATCACAAATTAAAAATAAAGGAGCAGGATATTTTGAAAATAGTGTTCCGTACTCATTATGGGCACTTCGAGTTTCTAGTCATGTCCTTTGGGTTGACTAATGCACCTGCTGCATTTATGGACTTAATGAATCGGGTGTTTAAACCTTATCTGGATCGTTACATCATTGCTTTCATTGACGACATTTTGGGGTATTCAAAGAGTCGTGAGGATCATGCAAATTATCTGAGAATAACCCAGACAACACTTAAGGAGAACGAGCTTTATGCAAAATTCTCTAAGGGCGAGTTGTGGCTTAATTCTGTGGCTTTCTTAGGCCATGTGGTGTCCGGCGACGGCATTAAGGTTGACCCTCAGAAAATTTCAGCAGTGAAGGATTGGCCTAGACCCACGAGTGTGACTGATATTCGTAGTTTCTTAGGTTTGGCTAATTATTACAGAAAGTTTGTGGAAGGCTTTTCATCAATAGCCTCTCCATTGACTAAGTTGACGCAAAAGCCTACTAAGTTTCAATGGTCTGAAGCTTTTGAAAAGAGTTTCCAGGAGCTTAAGGAAAGGTCGACTTCGGCTCCTATTCTAACTTTACCCTCTGGGTCCGGTGGCTATGTGGTGTATTGTGATGCCTCTAGGATTGGGTTGGGTTGTATGCTAATGCAAAATGGTAAGGTGATTGCTTATCCGTCGCAACAGTTGACAAAGCATGAGAAGAATTACACGACTCATGACTTGGAGTTGGCTGCTGTGGTATTTGCTTTGAAGATTTGGTGTCACTACTTGTATGGTGAGCATTGTGATGTTTTCACTTATTAAAAGAGTCTGCAATATATTTTCAAGCAGCGAGAGTTGAATCTCAGCCAAAGGAGATGGTTGGAGTTGTTGAAAGATTACGACTTGAATACCTTGTATCATCCGGGTAAGGTGAATGTGGTTGCTGATGCTCTGAATAGAAAGTCTATGGGCACGTTGGAATATTTGTGTGCACATGACATGCCTATGGGAAGGGAAATTCGAATACTTGCTAGTCTTGGAGTCAGACTTGATGAAACCGAAGATGGTGAGTTAGCGGGAGTCACGCCAGCACGGTCTGACATTGTGGAAAGGATCAAGTCCAAGCAGTATGACGATGAACTTTTAATGAAACTGCAGGATGGAATGGAAAGGGGTGAGTACACTTCATAAACTGTTGGGAAAGGTAATAGTGCCCTACGGTTGCAAGGCGATTATGTGTTCCTAATATTGACGGACTTCGACAAGAATTGATGGTGGAGGCGCATAGTTCTAAATACTCTGTGCATCTAGGGTCCACCAAGATGTAAAAGGATTTGAAACAGCACTATTGATGGAAGAGCATGAAGGTTGATATTTCTAACTTTGTAGCTAAGTGTTTGAACTGTCAACAAGTTAAGGCTGAACATCAAAGTCCTGGAGGCCTGGCTCAAAATATCGAGATTCCACAGTGGAAGTGGGAGGTGATCAATATGGATTTCATTGGGGGTCTACCCTGCACAAAGGCCAAGTTTGATTCGATTTGGGTGATCGTGGATAGACTCACAAAATCTGCCCATTTTCTCCCTGTGAAGAAGTCATATACCGCAGCGGAGTACGCCAAGTTATATCTAAAGGAGATAGTTAGATTGCATCGGATTCTGACATCCATCACATCCGACAGAGGTACGCAATTCACTGCTCATTTTTGGAAATCCTTTCAGGAAGGTTTGGGAACTATAGTGAAATTGAGCACCGCCTTTCATCCCTAAACTGATGAGCAGGTAGAGAGAACTATTCAGACTTTGGAAGCTATGCTACGATCCTGTGCTATAGATTTCGGAGGTAATTGGGATAAATATTTACCTCTTGTGTAATTCGCGTACAACAACAGTTATCAACCGAGTATTCGATGGCTCCTTATGAGGCTCTCTATGGGAAGTGTTGTCGGTCTCCAATTTGTTTGAACCAACTGAAGTAGAATTGTTGGGTCCTGACTCAGTTCATGAAGCAATCGAGAAAGTTAATTTTATTGTACAACGACTCAAGACAGCTCAGAGTAGACAGAAGGCTTATACAGACAGGAGGTGACGTGAGCTAGAGTTTTCTGTTGGTAACAAGGTATTCTTAAAAGTGTCACCAATGCAGGGAGTAATGTGGTTTGGTAAAAAGGGCAAGCTAACTTAGTCCTCGTTTCATTGGCCCTTATGTGATTGTTAGGAAAATTGGAACGGTGGATTATGAGTTGAAGTAGCCATCTGATATGGCCATAGTGAATCCTGTGTTTCACATTTCGATGTTGAGGTTGTACAAACCTGATCCTTCCCATGTGTCGAACCATAAAGAGATTGAAATTAATGAAGGGTTATCTTATAAAGAAGAACCAGTTAAGATTCTAGATCGCCAAGTTAGAAGGTTGAGAACAAAAGATGTAACTTCAATTAAAGTCTTGTGGCGAAACCATGATACCGAAGAAGCAACTTGGGAAGCAGAGGAGGACATGAAGAAAAGATATCGTCACTTGCTCCCTATTACAGGTATAAGTTAAAGTTTCCAGCTATTCTTACGCGAATCATTTGCGTTTGTTTGAAACAACTTGGGCTTTAGTGAATCCTTGGCAGGCTACGATTCTCATTCGAGGACGAATGATCTTGAGGGGGGAATAATGTAACACTCTGTAAATTCGGGTTAAGTGTGAAAGTGTCTTAGAGAATCAGGACCCCACTATTTTTGTTAATGAAAAATACGGCCCCTATTTTGAAATATAGCCCGTATTTCACCCGCCTCCCTATGTTGTCCACTATTTTTTGTTAATGTAAAATACGGCCCGTATTTTGAAATATGGCCCATATTTCTGGGCGTATTTCACCTGCCTCCAGCAGTGTGTATATAAAGCGGGGTTCAGTTAATTTTATCATTTATTCACATTCTCATAAACCCTAAGGACGGAAATATTTCCTCCAAGTCCACAAACATTAAGGTAAGAACATCTTTAACATTATTAATCAATCCTAGAATTAAACCTACGATTCTTAACATGATCCTTGAATGAAAAACCTAGGGCTGCAAGGTAATCTTTCTTAAAGTGACTCAAGCTAGGGTTTTGGGTGTTTTTCGTTGTAAAAGTGAATTGTTGAGTTACGTAAGGCTTAATTAAAGGATGTCTCTTTTGAAAACCTTATTTTGGATGTGTGTCTCCTTTTTCAAAAGTTCTTTATTGAATAAAAAGGTGAACTTTTCATACTTTAAAACCCTACTTCATGCTTTGATTGTGGTTGGTGTGCCCGAGGGGACGAGCCCACATTAAACTTTGATTGTATTATACTCTATACATGGATGCTTAATTCTAATCGTCTTCCTCTATAAGAGATGCTCATCAATAATGGCTAAGGGTCGGTAATGGTGTTTTATGATGAACTATGACAATTGAACCGTGTTTAAGGAAGTGGAAACGTTTTCAAGATTATCAATGAAATTATGTATCTTTCTAATGACATGATGAACTTAAACGCTAATTGATGATGTGACTACCTTGAGATGAATTGTGATTCGGCTTTTATGCTATGAACTTTAATGTTGTGTTTGGCCTAGCTACTCGGAAGGAAGGGTAGTCACTATGGATCCTAGTGTGGTTTGGCCTAGCCATTCGAGAGGAAGAGTGGCCACTGCAGGTTCACTACCCGGGTGCGGTTTATGCTGAGCTATTCGGGAGGAAGGACAGCCACCGAGAGTCTAATATTCCGGTGTGGTACGCAATTATGTTTAGGGAACCTTAAAGGTCATCCCTTCAATATAATTCATTCTTGGGCCTATATTGGCATGTGTAATATCTTTATCTCTTTATTAAAAGTATTACTGATGATAATCTAGCAAATTTAAAGGACATAATCAAAAGTGTAAACTTGATAAAAAAGGGATTCACATTCAATTTGACAAGCATATTGAACCAAGTTGAGTAACTGTTTTAAAATGATTTCACATGGTTTCTAGAACTGATTTCATTACTTATTATTGTATCTGATTCTTATATGTCATATTGTCCCCAAGGCACTCACTGAGTACGAAGTACTCAGGCATAACATTGTTGTTTTTTATGGTATGTTAGGTAACGAAGAAGAGTAACTTCGTGGAGACTAAAGCGCTAGGAGAACTTGCTATTGATGTTGATTTGGTGAGCCCACGTGCTTATTCGTGGGTCATCCTCTATTTATTCATTCCATTTATTTATATTAGTTTTTCGGGCTGCGTCCCGATGATTAGACGGTCATTCTTTACTATTATAAGCCTCATAGTTTACATTCAGTCCTTGAGTAGTTGGAGGATTATTGATAAAGCTTCGGCTTTGCTGTTTTGACTAAGTTATACTTTTATCAAAGCTTCCGCTGATTTAATAATTGATATTTTGTTTAATTTGTTAGTTGCATATCTATAAATTGTTGGCGTTTGAGTAGTGAACCCTGTGGGTTCTAGAAATTGAATGTTGCATCTTTCGATTCTTTCGAGATTGTTCATGACTTCGGATGCCGGTCATGTCTAGGGTGGGTTTTGCGGCATGACACCTACAATACTTGAATGTGAGGAGGGAATCCCATTTTTGGGATTTATCCCGCATCGTTACATCTAGGGTTTTGGGGATTTGGGGATTCTATAATTAGGGCCTCAAGTTTCACTATTTGATAGACCTAGCATGTGATATTCACTTGCAAAAAATTGAATACCGAGAGTTTCTAGTATTTTTATACCTGAGACCTTCAATTTTCGATTTAGTTCAAATTTTAAAAGGTTTTTCTTTTCTTTTGTGTGGTACTGAGCATTTGGGGGGAGGGTGGGAACAATTGGATTCCCCAATTTCAAATCTCGACCAAGGCTGCACAACAAAGAGGTATTTTCCCTTCCTTTTTATTTTTTCTGCATTTTTTGGTTATTAAATGTTAATTTGTTTGCCATTTTGCTTATGTGTTAGATAGTGTTTATTGTTTAGTTCTGTTTAATAGCCTATTAAGATGCTTGTTAAATTTATGTTAAGCTTGTTTAGTTAAGCACGTTTAGGTGTTAATCTAGCCTGATATGTTTAGTTAAATATGTTTTGTGTATTAATTTGAGGTGTTTAGCATGCCTCTATGTTAGTATAGCATCCAAGTATATCTATGAGTACTGGTTTTGTTCAGCTTATTGAACATGTTGGTTATGGGCTATTTTGGCTTGAGTTAGTCAAATATACTTATATGACTAGCCTTAGTTTGTTGTTGAATTTGTTCAGATATTAAACATGATTAGATAAATGATGTGCTTCTACCCTAGGTACTGATTTGAGAAGTTGGAACTGTTTCAATGATGGTTTAGTTCAGTTTATCTAGCCCTTGTAGCTTATTTTGAATCCAAGTCTGTATGCCTTGTGTGTTACAACCTGTTGCTTTAAGCCTGATTGTTGTTGGTCCAATCTGATCTAGTTTGAGCATGATTTTAAGTATTGCTTCCTCTAAATGTGACCTATCCATGCTGAACGTGTTCTCTCTACTAGTTAAATAGGCTTATAAGTTACCATGATAAGGCTGGATCAGATGAATATGTTGCTTGTTTGGACCTGGTATCCTGATAGCTGTTAGCTTTGTTTCTTATCTGCCATTTGCTTAAATTTGGCCTTACTGTGGATTCATTTGACCTGTTATTATGACAAAAACCTTGTGATTTGGTAAATAATGTTGTAAAAAAGACTCAGCATTTCAAACCATACTTGAACCATGTTGTTGATCCTGTTAAGTGATCCTGTTTAAATATGAAACCCCTGTCTTGAAACAGCTTTTGTTTGATCTGAATATCTGATTGATCTTTGCATATTGTATAAACTTAGGATCTTATGGTTAAATAATAATGATATTTGTTTACCACCTTGTTTCGATATAACTTAGAAGTCTGCTAAGCATGATTAAAAAATAACTAAATACTGTGAAGTGGTTATATTGTATACTGTTGGGCCTGAATATTAGTAATATATGTTAGTGCCTGTTTCTGACTTGAACACATGTTGAGAATGTCTATGAGCTTCCTTTCGACTTGATAACGTGACTAGCATATTAAGCTTTCCTTGATTCAGACCAATATGGACACCTGAAGCATGACTATCTCTGCTTAAGTTTAAGTGTTTTTCTAAAGCATATATAGCTTAAGATTATGTGATATTGTTGGACGCATTTCTTTGTGACATGTTGTTCAAACCAAATGGTATCTAATTGTCCCAATTTTCCCTTTTAGAGAGGCTTTGTTGGCACTAAAATAGGACCATCATGTCTGTTGAATTTGGAACTACACCTATTGAGACTAGAATAATGTGTTATTTGCCTTAAGAAATGACCAGGCCCTTTGTATGCTTCCTCAATGGCTCTGTTTCTTAAGTTATGTGATCTATGCTATTTCCTAGTTGTTGGTTGCTGTATTACTGGTCTCAGGCTATGTTTGAAAGAATATTAAGCATGATAAATTCAGTATTTAGTAAGTGTAAGTCTATATGGATACTCTATGGGATTTGTAGATGAATGCTTGAGATCATGTGACCAAGTGTATAAACTGCATGTTACTTGTATACTGGTCTTGTGCGTTGCTTGATTATATCTTGACTACTAGTGCCTGCATGAAATCCTCTATACGTTAAGCATTGCTTTTCCTTACTTGTTTTCCTTTGTATGATTGACTCCATATGGTATATGGAGGGTGTGAATTGGCATATTGAGAGTGTATCCAACTATATATCTGTTTCAACATGTGTGTGATGACATATTCAGTGTATATGAGGCATATCATCTTACTACAGTGATCTGTTAATTAAATCCTTAAATTCTGGGTGTCTTTCTTTTCTTTACTAGGTAGGCCTTCGCGCAGAAAAATGCTAAATACAAGCCTTAGTTGTTTGTTTTCTTTGATGGTTGTTTGATTGGGAATTGAGTACCTCTCTAAGTATTCTGTTAATATGTCATGTATTATACTGTGCTTATTTTGGGCCTCAGCCTTTAGACGTATACTAATTTCTTATCTTTTGCCTGTTTTATGTGAATCAACCTCGGGCCGTTTGGGCCATATCTTTGCATGAACCTGACTGGGCCAAAGGCCCAGCTACTGTCTTTCAATCGAGTCGGTATGGCAAATGAAAAGAAAGCTAATATTTGCAATGAAGGCCCAACTATGGGTAAAAATAGTAACTGGTGGGCTTAGGTAGGCCCACCAACCTAACCTCCCTCTTATTTGATTCATTTTTTGTGAAAAAATGTATTTGTGAATGACACTTATGAATTATTAGAACCCATATGAATGTTAGAATTTAGGGAACACATAGTTACTTAGGTAAGTCACCACAAATTGATTTCTAAAGTTTGGTTAAAACCATCCTTTAACTTGATGATTTTTAAGACTGTTCTTTTTCAAAGGTCACGGTATAAGGACAACAAAGAAATGAGATTTGTTAAAGTTAAAACGGATTCCTAAGTCTAAATAAAAAATTGGTATTTTCTTCTTCAAAACGTTAAAGTGATCACTCCATTTTAAGTGCAAAACTGTAAAAATTCGTATTCATTTTAATGGAAATGAACATCAAGAAAACGTAATCTGAAATGCATGAGAAATAATCTTAAAACTAGGCTAAGTATTGAAAGAAAGAAGTACCAATTTGGACTTTTTGGACTTGATGTGAATATTGAATTGTTGGAGACTGGGACTTGGAATATTTTTCTGGAAAATGACTTTGGGCCTGGAAGCCCAACATTAAAATTGGACTGAAATCAGAAGAATTGTTTGGACTGATTTTTGAGACTGAGCCGGGTTCTGGACTTAGAATTGGGCTGACCTTCATGAGCTTCAATAAATAGAAATGGACTTGAATATAAAAAATACTTGTATTTTTTCCTACATATATATAAAGGATAAAACACCGGAGATATACTCCATATTTTTATATATGTATAATAAAACCCATAAGTACTAAACCCATTTTATTAGAACTAGAATAGTAGTGACTCTACTTGGGAGAAATCCCGAGTGTGTCCTAGTCCGGAAATAAAGTGAGTTGAACACTTACGTGGATTTTTGAAACCAAAACCCCTTTTTATAAGGGGACTTTTTGCCAATTTTTTCTGAAAATTATGATATGAAAAAGAATGATATTTTGCGGAAATATGAACAACTCTTAAGCAAATAATTACAAATCACACATTGAAGCTCGTAGGTCAACCGTATTCTACGGATCCTTAATACTAGGGTGCTTAACACCTTTCCTAGGGGATCACCAGAATCTTACCTCGAACTCTGGTCCAAAAGACTTTTTCTCGTGCTTGAAAAAAATTTTAAACCCGGGTTTCCTAGTTTTCCTTAAATAAATTAGGTGGCGACTCTAAAATTAAATATTCAATTTAGAGCACCAACAACCTCGTAGTAACTTTTATGCCTTAACCCGCATAAAAGCGGACCATAACACTTATGCTTCGTTTTCTTTTACAACGGTCCTCGTGGATGTAGACCATATGCCCAGTCTCTTCAGTTGGGTGATAAACCTCCTGCGTTTCTCTATTGGCATTGAAAGGACCTGAAGGAGTATATCTACTGATCGGTGGAGGGGAAAAAGTCACGGTGAGTTTTTAACAAAGACTTTTCCTTCCCGTTATCATTTTCCGCTTATCCCAGTATTCGGGGACCGCTCCTCATGTGAATTTTACGCAGGCATTCCTACTCGAGGATTATCGTACCGAAGGGCCTTTCTCATGAAGAAAAGCACACACCAATCTCTCTCTAGTTGTTGCCAGCCAGAAACAAAAACTTCTGGGGGATGCAGGCCCGTCTACTTCTGCAGGGATTGGCTCCCGGGTGCTATCTCATCGCCAACTATTACAGCATTGGAATGAAGCAATGTCGGGAGTGGTGAATTTAGAAGAAGACGAGTAGGATAGGGCTGCTGACGGAGGAGATGAAGGGCCTTCCGAGCCTATTGCTGAAAACCTTGGAGGGACCACGGGGAATGCAGGCGTTGGTCCCTCCGCTCCGCCCCCTCAGGAGGAGAAAGAAAAGACAGATCTAGAGGCTCTTCTCTCTTACCTAGAGCGACTACTTATCTAGGTGCGTTTATTTAATCAAGGTTGTCACTTTGTTCCTTCTAAATTTCTCATCCTTCCGCCCGTCTTTCTTCGTAGGGCCATGCTTCCATTACTATTTTTCTCGAGACGGTTAGGAGATCGCCTTCTTCATCCGGAGAAGTGAGGAGGCTGCGATCTGAGAACTCCTGTCTGAGGGTTGATCTGTCCGAGTTGATGACCCATAGATCTTTTTTGGACTCCGAAATGAGAGAAGCTAATGAAGTTTTGTCTGCCCGAGAGAGAGCCCTTTGGGATCTGACAACTGCCCATCGAGAACTTCAGGAGGGGGCAGTCGGGTGGAGGCAGAGTGGTTGGCTGCCCAAGGGCGAGTGCAAGCGCTGGAGGCTTTCCAGACACAACTTAAAGCCTGTAATGTTCAACTGCAGCAGTGTCGAGCTGCCGATCAGCACTTCTTTAATATTTTAAGGGACTATGCCATGCTGAAGACCCGTCGCAATATTGTTCTGGACATAGAGAGGGCCGCATTCAAGATATTGATTCTACTCTGACGGATGCAGAGGTGGATGTGGGGGCTGCCAATATTGCTACGGACGACCTCCGTGACCGGACCCCTTCCTCCTCTGATTCTTTCTCTAGTTCTTTGGATGATGAAGAAGTTTCCCCTCCTGCTTAGCCCATGCTTACTGCTTTGTGGGCCTTTGTGTTTGGTAAAAACTGCTCCAGCCGTCGTGCTTTTTGATTATGTTTTTTTTTGTGTGTTTTATTGAAGTTTGGGTCTATGTACCCTTAATTTGCTTTTTTTCGAGCCTGCGTGCTCGTAATTATGTCCTTTTCTGAATTTTCCTCGTTAGATATCGGGCCTTATGTGCCCTTATAATGTTTGTCTGAGCCTGGGTGTTTGAAGGAAAAGATGTTTCCCGCAGTAATACATGTGATTGCGTTCATTTGATTTCTTTTGCGCTTTGACATGCGCTTTGTTGGCAACAGTAGCAATTGCAAATAATCTTGTTGGCTTTTATTTTTTAACACATAGTCGTCGGGGTGTGATCGCTATACCCGTCTGCCGGAACTATGCTTATATTCGAGTGTTGGTGTTTAAGCTTAAAAATTAATGACCGGTGCACGCATTTTTTCACTTTAGTGTTTTGTGTTTAAGGTCATCATTTTTAACTCAATCCGGGTATGTCACTTCTGGAAACACTTTTTTGCGGTCAGGAATTATTTATCTAATTAGCAACAAGATAGGGGGGCCCGAAATTTCGGTGCTGATAAGGAAGGCATCTCAACCTCTTTTAATGGCACAAAGGTTCGCGGAACCTGCACGCTCGGAGGCTCCAAAGGTTGTGTCGTGTGTTTGAAGCAGTTTCATGGGGTCGTATGGCTTTCGAGTTTGGTTTTGCCCCGAACGTTTTTTGTTTTTAAGAGATACCCCATTGGTGAATGCTCTGAAAAATAAGTGGGGATTCTTATTTCACTTTCCCTGGATTTTATACGTAGAGACTGTTTGATTAAAGTGCAAAAAATCTTAGTAAGATACATGAGGGTGAGGAAGGATAGGTAACAATTAACGTTCATTTTCTCCCGGCAATCCCAGTCCTTGTGCCTTTGTTCAATTTTGCTCGATTCCCCTTCCCTCCCCCCGGTACTCGTTTGTGAGGATCCGAGTATCAGGTTTGATAACATCTAGTAGAGCTCTCTCCAGGTTTTCTGATTTCTGATCGAATGTGACATATTTTTGTGTTATTGCCTCGTTAAAAACCTTGCCAGTAAAACCTCTTTGGGACAAAACCTAGGTCAAGGAAAAGAGTGCAACACGTGTCCTCGGTGCTCCTTCCAGCAGTCAGAAGGTGGAGAAGCAGGTAGTTCCTCCCAGGGTGATTCCTGTCGTGGAGAGGAATCAAGTTAGGATAAAATAAAAAATGCATTTGCTCAATCATACCTGTCATCCTTATCAAAGGTAGTACCTCTTGAGATGGCTGACGTTCCAGCTATTCTTTAATTATTTTCCGTTCTCATCCATGATCTGGTAAGATCCTTTGTCGGCAATCCCTGCGATTAGGTATGGGCCTTCCCAATTAGGCCTGAGTTTGCCTACATTGACGTCCCTTGTTGCGAGAGTGACCTTGCGGAGGACGTAGCCACCGATTTTGAAATACCTTAAGTTTGTTTTTCTGTTGAAATATCTTTCAACCTTCTGCTTCTACGATATCATACGCACAAAAGCCATTTCTCTCCATTGTTTGAGCAGTTCCAACCCTACGACCATCGCCTCGTTATTACAATCTTCTGTGGTTTAGGTGTACCGGATGCTTGGTTCCCCGATCTCCACAGGTATCAAGGCCTCGGCCTCGGCCTTGTATAAAAAGGAAAATGGGGTTTCGTCCGTGCTAGTTTTAGGAGTAGTTATGTATGCCCATAACACCCCGATAATTCTTCCGGCCATCTCCCCTTAGCGTCCTCCAGCTTCTTTTTGATATTCTGAATCAGGATCTTATTGGTTGATTCTGCCTGCCCATTTGCACACGGATATTATGGGGAAGAGGCTATTCATTTGATTTTCAACCCTTCTAGGAATTCGGTGTTATTTGCCCCCACAAACTGAGGACCGTTGTAGTAGGTTATTTCTTTTGGCACCCCCAATCTGCATATGATGTAATCCAGATGAAGTCAATCACTTCTCTCCCGAATTTTTGCGAAGGCTTTTGCCTCTACCCATTTCGTGAAATAATCCGTCAACACCAGCAAGAATCTCACATTTCCCACGGCCCCTGGCAGCGGGCCTACGATGTCCATCCCCCATTTTAAGAAGGGCTATGAGGCCACTACCGACTGAAGTAGTTCGGCGTGTTGATGAATCATTGGAGAATGACGCTGGCATCTGTTGCATTTTTTAGCAAAGGCTCTAGCATCCTTCTCCATCCGGGACCAGTAATATCCGGCCCTCGCTATTTTTTTGACCAGCGATTCATAACCGGTATGGTTTCCGCAGCTACCTTTGTGTATTTCTCTCATCATGTACTCTATCTTTGTGGGCCCTAGGCATTTGGCTAGGGGGGCCAGGTAAGACCTGCGGTATAAGTCTTCTTCATGCATGTTATATCGTGTTGCCTTGACTCTTAGAGCTCTTACGGCTTTAGTGTCTTCCGGGAGAGTCCCATTCTGCAGATAATTCATTATTTCGCTCCGCCAATCCCACGTTAGGCTTGATTCAGTATGGAGTATAAGAGGTGCACCATGGAGTCTGATTCCGCTTCTATTATGCTGGTCGAAGAGTCGAGGCATGCCAAGGCATCAACTTTGATGTTCATTTCTCGAGGGATTTGGGTGACTTTCCACCGTCGGAAGTGTGCCAGCAATGTTTTGACTTTTCCCAGGTACTCCCGCATTCGATCGTCCCTACCCTCGTCTTTTTTGAGGATTTGGTTTATGATTAGTTGAGAATCACTTTTCAGCTCGACTACTTCAGCTTTGAGTCCCGGGGCCAGTTCCAAACCTGCAATTGCGGCCTTATATTCCGCCTCATTATTAGTCAAAGGCAAGCATTTTATGGCCTGCCTGATCGCGACCCTTAACGGGGTCATCAGGACGATTCCCAATCCCGTACTTTTACATTGGATGCCCCGCCCGTATACAGGATCCACTCTCCTAAAGGGGCCTTGAATTCTCGGGCCTCTTCCTTTTGAGCACAGGGCATCGAACCCGGGTTGTAATCTGCCACAAACTCCTCTAGGGATTGTGACTTGATAGTAGTCTGGGGTCGATAGGTGACATCGTAACCACATATCTCAATTATCCAACTCTCAAGCCTGCCTAAAATCACGGGTTTGTGCAAGGTGTTTCTTAAATGAAACGTTGTTACCACGTAAATGGGATGGCATTGAAAGTAAGGTTTCAGTTTTCGAGTCGTGACTACGAGAGCCAGGGCCAGTTTTTCAAGATGCGGATAACGAACTTCAGCCTTGGTCAAGGCTTTGCTAATATAATAGATGGGTGATTGCGTACCTTTCATTTCACGGACCAGCACAACACTTACCACGGTATCAGAGACAGCTAGTTAGATCAGCAAGAGCTCACCTTCTTCGGGGCTCACGAGTAACGGTGGATGCAACAGGTACTTTTTCAAGTCTTTCAACACTTGCTAACATTCTGGGGTCCATTTGAAATCTTTCTTCTTTTTTAACATGCCAAAAAACTTCTAACAGCGCTCAGATGATCAGGATATAAACCTCTCTAATGTTGTTACTCTCCCAACCAGTTGTTGTACCTCTTGGGTACCACTAAGCGTGTTCGAGATCTGCTCTATTGCTCGGATATGCTTTGGGTTATCTTTTATTCCCCTGCTCGTCACAATAAACCCCAGGAATTTGCCAGAGTTTACTCCAAAAGCACATTTCTCCAGGTTCAGCTTCAAATTATGCTTGCATAGAATATCGAATACTTCCAGCACATGCTTTATATGTTCCTCTATTCCCAGGGATTTAAAAATTATGTCATCTAAATAAACCTCCATATTTTGACCCAGCTGGTGTTCAAACATTCGGCTGGCTAATTGATGGAAGGTGGTGCCTGCGTTTTTTAAGCCAAATGGCATGACGGTATAACAATAGGTACCGTGCTCCGTTATGAACGAAGTCTTTTCTTGATCCGCTGGGTCCAATCGGATCTGGTCGAACCCTGAGAAAACGTCCAAGAAGCTGAGCAGTTCGTACCCGGCCACCGACTCAACAATTTTGTCAAGACGGGGCAGGGCGTACGAGCTACTTATGCATGCCTTATTCAGATCTTTTAAATCTAGATACATTTGAAAGCCATTAGGAATTTTAGGGAGTACCACCACATTGGCCAGCCAGTTGGGTATTTTACCTCGCGGATTGTCATTAGCTAAATGAGTCGAGCCACTGCTTCCTTAACGAACTAGCTATGTTCCGCTGATACCAGCCGCCTCTTTTGCTTAACAGGCTGACTGTCCGGCTGCATGATTAATTTAGGAATGGCTAACTCCGCCGGGACACCTCCACCCCCGACCAAGTGAAGCTACATGAATTATCTACTAAGAAATTAAGTATCTTCCCCGGGACTCGGGAATTAAGCCCGAGCCCAGGTATACCTGCTCCTCAGGGGTATCTGGTAGGGAAGCAATCAACTCTAGCTCCTCCACTGTGAATCTGCCTGCATCCGTTTCCTCTGGTGCCACGAACCATCTTGGTATTCTGTCTATTGCGTCCTTAGATGGGTGGTTTTTAGCTGCGGCTCGTTGAGCTTGATCGGGGATTGGAATTCGGGGTCAGGGTTCTGTAATTGCTAACGACCGCTATCTCCAGGTTCACCTTCGATGGTCGTCAGTGTCATATCTTCTTGATTAGGTTCTGAATCTCCCGAGATCTTAGCAATTCCTCACGAAGTGGGAAACTTCAAGATATGATGGTAAGTTGAAGGGACTGTCCTCATGGCATGTAGCCAGGGTGTGCCTAGGACCAAATTGTAGGAAATCTCTCCTTCGAGGACGTCGAACAGAGCTTCCGAAGGATTCCTCCCACACGAGTGACCAGCCTGATCTGTCCTCGGGTGGTCTCGCTTGACATGTTAAATCTGGTTAGAATTTTTATTATTGAGATTACCTGTTCCGCCACCTGCATCTCTTTGAGCATTCGAAGGAGCACTATATTCACGGAGCTACCTAGGTCGATAAGCATACGTTTAATATTAAAATTTAAGATCTGTAAGGATATTACCAGTGGGTTAGCAGCTTTTTCCTCTGCTTCATCGAAGGTATTGACGTCTTCCGGATGATTGCTTCCCCTTTATTGGGTGGGAGATGGGTCCTATTGCTGCAACTACTGAGATACCGCCCCGACTATTTTTCCTTAGAAGATTAAGTTGATCTTTTCCTGGGGTGATGGCCTGTTACGGGAAGTCCTGGCCTCTTTTTCCCTATTACGCTTGTTTCGGTTGTCTAAGAACTCCTTCAGATGCCCCCTACGGAGCAGGTCCATGACCTCGTAACGGAGATGTTTGCAATCCTCAGTCGAATGCCCCGGAATAGCATGATACTCACACCACAAATCTACGTCCCGCCGGTTAGAGTTGGACCATACGACCGTTAGAAATCTGGCCTCTGCTATATCTTTCATTGCCATGACTAATTCTCCGACTTCCACGTTGAAGTTTTAGGATGCCACACTCGGCGGACCCGAGTCTTTTGGCGGCCCATAACGTGGTGCGTCCCTGTCCCTCCTGGGCTGACCCTAGTCATACTGTGACCTGTTACTTCGAGCCTCACTCCTTGGAGGGGACGAACCGCATACGGATCATACCAATCTTTCAGGCCCCGATGCTTAAATGAGAGGGTAGTTTTAAGCTTTTCCTGGGGCCTCCCTCTGATTTCGACTCGGGCTTATGTTCTGAGATCATCTTCAATCCTCATCTTAGCTGTGTATTGGTTGTTTACTTCATTCCTAGACTTGGCCGGGAATTCCCTCAGGCTTTCCTTTAGCTTTTTTAATTCATCTGAACTATCGGTGTTTAACCCATCAGCGAATGCCGAGGTGGCCCAGTCCTCCGGAATGGCAGGTAAAGTCATCCTTTCTTGTTGCAATCTTTCTACGTAACTGCGAAGCGATTCATATTTCCTTTGCTTAATAATGAAGATCTCCTTTTTGTGTGTTTCCACTTTTCGTGCCGCCGCGTGAGCTTGCACAAAGGCGTCTGCAAGAGCATTAAAAAAACCAATAGAGTTTTCGGGTAAAAGGGTATACCATGAGAGTGCTCCCTTTATGAGCGTTTGATTAAATTTTTTCAGCATGACTGATTCAATCTCGTGTTGTTTGAGATCATGCCCAGTGATTGCTGCTTCGAAGGTCATGATGTGCTCTTCGGGATTAGTGGTCCCATCATATTTGGGTATTTCTCACATTTTGAACTTTCTAGAGATGGGTGCGGGAGTCGCGCTTGATTTGTAAGGTATCCTTCCAAACTTTCTCGCCCTTGCTCCTTTCAAGACAGGGGGAGCCGCCCCCGGTATCTGACTCATCAGATCATAAAGCTTTTTCTCCAGCCTGGAAAGCCTCGCCAGGTCAGTCTTTTGCTCGGCTAATCCTGGCCCGCCTGCTCTATGCCTTCTGCGGAGTTCTCCGGTGCTTTGGTGTTCACTGGGTCATATGACAGGCTCTCTCCCGGGGTCGTGCCAAACAAAAAGTTTAAGATTTTTTCCATGCGCTCCATCCTTGCTCTATTGGGCGCTATGACCACGGCCAGGGTCGCGTCCGAGAAGGGTTCCCCTTCCCTATACATCCCTTCTACTACAGGATGAAGGCGTATTTTCTTTTTGCTGGAATAACGCCCTCTAAGGGGTGTCTCCCTGCTTTCTGCTGAGTGGTCGAGATGGTCCTCCCCGACAAGGGCTTTGCCGTGGTCTCTTGCTAAAGGTGGTGTTACCTCCTCTCTTTCTTCTCGGTCGCTCGGCGCTAGGTCATGTTCCCTCGGTCGCGAGCCCTGCGGACCTCTCCTTTCGTCTGGAATACTGCCTTTTGATGAACTACTTCCCGACTTAGGCATGACTGAGCGTAACATTTTTGTTAAAAATTTCGGAACGAGCGCGTGTCTTGTCTCTTCGAGAATTTCTGTTGTAAATCAGGACGACTCCACAGTAGGCTATCCCCACAGACGGCGCCAAAGTGTTTTTCGGTGCAAACGGATAATCAGTTAGAGATTTGTATTTAATGGGTTTAAAGACAAGTAGGTTGTATCCAATCCCGAAAACTCTCCTTTCTGAGTCAAGGTTAGTGATTGTAAGGGTTAGATTGAACGAACTGAGCTTAAAAAATGGTAAAAACAAGCAAGATAAAAATATGTTCAAAGGTAAATGATGAGTCCGGATATGTATTGCTTCAGAGAGAAAAATAGGAGATAGGTTACAAGAGATGGAGTGAAGATGTCTTTAGCTTACATGATAAGCTATCTATATAGAAACCAAAGCAAGACTTTTCAACCTTGACAGGCAACTGATGTGACCCGACTATACACCCACGTGTTGTTCTGCCACGGCACTCTGATCGAGATTCATTGATATGAACCGAATAGGTGGAAGTGGGTGCCAGCTGTGGAGGCCTTCCCGGCCTCTCCGAGCTCCCGGTTGCGGAAACTAGCCTGGACACGGATTTTACCCAACAAAGCGTTGGTCTTTAATTTTTCCCCTCAAATTGATGGTCTTTAATTTTTTTTCCCTTCGCATAAAAATATGGCTGAACATATCCCGAGGTTTTAGGTTCAAACTCTAGCTTAGTAACAAAAATATATATCGCAAGGCAAGGTTTCACGATATATAAGGCCTAACTTAGTTATGTTGTAGTTCCAAGTTAGGCCTTATAAGGCATAACTTTTGTAGTTCTAAGTTATGTCGGACAAGGGGTAAAGTTACGCCTTAAGGTATAACTTCTATTTTATTTTTATTTTTACTCTGATGTGGTTCTACAGATTGCCCGAATAGGCCTAATTTGCTATGAAATTTTGTCTTGCAAATTTTTTTTTATACTCTGCTGGGTTTCGAACCCAAAATCTCAAAGGTATTTTCAGCAACTTAATGTGCTGAAGGAAAAAAATTAAAGACCAGCAATTTGAGGGGCAAAAACTAAAGACCACCTCCGAATAAGGATATTTGTGTGAATGAGCCAAGATGTTACTCTAGCGTATCTGGCACTATATTAGAGTACTGGTTTGTATATTTTTCTTTTCTTTTATTAGGTAAATGAATTTTAAAATATGCATGAATTATCATCATTGAAGTTAAGTAGGTATAGACTTATAAAATTTACTAATTAATAAAGTAGAGATTATCATAACTGTAGGACTAGTCTTCCAACTGGTAATCTAATTTTACAACATCTATCTCAGGAATCAAGGGTAGGAGCACGAACATTTATTTATTTAAAGATTACATGTAGATTATATAAATTCTCAAGTTAATTTTAATAATTTGTAATCTTCCACCTCCTCTTCTAAATTTTGTTCCGAGTGTAAACTTCTGTCACTATTTTGCTACAGAGAAAATTAATACAACAACACCATATCTAGTGAAATTTCACAAAATGGGAAGAAAAATTAATGCATGCTCACATAAACAAATCACATGGTATATAAATAATAACTTATATATACGACCTACACATCTAGTTTGCAGCCGATGTAATCCACTGTATCATCGATATATAGATAACGTGTATGTTATGTATAGCTATACAGCCCAAGCATCTAGTTTGCAGCTCACATAGCCCACTATATCACTGGTGTATAAATAATGTATCTATTCTGTATAATTTTAAAAATATTGTTACTTATTTAGCTATTCTAACTAAGCACCTCACGCCCTCCCCCCTGTACATATGTATAAGCATTAATATTCAGTGTATAATCATGTATTATTGCCCATATATACATATTTACACATGAATATACAAAATACATATATGTCTATTCATGAATAGACACAGCAACATACCACCACATTTTCACACATCCTCCATCGCACCACCACCGCAAAATCACCATAACAGCCGCTTATTCCAGTATAATAATCCAAACACCGTATGAATAAAAACAAGAAGAGGTAATAAAAAGAAAAAAAGTCCCCCAACATAGTGATTAATATCGAATTTTCAAATTAACAACACTAAAATTCAATTTCTCAACAACATTAACCGCTGTTCTTGAAATCCATGTCGTGGATTTAGAATTTCAAATTCAAAGTTTACAATTCCATGTGTGTATCTCAATCAATTCTTTAAGTTCTAACCCGCCAAAGTAAAGACATAATATCAGAAAAACACTAATGTCACACTTTAGACTGGATTTTCTAGCTCAACCATTATTAGGAAGCTCGATTTTCAGATCCAAATTTTGTATGCACAAATGGGTCTTCCAAAAATATAGGAAAGGACAAGAAAAGGGCTAATTTCAGAGACCTTTCTTCAGGTTCTGCTATATCACACTAACCTCCCTTGTGGTTTACGATATTACGCCTACCTCCCTTATTTTGACTTTTTTTAGACCATTCTTTAAACCTATTAAAAATAAATATAAAGGAAATACGATTTGACAAATTTTCCCTTCTTAATATTAATCTCTTCCAATTAATGAACATCATCATATAACTTACTTAACAAATACTTTAAAAATAAATCTACACAAATAAATTATTATTAAAAGAAGCTTTCACTTAATACTATTTTATTAAAACAGCATACGCATTAATCTTGTACTCCAAATTGCTTTTCATTTTGGGACACAACACACAAGGATGATCATCTTTGACAACTGCTGTTGAAGTAATGAATTTATGGTTAGATAGATTCCAAAAGTTTTATAGAAACAGAATGATGGAACAAGTGACCATTGCAAAGTTATTGCTGATAGCTAATCACAATTCACAAGCTTAAGGTAGATATTGTTGTCGGCTGCTTCTTGAATACTTGGCTCCTAGTTTTTCAACTCTGTTGTTTTCTTTATTTTATTTGTGTAAATCGGTGCCTGGAAAAGTGAGAGGGAATGTCGTGTATCTATATTTTAATACTAATTTATTTGAGTAGGTTTATTTTTAAAGTATTTATTAAGTAAGTCATCGCGATAATGTTCACTCATTGGAAGAGATTAATATTAAGAAGGGCAAATCTGTCAAATCGTATTTAATTTATATTTATTTTTAATAGGTTTAAATAATGGTTTTAAAAAAATCAAATTAAGGGAGGTAGACGTGATATTATAAACCACAAGAGAGGTTAGTGTAATAGAGTGAAACCTGAAGGAAGGTCTCTGAAATTAGCCCAAAAGAAAAAGGAACGTGAACAAATGAGATGAGAAAGAATGAAGAAGGAAAAATGAAAATTAAGAAGTGAAAATGGTAATGAATTTGATATTAAGAGAAAGAGAAACAATGTGGGAAAGAAAAGAATCGGGTCAAGAAAAGAAAATGCATCGAGAAGGAAAACAGGTGGGAAGAAAAAAAGCTGTCAAATAGGCTAAAGTGTAAGAACAAGGTTAAATCGGGTAAGAAAATGAAAGTTAAGCCAAAATTAGTAAAAAACCACGGGTATGTGCAGGTAATTACCTCTTCAAATTCAAGCGAGTTAATGATATTTCGGTCTCAGATGGATTAGATCAAGTCCATGCAAGAATGAAGCATTATATTAGCCATCTGGAACATAAAATGATAAGAAGAGATGGCCTAAAACACATTGAACAACTCTCCAAGTCAGTTGTGGATGTAATTTACTAATTAGCTTATAGCAATAATTTTTACATGAAACATGGACATATATATGTAAAATATCATTTACACTCTGAATCCATAAGTTCAAAAATACATTATGATCAACGCTAAGAACTTTAAAGATTAATGAGATGATGGTAAAAACTCACTTTTTTCGTGAGTTTCTTACCTGAACTATCACCCACAATTTATAAAAACACACCTCAACTATCAATTGTTCCGTTTTCTCGCCTCAACTATTCAAGTACGAAAAGTGAACAACTAACGATTGAGGTGCGTCTTGATAAATAATTGGTGATATTTGGGATAGGAAACTTGCATACCTAATAGTTCATGTAGGAAACTCACGAAAAAGTGATCAAGGTGTATTTTTGACCAGTAACGCAAGATTAATCTATATTTTGGAGCTCATCTTTGTCAAAAGCTGACAAAGATTGAGCTCTACCAATCAAGACAAACAGATGATTTCCTAATTGGCTGAAGAGGAAGAGAAAAAGGAAGAGGAAGAGGAGGAATAAGAAGAGGCAGAGGAAGAAGAAGAGGAAGACGAAGAAGAGGAAGAAGAAGAGAGAAGCAGTAGAAGATGAAGAGGAAGAGGAGGAGGAGGAAGATGAAGATGCAGGGGAAGAAGAAGAGGAAGAGGCAGAAGAAGAAGATGAAGAGGAGGAAGAAGAAGAAGATTGAAACCATTCCCGGCAAGTGTTAAAACAAATTCATGAGCCATAAAACCACAGTAGAGAAAGAAAAAAAAGAACATAAATATCTATTTCAACTGCAACATAGTTGCTTACAAAATACAGCTTAAAACGTAGAGCTTATACAATCTGTAACCAGAATAGAAACAGAAAATTCAGTACTTATTTATGGTGGATCCTAGGTTTGTTTCACACTAGTAAATCAAAAAGGATGTTGAATACAATCTGAGAGAAAAACACATCCCAGACAAAAAAAACCACTAGAACAAACAATAGCAGCTTTGCCAGTCACTAAACCGGACAAAAAGTTTTAAGAAAAAACTCTACCTCTCGACATAGTCCAATACTCGCTTTGTTGTGGATGCACAACACATCAACTGCAATGGACAGTGTCAAGTATAATCGGATATACATCTTGATTAAATGCTGAGAAAGGAGCCTAAATTGCTTTCGAAAAATTGAAACCTCAAAGCATAACACAAAATCCCTTTAAAAACTGCTCTCTCCGAATATGTAATACTTTTTTAGATAGGCCCCTCGTTAGCTCTATATGATCAGCTATAGTTGAAATGCATATTATGTGGAATATGTATTAACATTCACAGCCCACTTAATTTTCTCAGGGCACTTCTAAGAGTCTTCAGATATTCAAATAAAGAAATCTCCTATGCCGCGATCCCTGGAAACAAAAAGATTGAACAGTCTCAGTATCTGGACAAGAGTAACATATAACATCGATTCAAGAAATCAGGTAATGTTGGAGAAATATAATGTACAAAAGGCTGTATCTGTACGTTTTGACGCAAGACATGGAAGCAAAATAACATCATTTATATATGACAAATTCTCTTCATTGTATACTAGAACACTGCATTTATGAGCAAAACAGGTTTGTCTACTCCCCCTCATTTGAATAAGGGCATCCTTTGGTATTAAACTGTTACCAGGAGCCTACAACTTAAATTTTCAGAGTTCATTCCCCTGGGTCCAAAAGGCATGATTGTTATTTTCTTAAGGCAAACACAGAGTAATGTTTTAGACAGATTTTAGACAATGTTTTCTAATCTGGTGTACACAGTCCTTTTACATGCACTACAGATTCATCATTGATCAATAAGGGCTGAAAAAACAGAGCTCAGACAAGCGATAATCCTTCTTCAGTCCCTCAATATAGACCTCCTGTAGCTCTCCAAGACCCTAGGGAAGGTAGGAAATAAAAAATTTGAACCATTTTTTCTGGGGAAGCAGGGGGCACTCTAGCTCGCCAGAGACTAATCTTTACTTGCCCTTCCCTTTTTAGCATGCAATTGATTTCAATTACAAAATAAACAAAATTTAGCTGAGAAAAGTCATGATCATAACGTCACAGGCATCAAGCAGCTATGGCAGTGAATGGGCACAGGGAGAAAGGACCTAATTCATCTCCCATCTAACCACCATTCCTATTCCCCTGGGTACTATCTCATGCTAAATGAAGGAACTTTTTGCTCATTGTTGCATATATAGTGATGTATATGCTTCTTGGCCATGTTAACTTGAAAACAAAATTGTGCTGCAAAGTCATAATTACAGATGTAATTTGAAAAATTTAACATTCAACACTGTATGAAATTATAACAAATAGGATAGCTCTTTTTGAAAGTTGTCAAACCTTATAAGGTACATGATTAAATCCTGCATTAGCTATCAGGAGGAAAAAAAATTACCACATTCCCCATTCAAAAACCCCAACTCCCACACCATTAGGGGCGGGCTTACACAGATCCCTAGTTCCTTCACCCTCATTCCCATAACAGCAAGGCTTTACTATCTTATGGAAACCGTTTCTGGTTTACTGAAGTGATTAAACTAATGCTTATGTAACTCGAAGAACTTTTTAGTAAAAATTATGGTTACAAGCTTCACCATTATAATCTTAACTTAAGAACAATTTCCAAGAACTTAACTGCTAATGACTATTTATTTTTGTATTTGGTTAAGACAAGAAAGGAAGTTTCACTTTTAGGCACACATTGCAGACTTCGAAAAAAAAAATACAAGATTGCCAAGGACCTTAGGGAAAGCTACATGCCCACAGTTCTACAATATTTCAACTACAATTGCCTGAACAGTGTGTCCTATTTTGCCTAGGAGAAAAAGGTCAGCAAAGGTATCCCCAAGTTTTTTTCTAATAAGGTATCTTCAAGTTTCAGATGAGGCATAATAAGGGTGTTTCAACCACTACTGCTATTCTGGAGAAAGAAGACTAGTTCACCCCTCTATAAATTAATTCAAATGAGCATACCACATCAATGTGATAAACAGAAAATTAGGGGTGTAAAACAATATCTTTTGAATCCTTTTAACGTATCTCACACCAAATATAGAATGTCAACTCAAATTGAAACTTAGAACAACTACTAACTAAAATGAGATCAAATCTTCATGCGCCATTTTGCAAATGTCTTTTAGTGATCTTTCAAGTTAAGAGTCTACTAATCACAAACTCCTTGCAAATGAAAAACCAAGCTCCTATAAGAAGAAGCATACTAAATCCAAGCCACTTATTATCTACTTGACCAATATGACAGATATGTGTCAAGAATCAAGAAAAATAGTTCAAAAGGAAAGGCAGAATATGAAGCCTAGTTTAGAAGAATATTATCAAAATTATACAATTGGAAGAGTATTCATACCTCTATTTGATTGTCTATTTGCAATACTATAATTTCCAATATAATTCTCGGCCGAAACATCTGCTGGATTTTCAAGTCCATATCCCAATGTACTAGAGCCATCCATATCAGAAGAGACAGCTTGCCAAGTCGGATCACCATACATTGAGCCACTGCGATATACATCTCCGTAAGACCCCTCATTTGATGCAGCAAATGAAGTTGGGACAGCATTGCTCCTTGCAACTCCTCCAGATCCCAGCCCATGACTCCGGAACCCAACAACATTCCGACCACCATATCCAGAAGCACTACCAACTGGAGCAGACGAGCCCCAATTGGGCCCATTATTCCCAAAGACCCCATAACTACCAGTTCCGGAGCCCATAAATGAACCGGAGCTACCAGGACCTGGAGAACTGTTAAGACCACCATTTGACCATACATTCCTGGTTGGTGAGCTAAGCAAAGAATCACCTCTACTGCTGCCTGTATTATATCCAATGGGTGTAGTGTATCTGCTTGAGTTGCCAGTGAAATATGGGTTCAGAACTCGCCCATAACCAAGATTGTTACTAAAATTGGAAGCTCCTGCAAAGGCAGGGCTCAATGTTGGGTCCAAATTGATACCCATTCCATAAGGAGGAGGAGAAAACTGAGTACGTCCGCTGGCAACTGGACTAAATCTACCATCCATCCTGACCCCATATCCTCCAACCGAACCTAAACTATACCCTTGAGCATAGTTGTTGAGAAAGTTATTTACTCTACCAAGTCCTCCATATGTCAAAGGGGGGCTCCGGTCTTTGGGAACGGCGCGCTTCACCTCAATCATTTTACCATTTAGGTCATGAAAGGTCTTATACAAGGCCCTATCCACTGCCTCCTCTGAATCATAAGTTATAAACCCAAAGCCTCTTGGCCTCTGAGTGTTGTGGTCATACATCACTACAACATCTGTAATTGTACCAAACTGATCAAAGTATGTCTTGAAGTCGCTTTCAGTAACAGTAGATGCTAAACCTCCTACAAATATCTTTTTTGTCCGTCCAGGACCTGGAGATCCTGGAATGCTTCTATTTATTATTATGTGTTGTTGGTCATCCCTAGGAACAGCCTTCTTTGCCTCAACCTGAAGAATTTGCAGAGACAGAGATGATTATTCATCTATCCTAATCAGCACAATCCAGCATGGACTGAAACTTTTTCGGAAACGTTTCAGGCAATTATTTCATCAGTTATGTGTAGTATATTGTGAACAGAAAACTTGCTGAATTTGTCCCTAAAGAATTACAATTTCACTGATTCACCTTAACGGAAAACAGTAAGTGAATTGTAGCAAAAAAATCACATAGGCGATACCAACTAGTTGAGTTTCATGATGATACACTGAGAACCTCCAGCGTTAGAGATTTCCAAATTATTCAATATTGGAAGAAGCAGGTCCGAATGGAGTGAATAAATAGTGAGAATTCATATAATCGACCCAACTAGCACGTAATTGTTGATGTGCTGAACTAAATGTTGTATTCTAATCAGAGGGAAAAAAAGAAGAACTGACTGACCGTTCTGCCATCGATGATGTGCTTGTCGTTAACGACTCTTTCAGCAATGGTAGGATTAGCAAAGACAACAAAACCAAAACCACGAGCACGACCAGTGTTGCGATCTCTCATGATCACAGCTTCTACCACTTCTCCATATGAACTGAAATATTCTTTAAGACGTTCCTCATCTGTGTCCCAAGATATCCCACCTATAAATAGCTTACCGAGATCTGTCTCCATCATTTCTGCATCAAAAAATTCACAGTTACATCCAGAGACAGATCTAGGATTTCCACAACATGGGTGCACAACTACAAAAGGAGAAAAAGAAAGTTTTTTAGTGGGAATTGATCCCTATTCGTCTAGGTAAATAACTTAGCATTCAACGAAGTGCACTATTTAGCCTTTTTTGAGCATGGGAGCCAGCACGTAATATTAGACCAATTCTAGGAAACATGTACATAAAATATCTAGTTTGGCGGAGAGAACATGAGCTCACGTGCACCATTAATTAGGCTATAAAATCCGCCCCTGGTTACATTCAAATTGATCACAAGATGCAAAATCGATAAGAACTATGCAGTACACAACTAGTGAGTTATTATCAACTCTAGGAAATAACTTAGTATTCAACCAAGTGCACCATTAAGCCTTTTTTGAGCACCAGTGCCAACATGTAATATTAGATCAATTCTAGAAAATATGTAAATAAAATATCTAGTTTGGCGGAGAGAACATGAGTTCACGTGCACCATTAATTAAGCTATAAATCCGCCCCTGGTTACATTTAAATTGATCACAAGAAATGCAAAATCAATAAGAACTATGCAGTACACAACTAATGAGATATTATCAACTGTAGGAAATAACTTAGTATTCAACCAAGTACACCATTAAGCCTTTTTTGAGCACGGGTGCCAAATAGATCAATTCTAGAAAATATGTAAATAAAATATCTAGTTTGGCGGAGAGGCCATGAGTTCACGTGCAACATAAATTAAGCTATAAATCCGCCCCTGGTTACGTCTAGATTGATAACAAGAAAAGCAAAATCGATAAGAACTATGCAGTACACAACTAATGAGATATTATCAACTCTAGGAAATAACTTAGCATTAAACCAAATGCACCATTTAGCCTTTTTTGAGCATGGTTGCCAGCAGGTACTATCGGATCAATTCTAGAAAATACTTATGTGCATAAAATATCTAGTTTGGCGGAGAGACCATGAGTTCACGTGCACCATTAAGTAGGCTATAAATCCACCCCCGGTTACGTCTAGATTGATCACAAGAATAGCAAAATCAATAAGAACTATACAGTAACACAACTAATGAGATACTATCACCTCCTGGAAATAACAAAGACCCATCA
This sequence comes from Lycium barbarum, assembly GCF_019175385.1. NCBI lineage: Eukaryota > Viridiplantae > Streptophyta > Magnoliopsida > Solanales > Solanaceae > Lycium > Lycium barbarum. The sequence goes on along the minus strand of NC_083340.1, from coordinate 120,118,984 downwards.
TCAAGATTCAAAACTAAGCACATAGATCCAGATGTGGATAAGAAAAGTAATCATTTTTACCTTTATCAAGAAAATCAGGCAGACCCCAGTTTGCAAATACTGATTACACAGTAAAAAAGCAAGTCTTGGATTCAATCTGAAAATCCACAATTCAGATAGATCAGAAACTTATAACAAAAGGGTATGTATAAAACATAGATATTAAAAAGAAAATGCAACATTTCGGAATTTATGAGTACAAACCAGAGAGAGAGATCTATGAAAAAGCATATAATAAAATGAAAACAGAGGATGTTGTTGTGGTCATCATCCTCTTGTTTCTTCTTTTCTTTTCATTTGCTCTTTGGTTATTCCAAAGCTTTTTCTTTTATATAAAAATGGAAATGGCAATGCCAAACAAATAATTTAGGTATAAAAAAAAACTATATACAAGAAAGAAGGAAAAGAGGGATGTGTGTGTATGGGTGGTGAGGCAGCAAATCCCTTTGTGCAAAGAATATTTGGAGTGCACAACATGGCACAATAGGACGACTACCCTTTTGTTTAACCCAAAGGCCTATTACTACCATATCTTACATATTTCTTTTTCTTATTTTGTTTATTTTTGCCTTTTCATTTTCGTTATTTTACAACTACTAGCTATTACAATAATTTTCTTGTGTTGAGAGTCTATCGGAAGCAGCCTCTTTGTCTCCAAGGTAGGGGTAAGGGTCTGCACACTCTACTCTCTTCAGACTTTCACTTTGTGAGATTTCACTGAGTATGTTGTTGTTGTTGTTGTTATAGCTATTACAATAATGAAAATTGTTAAAATTAACTAAAATCTCTCTATAACACCATTGTTGGTTTCGAGATCTCTTGGCTGCTATAGTGATCGACTATTATACACCTATAAGAACATTTGACATTTAAATAACTTTGGTTGTTATAATCAGAAAAGATGTCAAATCCTAGGCTTAATCACACTTTGTATAAGAAAAAAAATCTTTTAATGATGAAAATATATATTCATATACTATTATTTGTCATAAATAGTATATTATAAGTATCAAAAATATTTGGTGAAAATCTCTAAACTTATTATTGGTAATCTTAGAGATTCTAGTCATTATAAAGGGTAATTTTACACAAAGCGTACTGTTATAAACAACGTTATGGGTAAAAAGTTGTTATAAAGAGAAAAAATATAGCATAAAAAAGTTAAAAAAGACTTGATTGTTATTGTTATGTGCTATTATTTTAGGATGTTAAAGGGAAGTATGAAAGTAGAAGTACCTAATATAATAATGGAAATGAACGGTTAAAATTATGTACTTATGCAAGTAACATTTTCATCAAGAAAGAGAAAAGACGAAGACTACAAGTAACAGGTATTTTTGCTATATAACTAATTATAAGAAATTCTGTCTCATTGAAACTCAAAAAAATGTTTTGTTCGTACACTGCTTTCCAATTAAGGCCCCCTTTTGTCCGTAGATACAAAAAAAAAAAAAAAAAAAAAATTGGAATTGGAGTTGTATTTGGCTATAGTTTTTGAAATTGTAGTTTTTTATGAAATGTAATTGTAAAAAAAGTGAAAAAAATTGAAAAATAAATTTTTTGAGTTTTTGATATTCCGGAATACAACTTCAAATTGTATTTGGAATTCTCATAACCAAACGATGATTCCGGAAAAAAATCGGAATAAAGTGAATAATTCTTATGGCCAAACGGGAGCTTAATATGATGAAAAATAAATACTTTTGTTTTACCAACTTTTGTCTCTACGAATGGCAGTCGTTACGTCAGATAATATTTACTTGATTAGTACTATGTGCTTTCTTTGGCAATTTCAAATGACAGTGTGTATACTAATAAATACATTCTGCGAGTAAATCAACCACTTAATAAGAGTAATTTAGTTGACAATCTAATTGGGGTGTCAATGGTTAAAAAATGTTTTGTTCGTACATTGCTTTCCTATTAATATGATGAGAAATAAATACTTTTGTTTTACCAATTTTTTTTGTCTCTTCGAATGGCAGTAGTAACGTCAAATAATATTACTTGATTAGTACTATGTGCTTTCTTGGCAATTTCAAATGACGGTGTGTCTACTAATAAATGCATTCTGCGGGTAAACCAACCACTTAATAAGAGTAATTTGGTTGACAATCTAAATAGGGGTGTCAATGGTTTTTAAAAAATTGATTTAACCGATCAAATCGTATTGTACCGTATCGAACTTATTTTTAGGTTTCTTTTAATAAAACCGACGATTTTTATATAAATGTATAACCTTACCAGATAATTAGGTTGGTTTTTTATTTTATAAAAATAAACGAAAAAAATACCAAACCGAACCGAATTAGTATATATATGTAAAATATATTTTATATATTTAATTTACATACAATATGTAGGGGGGCTGGGGCTTTTCCCCCACGACCCCTTTTAAAGGAGAACCAGAAGAACAACAATGAACTCAAAGCTAATGAAGGAGATCCGCAACAAACAAGGTAAAATATTAAAATTTTCGCCTTGGGTTTGGGATGATGAAAATGACTACAAGCCGATAACATAATTAACACCTAAAGTTTCAACTCTGAAACCTATTATATTACTCCTATTGAATTTAAATTAGTTCTAACATCTCGAGTAGTAACTAGTAAGCTACAAGGTATTCTAACGATCTTGGATAGAAAGCTACAAAGTATTAAATATCTTTCCTTCCGTATGATTTTAAATTCTTTTAGTGGATACTCAATCTTAGGGTCCGGAACCAAAATAACTCCAAAAAAAGGGTATGAACCAAAATACCCAAGGAAAAAAAGAGGTACAAAAATACCTTTAACGCATGATTTTCATGCGTTATTGGATTGTCTTATTTTTTTTTTATTTCTTTCTTTCTTTCTTTCTTCCTTTCTTTCACACTTTTTTACATACTTTAGCCATAAATTAATCATGCTTCGAGACTCTAAAACTTGAATATTTTATATAGAACCCTATTTATTTTTGTGCGATTAATAAGGTAGGCTCAACACATCGAGGATACACAAAACTTCGGATTGTCATTTTAGTGGTTAAAAAGTGCTTGAAGTCTATTTTTGTTTGAATACTTATCGTCATTAGCTTTAAGTTATTTATGTTTTAGGGTTTCGTGTTATTTTTATATTAATGCGTAATTTTATTTTGACAATTTCACAAATAAATAAATTAACAATAAATAAAAAATTAACAAATTAATAATCCATAATCAATTAACAAAATATTAATTCATAATCAATTATTTCTGTGTAATTCTTTTTTTTTTTGTTATACCCTTCAATGCCCAACTAATTGGAGTCCGCAACTTAAATAACTTCAAAAGTGGGTTTAGGTACCAAAATAATCCATTAACGAATAACGAACAATAAACTAAATCTCGAATAACGAATAATAAACTAAATCCTGAATAACGAACGATAAACTAAATCCTGAATAACAAGCGATAAGCTAAATCCTTAGTTTTGGATTGAACATCATTAACAAAATTTCCGAAAAGGATTAGTTAGTTAACATAATTTTTTGCCGAGAATTAGTTAGTTAATATAAAATTTTGTTCGTTATTACTTTAACTACATGAGTTAAGTAAATTATAATCAACAATACAATATCATGGATTATTCAAAATAACTAATTAAATCCTCCATAACTTATCCTAGTTAAGTAAGTTCTAATTAGAGAATTTTTTTTAGTTAATTTCAAGAATAATGAATAATTTAGTATTTACAAATACGACACCTCCAAGGATCCCCGTTAATTATTTGTTAATTATGGCATTGTTAATATATTTATTTCTGAAATTGTTTTCCCATGTTAATTACTTGTTTATCCCATGTTAATCGTTAAATAAATTACTTCGTTTTTTTACTAATAATATCTTCTCAACGCTCCCGCCGAGGTTTGATCCCTGGTGGATGAGATAAAAAAAAGTCAAAAGCCAAAGGCTTTACCACCGAGCCAAGTTGGTTAAAGTAACAATGTAGACACTGCTTATTATTTTGTATGTTCACTAATGCTATCTAACTTGTTTTCTTAAGTTGAATTTGGAACCTTGAAATTGACATTGAAAACATCATTATCACGGGATTATGGAATTGAAATATATTTTTCGCCATTAGATTTAAAAACGAATTAAATGAAAATTGCGCACGAATTTGGGGGAAAATTGAAATTGAATGGGATAACGGACGTTTTTGGAAAATTCGGGGCTGGCGAACAGCCTTGCGGCAGTTCAGACGCATAGATCTCAAAAAAATACCCAAAATCAAAAAACAAATCGCATCAAATGGACATCCGAGCGCAAAGTTATGATCATTTAAAATTTCACCAACTTACAAATAAATTAGTGCGCAAAAGGTTTTTTAATGGGTTATTTTGGTACCCAAATCCACTTTTTGGGTTATTTAAGTTGCGGACTCCAATTAGTTGGGGGTTGAAGGGTATAACGCAAAAAAAAAACACATAAATAATTGATCATGAATTGATATTTTGTTAATTGATTGTAAAAATAAAGTTATAATCACTAAAAATAAAGTTACACATTAATATAAAAATAACGTGAAACCCTAAAACATAAATAACTTAAAGCTAATGACAACAAGTCTTCAAACAAAAATGGATTTCGAGCACTTTTCAACCACTAAAACGACAATCCGAAGTTTTGTGTATCCTTGATGTGTTGAGCCTACCTTATTAATCGCACAAAAATAAATAGGGTTTTATATAAAATATTCAAATTTTGGAGTCTCGAAGCATGATTAATCTATGGCTAAAGTATGTAAAAAAGTGTGAAAGAAAGAAAGAAAAGAAAGAAAGAAAGAAAGAAAGAAAAAAAATAAGACAATCCAATAACGCATGATTTTCATGCGTTAAAGGTACTTTTGTACCTCTTTTTTTTTCTGGGGTATGTTGGTTCATACCCTTTTTTTTTTGTTATTTTGGTTCCGGACTCCTCAATCTTAGTGGTCTCAATTCTTGAGTCTCATCTTCATTGATTTTTCCCCCTCCTGTGATCTAAAATATAGTATTTGTGTTTGCTTAACATTATTCTACACTACCGTAAAATAGTGGGATTAATTTCTATTCTTGTCGTCTTTCATGTTTTCTTGATTCATCACCTTTTAATCAGTAAAAATATCTGGAGAGTTTTTGTCTTAGTCCTATAGAAGTATGTATGATATTGTGTCTTTAACTTTTACTAGTGATTATAACATGATGTTCTTTTTTTAAAAAAAAAAAAACGAAACTTAACCGAACCGTATCGATACCGAAGAGAAACCAACATGATGGGATGGTTTCGAAAAGTCTAATTTTGGTTCTACAAAATGAAATAACCGAAAAATTGATACGGTATAAATTTTATAAAATAATCCCCGAATCATACCATTGACACCCCTACTAATTATACGGTAGTTATAATGTATAGGTTTTTTGCACGGATTGGCCTTCAAAAGCGCTGGTTTTTTTTATTTTTGTACCTCAAATTGCTGGTCTTTAATTTTTGCCCTTCGTCTAAAAAATGGCCGAACATATCCCGAGATTCTGGGTTCGAACCTCAGCTCAGTCAAAACAAAAAAAAAATCGCAAAGTAATGTTTCGAGAAAGTTCTACCTTATAAGACAGAGTTTAGTTATTCTTTATGGCATAACTTTTTACGAAACCTTTGCCTTGCGATTTTTTTTTTAAATTTTTTTACCAAGCTGGGATTCGAACCCAGAATTTCGAAATATTTTCGGCTAGTTTCTTAGACGAAGGGAAAAAAAAAAAAAAAAAAAGACAAGCAATTTGAGAGGCAGAAATTAAAGACCACCCCAAAATAGGGGCAATCGTGCGAATTGCCCGGTAATAATCTATGTTGATTTACAACCCATAAATATACATTGCAATAGAATGACCCAGTTACAACTTTGCAAATTTATAGTCCAAAAATAATAGGCTTAGGTCCGAAATGAAGCATTTTTTCTGTTTTCTTTTAATTTGCAAATCCTCAAGCGCGAAAATCGGGTGATTATCCATTCTTCTTCCCCAAGTTCGTATACATTCTTATTCCGGCTACAAAAAACACAAATCTATGCGTAATCCAACTCGAAAATCTTAAATTTTCTTTTTCCCAAGTTCAAATAGTAGAAATCAAAAACAAAAATAGAAAAAAATTGCCGCAAGTTCGTGATTTGGCAGAGAAATCAACAAGAAAAGTCGATTTATAAGGTATATTGTTCGAGAAAAAGTAATAAAACACAAAAATAGTTTTTTTAACTTCACATTTGCAATACATGTATATTTATATATAGCTGTATAAACTTGTATATAAAATGTGTAATAATATATACCAGAAAAATAAGAAAAAGAAGACGAGAAGAGAAATCAATGATGTGTAACAGTGTTTACACATGCAGTATACAACATTATACACTTAATAGAATTTTGTATAATAATGTATAATATTGTATACAGAAACTGGATTTCACCTTCAACTTCCTTTTGCAACTGGTATGATTGTCAAGACCACCATTAATCAAACCCAATCAACTCAGCATTCTAGATTCAAGTTACTACAAGTTTTTCCAACGGGTTTTAATTTCACTCAATTGTTTTAGAGTAAAAATTTTTTAGATCTGAGTTAAACTTCGAGCTCCGAAGCTCTTTCAATGGAGTCTGAGTTAAACTTCGAGCTCCGAAGCTCTTTCAATGGAGTCTGAGTTAAACTTCGAGCTCCGAAACTCTTTCAATGGAGTCCGAGCTCCAAAGCTTCTTCGATGAATTCCGAGCTCCGAAGCTCCTTAAACGAATTCCAAGCTTCAAAGCTCCTTCAATAAATTCCGAGCTCCAAAGCTTCTTCAATGGAGGCAGAGGGGCAAAAGGGGTTTGGTTCAGAAAAGAGAAGTTGGAATAACAGCAGAAAGAAAGAAGTATAAAATTTGCAGAAGAAAACAAAGAATGAGCGTTTTTTAAGTTACATAGTGGGTCAAATAGTGTAAAGACCTTTCACTTGCCGACTGATGCAATTTTTTTCTTGCGACTAAAAGAAACTATTTGAATTTATTAATATTAAGAAAAGTACATGAAAAGATATGGTATTTGATATCTGGTATAAGATAAGAAAAGTATATGAAAATATACCTAAAAAGTATAAGGTATAAATATCTAGTATAAGATAAGAAAAGTACATAAAAATATACTAAAAAAGTATAAGGTATATAACAAATCATATTATATGGATAGTATATAAATGTGCAATATACGTAATATATAAGTACAATAATATATATTTGTTCAAAAAATTATAGCATAATATATATCATATGAATAATAATATACTTGTCTATTGATTAGAATGCTAGTTGATTGTGTTGGAGATATTTAGAAAAACTAGTTATGTGAGGCCCGGGATATAAAAGTAGATATTTTAACTAAAAAAATATAATCTGTGTTAGTACAAGTGTACAACAACAACAACCATATACCCATTGTAGTCCCACAATTGGGTAATTATATAAAAGCAAAATTTTCATTCCACTGCTTTAATATTTTAACTTCCATTTTGATAAAATTATTTACTTCAAATCAAATGCGGAGCCAGAATTTGACATTTATAACTTATGTATCCTAATTTTCTGAAGTTATTTAGTTCTAAATAAATAATCTATACATAGTTAATGAACTTTTAAGACAAATACATAATTTAACTTGTGCAGCGGATGGAGCTGCTCCTCTCTTAATTAGGTATTAGGGGTTCGAATATGGATATGGAAAAAATCTTTGGAGGAAGCGCTCCCTCCGAATAGGCGTGATACAATGCTAATTATCTAGATAAATTGGGCTTAAATGCGGATATCGAGCACGAACCAGAAAATCAAAGAACATGAAAAATGAGGTAGAAGGTTCGATAGCTTTTGAAAAGTAGACCTTAAAAATAAAAAATAAAAAAATTGACTTAAATAAATAAGATTAGGACCTAAAAGTAATTAATTAATTTTTTTTAAAAGAATTAGAAATTATTGTGAGGACTACAAAAGTCCCCAAGTTCGATAGCTTTTGAAAAGTAGACCTTAAAAATAAAAATCAAAAAATTTACTTAAATAAATAAAATTAGGACATAAAAGTAATTAATTAAAAAGTTTTTAAAAATTTGGGAAACTCTTGTGAGGACTACAAAAGTCCTCACATTCCCTCTTATATTATATAGTAATATTCAATGTGTTTTGATATACATTTAATTTCGTTATCACCATCTTGAAACTCCTTAAACTTAGCCTTTTATTAATAGCAACATTCTTCATTTATGGTATAATATTATATGGTTTGAGATAATGATAGGTAGGACAATTAAGGAAAAAAGTAACGTGTATAAATTTATTACCATATTTATACGAAATTGACCATATCTAAAAAAAAATTCCTTTTAAAATTTATGGGGTACATTTTGTAGATTCTGTAAATTTAAAAATAGTTATAAGTTCTGTAAATAGTTGTATATTTTCTGGTATTTGTGTAAGTTCTCCAATTTTTAATATGTTAACCGCTCCATCCAATTATTTTTGGCCCAATCTAATTTCATTCAAAAGCATGGTCCAAGATTACAAAAACATACTCCCTCTGTCCCATTTTAAGTGTCTTAATTTGATAGCGCACAAAGTTTAAAAAATAAAAAAGACTTTTTGAATATTGTGGTCTTAAATTAAAGATGTATATAATGTCTTTTAATATTGTGGTTATAAACTTGCCATTTAAGATGTTTGAATTGTCAACTTACTAAAAAAAAAAAAACTTTTTTTGGCACATACCAAAAAAAAAAAAAGTAATATACTTAAATTGAGACGGAGGGAATAATATACATTGTAACTTTACTTTTTTTTGCGCGGATTGTCCTTCATTCGGGGTGGTCTTTAATTTTTACCCTTCAAATTGGTGGTCTTTAAGTTTTGGCCTTCGCCTAATACCCCAAGGCTGTGTGTTCGAACTCCAGCTCAATTAAAAAAAAAAATCTGCCTCAGGCAGAATTTTGCAAATCTGGCCATGTAAATTCTGCCTGAAGGCAAAATTTAAAGACCACCATTTTGAGGGCTAAAAATTAAAGACCACCCCCAGCGAAGGACAATCCTGCAAATTGCCCGTAAATTTTTCATAAAAAATAAAATTACGCACACATTTTTTTTTTTAAAAAATATGTATATATGAAGTTGGTGTGGTTTGATTTTGTTGGACTTGAAATCAAATAAAATCGATTTTTAAAATTAAAAATCAAACGAAATAAAGTTATCCATATGGTTGTGTTTTTCGTGTTCACCCCTACTCGGGCCTTGTTCATCTAACCCCATCCATGCCCCACCCCTACCCCACACAAACTATATCCCCTATCTCTCTCTGCTTTTGACTGTGTCTTCTCCAACAAACTCTTTCTGAAATCCGTCAATGGAAGACTCTCAGTCACACTCAGAGTACCAAAATAGCAACTCATATTCCTCACAAGTCAAATTTGGAAGCTCAGGTGTTGGATCCAACAACAGCAACAGTGGTGCTAAGTATAAGCTGATGTCACCTGCTAAGCTCCCCATCTCTCGTTCCTCAACTGCCACGTGTATCACTATCCCACCTGGTCTCAGTCCTTCATCCTTTCTCGATTCTCCCGTTCTTCTTTCTAACCTCAAAGTTAGTCCTTAACACACCTTTTATTATGCTTTCCAACCATTTTTACCTTTCGCATTTTGGGCCAAAAATTAGATATCTTAACTACTGCTCCTTCCCTCTCAATTTATGTGTCTTACTTAGTTACTACATTTATTATGCTTTCTCACATTTTTACTTTTTGATTGGGGATCTGATACCCTATTTAGATGCGTTTCGCTTGTTAAGAAAATGAAAATTGGATATCTTACCTTACTACAGTACAATTTATGTAACACTCTTTTCATTTTTACTCTGTCCCGAAAAGAATGTCACTTTTATATATTTATAGACAATTTTACTTTAAAATTCCCATTTTATCCTTAATGAAATGATTTATAGCCATACAAATATCTATTAACTTGTTTTAGATCACAAGTTAATTTATGTGATGGTGTTTGACTGAGCATAGAGAATACAAGAAATTTATGCTTTCTGAGAATTTCACTTTCAGATTGGGGGATCCAATACCCTAATTACATGCCTTTTTGCTTCTTAAGAAAAATGAAAGTTGGATATCTTAACTATTACTCCCTCTGTCACACTTTATGTGGCACTTTTCGGATTTCGAGAGTTAAAATAAGTTTTTCTTTGACCGTGATTTTTCATATGCTTTTCAAATTGTTAATTAATGTGACTTATAGTACTAAATTTCCAAATATAAGAAGTTTAAAAATCTTAAAGATTTTATGTCCGAATTTGCGGTTAAAATTAAGACATTTGAGTTTTGAAATCTGAATTGTGATACATAAATTGGGATAAAGGGAGTACTTGGGGATCCGATACCCTAATTAGGTGCTTTTTGCTTGTTAAGAATATGAGATTGGATATCCTAACTACTCCGTACTATTTTGATTGCTAATCTGGATTAGTTTAAGTGTTGTTAAGAGGAAGGTAATATAGTTATGATGTCTTCAATTTGAGTGAAATGCTAATCTAAAATTTTTTATCCTTATTTAATTAAGATTAGATAGTGTGCTTTATTCACGTAATAATACTCTGAGTGGAGGACTCGGACGAATTTATTGATGCGATCGCTGCTTTCATAAAGTGCATTTTGAACTATTAATTAGATGTTTGGTTGCTTTCATTATATTGCAATTTGTTAGCTTGATTCTTTTTTCCCACCTTAATGCTATTTTGGGGAATACATATTAATATATGCTTACTTATGGATTCCTGTGCAATTTGCAACCGTTGGTTATGATGCTCTTACATTAGGAAAGCTGATATAATTATTCGTCTAGATTTTGGTGGAATTATATTCTCTCTTTCTCTGCATATTTAGCCGTCAGTGTGTTTCTTCACATGTTGAATCTTTCTTTTGACAAGGTGCTCAACTTACCACTAAGTTGTTCCCTAAAGAAAAAGATACTGGTGTTATGAATGTGACCATAATAATGGCATCAGAGAGTTGTATGCTTTTTTGTTATTCTAACCAGTATGATTATTATAAGCATATGTGCTGTATGTGTCATTTAAGTCTTATATTGAAAGGTTCCAACTTCAGTGGCCGGTGATGAATAACCTTTGAAACTACTATAAGTGGCATCTTCTTGAAGCATATTTGTCCACCACCGAGATGGAATGATAATTGATAAAGAAACATAGCCAAAAAAAAAAAAGGGGTTTCTTCCCCCATGAAAAAGCAGGAAGCAGAGAAAAAAGAGTAAATTTGTATCACCTTGGTTATCCTATGTTCAGATGCTATTTCTATTTGGAAAGAAAATTGTGATCAGTGAATAGTATTTCACTTATAACCTGCAGGCTGAGCCGTCTCCAACAACAGGTTCCTTCTCCAAGTTTCAACTAATGCAAGGCTCTAGTGGGAGTGCTTCTTTTTCGTTGATGAGAAGCTGTTCCAGTGGAAATTTATACGGTGAAACGACGGGCGAATTTGAGTTTAAATTTGCTGTTGGATCTAGTTCTACATCAGGATCACTGGCGAAGGAAGCTGCGGTAATGCCTTTGCTTGTTATCCTTGGCATTATTGGAAATACATTACCGAAGTTTTGTTCAAAACCCATATGCTTGAATTAGGTTAGAAACAAGGAAATACAACAAGAGCACTATTGAATATTAGTTATTTTCTCTTCCCCCTTTAAAACTTCTCAATGGGCTAATCCACTCCTTAAATTGAACAGTGCTTGATTCAGAAATTTGTTTGAAAATCTGACTTTGGTGTTCCTGAATTCTCTCTCTCTCACACTCTCACTCACTTGTAGCATCTCAGTGGTAAAAGGATTGAGACACAATTCTTACCAATTAAAAAAAAAAGGATCAAGACACAATTCTTTGCACTTGATGCCTGTTGTATGCTTGTAATTATAACATGATATGTCAGTCACAGAAATTCTGTTGATCTTCTTGCATATGAATTTAATCACATATGATTACAAACATACACAAGGCATTTAGTTCAAATAACTTTGTCTCAGTTCTTTCACCAGTGAGGCGCGGCAAGTGAGAGCATACAAATTCTTGCATATGAATTTTATCACATAATTTCTTTGTAACCAAGGTTGTGGGAACAGGTGGGTTTTTGGTTAATTCTCTCTTTAACATTAGCATAAAGCAGTACAATGATTGCATCTCTTTTGTTCTGTTTGTGTGTTTTTAGTTTTTGTAATACGGTGATTACATCTCTTTTGTCACTTGTTCAAGACCCTTAAATGAATTAATTTTAAAGATACTTTATGAAAAATGAAAAGAATGGAGTGTAGCTGTTAACAGTACAGTCAAAAGGTGTTAACTCATTGCCAGGAAAATGATGATTGGTTTGCACTGTGTATTTGGTTTCCATATATGTCGCCAATTTCTTCCTCTTGGTTTTATTTGTTTTCTTCTAGTTCTACTGTTGAGTGGATGTGTGGTTCTGATGAATTACTCATTTCACTTGACTGATACTTTGGGGTTTGGAAGCATTTCCTTTCTTTCTACATGGATTTAATGACAGAAGATCCAACAAGAATAGAAAGGCCCTGCAGACCTTTGGTTTCTTTTGCCCTTTCTAGTTAGTTTTTTTATTATCTTTAGTACCTAAAGAGTAACACGTGAACTTCATTATTATTTCAACCGACTTGAATCGAGTTAGTTCCTAATACACTGTTGTAATGAAGTTTTCAGCAGGTTTCAATCAACAGCAAAGTGAACCACTGAATCAAGTTCAAGATCGATGTCTTTCTCAATCATTAGCACCTTCAGCTCTTGTTAAAAGCGAGATGCCTAATTCAAAGGAGCTGAATCTACCTTCACCTGTTAGTTTAGATGCCTCGTCAATTAATACTGCTGCTGCAACTGAAAATGAGGAAATAAATCAGAGAGGTCAGTCAAATCCAAGCTCGCAAGGGTCACATTCTGATAATAAAGATGTATCATCGGTAACAGCTGACAGATCATCAGAAGATGGGTATAACTGGAGAAAGTATGGCCAGAAACTTGTTAAAGGAAGTGAATTCCCAAGGAGTTACTACAAATGTACATACCCAAACTGTGAAGTTAAAAAGATATTTGAGCGCTCTCCTGATGGACACATAACAGAGATTGTTTATAAAGGTTCCCATGATCATCCTAAACCCCAACCCAGCCGTAGGTTTACTCCTGGTGCTCTTACGTCCATCCAAGAAGACAGAGGTGAGAGAGAAGCATGCCTCACTGGTCAAGAAGGTAAACTGAATTGCTCTTTAAGGGTTGTTTCCCCCTCAAAAAATGCATGACATGGTAGTCTTTATTGAAGCTTCTTTGATCTTATATGGAGTTATTCCTCTCTCTGGTTTATCTTTGCTTGAAGACAAATTCAACACTAATGCCCAGACTAGTAACACTGAGCCCAGTGGTACTCCACTATCACCTCGACAAGCAGATGATGATGGTCTTGAAGGTACAGTATCTCAGTTGCACAGCGCTAATGATCAGATGGACGAGGATGATCCATTTGCAAAGAGAAGGTAAAAACTAAGGGCACTAAATTTATTCCTGTGACGTAGTTCGATTTAACAATGGAGTCTTTAAACAGGAAAATGGATGGTTGCATGGATATTACACCAGTTGTTAAGCCCATCCGCGAACCGCGCGTTGTTGTTCAAACTGTGAGTGAAGTTGATATATTGGATGATGGATACAGGTGGCGGAAATACGGTCAAAAGGTGGTCCGCGGTAATCCTAATCCCAGGTATGTAAAGCATTGTCAAATGTTACCTTATTCAAAAAAAAAAAAAAAAAAGGGTATGTAAAGCATTGTGTGGCATCTAATGCTAAGTGTCTGAAGTTCATGGTGGTTAAGAGGTTGTTTTATGGTCCAAATTAAATCAACATTTTTAGGGGGAGTTCCCCATAATGTTCTAAGCCATCTTTCTGGTTGACTCAATAGATTCCCCTCTCAATAACAATTTTACTTAACAAAGTGAAGACATAGATAGTCAACCTCTTGTTTTGGGTGAGATGAGATGTAGTGGTGATGTCTAATTAAGCTGTGAAACTTATTGACAATTCCATACAACCATAACTGGAAAAATTGGGAAGTCATGTGTTATAGCAGAAAGCCTTGGGTGTGTGGCATAGTCAGCTTAGAATGTAAGCACTTTCAAGTTATAACTAATTAGACTTTCTCTCAATGAGGTCGAATCTGTACAGGCTGTTGAGAAATGATTTGAAATCATTTATATGTCAATTCTATTTGCTTGGTAGCCATGTACATAAATCAAACAAAATTTATTATGTGAAATAAACATATTTAGCTCTCCAACCCTCCCTCTCCCCCATTTAGCAGTGACTCTTCTGACCCCCTTTTCCACCTAAATTCCTTGGTTCTGAATCCACTGCTATTTTTGTGTATCGTAGTATTAATAATATGTATAAACCAGTGTTAATAATGATTAATGGCAGCAGTGCCATTATTTAATTATTGATACTTCAAACCCTCAGGGGTTGGCCTGGTGGCAATTGACTTGAGCCTTGGGGTGCTCCCCTTCAAGGTCTCAAGTTCGAAACCCGCTGGGTGCAAACAATTTCTGGGGGCCATCGGACTGGGGAAACCCTGAATTAACCGTGGTGCACTTGCGGGAAACTCCTTGCCGAGGGCCTGTGCACCCCCGGGATTAGTCGGGGCTCAAAGAGACTCGGACACCCGGTGCTAGTCAAAAAAAAAAAATTATTGATACTTCAACAAATTCTTTGGGCTAAAATTTCATTGAGAGATTAATTACCACTTTTTTTTTTTTATGACATGGGAACCCGCAGCCGCTACTCTTCGGGTGCGCACAGGGTAAACCCAGCTCTTGTGCAATAGCTCGCAAACCACACGGGAGAGATAACCCGCACTAGGCAAGCCCTGTGCGACGAGCTCGACCCAGAAGGCAAATCCCCTGCTGTCGTAGGCAGGGGGTTTCGAACCTGAGACCTCCATTATGAAAGCCCCATGCTCAACCAACTGAGCCACCCTTGCGGGTAGATTAATTACCACTTTACTTTTACGTTATTAAAAAAAGGTTAATTACCACTTGACTGCCTGTAGATCAAGTTACAGCTACATCATTTGAAGCTTCTGTTAGAGAAAGTATCACTTCAGTGATCATTTATATCCAATATGTGCTTTTCTCTGCTCATTTAATTGTTGGTACTTTTGAGAGCTCCTTAATAGCATAATGGCCTAAAGTATTCGGAGGTCCTAGATTCAACTCTCCCATACCCTTGTAATGCTGAGGTAAAGCAAGGTTTAATGTGGACCTGCATGATTGCGTGTGAACCTTCTGGCTTTAAAATATAGAAAGTTGGACCACTCAGTATTTCATTTATTTGCCAAAGGCCTGATTGTAATGCCATTGTTTCAGCAGTAGACCATAGAGTTCTATATGCCAGCTTGTCAAACAAACATTTCAGAATGAGCTGAATCTACTTCTCGTGAGACCATCTAAGTAGAGGGTGAATGTTTTTCTGGCTTGATTGATTATCTTCAGGTACATGTTTAATTAGGAATCTAGGACAAGTGAATAAAAACCTTACACGTGTTAAAATATCAAGTTAGTAGGTGAATAGATTCATACACACCTAGATTCATTGTACTTGAATAAAGAAAATCATATAGAATATCTTTTATAGGATACCTCAGGATATTCTGTATTTAATTATAAATATTTAATTATTTTATTAGCATAGGGATTGATTACCTACCATATTATACATAGCCTAAGACTCCTATATAAGAAGCACCTCTTCCACATTGTTAAGTAAGTCAATGTGAAATTCTTCTATTTTCAGAGTATGATTATCTAGGGTGTGTTTGGTAAGTGTTTTTCAATTTTCTCATGTTTGGTTGGTTAAAATTTTTGGAAACATTTTCTCTAGGAAAACAAGTTCCTTAAAAATGAGGAAAATGACTTCCCTAGTAGAAGTAGGGAAAACAAGTTCCACAAGTGACATTGCACATTGGTTATGTCCTCCCCACCCTCCAACACAACTCATCTTCACCCCCACCGCCCACCCCCATCTCCCATAGTATTTGTCTAGATTATATACAAATGCTTTGAGGGTAATATTTTTGCTTACATACCGAACACAAGAAAATATTTTCCATGAAAAACATTTTCCTTCATACCAAACACACCCCTAATCTCCTAAAAAAAAATTGTGAAACTCAAATAGTTTGAAGTCTTAACTAGCTTTCATGGTTGGAAATTGCTAAACTAAAGACCGAGCAGGCAGAGAGACCATGCATCTAGCATTTCATCAAATCTCTGATAAATTTCTGAGTATCTTTGCATGGAAGACCTGGTGATGTTTTCATTAATGTGGCGTGCTTTATGTTGGAAGGCGAAAGAACCTGGATTTGTTGACCTCTCTCTTTCAATTTTGTATTGTCTTTGGAAGGAGGGTGATTATGTAGCTATCATTTTAGGTAAAGAAAATAGTTAGTTTACCTTTTAAACTGTAAAGTCTACATCCAAAACTCAATGAACCCATGGTTTGTTGTTTCTTCACTCTAGCGGTGAGTTTCTTATGTTTTTATGGTATTCATGTGAATGTGAATGTGATGTAGGAGTTATTACAAGTGCACCAATGCTGGTTGCCCTGTCAGGAAACATGTGGAGAGGGCATCCCATGATCCCAAAGCTGTAATTACTACATATGAGGGGAAACACAATCACGATGTACCAACCGCCAGGACTAATAGCCACGAAATGGCGGGATCGGCACCTGTAAATGGGGGTTCAAGGATCAGGGCGGAAGAGAATGGCTCAATTAGCTTGGATCTAGGTGTTGGTATAGGATATGGTATGGAGAATAGGCGCAATGGACAACTTCACACACTGCCTGCAGAAACTGTGCATAGCCAAGTTCAGGTTTCAAGTTCTAGTATGATGGTAGTACAGCCAGCTGCAGTTGCGGCATGCTACAGCATTGTAAATGGTGGCATGAGCCGATTTGGAACCATGGAAAATCGTGTTCAGGGCAACGGCTTTGAGACTCTGCCCTTGCAATCTTCTGCTCAATGTCCACAAAACTATGGAAGGATACTTTTGGGCCCATGATTGTTTCTGCCTTCAGGCAAAAACTTAAAAATAAGAAGCCTCCGTGCGTTTCCTTTTTCTGCTTCTTGGTGGATTACAGAGGGCTACATCTCATGTTGGAGTATACACTTCGCTTCAGATTTGAGAACCCAGAGTATGTTGTATGATACAGTCTCACCAACTGTTCATTGTGTAATTAGCTTAATATCACATTTGCTTTATACCGATAGTATGCTACAAATTGTGACAATTATGGATGTCTGAGTAGATGTGAACGTCAATATATTCCACCAACAGTGGCAAAATTTGCTCGGCCTAGCTGTGAAGAACTTGAAAATATGGGCTCTATTTAGGAAATTAGAAGATAATTGAATATGTTGATTTCTGTAATGTGGTAGTAGACACGTGAGAAATGTATTTTCCCAATATAGTAAGGTAAAGAAAAGATCTCGATCTGATGAAAATGCATTTTTGTTCTTTTCCATTTGATGCTCTTGTGCACCATTCTCATTAATTGCAGGACCCCTTTTTCTTTGTCTTTACTCCTGCATGACCTCTGTTGTAGGTAATTGCTCCACACAACACCAGGCAAGGTTTCTGCTAAATTCACATGGATTTAGTTTGTATATTGACAGTATAAGATTCTTCTTCACACTAGTATAATTATCATGTTGTATTAGGTTGCATGTTTATTTTCTAACTTATTAATTAGACTTATGGACAGCACCATCAAATCAATTATAGCAGGTTACCTTTATATTTCTGAATTACCATATTGGACTTTCTATGAAAATTTACTTATTTTTGTAAGTGAAGTTAACCTGATAGTATTAAAAAAGTGATCTGTATACTGACGGTGCATAGAAAACTCAATTTACAGTACAGGAGGAAACGGTATCAGACGAATCCTGAAATTGTTGTACTTTAACTTACTACAATGTCGGAAAAGTTTTTGGTGGATATATAAATTCATTCGCAGAACCAAACCAATCATACCTTAAAATTTTATTACTACTTGACATACAAATTATGCAACTTGGTTTCACTACTGAACTCAATCAAACCCATCCAAAGAACCAGATAGTGTATGAGGCGATTTAAGTTGGGTCATGGACCACCTCCCATCAAAATCAAGTGATTTGAAACAAAGTATATACCCCAGCAAAATCTGTAAATGTCCTCTAGCCGCCAGGAGCTCCCAGTAAATTCCTCATGTTGTTTGTTGGGAACTGGAAATTAAGGCACAGTACTTCCAATGGAGCTTTTAATACA
This sequence comes from Lycium barbarum, assembly GCF_019175385.1. Lineage (NCBI taxonomy): Eukaryota > Viridiplantae > Streptophyta > Magnoliopsida > Solanales > Solanaceae > Lycium > Lycium barbarum. The sequence goes on along the minus strand of NC_083340.1, from coordinate 120,100,520 downwards.
TAAGTACAAAATCCTTAAATTCACTCAGTGTCGCTTCTCCTTCAGACAAAATTGGTAACGTGGTCCATACAATTTCCACTAAACTGCTACCACGACACTTCATCCTTCACTAAGCTCATTGGATACTAGTCTCTACATATATTCACTATCTTTATTTACATTACATTCAACTTCTCCATACAATACTTGGTTTAAGTGTTGAGCTCTATGAAACAAAATACTATGACTGAGTTAACCATGCATAAAGAAATTTAATCAGTGGTGAAGTCAGAAATTTTGTTTAGGGGGTTCAAGATCAATAGAATAATATTTGACTTTATATAATTTTCTGCGCCACCCATCAGTGGTGCTCTTAACGTGGTACTTTTTTTTTTTTTCTTTCTAGTAACAGTAGTAGCATTTACTACTACTAGCTAGGATAATTGAGAGGAAAATAAAGAATGCATGTTATGTGGATGTCAGTGACGGAAACTATGAACTCATGTGGTGGTAAGCTGACAGATGTTTGCCCAAAAGTCAAGTGCAAATACAGAAGTTGTGGGAAGAAAAAAGATTATTATGAAGTCACTTCCAGAGAAAATCAAGCATTAAACTCCATATTTCAGCAAAAGTGGAGATGGTTTTATGGTAAAGTTTCTGTATTTCAATGTTCATGTATAATTCACTTCACTCCCTCTTTTTACTTCTTCTGTTTGCCGTTACATTTCTTGCGTTGTTTGTTAACTGGATTAAAGAGGCTGCACTTCTCCCCTCATTAAACACAGAGGTGCATCCTCTACTTGCACAAACTTTTTTTTTTTTTAAATGACAGTGGTGCCCGAATCAGCTTGTACACTACTAGAAAAAGAGATTTTTTCCACCGACATTCAGTGGAAAATTTGTGCTATAAAACATGATTTTTCCACCTAATTCCCACTGAACAATCTCACTGGGAAAATGCATAGTGGTAAACAGGTTCCCATTGAATCGCTGGAAAACTTCATAAATTTTTCGTGTGAAAACTCTACTATTTATGTTTTTCCCACCGGCATTCAGTGGGAAATAGCCTAAAAATTTTTCAGTGGGAAAATAATGATTTTTTAGTAGTGGTACGCACCTCGATTATTTTATTGGATATCTGTTATGTTCAGAGGTGGAGCCAGAATATGAACTTTATGGGTTTAATGTTAGGATAGCAACATCAGGTGTTAGTAACTAGGTTTTAAATTTAATTTTTGTATATATTTTTTAGATTTCTTAATTCAAATACACGGTTTGTACTAAAGCTTGCTATGTTCGGCCTAAGCCCTATGTAACCTTCTAGCTATGCCCCTAGTTAATTATTTCCCACCGATACATATATCAAATAACTCTGTCCATTAAGACTTAAATAAATGAGAAGAAATTATCTAGTATTTTTTGCCTCCGAAATTTAAACGTGAATCACGCTTCATTAATTTTGAAGCAGAACAGAATCTAGAGTATTGCCACTTTCTTTGTGTTCCAATATGTTCCAAACCATGTGTTTGCCCATCAGCCCATATATAAACAACATATATAGTAGGCTTGGAGATATGTGTTTTTTTTTTTCTTTTCCGAGCTTGCTACTACTTCTGAGGTAATATTATGGCTAAAACAGAACTGGAGATTGGAGATCCATCTAGGAATGTCATCGAGAAGATTTTTCGGGCAGCCTCAACAAATCCATCAACGCAACATCGGACAATAAAAAAAGTTCTAAGGGTGAACAACACAGTAGATATTTCAGAGAAATTCGAGAAATACAGAGGGGCTGTGAAGAGAAGGTCCTTTGGGCAGCACCCAAGAAGCACAGTTGATGGAAATGAATTATTGCAATTTTATGTCACAACAATGACTTGCTGCTATGGGAAGAGGAAAATCATTTCTGACCTCTGCAAAGACCCCAGTTGTTGTGTTTGCAAGCTAATTCAAACCGGCTTCAGAAATTCATGCAATTCAGAAAATGGAATTCAACTAAGCACAAGCAGTGATGCTCCGTGTGAACACGCGAGTCGCGTCTCCAACACAAAGAATGTCAAGAGAGCTGTCATAGTTTGCAGGACAATAGCCGGCAGAGTAGTAAACAAGGATGATATGAAACTTGATCAAGAGTATGATTCAGTTGCAAGTGGACTTCATTCCAGGTCACAGTACTTGATTGTAAAGGATTCAGATGCTGTACTCCCATGCTTCATCATAGTTTTAAACTGAATATATTCATGTTGTATACTAAGAAGCGGATTCAGGATTTAAACTGAATATATTCTTGTTGTATACTAAGAGCGTATTCAGGATTTAAACTGAATATATCCATGTTGTATACTAAGAAGCGGATTCAGGATTTAAACTGAATATATTCTTGTTGTATACTAAGAAGTGTATTCAGGATTTAAACTTGATTAGTTCAACTTTTAAGGTTTTTAGAATTGAAATTGTGAGTTCAAAATTTATATATATTAAAAAGTTACTTAGTGGTTTGTCACATAAATATCTATGTCAGTGTAAAACATATTGGGTTCAGTTGAACCCTTTGGATAAAGGTTCCATCCACCTCCGTGGTACTTTTACATTTTCCTCGAACCAGCTATCTAAGCTTCTCTTTATGTACTTCTTATTTCCCTCTCATATTATAAACATGCTACTGTTAAGGTTTCTGGTCTAGATTAATCAACCTTAGAACTGCTACTGCTAACGATAATGTAGTTATGTGTTCTTTTAATAAAGCTTCTCAATCAATTTAAGATAGGACAGACATAGCCTGGGTAATAGCTTGCCAAGGTTTTATATTTGCTAAGCAATTCAGTTCTCATATTTGGGTTCGAGCAGTTCATTACTAATGATGATCATTGTGTTTCTAATTTTTTTTTTTTGTTTTGTTTCAATTTTCTAAGATGCAGACAAATTACCCAATTGTAAGGAATTACTAATATTTTAATTGATTGGCTGAATAAGTGTTTAAAAAGCACAAAAAGCAAAGAAGTGAAACAAACAGGTCTACTCTTTTCATTGTAGATTCACAAAAACAAGTGCCATATTTATGTGAAAGTTATCATAGTGTACTAAGGCCAATTACATTCATTCCACAAGAAAACTATTAAAGATAGATAAGGATTGCTAATTTTCTTCTATTAGACTATCAGATGAATAACTATAATAAACTCCCACTTTTAGGAGAAATATTCTCTTGAAAACTATCATCATGAGGCATGTCATATGATCTCGTCACAAGAAGTTCGTCAAGTTCAGCAGCTACCTCCTTCATGCTCGGTCTGTTTCTTGCATTAGATCTCAAGCATCTTTTGGCAAGCTTAGCCAATATAGAGACCATCTCCTGACCTTCAACCTCTCTTGCAATCTCAGGATCTACCATTTCTAGTAGACGGCTTTGTTTGAACATTGATTTGAAATGCATTGCTAAGCTTTCAGTACTCGATGCATCGGAAGAGATAGCTCTTTGACTTGTAAGAAGCTCCAGAAGAACCACACCAAATGCATAAACATCACTTCTATCACTAAGTTGACCAGATCGAAAGTATTCGGGGTCTAAGTAACCAAACGTACCTCCAACTTGTGTTGTTAAGTGAGTCTTCTCAAGGGGAACTAATCTTGATAGTCCAAAATCAGAAACCACAGCTCTACAATTCTCATCTAATAATATGTTACTTGTTTTGATATCTCTGTGGAAAATAGCAGTGGAAGCATGAATGCAAGTAAGAAAGTGCCCCTGCTATTTCTCTGGCAATTCGCAAGCGATGCTCCAAAGATAGTGTGACTGTCGGTGTCCTTGATTCACTAGGACTAGGCCTAGAGCTTCCATGAAGATGATGTGATAGAGTGCCATTGCTGATGTATTCATAGACCAATAATGGAACTTGAGTCTCTAAACAACAACCGAGTACTTTGACAATGTGTCTGTGGTTGATTTGAGAGAGAACGGAAATCTCATTTACAAACTGACCAACTTGATCTTCATCAACTACATTTGATTTCTTGATAGCAATGATGCTTCCATCTGATAGCATTCCTTTATAGACAGTACCAAGCCCTCCCTTGCCAATAATTCGACTTTCGTTGAAGTTGTCTGTTGCTTTTTCCAACTCCTCTTTTTTGAAGCGTTTCATACGTAACAAAGTACTACCACTTCCTGCACTTATGGAAATTCGCTTTTGCAATAGCAATCCACCATTCCTTTTAAAAAACTTCTCTTTAGTTTTTCTTTCTTTCCTATTTCTTATTTGCCGATGTAGCAACACACAACCAGCTACCAGGACCATTAGAACAACAGCTGATGCAATTCCTGTTTGCACCAAAAAACAAAGTAAATGGAATAGTAACCAATTAAATTAGTTTTAGATCAAGATAGCGAAGTTTAGCGAAGTTGGTATTAAACAAGAGTGTGATATATCCATACTGCCAGCAGTTAGTGACTCCTCCTAGCTTGCCAAGTTTCTCTCAACTGCTTGCACACCCAAGACATCTGACTAGTACCCTTATGCAGTTTTTCGTACAATTAAACCTTTTCGTTGAAGGGTGTGTTCTTGATACGAAGATTTTTTTTTTTTTCATGGAAAATAAGTAATTTTTTTACTTATTTTGTGGTGTTTGGTAAATAAGCAAAAATATGAGTATTTAAAGAGCATTTATCATATAACATGAAACAGAGAAAATACTTGCAACTTCTTAAAAAGAAATATATTCAAGTAATAGTAGGAGGTGCGCGAAAAAGAAACAGTACCTAAGCATAGCTGCAAAACAAACACAGGTCTCCTCTTATTTGGCTCACAGTAGAAACTGCCTGGAGTGTTAACACAACTAGTATTACGTGGACAATTATGCCTCCCATTTGGACTTTCACCCTCGTTAATATCTGCAGGACAATAAATAAATAAAAAAGTTAGATTTGTTGATAGTATAGAGTATATTATGGCATCTAACCTCTTCAAAGTTTGTAAATAAAGATATCACCACTAAAAATACAATTACCGCAGATAAATATTTTAGCTAAACAACAAAATTCGTCGCTAATCCTATTCAGCGTCGGATTATCAAAGAATTCTATCAGCTACTAGCAATTTAGCTACAAATTAGCGACGGATTATCAACGAATTCTTTTAGCTACGAGTGATTTAGCGACAAAGTTTGTAGTTAATACCTTGACCTCCATTAGAGAGGATCGAGGCAAGGGTTGCCTTGATTGTTGAGAATATAATTAAGTAAATAAAGGTGTGCTATATAATTAAGTAAATAATAGTGTGTTCTCTCTAGTAGGTTAAGTTTTTTAGATGAGATGGTCACACACTTCAACATGGTATCACAGCAGGTAATTGATCCTGGGATCGAATCTCGCTGCCACTCCTTACAGAAAAAAAAGTGCTTGGCCCATAGAAAAAAAAATCAGGCTCGCATAACTTGACATCCATTAGAGAGGTAAGGTTGCCTTGATAACCACGAGTGCAACGGCACCTGTATCCATACATATCGTTGGAGGGGGAATTGACATTTACACACTCACTCTTCTTTCCACATGCATACTTTGGGCCTCCCATGCCTTGCTTGCAACTCATATTGCCCATCACCCAGTCCCAGTCCACTGCAATATCAGTTGGATAAACAAGTAATTCTTGTTCTTTGTAGTCACACTTTCTTGACTTGCTACTTAATAATTCACTTATGATGTGATTGGAATTATAACCACTATGAGCAATCGTTAAATAGCTACAATTGTTTTTTGCCCAGGAAGCATTCAAGGTGTTCATGGTTTATACTGAATATGTATTACTTTTTGGAATCCTTGAGATGGCACTTTGGCAAAACCCATTATTCCCGGTGCAAGAAGAAGAAGAAACAAACTTATTACTATTATTAGCAGCTGCATCGCAGAAGGAAGCGCATCCACTTACAATTTCTCCATTGTCTCTATCTTTGACATAAGCAAAGATATCACAACCAACGGCTATTAACTTATTCTCAGCTGCCGATACACTAAAATACCCACCTATCTTAATAGTTCCCCAGACAGGACCATCAATGTTTTTACCTGAAGATTTATCGTGGAGAACACGAATGAAAGGTATTTCGGTTCTGATTGAGTCCATTGAGATGTAGTAAATTGGTATATTTGAAAAGATGAAGGCCGATGAATGATTTGCATCATTGCAGGTGATTTCAAATTCTTTATCAAAGTAACATCCTGTCCCTATCCCGAATGGATATGGAATGGTTAAGTTCCCACATTTGTCTCTGCATCCAGGCTTTGACACCATCAGTCGTGTTGAAGCAGAAACAGCTTGAGTTTGCTGTAGAAGTACCACAAGAAGAAGAAAGACCAAAGTACTCTGGTTAAGCAGAGTCATCTCTGATCCACTTCAGTGGTTTTGAAAATGTATTGCCAAATTTTGTGGAGTATTTGTAAGAATACCTATTTTTAACCTATAAACAATCTTGTTTTATAGACCAACTCTAAGAGATTCAAAAAGAAAATAGAAGAAGAGATCTAGTGGCTTTACTACCTATTTGTAACCTATAAACAATCTTGTTTTATAGACCAACTCTAAGAGATTCAAAAAGAAAATAGAAGATCTAGTGGCTTTACTTCCCTTTTCAGTCGTCCTTCCGTGACTTCAGAGTTTACAATCCTCTATTACAATATTTCACTATAATAATCATGTGTTTTGTGGAATCATCTTTCGTGTTATGTTGTATATTATATGTTTTCAATAACAACACTTAGCTATATCAGTCAAAAACTACTGAAACAAACGATATTTTTATTAAGAGGGTTAGAGTAATTAATGTACTTCAAAGTGAAGGTATATCTTTTCTTTTAATACAAATTAAGCACATGCCGACTATAGGACGGGACTCGGAGTCGTGATCCACACCTAATCTAGATGTTGTATCCATGCTTCACACGGAGTATTATTATTTATGTTTGTTATGTTCTTACTCTTTACTTTTTTTTTTTTTTTTGGCTTGTTTGTTCTTTTTCTATTTTTAAACAAATAAGGAAGAATTAGCATGTAAAGTAAATTAATTTTGGCAATACGTGAAATAAAAGGCTTTCTTTCTAGTGTACAAACCAACACAAATTATCAACAAAAATCTTTAAATCCGAATTCCATCGACCCAAGCAATATAAGTGGCCGTTTGGCCATCTGACAAATGCAATTTCTAAATACCATTTTTAACTTTAAAAACAAAAACTATTCTTCTCAAAGTTCACAATTTTCATGGCCAAACGAACCCTTATGTGTTGCGGATTGCTCCATTTGAGCTGCGACTGACCCGGTTAATAAGATAGAGAAGTACCGCTATTGGTAATATTAAAAACATGGGTAGTTGGTCTTGAGGTAGTGACTTCTTCTCTCCCAAAAACCGTTTCCTCTTTTGTTCTTTAAAAGAAACCAGAACATTTTTTCTTTACTATGCAAATTGTAAGAAGCAAAAAAAAAAAAAAAAAAAAAAAAAAATACACACAGAGAGTAAAAATGGCATTTTGTCCGTGGGTATTGGTGTTCTATTTCATAGAAAAGTAGAATTGACTTGGAGCAACTTTTTGAAGCCAATTTCGATAACTTTCCGTTTTGTTAACGGGTACATAATCATTGTTTCTATTACTGTCTATTTCCTATATTGGTGTCAGAGCCTTGATGTGTGTTCTGTTGATCCTATGAAGACGCGGTTGAATTTTAATCAATAGTATTAATTTTGATTACACCGTTGAGAAAAAGTTCAAAAGGACTCGGTATTCGCAATCAGTGTTTTAAAAGGCAGTTTCAGGGCTCGTCTCGAGGCTCGCCCTGGGACGGGGCACTGGTAAAACGCCCCGAGGCTCACGCGCGGGGCTTAGTTCCTGTGAGGCTTACGCCTCAAAGCGCCGGACTGTACGCCCTAAACAAGTCTAACGCCCAACGCTCGGGGCTCGCCTAACAGTTCTTACACAAATTATATGTTAAATTCCTTAATTAGAATTGTTGACCCTTATAATTCTTTAACAAATGAATGATACTTAATAGTTTTTTCATCTATAGAAATAAGAACATTGGGTGTAACTCAAATAACAAATCGTAGTATTGCATACATTTGAGAACATCGTGAGGGTGAATATCACTTTATATTTCTTTTAAAAATACATAACCGAATTGTACATTTTTACTTGTCATTGGTCTTTTATCCTATGTATCAAAATTATCATATTTCATTATTTCGCTATTTGAAAATAAATTTATTTTTATTCACGAAGGAGTTACGTTTTAATTATAACACTGAGATAAAATGAATAAGATGATAGCAATATTGTTTTAAGAAATTGTGATTTTTTCATTGTTTGAAAGTTAAGATGTTATAGTTGATTTGCATTTCATAATTGTCACGACCCAGCCCCGTAGGCCGTGACTAGTGCCCGATCTGGACACCCAAACCCATCTATCAAATGCATTCAAGTATATAACAGAAGCCGACAAGACTATATTCTAAATTTAGATAATTTCCAGAAACATTCCGGCAGAGTTTCCTTTGTTTTACAGGCTATCTAAAATAACCCTGCGCACAGAAAATACCAACAAAGGCCACACCGGCCAACAAGGCAACATGTAAACATATGCGGACCGGCCGCCGCGGCGAATGGGATCGCCCAAACACATCATATACACACATCCGAACAGAAAGACCCAAACCCACAAACATGTCCACAGACCTCTAAACAGACCGACAGAATCATATGACGGGACAGGGCCCCGCCGTACCCAAATAGTCAGATATACAGAAATATATACATAACAAAAGATGTATGTACCAAAAGTAGACTCCGGATCAAAAGGAAGTACTCCGAAAATAGCAGGAAGTGGAGCCTACAGTGGTGGATCACCTGTGTCTGTACCTGCGGGCATGAAACGCAGCCCCCGAAGAAAGGGGGTCAGTACGGAAAATGTACCGAGTATGTAAGGCATAAAGTATAGAACGAAGAAACATAGTCAGAAATGGAAACTTTACAGAACCGGTAAAACTGTATAAAAGCATCATTACGTTTTCTCTTAGGTAACGGAGTAATATCTCTCAAGTCATGAATCATATACATATACATACCTGCATATATACGACGTGTTCCGGCCCCTTTAGTAAGGGACTCGGTGAATAAGATCAGACATATCAACATCACATACCATATATTCGTATAACGTGTCCCGACCCTTTTTGTGAGGGACTCGGTGCATAGGATCATGTATGGCAGAGTCATATATCACATGTATACATAACGTGTCCCGGCCCTTTTCTAAGGGACTCGGTAGATAGAATCATGCATGGTAGAGTCATATGTCATATATATGTACATAACGTGTCCCGGCCCTCTATTGCGGGTCTCGGTGGATAAAGTCATCACGTGCCATCCTGGCCACCACCCCTGTATCATCATATCATCACATGCATATACATATAACGTGTCCCGGCCCGCAAGTGAGAGGGACTCGGTGAATAATGCAAAGAAGTACGCACGATAACATGTCCTGGCCCGGGCTCAGTAAATAGACATATCAAGCTTGCACGAACAGAATAGTATGAAACCAAATACTCGTAAATCAAGACCCGAGATACAACATACTTATATACAACATGCTTATCGACATATGAGGGTTCAGAACAAGTTTCGGGTCAATCGGAATTAGTATACAACAGTTACGAGCGTTTGAAGTACATAACGCTCTACAATCGTTTCAAAAGCTCTTTCTGGAAAGCCAAAGCTGTAATCAGGTTAACTACCTTTTAGACATGGTTATGGATCAAACCAAATAGAACTCTTGGAATCATTCACACGTATCAAGGACTGTCAAGGACTCGGTAAAATAATCGACGTGCTAGCATTTAATAATCAAACTTTAGTCATATCAAGGTACCGACATCATATATCATATACATATGTAACAGATTCATACATGCATACTCATAGAATATCATACAGTGTGTTGCTGCGGAACGTACTGCCCGATCCACGGATATAACGTATTAGTGCCGAAGAACGTTCGGCCCGATCCGAGATTGTATACAAAAGTTAAAGACATTAGTACTTACAAGATTATCTTAAGGTTATGAATTATTATACTTAGCTTATTACTCCATTATGCCATAATCTTAACCGTACTACGTATGTTCGTATCTATAGACCAATGGGGATCGTAGACAAACTCGGAGCTTACTAAATAGAACCTTTGAAGTACGGGGCCTTCTAACAACATTTCGTAAGCCGTGTTTGGAAATTCAAGTAACAACATATTAAGTAGCTTTCCAATATCATTATGGGTCGAACCGAATGGAGACTCTAGAACCATATGTACATATCCAATTATTTATCCAAGACCTAAGTCATATCGGTTTGCTTTCGAACCACGTTCGGCAACATACCAACTAAATTCTTCGAACGTCATCATATATATATATATACATATCAAACCATATGGATTACTTATGGCAGTCAAAGACGATGGCCATCCTAGTGGCTCTAAGAATAGAATTTTTTCTTTAGAGACATACATATATGTTATTTGTTTATTTCAAAGATCATGCCGAAGGAAAGAAAGGTAAGCCTTACATACCTTGCCCGCTCTCTACGCAAATCCGAAATCAAGCTCTTGGCTCCACAAAATCTACAACAACTTTAATGCGCACCAAACATTGGGTACAACCACTTAAGAATTCAATTCCAACCAACACCTTTTCCCACAGAAATTTCGGCAGCATTTCCCCTGTAAATGCGCCATCCCCGAGAATTCAACTCGGCCAAAAATACAATAACAAATCCGAGAATTTAACTCGGCCACAATATCCACAACAATACCAATAGTTATTCTAACAATATTCACCATCGATTCAAAACACATACTAATATTGGCAACTTCGTTTTACAACTTCAACGGCATCTCAATTATATTCAATTCAAGTTTGCTCATACATTCAAATACTAATTCAAGATCATTCAACACAATTCAAGAACATTTCAAACAATCTACAAAATATTCAAACAATCTCACCAACCCTATATTCCACCCAAAATCTCCATAAATGCAACAAAACCACGACGACGCATTTTCTTCTTTCTAATTCATAAACTACAACAACAATTCATACGTTAGCAATGTTATTCCCACAAATTCAAGAACTACATTAATGACCATGGTGGCTTCCAAATCAGCCCACAATCATCACAACCTCAACTTAAATCATCAAATTCTCATTTTCACCATAGAATACATATTAACAACAACCAAATTACTACATAAAAATTGTTTCTCTTCTTCCCCACACTACACACATACACGGCCACATACACACATCACACCACACGGCTTGCACACAACACACAACATTTCTACGATTTTTATTACATTCTACTCACTATAACATATGTAAATCTTTCATAAAAGATAGAATCTTACCTTTTCTTCAAATTCTTCACTTGCCACCAAAGTGTCTTTCTTGCCAAAATAATTATACCAAGTTGTAGAGAGTCTTGCACTTAGCAAGAATTCAAGATGAAAGAAATTTTTTAAACCAAAGATTAAGGCTCCAAGATTTTTTTTTTCTTTCTCTCTTGCTCTAGCCGTCCCCTCTTGCTCTCTCTTTCTCTCTTTGATTTCTTGAAACTTCTAGTGTATTGGATGATGGATACATAGCCCCCTTTATTTATTAAATTACCCACTTTGGCCCTCTATGGGCCAAGGCCCAACCGGCCACCCCTTGGCCAATTTCCAAGCCCAAAATTTTATTTTCCTTCCTTTTTATTCCCAAGCCCACTTGTGGTAATTCATAAAATAGATTTTCAAAATTCCAATTTTGCCCTTAGCCTTCCTCGATATTTCCGCACCAATATTTTTCATGAGCAACGTATATACCAACTAAAATCAAAATATTGCTTTACCTCTTACAAGTCGCAATTATTTCAAATTTTCCGAATATGCGAAATTACGGGATGTAACAATAATAACTTTTATTTCATTGTATTGTTTATACTTGTAAAATTATGTTATATATAATTACAAGTTGTAAGTGGCGTATAATAGATTGCTTTGATTAGTTATATATATATATATATATATCATTTATTTACATTTTCTTTTATTTTTTATGTAATTTTACCTATTTAAAAGTATTTATTGTAATTATATTATTTTATGAAATACTAAAAATTAAATACTGATGGGGCTTACGCCCTGTGCCTCGGGGCTTACGCCTCGCTGAGACATATGTAAAACGCCTCGCCTTACGCCCCCGCCTTTTAAAACACTGTTCGCAATTTGTGATACTATTTTTAGCAGCTTGCTTAGTTTTTTCCTATAAATTCGCCATAGTTAGACCTGTCAACTCGTTTATGATGCTCAACTAGTAAGGGGCAGTGTAAGAAATTTCTAAGGAGTGACTGATAGGGAATTAGTACTGTTTTTGGAGATGGAATCTTTTTGACTTTGCAAATTAATAAAGTGGAGTGGAGGCTGTACGGTCCCTTTTTACTTTTATTTTCCTCGTTTTTCACAAACAAACTTGTACACGGAAAGTTACAGACAGAGGTCTGCTTGAGTTTTATGAACTCTCTTCGTTCCCTTAATTAAAAGATACTGTAATAATCTTACTGCCTCGTTTGCTATTTCGTTTTAAGACTCGATCGTTACTTCGGAAAACAAGTTAATGGTATAAAAACATCAAAGTGGTACTTTCTCTGTTTCAATTTTTGTTTTTGCAATGTATTTTTAAAAAATATCATATTTCTATGTTAATGGGTGATGATCTTTAATAAAAAATTCAGTGACGGGACTAATGTCTCGTACTGAACCCGAACCCCAATATTGTAATTATGAAATTTTACTCCTAAATATCGTATTGAATACCTAACACCGAACACTGAATTACTAAATTTTCCGGTTCGATTCAATGCTTCAATGTTTGATAATTTATGCCCAGCCTGATTTGGAAGCAACTTTTCATAAAGTTCCACTTCTTACTTTAAAAAAAAAAAAAAAAAGGAAAGAGAATGCAAGTTTTTCCTTTGACGATAAAGTCTTTTGTAGGATTGATTAGTGGACATCATGCCTCTACTATGATTTACTATCTTTCCTTGATATAATGATATATTGGAAGACTTGGGTTTCTTTTAATAAAGGAAGAGTCTTAATCTTCTGCACAGACTCAATAAAAGCGGAATTTTGTGGTCCATATTAATGGCTCTTTTTTGTGCAATATACATTCTTGTAATCTGAATCCAAAGACTGACTTTTCAAGTCTTTGACATGCTTGCTGTAATTTACAAAATCAATTCGTATCAACTAATTAAGTTTTTTGAATAATTAGTCTCCCTCCGTTTATTTTTACTTGTTCACAATGAATTTTGCATTTTTTTTTCAGAAAATAACAAATCAAAAATCTTGGGAAATGATTTGGAGAATTAGTAGTTAATGTTAAGGGTAAACAGGAAGATCGTCTTCTCTTGATATGCTAAAGTGAACCAATAAAAGTAAATTTTTATTTTAATATAGTGGACAAATAAAAGTAAACGGATAGAGTATTAATTATCTAGATTCTAATAATGACAAATTGATTTTAATTAGAGTCCGTGACTTAAGTGAGTCAAAAAAAAAAAAAATTGAAACCAATAACACACACAAAAAAAAAACATTACAAAAGTAGGTTTCACGCACAGAAAGAGACTACTTTTTTTTTTTTTTTTAAAGTTATCAAAATCACGTTTTTTCCATACTTTGGGCAAAGATTAGTCATGTTTCAAAACCCCGAAATATCAATATTTTATATAGGAATTAATTTTTTTTTTTGCGTACAATAATGTCGGCTCATTACATCAAGTATAACTAAACGTTTGGATCGTCGTTTTAGGGGTTGTAAAGTGCCCCAAAGTAAGTTTTGTTTGTTTGGAAACTTATCTTCTTGAAGTTTAAGTATCATATTTTATAGGGTTTTGATATAAGTGTTTTATTATTTAGTCAAATCAAATGTACAAATAAATATATTTTGATCTACCTTTAATTTTTTATATTATGTTGTTATTTTTCTTTTTTGTCTTTTTTGTTTTTGCTATGTCTTTTTTGTAATACGCATTTTTTTTTAATGTAATGTGTATTTTGTATTGTTTGGAAACTTGTTATCTTTATGTTTAAATATTATATTTGAATGTATAAATATAAATATTTTGTTTAATAATAATTCATCCAATACGAGAGGTTTATACAACAACAACAACAACCCAGTGAAATCCCACATCTTGGGGTCTGGGGAGGGTAGAATGTACGCAGACCTTACTCCTACCAAGGTAGGATGGCTGTTTCCGAGAGACCCTCGGCTCAATAGAAACATAAAAAAGGGAGTCAGATAAGGTTAAAAGATTCAAAACGATATTGTAATGAAATAATGCAAGCGACACAGTAAAACAGGATAATCAAGGAATTCAAAGCGATATGGAAATGCAAATAACGAAAGCGGCACAGATAAAATAGAGTAATCAAAGTACAGAAAGTAGCAAATAATAACATAAATCAGAGCACAAGAAATTATAATGCGCTAATGCGCCTACTAATAAGGAAAGATAACGAGACTTATATACTAGCCTTCTACCCTAATGTGGGTCCTCCACACCTTCCTATCTAAGGTCATGTCCTCGGTAATACTTATTCAAAAATAATTCATTCCATTAACTTACAATACTAATTCAAAGCAATACAATACTAAATTACAGTAATAATACAATCTTCAAGTTCTAGAGGCTCTATTACTTCGAGACGTGCTTGTACCACCACGGCCTTGTTGCCCACACGAACGCTTGTCATGGTCATATTGCTTACATGTAGAGCATGCGAGAGTAAGTTCTTTCACTAACATCCATTTGATTGGGTCTACGACTCCGTGAGTTAATGTCCAATGTCCTGATGTAATCCTTGTTAGCAACCATCGAAAACGACTCGTTTGGCCAATAAGCTTCATTACCAAGTGGGTGGAATTGGCCGGAATATGCTTTAAGGTAACTGTGGACCTTGTTTTCCCCCACCACATAACTTGTTACCGTTTTTTTCATTCTCTCGAAGCACTTTACAGCATGAGAACACGGCATGTGGTACATTTTCCACATACCACAAGTGCATGTTCGTGTTGCCTCATAAACGGTATGCACGTTTCCACCCTTACCGTTTTAATAACCAGTCCTAACTTCATACACACGTTGAATGGGGTCATACTCTGTCATTTGGTGAAGCTCACATTTTTTTCTATAATGCTCCATCTTATTGGAGGGCTTTGGCATCCATGTCCCGCCTTCGGCTAATATCGCTCCGGCCTGCCTTGTTCTAACCACAAATTTCTCCACAACCTGCTTGAAAGTCATTCTCACTATTGCGGTGACATGTAGTCCCCGAGCAGATTTCAGCAAGCCATTGAAAGACTCTGAGCTGTTTGTTGTGAGCATGCCCCATCTTTTGCCTCTATCAGCATGAAGCGTTCATTTTTCAATTTCAAGCTTCATCAACCAAACGTATGCGGGTTCACTAACTGCCCTGATCAGATCCATTTTTACAGCCCATTTTCTTTGTTGATGCTCCATCGCAGCCCCCCACATCAATTTGTTTAGAGTGCCATCGTGAAACTTTGATTGCAAATTTGCCTTCAAGTGCTTTAAGCAATAGTGATGGTAAACAAGGGGAGGCTGCCACCTCGGCAAATTATTCATATTTTGCAATATGCCTTTATGACGATCAGACAGCACGCATATACCCGTACGATCCTTAATAACATGAGTCTTCAAATGGGTCAAAAAGACCCCATGTGTCGTTGCTCTCGTTAGCGGCAATTGCGAAAGCAAGAGGGAATATTGACCCATTGGCATCCATTCCTACTGCAATGAGGACCTTGATGTCGTATGCACCATATACATGCGTACCATCTATGGATATCACTGGCCGGCAGTGAGCAAACCCATCAATACATGGTTTGAATTTTCAAACTACGAAGTTGAAAATTTTACCCTCTATAAGCCGCCACTCTACAATAGTACCAGCATTAAAATGTTGTAGAGTCGCCATACACCTTGGCAGCGATTGAAAAGAGGTATGCCAATTTCCAAAGATCATCTCAAAAGCGCGTCTACGCTCGAGAAATCCCTTTCTGTTGCTTATAGTTTTACCATATACGGTTTGAACGTTTCTAACGCAATCTTTGATGGGGATCCTGCACAAGTTTAAACAAACAACATTTAGTAATGATCTTTTAATTTATATAAGACATATAATGTACTAGGTAGGATAAGTTACCTTGGGGTTTCGGAAACGTCTTTAAGTAATACTTGAGCAATCATGTTTGTATCTAAATTATAATAATCTGCTCAATTGTCTTCCATATAAGAAGTGTGTTTTTGGCGGAATTTTGTGATAGCCTATTTACCATCAGGCTTAACAATTCCCCGAAGCAACCACTCACAGCCTTGATACCGTCGTCTACAAATTAGCCTCCATATCTTTGTGTTTGACTGATCAACCTTAAACTCTCTCATGTCCTTAAAACAATAAATTTTGACAGCCCGTTGCAACACCTTTTTGGATGCGAACAACATTCCTTTTGCAAGGTAGCATTGATCTCTGTTGAGATCCTTTGGTTCAATCCAGGTTTTTAGGCGACTATGATCATCTTCTCTTGTAAAGACAAATGCATCATCACGACCTTGCAGGCTGTCAAGCTAAGAAATATTGTTAGAATGCCACTGAATTGGGCTTTCAGAAGTTGGGTTTTCCACCATCGGTGGTGGTACATGGTGGTGCATTGGTTCTTGTTGGTTTTGGCTTTGAGGAATATTGTTGGTCATACCAATTTGAACATCATCATCATCTTCATCATCGGTTACCTCTACATTATTAGCTATTGCATCGTCATCACTTGATGATGACTCATAATAATTTGAAAAATCTTCATTATCAAGTGCATTCCTCCTCCTACACGAAAAGTAACATATTTTAAATACCAACATTATATATATATATATATATATATATATATATATATATATATATATATATATATATATAGTCGGATTATTTAATATAAAGGTGATGAACTTACTGTTGTTCATAAGCATTGTCATGGTGTGGAGAATGATCAACCCCACCGAACTGAGAAGATTGACCAACATCCATATTTGGTACCACTGGCGAGTTTTGAGAATAGTTCCTATAAAGATTTGAAAAATGGTTATTTACCAATTCATATAACAAACACGTGCCACTACACACAATAATTATATAAAAATGCATATTTACCAATTTTCATTGTAAGCTTGATTAAATTGCTGGCTTAGATTTTCCAGCCACACTTGACCACTCAAAATGTCTCCATAAGAATATTATTCCAGTGATCCCAAATAATCACTCAAAGATTCATCATCGTTGATATTGTGCATTCCATAACGCACTACACCGTTTGATATTGTTTGTGGATATCTGCCTGTTATTGAGATTCCAAACTCAGTGGGTGTAGTTTTCTTTCTTTGGTGCATGTAACTGACTAGTGTTTCATAATTTAAAGTTGTTGGAGATTTAACATGGGCTTTGGGTTTGATACTATAACGAACGGAGTAATTGTCCTCAACGATATCTCCATCCCAAAATTGTCAAATAAAACGGTCAAATAATGCAGCATTGTATTGTCAAATCAAGTCTTTATGTGTCATAGATTGCTAAAATTGTCATGTGTGGTGTGTTTTCAAATCAACACTTACATTGCGCATTAAAATAGTGCGCAATAGAAGTGAGAGTCATATTAAAACGGTCAAATAATGCAGCATTGTATTGTCAAATCAAGTCTTTATGTGTCATAGATTGCTGAAATTGTCATGCGTGGTGTGTTGTCAAATCAACACTTACATTGCGCATTAAAATGGTGCGCAATAGAAGTGAGAGTCATATTAAAACGGTCAAACAATGTAGCATTGTATTGTCAAATCAAGTCTTTATGTGTCATAGATTGCTGAAATTGTCATGCGTGGTATGTTATCAAATCAACACTTACATTGTGCATTAAAATGGTGCGTAATAGAAGTGAGAGTCATATTAAAACTGTCAAATAATGCAGCATTATATTGTCAAATAAAGTCTTTATGTGTCATAGATTGCTGAAATTGTCATGCGTGGTGTGTAGTCAAATCAACACTTACATTGCGCATTAAAATGGTGCGCAATACAAGTGAGAGTCATATTAAAACGATCAAACAATGAAGTACTATATATAACATGATTGACAATTTCTAGAAGCATTCACGTTAAAACAAGTTATCATGTCATTCTACATCCAATTTGATAATCTTGATTCTATTACATGTTTTACCCCCGGAAACATATTCGAAGCAATGGGTAGAACATGGGAACTAGATGATGATTTTCAATACTTAAATAACCCTAACAACAGATTCAATCGAGAATACAATAATAAAATGAGAGTGGAGTGGGATTGGCGTGTTAGGAAGGTTGCGGCACTGGAGAAAAAGTTAGCATCAGTAGTGTCACGACCCAACCCCGTGGGCCGTGACTAGGGCCCGAATTGGGCACCCGAACACAATCACAAATCCGAGTGGCAAACAGATGACTTATACCGACACAAATATCAAACGGTGCCTCAGATTATATCAAACACATCCAGGTATATAACAGAAGCCGACAAGGCGGTGTTTTAAATTTATAAGATTTTCAGAAAAAAAAAATTCGGCAGAGTTTCCTTTGTTTTTCGGACTATCCAAAATAACCCTGTACACAGCAAATACCACAAAGGCCACACAGGGCCAACAGAACAACATATACATGTGCGAGCCGACAAGGCTGCCATAACGAACAGGGTCATACAAACACATTTGTACAGAAGTAGGCACACACACCCACAAATACGTCTACAGACCTCTAAACAGACCAAACGGATCATATGGCGGGACAGGGCCCCGCCGTACCCCGAATAAACACATACATATACGACAAAAGAGAGTTATACCACAAGCTAGGCTCCGAAACAAAGGAGCAGTCCAAAATAGCTGAATAGGTATCCTAAGCTGGCGGATCTCCAAAACGAGCGTCTGTACCTGCGGGCCTGAACGCAGCCCCCCCGAAGAGAAGGGGGTCAGTACGGAATATGTACTGAGCATGTAAAGCATGAAATGTAGTAATAGACTCATACTGAGATAAGATGTACAGAACTCAATGCAACCTGCAGAATTTCATGAAAACTTGCCTTTGAACATATTTCATCTGTATCGTTCTCATATCAATATTAACATAGTGTTTTGTAATCAATGTTGCATAATCATTCCGTATATAACATGTATAACGTGTCCCGGCCCTTTAGTAAGGGACTCGGTAATTAAAATCATAGCATCATAAACATAAACATATACGTGTCCCGGCCCTTTAGTAAGGGACTCGGTAATAAGGAATATATGCCCTCCTGGCCACCATCTCCATATCATCACATCATCATGTCATCATATATATATATATATATATATATATATATATATATATATATATATATATATATATATATAACGTGTCCCGGCCCTCTAGTGAGGGACTCAGTGAATAATATAGTAAACATGTGCACGAAAACGTGTCCTGGCCCGGGACTCAGTGAAGGATATAGCGGTAAGCACGAGCAGAATAATGAGCAACCACATATATGCAATTCATCTTTTTAGACTCAATGGATAAGCAACTAACCAGCTCTAAAGTGTCAAAATAATATTCATATTCGGTTCATTTTAAGTCTCATAACAAACTATTACAAGAAACGTTTCAGATTTCATGTACATGTATCACTTTAACATGATGTAGCTTTTGAAAGTCAAGTATGTCTCTAGTTGTGCAATTCTTTAAGAATAGGAACTTTCATGCATTATTCATTAGTCACTCATATTGTAGGCACATGACAACAACCTTAATGAAATATAGAATCATAAGTCATACATGGAACTAGAGAATAGAATTTACCCCAAGGTTCATATCGTTTCATACTTACGTCTAGGACATGCCAAAAGAAAGAAGGAATAGGCTTTACATACCTTTAGCGTTTAGTCGTATTATACTTGTACTTGCTGCCCAATAACACTTATCCTATACCATGATATCAAGAGCTACGATTAGTCTACGAGGGAATTCAATACGTACTTTAACGTTAACAATCCCTTTCAAACATTTAGACCACGTTTCGTTCGCATTCAAACCCACTAGCGTTACAAGCTAACATTGCTAATCGTTATTTTATATATTAATCAAAACTTGTTTAAACATGACTTAGGGAACTTGGGCAGTCCATACACCATTCAAAACTTTTTCATACACATGGCTAAACAACACACATAGCATTTCCATTCTCACTTAGCAATTTTCCAGTTTTAACTTGCAACAACAACAACACGTTTAATGACATTACTTTCATGATTTTTGGAACTGTTTTAGCATCATTTCCATTCTTACAACAGCCCACAATTCATCTTAATTTCAACTTGAATCATTATGCTTCACTTCCACTAAACGTTCATAACAAGAATCAACACTCAACACATACAATTTCACCTCTAGCACTAAAACAGTCCACTGTTTTGGACTGCTTGTATGCTTCAACATAATTCATTTCTTTAGCATCTTAATTCACATATTCAACATACATACAATACACCACAATGTCCATAACAACAACAATCAAAATGTGGCACAAAACAGTCCATAATCTCCCCTAAAACAGTCCCTTTACACGGCTTCAACACTAGTCCAACAACTTCATGATTTTCATCATTTTATCCAAACTACAACACATTCAATCCATTTCCAATACATGTACAAGAAGATTAGACATGATTTCATTAGAGTCTTCAACACATGGCTCACTTTAATTTTTAGAAAAACAGTCCAATATCCAACATGCCACATCACAAACAAACTTCTACAATCTTTGTTCATTTACCTATGTTGATACATATTCAATTCATCAACAATACAAGCAAAATGAAATCAACCATGACTTCACCAATACTCATGGCTAACTCTCTACTTCAACTACAACAACATGCATGAACTATACATTCAAATCGTCATGAAACACAAGAACAATAAGCATTCTTACCTTACAATCTTGTTCTTCACTTTGGACGAATTTTCAACACTATTGAGGTGCTACACTTCTTGGTTTCGTTTCAACAACTACTACATATTCTTGTACACTAAATGAGGAGTTGATTTGAGGAAGAAAACTGATTTTTTTGGAGTTGAAATTCACTCACTACTCTTGGCTAGCTCTTAGCCGTGAGCTCCTTCTCTCTACACTCTACTTCTTCTAACTTTGAATGTTGAAATGACTTTGTGAAAATGTGGAGTGAGCAGATTTGTTTGTCTATATGTCCCCCTCCATGCCTTGGACATGTGCCTTACTTTATTTTGGGTCAATAACCATTGACCACTCCACACACTCTACACGGCTAGCTTTGTCCCTTTAATGGACTGATTTTTTTTTGTTTGGTCCCCCAATCCCACTTAATAATATAATAGTGGTTAATTTAATACCCATTTTCATTTGTCCTTCCATGCCAAACGAAATTGTAGTTAAATTATGACTTGAAACGAAACCGGAAGTTAAAATCTCTACTTCGTATCTTAAAATAGTCTTGTCTTTAACTTGTCACGTTTAGTTTAAAACGTTCCAATGTATGAAAATATAGGATGTAGCAAGTAGGGCTTAAACGCCCAAAAAAAGTGCTATGTCAATGCCTCGTGGAACTCCACAAGAGTTTAATTTTGCTCTTAACCGTTTTCACGAAGAGAACAATCGGATGCAAATACGTTACCTTAGGGTAGAATATGGTGTACATGGCAGCACAAGATTTAGAAACAAGTGGGATTCGGACTGTGAGATGTCCGATGAAGATTGATATTTTTTTATATAAAGTAAGTAGATATGGTCATAAAGACCACCCCCCTCCCAACTAGGGGTACATGGGGGGTTTGCAACTATATAAGTAGTCCTTTCTTTTGTTATTAGACTATAATGTATTCAATGTCGAGTAGTAAAAACGCAGCTTGGTCTTTACTCCTTCCAAAAGAACCAAATAGTAGTGATGATGAGAGTTCAAATCATAGCAGTTTTTCGAGTGATAACAGTGATTTCAAACTAGACGAGCCAAATCCCCACCTTCTTATAGAGTGTAATGATGATTTCTGCAGTGTGAAATATTCAAATCCGCAAGAATATTATTGTCGTTTACGCCGAGAATGGTCACATCGGCTTGCCGAATCAGAACATCTTGTTCGTGACTTGAAAAATCCCAACGCTCCAATCCCAACAAGGTAATCAATAACCATGCCTCGAGTAGGTCCAGAAACTTGCGAGCTTGTAGGACAAAGGATTAGAAAAGAAAACAACAGAATGCTGGCAAGACGCTGTAGATTTTACATGCTAAAGTTGGCCGAAGAACAAGCATCATCAACCGGTAGAGAACTAACATCTACTGAAAAAAAATGTGTCTTAAGAAACCGCCAATATTTTTCTGAGGACGATGTTGAGGACTTCTATTCTGATGAAGATTAGGGGTTATTTAAGTTCTTTTAAATTTCTGACTCATGCTGTTAATTTGTATTGTTAGTTTATGATGAAGTCATCAATAAGAAAAAAATTAGTAAGTTTTTAATTTGCTTTGATTGTTTAAGTCTATTATTAATTTCTAGAGCTAATAATTCATAAAAAATTCAACAATAATAACCGCATTCACAAACATCAGATTCTATAGCAAAGTTTGAGGTTTGGGAGCTTTGAGACATGTTTTTGGGGGTGCAAAATTGTGTTGAGGGGTGAAAATGGAGGAAATGAAGGAGAAGGGTTTGCTGAAAAATGGCTAAGTGGGGAAGAGAAGGCACTCCATTTTTCTCCATGGAAGTTGGTTTGAACTCTTCAGCCTCTAGGTTAAGTGTTTTTTAGCTGAAATTGTTGTTGTCATTGCTAAAATAAGAACAACAAGAGAAAAAGAAAGAGAATATAATGAACTTTTACAAGATAGATGAAAGGGTGTTGTATGGTATCAAAGGTTTAATTAATATTAATGGCTTTGTTAACTTGTGCTCGAATTTTCTATGTGACACGGATGAATATCTTCCGGTTGTTTTCTCTCCTTCGAGGAGTGGTGCATCTAGCTTGACAAAGCCAATACCTATTAGCAAACTGGCTCTAGGTCCTCAGTTTCTTCGTCTCCTCCTTCGTCCAATGATGATTAATTAGAATCTTTGTTGCTATATAAGTTGAACCAAAATAACACTAACAAGTTTCCAAACAAACAAAACTTACTTCGGGACACTTTAGAACCCCTAAAACGACGATCAAAACGTTTAGGTGTACTTAATATAATGAGCCGACATTATTGTACGCAAAAAAAGATATTAAGTTCTATATAAAATATTGATATTCCGGCGTTTTGACACATGACTAATCTTCAGTTAAAGTACGGAAAAAACGTCAATTTTTAAAAAAAATTGGCCTAAGAACAAAGGGGGCAGTTTGTTACCTCTTTCACGCACGAACTCTATGCGTGAAACCTACTTATGTAATTTTTTTTTTGTGTCAGTTTTTTTTTCCATACTAAAAAAATCGCGAACTCATTTTAATTAGCATATTTGCAACATAAGGTATGATATTGTTTGCAAAACATAAGAGATCAAAGTATTTCGACATCTCTTATCTCTTATAAACCAATCCAGAAGTGGTTGATTAAAAAATTATGATAACTCATTAACGCATCTAGTTTCTAAATAAATAATTTGTTTCTCAATTTACCAGATTGAAAATTTATAACATTCTAAAATGTATAAATCCAATATCACATTTAGTAAAAATTTATGATGAGTGTATAGGATGGACTCAATGTGTGTGAGCCTGCCTCGCTGTTGTATTAGAAATGATGCCTTGGGAAACAAATTGCTTCTGCTCCATGAACAAAGGATTGTGTTGGTTGTAAAAGATGTATATCCGCAACAGATTAGTCCAACAGATTTCTTGAGTGTCCGAGTATAACAAAATTCTTGAGTGTCTGAGTTTATTTATAAGATGAAACAACTCGCAGTACGCGTCTAGCTTATTGATACGTTCGAGGAATTTTTACTTGAATTCATCTAATTTCTTTTATCGACAAAGATGTGCTCAAAAATCAAATAAGTTGAGCGTGGGCTTTAATGGTCCAACTATATATCTTGTCCTTACTGCGAATTATTTTCCTTGGTCAATAATAATTTTGGTTTTTTCAATATTTACGGATTTCTTAATTCTCTCTTCCCCATAAAGGAAATAGGTAATTAGGTCGCTCTTTCCGGACATAACCAAAGAAGGGAAATGATTCTTCAAATGTCTCAAGTCCCAAAAGTCCATGATAAATGTCGTCAAAGCCTAATATTGCAGAAGAAATTAGATGAGGTACTCCGAATACAAATATGGAAAGGTGTCTATAACTTTTCCCTCAGGGTCTTCCCCTGGCCAAGAGTAGCTAGGTGGGGAAGTAAAATTAATCTTTGTTCATACATAGACTACTCTAATATGAAATGGGTCATTTCAAATAGGGTAATTGCTCTGGCCCACAATACGATTAGTTCAAATGGGCTACCTGAGCCTCTAGTAGTTTACCCGATAAATTGATAAGTAGAGTATTCCAGGCCCACCAAGAAAAATCAATGACTTTATGGCCACCACCAACAAAGGCTAAAATCATTTTTTTTGGCCACGACCAACGAGGCTAAAATTCCATTAAAGAGCGTTTCCACGTGGTAAGACCTTCTCAGGGAATATAAGATTTTCATGAAGCTGATCTTGAGCCGCCATCCAAGTGTGCATACCTTTATTTAAGAGAATATTAGTTGTCTGGAAAGTCTCAAATTTAGGATTTCTACTATGTGAATTTCCTGAGAAACGAAGTAGTAGGCACGTAGGTTCAGGGCTAGATCGACTACTTTAAAAACACTCATCAATAGATCATATATTGGTACAAATAACATAAAAAAAATGTAACCAACCTTTATTGAAAAAAGTAACCCCATAAATTTGGGACCAATAAAACAGCTAGCGGTGACCATGGAATAAGTTTCTATAATTTGGCTTGAGTTGAGTTAAAGCACAGAAAGTATTTGCACCATTTCCGTTTTTAAATTAATAAAGTATTTTCTATGACAGCACCATGAATAACGCATAACAAAGCTGTTGTACAAGTTTTACCGTACAATACTGGCTTTCAGTAGAGCAATAGCACTACATCTCAATATGCATCTGCTGCAACCATCAAATGTTCTTGGTCTAGGACCGTAAATAATGTCCTGATCTTATAAACGTACCACTCGTAGTTGTTCATTGCATGAAAGTGTACACTTAGCATGAGTTAATTATTAGGCCAATCCATGCGTTATATTTTCATTTCAGACAAATGATATGGACATGTTGTGACCTTCCAACTATAAGACCGACTAAGTACGTATTTATTAACATGATTAGCAAATAATGTATGCAAAAGACATTAACTGATTAGCAAATAATGTATGCAAAAGACATTAACTAATCTGCATTGCCCATAGAACTTTGTCGGGCTGCCTGACTTGTCGATTGTCTTTACATCTTTTCCTCAACTTTTGTCCAGAAATTGTTTTGTTTTAACCATTTGAAGACGTAGTATTAGATGCCAAAATGAAGCTTAAAGCTGGATAGTTGCAATAAAACTTGGAAGACTATTTGGACAACACACTCTGAAAACAATTTTCAGGATGAAAGAGTTAGAGAGGTTTTGCAACTCAGTGACGGACACACGTTACTTTAAGCTGGATAGTACATGCTAGCTTGAATGGAGCCACATGAATCATGTGACATGATCAATGAAAATTCATATATCTGACCCCAACTTGCTTGCGACTGAGGCATAATAGTTGTTTAGTAGTCGTATGTACATAATATTTTTTCCCAAAAAACTACTGTGTATATAGTATATATAACACACTACTGAGGAGTAATATAAAGTATAAACAATATAGCGGAATGAAAGTAACGACTTACTTAAACCCTACAACCTCAAATCGAAACCCGTGTCTTCGTTCTTTTTCTTTTAATCAAAGAAGAACTGTTAGTGTTGTTCCAGCTTCTAGTTTTCAGGCAACTTTATATTTGGCTATGTAATAAAATACAAATAATAGACTAGAAAATTTCCAAGGTCAAAAGCTGCTTGATGTATCGAAAAACAAATTTACAAGTAGTATACATATGTATAATGTATAATGGGGTGAATCATCAAACTTGGCATGAAGCTTCCACAAACTATTAACCCATGAAGAATCTTCTCCAAGACAGCCACGGCAGAAATCCGCCTGTTTAGTATCAAAAGAAATTAAATGAATACAGGAATTACATGCTATTGAAGTTAATAAAAAGGAAGAAAATTTAAATGCGGACAAGTAGAGTAGGATAGTACCACAACTAGGACATCGCTTATAAAATTTGTTGTTCTTGAGAACAAGTCCTGAACCCCCACAAACTTCACATTTCCTCTGTTTCACCTGCCAAAGGAACAAGCTTTTTGTGCCAATCAGATTTTTTGACTATGGGGTCCAAGATATCAAATGGAAGGCGGAAACATCGACAATCCCTTAAATTTGTCAATAACTTTTATCTAGACACAAATTATAGTATGTTTCGATTGTACACCTGAAAACATGATAAAGTGTTCCTATTAGACATTTTCGGCTCAAATTTTGAAAGAACTTGTGTGTATTCTAAGTGCACATTACGTAAGATAAGTTAACCGTTTAAAATGCGTCACATCCCTTAATTATACAAATTAGTCTTAATAAGTCATAAAACTTCATGCTTGTTTCAATTGAGGCTGATGTGTATAATTAAAAGGAGGAGACATGTTTTATGTGGTTCACTTATGTAGGTGCTTGAGAATACGCGCAAAACAATTTCCAAATTTTGCGTCGAAAGTGTCTAATAGAAATATAATATATGTGTTCAATTGAAACATGCCTGTAATTTGGATGTGTAGATGAAATTTTACTGGCAAGTTTAAGTAGCCGTCGGCATATTGATGTAGCATGGAATTTAAACATAGGATGGTACTTAACAATTCTTTTGCTGAACTCGACTCCAGCAACCACAAAAGGTGCCACACCGGCTGTAAACACAGTTCTCACCAATTCATTAATCCAAGAAAACAAAAAAAAAAAGCAAAAAAGGAAAGAAATAACAGAAAGCAATGAATATGAATAGTACCTAAAGAGCCAACGACAATTTGCCAAGTGATATCGGGATCTGAAGTGAGTGTTGTAATATCGGTGTCAGCTGCGTTAATTGACTTGCTTAATTGCTTATTTTGTTTAACAAGAAGATGATGATGGGGTTGATTGTTTAAGGGAATAAAGGCCTGATGATTGAATATTGATCTGGCATCTGAAGAATGTTGTGAGATGAATCTTCTATGGCTAGACGTGCTTCTATGGAAGGCATGAAGAGACCCAAATAGAGTAGCCATTGTTGCAGGCAGGAGTGGAAGGAACACTCAATGGTATAGGCTATGTGTGGTAAATGTTTAACAACCACAAATGTATATTCTTTCTCTAATGTCTCCACGTTGCCTCTCCCTTGCTCTCTCCTTGTTTGTTTGTTTCCTTCTTTTTTTGCTTTTTGGGTTCACGAAGGCTGTTTCTACTCTCTACCTTTTGCTTAGCTTCACGCTAAAAGGAATTAAAACTTCTGTTTTTTATGCGTACATCCTATCTTCCTCATACCTCGTTTGTGAAATTATATTGGTCATGTTGTTGTTTAGGAGTTACATACGTCAATGATCCGATTTGTCATAAAACTCTTGAGTTGCATCTTATACTGTCCTAGATGATATTTGATTGAGTACAAAGTTTTAAAAACTTTTAAGACTTGTAATTTAAAACAAAAAATCATCTATTAAGGATAAAAATATTAAAAAGTTTTTTTTGACGTATTAAAGATAAAGTTTTACATAAAATAAGACAAAAAGAACAACATGTAGTGTTTTATGGTTCCTGTCAAAATAAATAAATAAATAAATACATAATGTGCGGTAATCTTGAATTCATTCGTGCCTTTTACACAACAACCCTTAGAGGAAGAGCTAAACAAGGGAGACAACAGGCAGGGGAAAGGCAGGTTTGGGCTCTAGAAGGTTTTGGGTTGCTCATTATTTCGTCTCTCTTGTATGTTGGGTCACTGATGGGGTACAGTTTGCATCTAAAGACTAAAGAGGGTGCATCTACACTAGGTAAGGTTATCAAATACTATAACACACCCAATGGTGTGGCTTAACTGTTGATAAAGTTATATTAATAAGTTAAGAAATTATGATAATTTTCTTCGCTCATTAATTAGTATATTTGCTTCACTTTTCAATTCTAATTTTATCCTTTTTTTTATAGAAATTAAGTTAGGGAAAATTTTAATAATATACAATCCAGCATATAAAATTATATTCGCGTAGCCATATTTTTAAATTACATCCATATACCCACTTTTTCACGGTATACAACAATATACAATTTTATATGCATGTAGTAGACAATGTACCAACCTTGTATAAAGGTGTATAGTAATGTATAAGACTATTATACAATATTGTACAAATTTATACAAGAGGTATGTATACATAATGTATAAGAGGTGTTTATACACACTTCTACACCGGATAATAGTGTATAAAACGTGTTTATAAACACTTATGTTTTGCAGTATTGACAATTATGAGAAGACCAGCCAAAACTTGCAGACAAGTTTGACTTTTTAAAAAGACATAATTTTGACGATACCCTGGCATTCTTTGGTATGGGTTTCTCATGGGTGTTTCTACCATGGATGAACAGGTAAAATTTTGGTGAAGCGGAAGAATTTAACACTCCAGTGTATTCCTCTTTCCTATTGTCCGTTGGTATGAGCTAGGTAGTGGGAAGGAAATAACAGAAGAGTGAAAAAGTTGCTATAGCGGGTAATAAAATAAAGATGGGCTAAACTGGGTAATTACTTTGCCATAATTGTCATACAGTGTTACACAACATTATGAATTTCTTTTACATCTTCCCTGAAACTGCACGACTACAAAAGCATAAATGCTCCAGTTTTATTTTGGTGCAATTCAACATATTATATTAGGTTATTTACAACTTATTTTAGATATTCACCAATGAGTGCTACTTAATAGAATGAACTACAATTGTCGTTTAAATTGATCAGAGGTGTAAATATTTTTCACATTTTCAATGCCCAAAACTTAAACTATTATGTTATATACATTCATTTCTTTTTCTTGTATGTGATGGTAGCCAAATTAGAAAATTTTCACTTTGAATTTCGCTTCTCAACATTCGATAATCCACCACTTTATTTTTGTGCGCTTCTTCCTTTTTTTTTTTTTTTTTTTTTTTTTTTTTAAATTTGCTATTTTTGTCATAAATGATTAATTTGATGTTTAGAAAGTAACTTTATTTTTTGTTACTAGTGTACAAATTCTATATAAAATTAATTTAAGGGCCTCTCAATATGTATCGTCTTAGGCCACAAGATTCGTTTAGCCGCCCATGACACTAACCAGAAGATTGCCATACTATTTTCGTACTTCAACTTCTAAGACCCGTTATTTCAACTTCAACCAACTATTATCCCAACAACAACAACAACAACAACAACAACAACATGCCCAGTAGAATCCCACAATGTGGGGTCTGGGGAGGGTAGAGTGTACGCAGACCTTACCCCCACCTTGAAAGATAGGAAAGCTGTTTCCAAAAGACCCTCGGCTCAAGAGAGAAAACAACACAAAAGGTCAGATAGGGACAAGCATATCAAAAACAATATGAAAACGAGGAATAACAAAAGCGAGAAAGTCATGATAGAATGGTCTGGAAAGAAAAGAGCATTAGCTACCATAGATAAATAAGATAATCAAAGTACAAGCCCAACAAATATAAGCAGAAATCAAATGGCAATAAACGAATGAGCAAAATTACAACTACTAGGATGAAAGGATAAGCAACCTAGCTTTCTAGTTCTCCACAACCTCCTATCTAAGGTCATGTCCTCGGTAAGCTGAATCTGCGTCATGTCCTGTCTAATCACCTCTCCCCTTACTTCTTCGACCTCCCTTTACCTCTCCTGAAACCGTCCATAGCCAACCTCTCACACCTCCGCACTGGAGCATCTGTGTCTCTCCTCTTCACATGCCCAAACCATCTCAGCCTCGCTTCCCGCATCTTGTTCTCCACCGATGCCACTCCCACCTTGTCCCAGATATCTTCATTCCTAATTCTATCCCTTCTATGTGCCCACACATCCATCGCAGCATTCACATTTCCGCGACTTTCATCTTCTGAACGTGAGAGTTCTTGACATGCCAACACTCCACCCCGTACAATAAAGTCGGTCTAACCACCACTTTGTAGAATTTGCCTTTAAGTTTTGGTGGCACTTTCTTGTCACACAGCACTCCGGAAGCGAGCCTCCATTTCATCCGACCTGCACCAATACAATGTGAAACATCATCGTCGATTCCCCATCTCCCTGTATAATAGACCTAAGATACTTGAAACTTCCTTTCTTTTGGATGGCCTGGGTACCAAGCGTCACTTCCTCGTCAGCCTCATGCGGTACTCCACTGAACCTGCACTCCAAGTATTCTGTCTTGGTCCTACTCAATTTAAATCCTTTAGACTCCAACGTATGTCTCCAGCCCTCCGGCTTCGCGTTGACTCCGCTGCGAGTCTCGTCAATCAAGACTATGTCATCTGCGAACAACATACACCAAGGCACCTCACTTTGTATTTGTCGGGTCAATTCATCCATTACCAAGGCGAATAGAAACGGGCTAAGAGCTGATCCCTGATACAACCCCATCATAACAGAGAAGTGCTCCGAGTCTCCTCCTACCGTCCTTACCCTGGTCTTAGCTCCATCATACATGTCCTTTAACGCAAAATGTACACCACAGGTACACCTTTAGCCTCCAAGCATCTCCATAGGACCTCTCTTGGCACTTTGTCGTAAGTCTTTTCTAGGTCAATGAATACCATGTGCAAGTCCCTCTTCCGCTCTCTATACTGCTCCACCAATCTCCTTACAATATGAATGGCTTCTGTAGTCGAGCGCCCCGGCATGAATCCAAACTGGTTCTCTGAAATAGACACACCTCTCCTCACCCTTATCTCCACCACCCTTTCCCACACTTTCATAGAGTGACTTAACAGCTTGATACCTCTATAGTTGTTGCAGCTTTGAATGTCGCCCTTGTTCTTGTACAAGGGAATCATTGTACTCCACCTCCATTCTTCGGGCATCTTCGTTGTCTTGAAAATGACATTAAACAATCCAGTCAGCCACTCCAAGCCTACCCTGCCCGCACTCTTCCAAAATTCCCCAGGAATCTCGTCAGGTCCGATCGCTCTTCCCCTGCGCATCCTATGAACAGCTCTCTTAACCTCCTCAACCTTTATACTCCTACAATATCCAAAGCCACGACGCCTATCAAAGTACTCCAAATCTCCCAACACAATGTCTTTATCCCCTTCTTCGTTCAAGAGTTTATGAAAGTATGACTGTCATCTCTATCTAATGTGAGCTTCTTGTACCAACACTTTGCCATCCTCGTCTTTGATGTACTTCACTTGATCCAGGTCGCGTGCCTTCCTATCTCTCGCCTTGGCAAGCCTAAACAACTTCTTATCCCCACCTCTGTCCTCTAGTTCTGCATAAAGGCGTTCAAAGGCTGCCGTTTTTGCCGCTGAAACTGCCAGCTTCGCCTCCTTTCTCGCCATCTTATACTTTTCCCTGTTCGTCCGCTTCTCTTTATCATCCTTGCTATCTACTAACTTCACATACGCCTAATTCTTTGCTTCCACCTTCCCTTGGACTCCTCCATTCCACCACCAATCCCCTCGGTACCCACCACGACGGCCTCTTGAGACCCTCAATACCTCTCTAGCTGCTTCTCTAATGCAACTGGCCGTCCTATCCCACATACTGCTCGCATCCCCCCTACTATCTCGTGCTCCCATAGCCATCAACTTCTCCCCTATCTCTAGGGCACTAGACAAAGTCAAACTCCCCCACCTAATCCTCGATCGGTCATCCACGACCCTTTTCTTCTTCTTTCTCTTTATCTCCAAATCCATCACTAATAGCTTATGCTAAGTCGTAAGATTCTCACTCGGAATGACCTTGCAATCCTTACAGAGGCCTTTATCATCTTTTCTAAGGAGAAAAAAGTCTATCTGCGTCGCAGCCACCGAGCTACAGAAGGTTACCAAGTGTTCCTCCTTCTTCGGAAAACTCAAGTTGGCTACCACCAATCCAAAAGCCTTTGCGAAATCCAGGAGTGAGACTCCTCCACCGTTCCTGTCCCCGAAGCAAAATCCTCCATGCACATCGTCATCATCCTGTCATTGATCCTCCTAACCTCTACCACCTGATCTCTAAGCTCACTATCTACTAAGATCCCTACCCCATTCCTATATCTCGACCTACCCGAGAACCAAAGCTTGTATCGGTCCACATCCTTAGCTTTAGGTCCTACCCATTTAGTCTTTTGGACGCAAGCAATATTAATCCTCCTCTTCTTAAGAATCTTAACTAACTCTATGGACTTTCCCGATAAAGTCCTAATATTCCAAGACCCTACTCTCAAGCTAGAAGCTCCCTCAACCCCCTTAGCCCTCCCAACCCTAGCCCTCGTCCCCAACCGAGAACATGACCCTAGTCTACCATCCCTCACCAAAGCCACTAAAGCAAATATACGCTAGTGAAAGGTTAATCTAAGACAAACAAAGGATCAATACTAAAGCACACGTTAGCAAGAGTCTATAGGTAGTGAAATAGATATTCAATTAGGCGGAGCAGGCAAAATTTATAAGGCTAAAAGACAGGGAATGGGCTACTGGAGATACCGACTCCAAGTAAATAAAACCTGTTCACCACCGAAAAAATCCTTGTTTACCGCTGAGAAGTACTGTTCTCCGCCGGAATCACTGTTCACCGCCAGGAACTGCCGAAAACTTGAGTACTTGTGCAGAAACTGATCGGAAACCTGCTGGTGAAGGGTTTCCGATCGCAGGGTAGAAGAGGAAGGAAAAAACAAAGAAAGGAGAAGAGGCCGAGAGAGAGAGAGAGAGAGAGAGAGAGAGAGATCTAGCCGAACGTACTACCAGTGGTGGTGGTTGTTGACACCCAATTTTGTCCCGCCTCTCCTCCGAAATACCTATTTATACTTCTGGTATTTTGAGAAATTTAAAAAAAAAATGCATTTAAGTTTTACTATAATTATTAGTCTCTTATTAACGCCCACGACGTATTATTCTACTGCAGTTATTATTATCATTATCATTATTATTATTATTATTATTCTTAAAATTATCATTTATTACTAATTGTCATTAATTATTATTATTCTTGTTATTTCCATTATTATTATTATTATTATTATTGATTACTAATCATTGTTATCAGCGTTATCTTTGTTATTAATTATTAATCATCATTATCATCGTTATGATTAATTATTATCATTATTTTATCAATAATTGTTATTTATTATTATTATTATCATCATTATTATTTCTTATTCTTATTATCATTATTGTTTTATTATTACCACTATTATTGTTATTATTAATTATTATCATCTTTATTATTATTATTAATTATTATCATTATTCTTATTGTTATTTTTTGTTATTAATTATCAATATTTGTTATCTACTATTATTATTATATCTATTATTATTTTTTATCAGCATTATCATTATTACCATTATCATTATTGTTATCATTATTAGCAGTATTACTACCGCTATTTGTTTGCTGCCATTATTTAGTATTATTGAAACTTGCATTTCTCAACGTTCTACCAACTTCCGCATACACATCGCATTTATTTCACACATTTAAATGATAGCGTTTGTTATTAAATATTATTGCACGGTCATTGCAACATCATATAATTTTATTATCCGGATCTTTTATAATTACATATTTCCGTATTAGGTGATATTCTGGCACCCTTAATACATCGTTAATTAAAATGGGTCTCTTATTTCAAATTTAGAAGCCAAACTATTTCTTGCACTCGGTCCGTATTTTGATTTATCGGACCCCGAATCAAAGTCCAATTAGCTCCTAAATATTTTGGGCTAGCCCATATTTTTATCTCAATTTTTAGACCAGTCCATGTTTTTAATTCCCTAGCCCATTCTCTTAATACCCGATCCAAAAATCAACCCAGTCCATAAATGAAGCGGGTCCAACCCGCATCAGCTTCAACATAAGGCTAGGGTTTCCCTTCATTCTTTTTTCACTCCCTCCGCCGCTTCCTCCTTCTCCCTTTCCCGCCTCCCTCGCCGCCGCTCCCACTTCCCCCCTTGTTCCCTCCTTCTTCTCCGCTCCCCACTCACCCTTGTCCCCCACTTTTCTCTCTCTCCCGCTCCTCCTTCCCCTTTTTCAGTACAAAACGACGAAAATAAAAACCTATAAAGACAGTAAACAACAACAACAAGGGAAAAAGGGGGACGACAGGAGGAGAAGACGCACAGCAACGAACCAAAACCCTCAAAAAAGGAACAAATTTCCAGTGGTCAAAATCCTCAAAAAATCAAAAATCGGAAAAACCCCCAAAAAGAAATCATTAAGCCCTCCTCTCTATCACCAGAAATTCCCCAGAAAGCATTAAGATCGTAGTCGTCACAACGTTCCACATCGATTTAAAATAGGCAATTGATCTTCTGTTTTTTTTTTCTTTCTTTCTTTTTTGTATTGCATCGAATTCGAGAACACACAAGTCTGATTCGAGTTTGGGTCGAAGGAGATTCGGAGTGTTCGCGGATAGATCGACTCCCCCGTACCCATTTCGCTGCACCCGAAACAGGTGATTCTCCCTTTCCGCTTCGCATTTTCTTTTTTTTATTTTTTTGATCTTATTTGTTCTTTGCTGTTTGCTCTGGTTTTTGTCAAGGGTAATGAATAACTGTACCAGTGTTTACTTGGATATAGTTTTCTTTTTTGCATAGGTTCGTATAGGTTTAAATTTACTCAGTTACTTTATCCTTAATGTGTGTTGATATGTGTTTATTTGAATATCAGATTGGAAGTGATGATTTGTTGGTATGAACACGACAATGTTCGAGTATTGCCTAGCCGATATTCGAACCGTTGTTTAGCTGTCTACCCCCCTTTCGGATAATAATATTAGTTTGCCTGCATTATATGTTAGTTCAGTTTAGGATCTGTTTTGAATGCTCCTGGTTAATGTTTGAGTTTACTTTATACTTATAACCGACCTGTTAGTTTAAATATGCATGAAAGCATTGTGCAATTTATCCTTGTTAAGCATGATCCCAAATTGTTGATTGAAGAGTATGTTAACATGGCTTGATCCTATTTCAATTGTGATGTATTTGACGTGTTATAGTCAAGGCTGTACATTTTGGTGTCGACCATTAATTCTTATTATTCTGGTCAGTTTAGCTGCGTTGTATTAAGGCCATTGTTTGGTTCGATTGATAGTGGTGTCAGCTACTGTTTGAAATGATGCTAATATGCAGCCTAAATTCCTTTCCAGTATTGATCAAATATGCTATGTGTGGCATGTTTAGCATGTTTATTTTTGGTTTACCAACCACCATGGTGATGTTCTACCTGGTAGACCTTAGAGATCAGTCCCCATCCTAGGACAATCTCCATGCGAATATTAAACTCAGTCTTAAAAAAAATATTCTATTGCAACTAAAAGATTTGAGTTTTATTTAATGCCATGAATTGAAGGAGCCCCTGCAGATTTCTCTTTATTCTCTCTACAGTTTTTGCTAAGTTCTTTCTTCTTTCGAATGTGTTGCATTTGGCTGATTTAGGAAATTGTTTTGCTAGTGGCTAACATGTTTGCCCTGTTGAACTATCTAGATCTCCTTGCAGCCCCTCGAGCTTTGTCCTAACATCTCTGTGTAAATTTTATGTCCAGTATGAACCCTTCCCTGTCCCTAAATAATTTTGGCTTCTTGTGATACTTATATGATTCTTTTGAGACTGAGTTTTAAATCCTAAAAGCGTAGAATAAGCATGAGTCAGTATCTAAAAAATAAGAATCTGATTTCCATACCCCAGCATGCCTAAAAAATGAATTAAATGTGACATGTGTATGTTCAATTTTGAGTATTGTAAGCATCTTGTTTCAACTGTGATGTTGCACTATCACAATTCACATTTGATTCGGTCTTCTTCCTGTTGGGTTGGTCTTGTTTCTAATTTCTGAATCTTTTACCTCGCTTGCATTAAATTTTAGGTATGTTCCTTCTATACACTCTTGTAAATGTGCATATATGAAATATACCTAGATATACATAGTATACTCAACTCTGCATATTCGTCCTAATATATATATAAGGGTATATCAAACGTATATTGGATGTATCGGTCTAGACACTTAGTTCTACTGTTAAGTGTTTGCCTTTGGGAATTCTATTCTCTTTATTAAGTCCCTGTCCAAAATGTTTGGAATATGGTTCTAATGGGCCTAAGTTCACTCGTCGATATGAAATTGATCATGTGGGCTGCAATTTCTTTTTTTTCTTTATTATTATCTCGTTTTGGGTTTGAACATTTTCTTAAAGTGTCTTTTTACAGTGTCTTGTGCTAAATTCAAGATGTGTACTTAGTCCCTTTCTTTAAGCCTTAGTCTTTTGTTATACACTAATCCTTTTCTTTCCATTTTGTGCATGACCATCGCATACGAGTCCCTCGGACTCGTCTTCTTCCGCATTCGATGTTGGGCTAAAGCCCAACGAAATCCGCTCGAGTCACTATTATTGGGCCTAAGCCCACACAGCAGTAGCAACAGTTCACAGCAAAAAAAATATTGGGCCAAAGCCCAATAAGCATGAGCGGCAGCAGCCCAGATCCATGGCAAAACAAAAAAAAGGGGAGAGAGAGTTGTTGGGCCGAAGCCCAACAGCAAATAGGTCCAACAGCCCCAAAATGGGCTGGGCCCATTTGATTTACTCCTTTTTATATTTCATTTTCATTTGATTTGTACTGTGTGACTAATATTTTACTTTGTTTTGTTCTTCCTGATTTAGATGAACTTAGTGAATTTAGTGAATTAATTTTAACATATTGGGTAGTAAACCTAGGAGAAAAAACTCACAAATCAATCTCTAGAATATTTTACCCCCCGAATAATTAATGACATAAATTCATTTTGAGTTAAAGGAATCACATTTTATTCTTATTATACTAATTTCAAGACATCACTAATGTGCGAATGTAATTTTAGACATATTTTAAATAACCCTTCAAAGTTTGAGTCAATCATGTAATATCCTTAATTAAGCATAGTTAAAAAAAAAAAAAAAAAAAAAAAAGGATGAAGAAACTTACTAGTTATTTTGTATCTCATTTATATTTTTGAAACTCAACGTAAATTAATATACCATCGTTCAGAATTGTTTAAATATTCATTAAAACACTGCACAAATTTGCGTTTTCTTCTATTTTTTGCAAAATCTTATTTTAATAGTATATTTTTTATAAGTTTATTTTAAATAGAATTTGAAGTTTCTTTTTATGCGAATTATTATATTTTTCTACAAATTTCATTCTAAATAGCATTTTTTTTTAAAGTCTTAACAATATTTATAAATTTTATGGCATTTGAAGTCTCCTTTTATACAAATTATTATATTCTTTTCTATAGATTTTATTAGCATTTTATTTAAGAGCCTTAGCAGCACTTATAAACTTTTATTTCAAATAGTATTCTAAAATCCCCCTTTATGCGAATTATTAGTCCCATTTCATTTTTCGTTATTTAAAATCTTCTTTCTTTATAAAAAATGACGTTTTTAAAATCCTCTTTTGCATAAATTGTTATATTTTTTACAAGTCTTATTTGCACAAGCTTTCCTTTAAAATTTAAACACTATATCCAACATTGATTAATTAATCTAAGTTTAGTCGGATAACCGTGAGTTAACGGATTCTAAAGGATGCCTAACCCCTTCCCTTTAGGATAATATAGAACCCTTACCTAGAATCACACTGGTTAAGCAGACTATTAACAGAGGTTTTGTTTTAATTTTACCTTAGTTAATAATTAGGTGTCCTAATTCACCGTAAAAAATCAATTAGGTGGCGACTCCTTTAAACAAAACAAATTTAGGAATCACCAATATGTTGTACTCCGCTCTAACCCAGGTTAAAATGGGGTGTGACAGCTTGGCGACTCCGCTGGGGACTTTTAGGTTCTTAACCATAACAACTTAGGTTAATAATTAAATTTGTTGGATGTTTGGTTGTTTTCTTTATTTTTTTGCCTTTATTGTTGCTTTATTTTTTTTATGTTCTTTTAAGTGATTATTTTATTATGTAAATTTTCTATGTAATATGTATGTTATTGCTTTCCTTAAATTGGCATTCCGCTCATATTTCTTCCACTCCTGGAAAACTCACACATATTCACACACTTAAAGCGGCTTCGCAGTTTGCTCCTGTGCACTACTAAATTACCCCTTTAGTTGGATTGGTCTAGTGGATTTAGTCGATCAGCGGTGCAGTCGACGGCCACGGACTTTCCACTCCCAAGTTGTCCGCTTGGGGGAGCCTTGCGTCATAGGAAAACAACTCCTAGTCAGCCTAAGATAGAGCTAAGCCAAATCCCTTTAAGGGCATGCACGAACCTAGGAGGCTTAATACCCAGGGTGTATTAAGTCCATTAGTCAACCTCTTCCAAATGTCCAGGTGGGTCTATGACCCCGAGCGACGGTTATCACGTTATGTGCATTGATTTGAAGGATGAATGTGCGTTATGTGGACCATGTGCTCTTTAGGTAGAACTAACCATTTGTGAACGCAGGTAACCATGAGTCAACACAATGCCTACCCGAGATTCAGCATGGTTTTGAGCGTCCCTTCCCAACTAACAGCATGGTGGGTTGATTTGGGGGATTACGGACAACGGGTTGTACGTGGAGCATTGGGACACTTACCATCTTTGATGGATATCCAGCCCTGCAGAGACATCATCGAGGCTACAACTGTGTTTTGGGATGAAAAGAGGGTCGTGTTTAGATTTGGCAACATTGAGATGACTCCGTTGTTAGAGGAAATAGGAGGCTATATAGAAAATGTGGCATTATTACGTAAACCAAGAAAATGGCAAAATTGTGGCATGATTATTCCGAGGCAACCTTTACCAAAAGAATTTGCTGACAGCTTCGGGTTCAGAGAGGGTAAAGGTGTGGAATGTTTGCAGAAGTCTATGATACCACTCGAGTATTTGTATCACAGATTCGGTTATCAAACGAGTTTCGTCGATCATCAGGATGAATTCTTCTCATATGACTCTTGGAAGCTGAAACGGTGCTTCGCTTTCGCAGTATGTTTTTTAGGGACTATAGTATTTCCTAAAGGAACCACAAAAGACATTCACACCCATCTTGTTATTGTAACTAAGGCTCTTTTTGGTGGCATCGATGGGAAACACTACACTCTGGTCCCTATGGTCGTGGCAGATATCTACCGAGCATTAGGGCGTTGTAAGCGCGGGTATAAGCATTTTGAAGGATGCAACTTGCTTCTGCAAATTTGGCTGATGGAACATCTTCAGAAAGTCAACGGGGGTCTAGCGTTCCAGAAGCCGATGGGTGAGAATCACATTCTGGGTCATGTTCCAGGCGCTATCTTGACAGCAAAATCATTTGAGAAACCAAAGTGTGTGAAAGAGTGGGTAGAATTTCTTAGCCATTTGAACGATGACTCGATGCAATGGATGTTCAGTTGGTTTCCGTCTGAGGTTTTGGTGTTTCGAACGAAGATCGTACCATTTTTGGTCTTGATAGGACTTCGAGGTTTGCAGCCTTACGCCCCGCTGAGAGTTTTGAGACAATCAGGGAGGAAGCAAAACATACCTTTAGTGGCAGATATGAGTCATTACTGTGTTGACTACAAAGAAGGGAAAATTCCTTTTGCAAAAGAGGTTATTCGCATGTGGAAATTGAAAGAGACCACAAAAACAGATTCAGTTGAGCCAAATAGATACCAAGCTGGGTGCGAGGACAACTATGTGGAATGGCTGGCCGCTGATTTGGAGGAATCAATCAAACCCGGTGTTAGTTTGAAAGATCGGATTAAGGATGGGGAAGCCGAAGCATGCATATTACTCCGACAATTGCGTAAGAAAAGTCTTGTTTCTGAAGCCGAGCATCATGCGCAACTTAAGGAAAAGGAAAGGGAAGCAGAGAATTGGAAGCAGCAAGCACTTAGTTACGAGCAAAGTATGCAAGAGTTGGATACACTTCTGGCTGAACAGGGCGATACTTGTATCAAAGAAGGCATCAAAACAGGGGGTGTTCTAGCTATGTCATACCTTGCCCAGAATCGCCGAAAGATCGATCAGTCAATTCGGGCAACCAAGAGGTTCAAGAGCGACGAAGGGCCATCTTCATTTTAGTTAACTTGTTCAATAGCGATTGTAATAATTTCTTTTGCATTGGGATTGTATTCGTTTTGGGCCTTCAATTAATAGCACACTGGAATGACACATAACTACATATGTTATCCTTCAAATCCACGCTAGGCCTACCTTTGGCACAAAAGGTCCCTTGCATAATAGGACGCATTGATTTCCTTCCGATATGTTTTGTTTGCTATTCAATATATGTTTGTTTGCAATATGTTTTGTTTGCTATTCAATGTATGTTTGCTACGCAATATGTGCTTATTTGCTATGCAACATGTGCTTATTTCAACATTATCTGCTAAATCTCCATATTATTTTAAACAGCAATCATTTGGACCGTACTAACACAGCTTTCTTCATTCTTAAAAAGGTTTATTTTTACTATCCCCCAGAGGTTGATTTGCGTTGACTGTGAACTGGCAGACCACCCATACTTCACGAGATCAAAAGCACGAACATCCGGCAATATGAATGATTCAGGGGCATCCGAACAGACTGGCTTGGGACTCGTCACTCTTCCAAGAGAGGAACCTGAGGCTTCAGGAGGGGGAAATGATGAACTCATTGCCCAATTGTTGCAGCAAATGGCCAATATGCAGACCGAAATTGAGCGACTGCGGAATCTCACCAATCTGTCCATCACTTTGAACGCCCCTCACCCTGAGCAAAGAACAAACACAACAATTCCACCATCCTTTTCGCCTGTCGATTCACCCGCTCCACAACCTTCTCCCTCAAACCCTCCGCTTTACACAGTCCATC
Organism: Lycium barbarum; assembly: GCF_019175385.1. NCBI lineage: Eukaryota > Viridiplantae > Streptophyta > Magnoliopsida > Solanales > Solanaceae > Lycium > Lycium barbarum. Next base: position 120,059,230 of record NC_083340.1, on the reverse strand, counting down.
CAAATACCTCCAACCCCCAACAAACTAACCAACAATCCGCCTCACAACAGTCAAATCCACAACAAACCATTCCACACCAGATCCACCCGCAACCAACCATCCCGCAACAAACTATCCAACGACAAACCATCCCGCAACAAGCCAACATACAACAAACTACTTCACAACCAAATGACCACCAACAAGCCAACCTCCAGCAAATTAACTTCCAACAAACCAATTCACAACCTTTCGCTACTCCTTACATTTCTCAACCTGCAGTTACCCAAATTAACCCACATACCCAAAACTACCAAGCAGTTCACCATACACCATTGGCGCATATTGCCAGCCATAACACACAGTATGCGGCAGAAGCTCATCCTTTCACTACCCAGGCACAGGCCTTGCAACATCCAGAAGTTGACCCCTATGAAGAGTTGGAAAGGGAAGCTAGGGCAAGAGCGGACGAAGATGTGGCAAAAGAGCTTCGCAGTCTGAGGGAAGCAGTCAGGAACATCCAAACCAACAGGGGATGTGAAGGACTTGAATATGAAGATCTGTGCATTCACCCGGACATTGAGTTACCTGCTGGATATAAGGTGCCGAAGTTTGACATGTTCGACGGGAAGGGAAACCCTCGGGCTCATTTGAGATCATATTGCGATAAGCTTGTCGGAGTGGGTAAAAATCAAGCTATCAGAATGAAACTGTTTATAAGGAGCTTAACTGGAGAGGCACTCGATTGGTACACATACCAAGACCCGCAGAGGTGGCACAGTTGGGGAGATATGGCCCAGGAATTCATGGACAGATTTAGGTTCAACACTGAGACTATCCCGGACCGGTTTTATTTGATGAAGCTGGAGAGAAAATCAACAGAAACTTTCCGGGAATACGCTATGCGCTGGAGAGCAGAGGCGGCAAAAGTCCAGCCTCCAATGGCAGAGAGTGAAATGACGATGCTTTTCGTACAATCTCTAAAGGACCCCACATATTATGAGAGAATGTTAAGTGTCATTGGGCAGAAGTTTGCTGAAGTCATCAGGATGGGGGACTTCATAGAAGAAGGGATAAAAACAGGAAGAGTTACGAATCTTGCGGCCTTGCAGGCCACAAGTAAGGCCATTCAGGCGGACCCTGCTAAGAAGAAGAGAGACGGAGTATCCCCGGTCATGGCCATCCAAGATCAAAGACCCACCCCAAAATCAACCCGCCAATATTCTTCACCCCAGCCCTCGCACTACAGCCAGTACACCCAAATACCTCAGCCTTATTACCAACCCCCACCTACCCCCCTTCCGGTCTATCATACTCAACCAACATATTACTCACCCCGGTCACCTTCCTACCAAAACCCACCACAACACCGTCCAACCTACGCAACGCAACCCCAGTACCATTCACCAAACCGCCCACAAAACACCCCTAGACCACGCCCAAATGTCGAAAGAAGACCAACCAAAACTTACACACCATTAGCCGAACCTTTAGCCCAACTGTACGAGAGGCTGAAAATGGCAGGGATACTCCAACCGATTCAAGGAAGAACTCCTGATCCCATCCCGGGATGGTATGACGGGACTAAACATTGTGCATATCATTCAGGAATTGCAGGGCATGATACCGGAAGCTGCTTTGCTCTCAAGGATAGAGTTGAGACGTTGATCAAGGAAGGGGTCATACAGCTTAAGGAAGCTCCCCCGAACATAAACAACAACCCGCTTCCGAATCATGGCGATGCAAATGTGCACATGATCACCCTTGATGAAGATTGCAATCTGGAGGGGACTATCGTGCCAATTAAAGAAAGGGAGGAGGTTGAATCGTCGGCTTGTGTTGCTCCAATAATCACGGTTCAAAAGAGGGCCCCATTCGAAGTGCTCACCCCAAGGCCCAGGATCACAGCTTTCGTTGCCCCAACACCTTCTCGCAACACCAAAGCAGTCCCCTGGGATTATCAATCTGGTGAAAGAGACAAAGGGAAAGGAAGAGTAGTCGTGGAAGCCGTTGCCACCGGAATGACTAGGTCTGGACGGTGCTATGCCCCCGAAGAGATAGCACGAGGGGCGTCAAGCAAGGAAAATGGTCCGAAGAAGGCCGTTACAGAAGCTGAAGTCGAAGAATTCTGGAGAAAAATGCCAACGAAGGAATATTCTGTTGTAGAACAATTGAAGAAAACGCCAGCTCAGATTTCCTTATTCGCATTATTGATGAGTTCTGAAGCTCATAGGAGCGCTCTAGTGAAAATATTGAACGAAGCCTACGTTCCGGCCGAGACTTCCAGTGAGAAATTATCGGCTATGGTAGGGGAGATCCTTGAGGTCCACCGGGTCTCTTTTCATAACGACGAGTTGCCACCTGAAGGTTTGGGAACAAAGCATTGAACATCACCATCAAATGCAGGGATAAGTTCATCTCCAAAGTATTGGTCGACGGAGGCTCTGCTGTGAATATATGTCCTGTTGCCACTCTACGAGCATTAGGGATAGATGTCGGGAAACTCCGTGACAGTCAAGTCAGTGTCAAAGGATTTGACGGAGCCCAAAGAGATGTTGTTGGAGAGATCGATTTGTTTCTGGAGATTGGGCCTGTGGAGTTCATTGTGAAGTTCCAAGTGATGGACATATCTACTTGTTACAACCTGCTGATCGGGAGACCATGGATCCACATGGCTGGCGCGGTTCCTTCCACTTTGCATCAGAGCCTGAAGTTTGTGTGGAATCACCAAGAAATAGTGATCCATGGAGAAGGCAACAATTCTTTATACCCGGAATGTTCAATTCCTCCTATTCAAAGTGTGGAAAGGCTAGACGGATCGGTTTTTCATATTAAGGAGAATGTGTGCACTGCTCAAGCGAAAAGAATGGAATTGCCACAAGTACTTATGATGGTGGCGTGGGAGATGCTGAAGAATGGCTTCCGACCCGGTCAAGGCCTTGGTCCGAACTTGAATGGAATTGTGGAACCAATTCAACTGCCCGGGCATAAGCATACTTTCGGTCTCGGATATGAGCCCACCCCCGAAGAGATTGCTTCGGCTAGTCTCAAAAGAAGAAGTGACATTCCCTTGCCAAAGCCTGTTCCTTGCCTGAATCAGTCATTTCTTAAGGCTTCCGCTGCCCAAGCACCAGAGGAAACGCTTGAAGACAAACTCCTGGAAAGTTTTAAACACTTATTCATCACCGAAGAAGAAACTGAATGCAGTATGGTTTCGGATGGGTATTCTGAAGACTCGACTATCCGGGATGCAGAGCCAGGATGTCGTTTGAACAATTGGATTTGTAACCCGCCCCCGTTTCTCCGGGAGTCTTGGTAGACTAATTGTATTCAGCATTTGATGAAACAGACACGATTTGAAATTGAGGCCTGAATCGTGTCTATGCTTTTGTTATTTTTGCCTCTAAACTTTGAAGTTCAAATGCAATTTTCAAGCCATGCTTTTATTTATATTTTTTCCGTCTTTGCTTAATTAATTTTCTTTTATTTTTCAGCAATCAAATTAACAAATCTGCCAATACTGTGAATGTGACACATAATGAAACAAGCAAGCCCGTAGGAAATGCCGAGCAAGATTCTGAAGAATATGAAGGGGATATGCAACCCGAGGGATTAACTAAGGATTTTGAGTATTTTGAAAATAAGCCGAAACCAAATTTGGATGAAACGGAAATTATAAATTTGAGTAATTCAAAAATCATTATGGAAGTGAGAATCAGTGTCCATTTGACCCCGTCGCAGAGAGAAGAATTGATCAAACTCCTGAAGGAATATATAGATGTGTTCGCTTGGTCTTACGATGATATGCCCGGATTGAGCACTGACATTGTTTCGCATAAGTTGTCTCTTGATCCATCCTGTCCTCCGATAAAGCAAAAGAAAAGAAACATTAAATCAGACTTGAGCTTAAAAATCAAGGAAGAGATCTCCAAGCAGTTTGATGCCAAGGTCATTCGAACTACGATGTACCCCACTTGGCTAGCCAATATCGTTCCCGTGCCAAAGAAGGATGGCAAGGTTAGGGTATGCGTAGATTATCGGGATCTCAACAGAGCCAGTCCGAAAGATGACTTTCCCCTTCCAAATATCCATATGCTCATTGATAACTGTGCAAAGCATGAGTTGCAGTCTTTCGTTGACTGCTACGCGGGATATCACCAAATCCTGATGGACGAGGAAGATGCAGAGAAAACAACATTCATCACACCTTGGGGGGTGTATTATTATCGGGTGATGCCTTTCGGGCTCAAAAACGCAGGGGCCACGTACATGAGAGCCATGACCACCATCTTCCATGATATGATCCATAAAGAGATTGAAGTCTATGTGGATGATATCATCATCAAGTCGCGAAAGAGCTCAGACCATCTGACGGATTTGAGAAAGTTCTTCGACAGGTTGAGGCGATACAATCTGAAGTTGAACCCCGCAAAATGTGCATTCGGTGTTCCTGCAGGGAAGTTGTTGGGTTTTATTGTGAGCAGAAGGGGCATAGAGTTAGACCCCTCGAAGATAAAGGCCATTCAGGAGTTGCCTGCCCCAAAGAGTCGGAAAGATGTGATGAGTTTCCTCGGGCGTCTCAACTACATCAATCGAATTATAGCGCAATCAACGGTGATATGCGAACCAATAATTAAGTTATTGAGGAAGGACGCTCCTACCAAATGGACTGAAGATTGCCAAAGAGCCTTTGACAAAATCAAAGAATATTTGTCTAGCCCGCCTGTTTTGGTGCCTCCAGAAGCTGGAAGACCTTTGCTATTGTATTTGTCCGTATCGGAGAACGCGTTTGGATGTGTATTAGGTCAACATGACGAAACAGGAAGGAAAGAGCGAGCAATATATTACTTGAGCAAAAAGTTCACACCTTACGAGGCACGGTATACGTTATTGGAACGCACCTGTTGTGCTTTGACTTGGGTTGCACAGAAGTTGAGACATTATTTGTCTGCATATACTACTTACCTCATCTCAAGGATGGACCCACTCAAGTACATCTTCCAGAAGCCTATGCCTACGGGAAACCTAGCTAAGTGGCAAATGTTGTTGAGCGAGTTTGATATTGTGTATGTTACTCAAAAGGCTGTCAAAGGGCAGGCGATAGCTGATCATCTTGCAGAAAATCCTGTGGGCGAGGAATACATACCCCTTAAAACCTATTTCCCGGATGAAGAAGTGTTGTTCATCGGGGAAGATATCGCAGAAGAGTACCCAGGGTGGAGACTGTTTTTCGATGGGGCGGCAAATGCTAAAGGGGTCGGCATTGGAGCAGTTTTGATTTCAGAGTCAGGCCAGCACTATCCCATTTCAGCCAAAATCAAGTTCCCGTGTACCAATAATATGGCAGAATATGAGGCTTGTATTCTTGGCCTCAGAATGGCCGCTGATATGCATATACAGGAACTTTTGGTTATAGGAGATTCAGACTTACTGGTTCATCAAGTGCGAGGCGAATGGACCACTAAGAACGGGAAAATACTGCCATACTTGCATTGCGTGAAAGATCTATGTAAGAGATTCATCAGGGTGGAATTCAAACACGTTCCAAGGACACAGAACGAGTTCGCTGATGCTTTGGCCACTCTGTCCTCTATGATTCAGCACCCGGACAAGAATCGCATAGATCCTATCAAGATAAATGTGCACGATCAACAGGCATATTGCTTCTATGTGGACGAAGAGCCTGATGGAGAACCTTGGTACTATGACATTAACAAATATCTTAAGACAGGAGACTATCCGGAAGGCATAACCAGTGTTCAGAAGAAAACGCTTCGGAGATTAGCAAACCATTTCTTCCTAAGTGGAGAAATCCTGTATAGGAGGACTCCGGATTTAGGATTATTAAGATGTGTTGATGCTAAAGAAGCGGCTCGGTTGATTGAAGAAGTGCATGGCGGTACATGTGGGCCTCATATGAATGGCTTTAATCTGGCCAAGAAAATCCTTCGCGCAGGCTATTTCTGGATGACTATGGAATCAGATTGTATCCGTTTCGTGCAGAAATGTCATCGATGTCAGATTCATGGTGACTTGATTCGGGTTCCGCCGAATGACTTAAATGTGACAAGTTCTCCGTGGCCTTTCGCAGCTTGGGGTATGGATGTCATTGGTCCTATCGAGCCAGCCGCGTCGAATGGACACAGGTTCATTTTAGTAGCAATTGATTATTTCACAAAGTGGGTGGAAGCATCTTCGCACAAGTCGGTAACAAAGAAAGTGGTAGCAGATTTCGTTCGGAGCAACGTTATTTGCCGATTCGGAGTCCCAGAGTCAATTATAACAGATAATGGAGCTAATCTCAATAGTGATCTGATGCGGGAGATTTGCGAGACATTCAAGATCACTCATCGCAATTCCACTCCTTATCATCCTCAGATGAATGGAGCAGTTGAAGCAGCCAACAAAAACATCAAAAGAATATTGACGAAGATGATCGATAATTACAGGCATTGGCACGAAAAACTGCCGTTAGCTCTCCTCGGTTATCGCACTACTATGAGAACTTCAACGGGGGCAACGCCTTATCTTTTGGTCTATGGGACAGAGGCGGTGTTACCTGCTGAGGTAGAAATACCATCTTTGAGAATCATCCAAGAAGCTGAGTTAAGTGACGCTAAGTGGATGCAGAATTGATACGAACAATTGATGCTCATTGACGGAAAGAGATTGAATGCCGTTTGTCATGGACAGCTTTATCAAAACAGAATGGCCAAAGCTTTCAACAAGAAGGTAAGACCGAGGCAATTCAAAACAGGGCAATTGGTACTGAAACGCATATTCCCATGTCAAGATGAAGCCAAAGGAAAATTTGCACCTAACTGGCAGGGACCTTATATGGTTCATCGGGTATTGACTGGAGGAGCATTAATCCTAGCAGAAATGGATGGCGAAATTTGGCCGAAAGCTATCAACGCAGATGCCGTCAAGAGATATTATATTTAGAAACCTTCTTTTATTTGCATGAAATATTCTTCAACACTTTTCCATGTAATAGCACTACTCTCCCGTAGCGGGACGCATGACAAACCTATATCGGGTTAGGTCTTTAAGATAGAATTTCTCTCAAATTTTATTTTTTCTTGTAATTATGAACTACGCCTGACCTGATTCCCATAGGGGATACGTAGGCGGCCCGCATAGGCCTCGGTCACATCACTTCAAAATTCCAATTTTATTTCCGCTTGTAATTATGAACTACGCCTGACCTGATTCCCATGGGGGATACGTAGGCGGCCCGCATAGGCCTCGGTCACATCATTTATTCTCCCCAATTGCATTTCCGCTTGTAATTTGAACTACGCTCGACCTGATTCCTCTAGTGGGATACGTAGGCAGCCTATGTAGGCTCGGTCTCGCCATTTTGAAAAGATCAACATCCCTTGCGCCAGAAACTGGGACAATTTTTTTTTAAAAGGGATCACCGTAAGACAACATCGACAGACTCGGGAGAATATTGTTCAACAGAGTCGTCGGGCAGAAGAAAACTTCGGAAAAAGGGCATTCGCTTTGTTTCACAATGTGTCACAGTTCCGAGTTCAGCAAAATTATTTATCACCATACATATAGTTTACTATGTCTATTTTTTCGAAATAATGTGATTCTAATCAGACTGTTTACTAGTCGGCCAAGACTTAAAATGAGCGGAGGTTACAAGTTCACACGAAGCTGGAGGCACGAAGCGCAAGAGCCAGATCCCCAAGTCAACGCGAATCAACCCCCTCCCCAAACTTACAAAATTTTCTTTGGATACAGGTTGCCAAGTTGCAGGAGCGAAATAGGCACGACCTTGAAATGATGGCGTGTCAAACGGTTTGAGCGTTCTTCTATCAATTATGTCTTCAAATATAAATAACTTTCGGCGATCACAATAAGCTAATCTTGCAAATTATTTTCTTCAAATATATATCAACGCACAAATATTTTATATTGCCTTCGAATACATTGCTTTTATTTTTTGCCACTGCGTGTGCTTGCAGCCGCATTGCACTGCACCTGCATTAATCACCGCCTTTCATATGATGCATGGGCTGCGCACCGCCCTTCGCATCGCTTTCATATATTGCCTGGGCCATGCACCGCCCTTTTAAATTTCTGCATAAGGCCATGCACCGCCTTTCGCATGATGCCTGAGCTGCGCACCGCTCTTCGCATCGCTTTCATATGTTACATGGGCCATGCACCGCCCTTTTTAATTTTCTGTATAAGGCTGTGCACCGCCTTTCATATGATGCATGAGCTGCGCACCGCTCTTCGCATCGCTTTCATATATTTACTGGGCCATGCACCGCCCTTTTAAATTTCTGCATAAGGCCATGCACCGCCTTTCATATGATGCATGGGCTGCGCACCGCCCTTTGCATCGCCTTCATATTTACTGGGCCATGCACCGCCCTTTTTAATTTCTGCATAAGGCCATGCACCGCCTTTCATATGATGCATGAGCTGCGCACCGCTCTTTGCATCGCTTTCATATTGCCTGGGCCATGCACCGCCCTTTTAAATTTCTGCATAAGGCCATGCACCGCCTTTCATATGATGCATGGGCTGCGCACCGCCATTTGCATCGCTTTCATATTTCCTGGGCCATGCACCGCCCTTTTAAATTTCTGCATAAGGCCATGCACCGCCTTTCATATGATGCATGAGCTGCGCACCGCTCTTTGCATCGCTTTCATATTTACTGGGCCATGCACCGCCCTTTTTAATTTCTGCATAAGGCCATGCACCGCCTTTCATATGATGCATGAGCTGCGCACCGCTCTTTGCATCGCTTTCCTATTGCCTGGGCCATGCACCGCCTTTTTTAATTTCTGCATAAGGCCATGCACCGCCTTTCATATGATGCATGAGCTGCGCACCGCTCTTTGCATCGCTTTCATATTGCCTGGGCCATGCACCGCCCTTTTAAATTTCTGCATAAGGCCATGCACCGCCTTTCATATGATGCATGGGCTGCGCACCGCCCTTTGCATCGCTTTCATATTTACTGGGCCATGCACCGCCCTTTTTAATTTCTGCATAAGGCCATGCACCGCCTTTCATATGATGCATGAGCTGCGCACCGCTCTTTGCATCGCTTTCATATTGCCTGGGCCATGCACCGCCCTTTTAAATTTCTGCATAAGGCCATGCACCGCCTTCCATATGATGCATGGGCTGCGCACCGCCCTTTGCATCGCTTTCATATTTACTGGGCCATGCACCGCCCTTTTAAATTTCTGCATAAGGCCATGAACCACCTTTCATATGATGCATGAGCTGCGCACCGCTCTTCGCATCGCTTTCATATTGCCTGGGCCATGCACCGCCCTTTTAAATTTCTGCATAAGGCCATGCACCGCCTTTCGTATGATGCATGAGCTGCGCACCGCTCTTCGCATCGCTTTCATATATTGCCTGGGCCATGCACCGCCCTTTTAAATTTCTACATAAGGCCATGCACCACCTTTCATACATTACATGGGCCATGCACCGCCCTTTTAAATTTCCGCATGGGCTGTGCACCGCCCTTTGCATCGCTTTCATATATTACATGGGCCATGCACCGCCCTTTGTAAATTTCTGCATAAGGCTGAGCACCACCTTTCATACATTACATGGGCCATGCACCGCCCTTTTAAATTTCTGCATGGGTTGCGCACCGCCCTTCGCATCGCTTTCATATATTACATGGGCCATGCACCGCCCTTTGTAAATTTCTGCATAAGGTTGTGCACCGCCTTTCGTATATTACATGGGCCATGCACCGCCCTTTTAAATTTCTGCATGGGCTGCGCACCGCCCTTAGCACCGCCTTCCATATGTTACATGGGCCATGCACCACCCTCTTAAAATTTCTGCATAAGGCTGAGCACCGTCTTTCATATATCACATGGGCCATGCACCGCCCTTTTAAAATTTCCGCATAAAGACATTGCACCGCACATGCCTTGTTTTGTTATTATTTATTAGTACCCTGCACATGCTCGCGGCCGCATTGCACCGCACCTGCGTCGCTGTATTTCAATATTTATTCTTACTGACTATTTTCATCTAGTTTTAGTTTCGCAGGAGCTTTAGCGCAACGTGGAACTATTTCTTCGGCAGCGAACTGGGGCAATACGTCGGGAAGGACAAGCAGACTTCTCGACAAGGGTCAAAGATCTACCTCGAACACTCGGCTCCAAATTCGAATTTCCCGTTCACATTCCAACACAATCAATTTTCAGGGTTCTATCACGACACCCAGTGTCATCATAATTCGACACTGGGACAATATTTTTTGCAAAGATTCACATCAAATCGTGAGTTGCCAGTTATAGGTGTCGTAGTCTTCCTAGAACTACACACGGCCTGATTCTCGTGCAACCCGGGATATGTAGGCGATTCGGAGACCAGAGTTCGGCCGTAATTTTCTTTACTCTTAGTTCCCCATAATCCTCTAGCCGGGACAAAATAGGCTACTAAGTCAACGTCTTTGCCCGACAACTCTTTTCATCATTACCAGGCGAAGAGGGACAAGTTGTTGACACCCAATTTTGTCCCGCCTCTCCTCCGAAATACCTATTTATACTTCTGGTATTTTGAGAAATTTAAAAAACAAAATGCATTTAAGTTTTACTATAATTATTAGTCTCTTATTAACGCCCACGTCGTATTATTCTACTGCAGTTATTATTATCATTATCATTATTATTATTATTATTATTATTATTAAAATTATCATTTATTACTAATTGTCATTAATTATTATTATTCTTGTTATCAGCGTTATCTTTGTTATTAATTATTAATCATCATTATCATCGTTATGATTAATTATTATCATTATTTTATCAATAATTGTTATTTATTATTATTATTATCATCATTATTATTTCTTATTCTTATTATCATTATTGTTTTATTATTACCACTATTATTGTTATTATTAATTATTATCATCTTTATTATTATTATTATTAATTATTATCATTATTCTTATTGTTATTTTTTGTTATTAATTATCAATATTTGTTATCTACTATTATTATTATATTTATTATTATTTTTTATCAGCATTATCATTATTACCATTATCATTATTGTTATCATTATTAGCAGTATTACTACCGCTATTTGTTTGCTGCCATTATTTAGTATTATTGAAACTTGCATTTCTCAACGTTCTACCAACTTCCGCATACACATCGCATTTATTTCACACATTTAAATGATAGCGTTTGTTATTAAATATTATTGCACGGTCATTGCAACATCATATAATTTTATTATCCGGATCTTTTATAATTACATATTTTCGTATTAGGTGATATTCTGGCACCCTTAATACATCGTTAATTAAAATGGGTCTCTTATTTCAAATTTAGAAGCCAAACTATTTCTTGCACTCGGTCCGTATTTTGATTTATCGGACCCCGAATCAAAGTCCAATTAGCTCCTAAATATTTTGGGCTAGCCCATATTTTTATCTCAATTTTTAGACCAGTCCATGTTTTTAATTCCCTAGCCCATTCTCTTAATACCCGATCCAAAAATCAACCCAGTCCATAAATGAACCGGGTCCAACCCGCATCAGCTTCAACATAAGGGAAACCCTAGGGTTTCCCTTCATTCTTTTTTCACTCCCTCCGCCGCTTCCTCCTTCTCCCTTTCGCGCCTCCCTCGCCGCCGCTCCCACTTCCCCCCTTGTTCCCTCCTTCTTCTCCGCTCCCCACTCACCCTTGTCCCCCACTTTTCTCTCTCTCCCGCTCCTCCTTCCCCTTTTTCAGTACAAAACGACGAAAACAAAAACCTATAAAGACAGTAAACAACAACAACAAGGGAAAAAGGGGGACGACAGGAGGAGAAGACGCACAACAACGAACCAAAACCCTCAAAAAAGGAACAAATTTCCAGTGGTCAAAATCCTCAAAAAATCAAAAATCGGAAAAACCCCCAAAAAGAAATCATTAAGCCCTCCTCTCTATCACCAGAAATTCCCCAGAAAGCATTACGATCGTAGTCGTCACAACGTTCCACATCGATTTAAAATAGGCAATTGATCTTCTGTTTTTTTTTTCTTTCTTTATTTTTTGTATTGCATCGAATTCGAGAACACACAAGTCTGATTCGAGTTTGGGTCGAAGGAGATTCGGAGTGTTCGCGGATAGATCGACTCCCCCGTACCCATTTCGCTGCACCCGAAACAGGTGATTCTCCCTTTCCGCTTCGCATTTTCTTTTTTTTTATTTTTTTGATCTTATTTGTTCTGTGCTGTTTGCTCTGGTTTTTGTCAAGGGTAATGAATAACTGTACCAGTGTTTACTTGGATATAGTTTTCTTTTTTGCATAGGTTCGTATAGGTTTAAATTTACTCAGTTACTTTATCCTTAATGTGTGTTGATATGTGTTTATTTGAATATCAGATTGGAAGTGATGATTTGTTGGTATGAACACGACAATGTTCGAGTATTGCCTAGCCGATATTCGAACCGTTGTTTAGCTGTCTACCCCCCTTTCGGATAATAATATTAGTTTGCCTGCATTATATGTTAGTTCAGTTTAGGATCTGTTTTGAATGCTCCTGGTTAATGTTTGAGTTTACTTTATACTTATAACCGACCTGTTAGTTTAAATATGCATGAAAGCATTGTGCAATTTATCCTTGTTAAGCATGATCCCAAATTGTTGATTGAAGAGTATGTTAACATGGCTTGATCCTATTTCAATTGTGATGTATTTGACGTGTTATAGTCAAGGCTGTACATTTTGGTGTTGACCATTAATTCTTATTATTCTGGTCAGTTTAGCTGCGTTGTATTAAGGCCATTGTTTGGTTCGATTGATAGCGGTGTCAGCTACTGTTTGAAATGATGCTAATATGCAGCCTAAATTCCTTTCCAGTATTGATCAAATATGCTATGTGTGGCATGTTTAGCATGTTTATTTTTGGTTTACCAACCACCATGGTGATGTTCTACCTGGTAGACCTTAGAGATCAGTCCCCATCCTAGGACAATCTCCATGCGAATATTAAACTCAGTCTTAAAAAAATATTCTATTGCAACTAAAAGATTTGAGTTTTATTTAATGCCATGAATTGAAGGAGCCCCTGGAGATTTCTCTTTATTCTCTCTACAGTTTTTGCTAAGTTCTTTCTTCTTTCGAATGTGTTGCATTTGGCTGATTTAGGAAATTGTTTTGCTAGTGGCTAACATGTTTGCCCTGTTGAACTATCTAGATCTCCTTGCAGCCCCTCGAGCTTTGTCCTAACATCTCTGTGTAAATTTTATGTCCAGTATGAACCCTTCCCTGTCCCTAAATAATTTTGGCTTCTTGTGATACTTATATGATTCTTTTGAGACTGAGTTTTAAATCCTAAAAGCGTAGAATAAGCATGAGTCAGTATCTAAAAAATAAGAATCTGATTTCCATACCCCAGCATGCCTAAAAAATGAATTAAATGTGACATGTGTATGTTCAATTTTGAGTATTGTAAGCATCTTGTTTCAACTGTGATGTTGCACTATCACAATTCACATTTGATTCGGTCTTCTTCCTGTTAGGTTGGTCTTGTTTCTAATTTCTGAATCTTTTACCTCGCTTGCATTAAATTTTAGGTATGTTCCTTCTATACACTCTTGTAAATGTGCATATATGAAATATACCTAGATATACATAGTATACTCAACTCTGCATATTCGTCCTAATATATATATAAGGGTATATCAAACGTATATTGGATGTATCGGTCTAGACACTTAGTTCTACTGTTAAGTGTTTGCCTTTGGGAATTCTATTCTCTTTATTAAGTCCCTGTCCAAAATGTTTGGAATATGGTTCTATTGGGCCTAAGTTCACTCGTCGATATGAAATTGATCATGTGGGCTGCAATTTCTTTTTTTTCTTTATTATTATCTCGTTTTGGGTTTGAACATTTTCTTAAAGTGTCTTTTTACAGTGTCTTGTGCTAAATTCAAGATGTGTACTTAGTCCCTTTCTTTAAGCCTTAGTCTTTTGTTATACACTAATCCTTTTCTTTCCATTTTGTGCATGACCATCGCATACGAGTCCCTCGGACTCGTCTTCTTCCGCATTCGATGTTGGGCTAAAGCCCAACGAAATCCGCTCGAGTCACTATTATTGGGCCTAAGCCCACACAGCAGTAGCAACAGTTCACAGCAAAAAAAATATTGGGCCAAAGCCCAATAAGCATGAGCGGCAGCAGCCCAGATCCATGGCAAAACAAAAAAAAAGGGGAGAGAGAGTTGTTGGGCCGAAGCCCAACAGCAAATAGGTCCAACAGCCCCAAAATGGGCTGGGCCCATTTGATTTACTCCTTTTTATATTTCATTTTCATTTGATTTGTACTGTGTGACTAATATTTTACTTTGTTTTGTTCTTCCTGATTTAGATGAACTTAGTGAATTTAGTGAATTAATTTTAACATATTGGGTAGTAAACCTAGGAGAAAAAACTCACAAATCAATCTCTAGAATATTTTACCCCCCGAATAATTAATGACATAAATTCATTTTGAGTTAAAGGAATCACATTTTATTCTTATTATACTAATTTCAAGACATCACTAATGTGCGAATGTAATTTTAGACATATTTTAAATAACCCTTCAAAGTTTGAGTCAATCATGTAATATCCTTAATTAAGCATAGTTAAAAAAAAAAAAAAAAAAAAAAAAAAAGGATGAAGAAACTTACTAGTTATTTTGTATCTCATTTATATTTTTGAAACTCAACGTAAATTAATATACCATCGTTCAGAATTGTTTAAATATTCATTAAAACACTGCACAAATTTGCGTTTTCTTCTATTTTTTGCAAAATCTTATTTTAATAGTATATTTTTTATAAGTTTATTTTAAATAGAATTTGAAGTTTCTTTTTATGCGAATTATTATATTTTTCTACAAATTTCATTCTAAATAGCATTTTTTTTTAAAGTCTTAACAATATTTATAAATTTTATGGCATTTGAAGTCTCCTTTTATACAAATTATTATATTCTTTTCTATAGATTTTATTAGCATTTTATTTAAGAGCCTTAGCAGCACTTATAAACTTTTATTTCAAATAGTATTCTAAAATCCCCCTTTATGCGAATTATTAGTCCCATTTCATTTTTCGTTATTTAAAATCTTCTTTCTTTATAAAAAATGACGTTTTTAAAATCCTCTTTTGCATAAATTGTTATATTTTTTACAAGTCTTATTTGCACAAGCTTTCCTTTAAAATTTAAACACTATATCCAACATTGATTAATTAATCTAAGTTTAGTCGGATAACCGTGAGTTAACGGATTCTAAAGGATGCCTAACCCCTTCCCTTTAGGATAATATAGAACCCTTACCTAGAATCACACTGGTTAAGCAGACTATTAACAGAGGTTTAGTTTTAACTTTACCTTAGTTAATAATTAGGTGTCCTAATTCGCCGTAAAAAATCAATTAGGTGGCGACTCCTTTAAACAAAACAAATTTAGGAATCACCAATATGTTGTACTCCGCTCTAACCCAGGTTAAAATGGGGTGTGACAGTGGTGGTAGTCGCCGGTCAGGGTGGCTTGGTGGTGGGGGAGGGGTAGCTGATCTTACCGTCATAATAGCTTATCTCTCCACAGAGGTTTTAAAAATAGGCTAGCATAAGAAATGAGTTTACAGATATTCCTGCTATTATGACAAGAGTAAATCGGTTAAACAATAGCACTCTAGTGGGATGAGAAAATTCAAAAACTCAACATCCACAGTTGACTTCCTAAAACCAGCCAAGAGGATGGTTATTTTGCATATTCATTGGTGTGCAGTTTCTAAGTAATTTTCCCTGATAACTTGAGGACAATGATCAATGAACCTCAATTGTTGCCTAAGCACAAATGGTGTGTTGTTCAATTCTTCCAAAACCTGAGACGAGAAAGGCTGAAGCAGGTTATGGCTCGACAGTTAGCACAAGTCCTAATAGATAATAGTAATAATTTTAGGCAATTGACTTGCAAAGCACCCTGGTATGCAGATTACCTATTCTCCTTGCTGTAGACATAATAACATATTTCAATCTGGCATAGAGTTATTCACTCTTCTAAAGAGAAATGTCAGTCAAAAGAACTATTCGGATGCTAACCCCCCCCCCCCCCCCCCCCGGGCCTCCTTTCCCACCCTCCAGGGGATATGTTGATAGTCATTGTCTCGTTCTGAATCCAGTTATCAATATCGACAATTCCCCACAAAACAGAAGCCCATAAGAATTCATGCATGCTGCATTCTGATGGAACCAATCAAGCAAAAGGATGTTTTCGAAAACAAGGCAGAGACACAGGCACGGTTAGCCCTCACCCATCAAATCCTGGAAAGGAAGCTCACATCTAGAGAGCAGGTAACTGAAGTACAATAAGACAATCAGATAAAAAAGAAAACAGCAGAGTCCAATTCAATACAAGAGGACATGCTACCAGAATACCATGGCAACTTTAGCACTTACACAAGTCAAACCACAAAAAAAGCTGCAAGTAAATTGGAACAAATATTTTAAAAGCATGGTTCATCTTATGAAGTTTCTCCTGCAGTCATACCACAACTTTAGCACTTCACCAGTCAAACCACAAAAGAGCAGCAAGCAACGCACCACAAATATTTAAGAGGCGGGGTTCATCATATGAAGTTTCTCATGCAGTCACACTATCTATACTTGATTTTTTGCATACATGAAAAACATCTCAAGCAATTGAATATTTAAGACTGAAATATTTAGCTACCTGTCATCATTTAAAATTGACTAAATCCTTGCTGCAACATTACATCTTCAGCACTAAATTAACTGTATGTTCAACAATTAATGGTCCAAAGATCATCAAGTTGCTAGCTCCATTGATAACAGTAGTATTTGTAGTAGCTTTTACCATTTCTTCTGTTTTTTATTCATGTTTATGTCCACGTGTACAACAATTTTAG
This sequence comes from Lycium barbarum, assembly GCF_019175385.1. Taxonomy (NCBI): domain Eukaryota; kingdom Viridiplantae; phylum Streptophyta; class Magnoliopsida; order Solanales; family Solanaceae; genus Lycium; species Lycium barbarum. The sequence continues at coordinate 120,042,327 of NC_083340.1, read as the reverse complement.
CTTTCGATCGGATTTAGGAGCTTGTTACCCCTATATCAAAAAGGTAGAGATCCTACACAAAAATATGGTTTACTAGGGAAGTCATCCAATCTTCTGTACAAACACGGACCTCATGAGTACAAAAAAAAAACTAGAGATAAAGACTAATCCTCATATTTACAAATCATTTTTCACCAATCCAAATTTCTCATGTCTCTCCTTCCATACAACTCAAATAAGAGCTGACCGGCAAACATCCCAAGCCCAGGGTCTTCTCTTTCTCCTTCTAAATGCCCAGCCGTGTAGTGTGTCCTTTACAATGCTCTTCATTGTCCAGGGCACTCCAAAACAATAGAGTAAAAGCCATCTGACGATGCAACAAGAGATGATCTACGACTGACATAAGTGATTCTTTTCTTTCTCAAGTTTTCCGCTGTCAATATCGCACCGATAGCTCCCAACAAAGCGTTTAAAGACACCTTCTTGGGCTCCCTTGGGATCCAAATCATTTAGTGAGGGAAAACCAACTCGGTTCCATGTAGTAAGATACTAAGATGCGGTGGTAAGTTTTGAATGTAAACAGACTATCCCTCCTCATCCCCATCTCCACAAATCTTGGTGTATCATTTGGTATGATGTGCTTATAAAGTAGCTCCACTAGGTTTTGAAACTCAAGCATCTGCATTCTGCCCCTCCTGAAGATTTCTCCTAAATTTCATATATCAACAAACTTATCCCTCATGTACCCTATGAATATATTGTACTGTCATCTTTTGGCACGATAATCTGTATGCGTTAGGGAAGGCAATCCTCAATGCATTTTCTCCATGCCACATGTAGCCCTTAAAGTTGATCCTGCTACTACCCCTTGCCCAGAAAGTGATATGTCAACTAAAGTCTTCCCACTCTTTCATAATGCTTCTCCACAGTCCGTATCCCAATGGTAACATGATGACTTTGGTCCCCCCCCCCCCCCCCCCCGCCCTTTTTTTTTTTTTTTTGAGAAAGAGTGACCTCTGGTAAACAAATTGGAAATGATTGAAATTTAAAGCTAACAGCAGGGCAAAAATGCCCTTTTTTACAAGAAGGTAGAGATTTTTATTAAAAAGTACCAAGAAGATACCAAAAAAGTACATCAGAAAGAGGAACATTCTTCTAAATATTGAAAAGAGTACAAGAGATCTAATGGTGAGTCAAAATCAGATACAGGAGCCTTCCTACACTATAGTTACAGATTTTTCAAACACCTAGATTTAACCTTTGTACGTTGTCTATCTTATAAAACATCTATTATTCCTCTGCATCCGAAGAAACAAGAAAATGCAAGCAGGGATAGCAATCCAGCACTACATGTTATCCTTTGATGATGAGTGTTCATACAAGCTGCACAGGGAAAGTTTTATGGCTCCTGGCATGATACGGTTAACACCAAAAATGGTAAGAAACATATTCCAGATCTGTCTAGTAAAAACAAAATGAAACAGTAGATGATTCACAGATCCAAAAGTTTCTTCATAAAAGGTGGCATCTGCTGCACCACGGTGAAACCTCTTTTATGAGTTAAGCAGGCTTCATGTGTAACAATCCAAGTGAAGCAAGCAGCTGTTGGAGGAGCAACCTTTTTCCCGATTGTTCTCCATGGCCAACCATTTTGAGTCTCCCGTACTTCCCAATAGATTTTTATAGCATGACTTGACAGTAAACTTGCCATCCTTCTTAATCTTCCACCATATTAAGTCAGCTCCCTGTTCATTGATGGATATAGCTTCCAAGTTCTGGAATAGTTCATTCAAGTCTTTAATTTCTCAGTTAAATAAGTTTCTTGTCAGGTACAGATTCCATACTCCAGTAGAATAGCAGTCTGCCAACAGTGCTTTTTTTTTTTTTTTTTTGTGTGCCGCTGATTGCATACAGGTTTAGGAGTATCATCCAACCACCTATCAGTCCACATTCTCACTTTCTTTTCATTGCCAGTTTTCAGCTTTACACCATAAGAAAACTCTTCCTAGAGGGGTTCCTGATGTGTTTCCACACTGACACACCATAGGCTCCTTCTACAATATTAGTGTACCTGTCCTTATTTCTTCCATATTTAACTGACAGAAGATCTTTCCATAAATCATCACTATTATTGTCAAACCTCCAATGCCATTTCAGTAATAGACCTCTATTTTATAGCTGCAGATTTATTACCTACAAACCTCCGAAATTTTTGTATCTAGTACTTGTATTCCACTTCACCAAATGGATTTTCTACTTATCCTGATTCCTGTCCCACAAGAAGTTTCTTCTTATCCTGTCCAGTTTCCTTTCCACAATCTTAGGCATAGGCAATAAGGACATTATATGCTTCAAGATTCCATCCAATACACTATTAATCAGGGTCAACCTGCCCCCAAATGAGATGTACTGTTTCTTCCAAGGTGGCACTTCTCTTTCACATTTCTCCATCACCCTTTGCCAAACATTAGAATCTTTTAACTTTGCACCCAAAAGCATACCAAGATATGATGTAGGGAAACTCCCATCTTTGCAACATTACAACATATGTGGATGCCAGCTTGTGAACAATGGCGTCTGCATTGAAAAAATGCTACTATTTGCCCAATTCACATGCAAACCAGAAATAGCCTCAAAGGCTAGTAGAGTTGCCTTCAGATGACGTAGTTGCTCCTCCCCAGCACTCCAAAGCAGTAAAGTGTCATCGGCATAAAGGATATGAGAGACTTCCACTTTGTTGCCATTTCTGACTTGAATATTATAACTTTCCATCCATTTAAGTTAAGTAGCCTCCCTTAGCATTAGACTTAAAGACTCCACGGCTAGAATGAACAGGTTTGACAGTGGGTCGCCTTGTCTCATAAGAAAAAAATGCCCTTATGAAACATAGTAAATGACTCAGCTTCAGAAAGGTAAGAAACAGGAGAGGAAAACTCAAATATGTTTTTTTTGAAACAGAGAGGAAAACTAAAATATCAGCCTAGTCATGATCCAATTTACTAGTATACTCTAGCAAGGTTGCTAGAAAAGACTTCCACCTCCTCTCCCCCTCCCCCTCTTGTTCTAACCCAAACCGGTAAATGGACTTCTCTAATGTATCTTCAACTAGTGGCGTAGAAAATGTCAGTGTGCTAGATTAAAATGATTCAATCAATTAAGTTCAGTAGCCTTCTTTAGCATTAGACTTAAAGATTCCATGGCAAGAATGAACAGGAATGGTTAGACTGGATCGCCTTGTCTCATATGGACAAAATGCCTTGTGAAACATAGTAAATGACTCAGCTACAAAAAGGTCAGAAAGAGCAGGAGTGGAAGACTCAAATATCAGCCTAATCACGATCCAATTTACTAGTATAATCTGACAAGATTGATCCCCCCCTCTCATCCTGCTGTTCTACCAAAAGTACATACACACAGGATAACCTAAACCGTTAAATTTCATTTCTCTAGAGCATTTTCAACTAGTCGCCATAGAAAATTCCCTGTACATAACATTAAAATGATTCAATAAGTTGAGTTCACAATCACCACAGACCAGTGCTGATAGACGTTAGATAAAATAAGCAATTTATCTGCACCATAACGAAACGGCTGCCAAATGGAGGCAAGAAAAAAAGATGTAGCAACCTTCTATTAGTCAATTGTGTTTGGGTGACAGTAATGAAAGCAAATATCAGAGCTTCATGTCATAACTATGTATTTGGAGAAGCCAATGCATTAGCAAGTCAACAACAACAACAACCCAGTGAAATCCCACATCGTGGGGTCTGGGGAGGGTAGAGTGTACACAGACCTTACTCCTACCAAGGTAGGACGGCTGTTTCCGAAAGACCCTCGGCTCAATCGGAAACAGCCGTCCTACCTTGGTAGGAGTAAGGTCTGCGTACACATAAAAAATTATTCATAGAACAATAAGCAACTACAAATAGGCAGTAATTACAGTCTGATTAATCATGATATGAGCGTGATCAAAATTCAAATCAGAAAGGGCCAATTCCCCCTCTTATATAGTATATCCAACAAAGAATTTGAGAGTTTTGACCAAAAGAGTCCCACCTCAACCCCCCCCCCCCCCCCCCCCCCCAAACCCAAACCGGTAAAATACACTTCTCCAGTGTATTTTCAACTAGTGGCGTAGAAAATGCCAATATGTTAGATTAAAATGATTCAATCAATTCAGTTCACAATCACCACAGATCAAAGATTAAAATGATTCTATCAAATGATTCAATCAATTAAGTTCAGTAGCCTTCCTTAGCATTAGACTTAAAGATCCCATGGCCAGAATGAACAGGTATGGCGAGAGTGGTGTCGTCTCACAAGAGCAAAATACCCTTATGAAACATAGTAAATGACTCCTCTTCAGAAAGGTAAGAAAGAGCAGGAGAGGAAAACTCAAATATCAGCCTAGTCACGACCCAATTTACTAGTCTCTGGCAGGTTGCTAGAAAAGACCCCAACCCACCCAGTGCACTTCTCCAGTGCATATTCAACTAGTGGTTAATAGAGATTCGGAAAAAATAAGCAATTTATCTGCACCATAACAAAACGGCTGCCAAATGGAGGCCATCAGAGCAGATGTTGCAACCTTCTGTTAGTCAATTGTGTTTGGGTCACAGGAATGCAAGCAAATATTAGAACTTCACGTCATAAACTATGTAATTGGAGAAGGCAACGCATTAGCAAGTCAACCATTAAAATTATTCATAGCACAATAAGCAACTAAAAACAGGGAAGTAATTACAGTCTGATTATTCATGATATGAGTCTCATCAAAATTCAATCAGAAAGGGCAGTTCCCCCTTTCACATAGTATATCCAACAACACAAAAAGAATCCACGAAACTCAAAACAAAATAAAAGAGAGCTATTTCTTGTATTTTGCTACCTCTCCTTCATTAGCGAAAAAACCCATGAGCCTGCCAGCAGAATTCTGATAAGCGTACATGAATCCTCCCATAACCCCAATTAAACCTCCTGTTACCATTGATGGCCCCCTTATCCCAGGCTTTATTCCTACACAAATTAAAACACAATTAAGAAAAATAAGGGCCTGTTTGGCCGTGGCTAATTTTCACTTTTTTCCGGAATTGTATTCTGGAATCATGTTTGGACATGGAATTTGTTACAATTTCGAAAAACTCCAAATACCTGTTTACACATTTTTCACTCCAAGGGCCTGTTTGGCCATGGATAATTTTCACTTTTTTCCAGAATTTTATTTCGGAATCATGTTTGGACATAGAATTGTTACAATTTTCCAGAATTCGAAAAACTCCAAATACCTGTTTTCACATTTTGCACACCAAATCACTCACAAAGAAGAAAAAAAATCAAAGTTGTATTCATGTCCAAACACAACACCAATTACAAGATATACTCCCTCCGGATCAAAAAAAAAAAGAGTCCACTTAGCCATTTGCACACCCCTTAAGAAAATACTAACTCCTAGACAAAAATAGGTAATTTAACTAAACTACCCCTAATTAAATGGGCATTGGGATTTGATCATATAATACTTAATAGGGACAAATATGAAAAAATAACGTTAATTCTTTCTCGATTTGCTAAGTGGATTCTTTTTTTTATCCAAGAAAAAAAGACTAAGTGGACTCTTTTTTTTTTATCCGGAGGGAGTACCATTTTTTAACTTTTTTTTTTTTTTCAAATTTCACATATTTTTATGTCCAAAAGCCCATCACATCACTCACAAAAATTCTAACATTTTTCCAAGTTGTATTCATATCCAAACACAACCCCAATTTCCAAACACCATTTTTTATGCCCAAACGCATTCTTAATCAGTCAGAAATGGATAAGAAAAAATGAAGAAGAAAAGAAAGCATAGGAATAATGGAAAAGTACCAGAGAGATAGCCGACAGTGACAGAGATCCCGGTGATAGTAGTAAGGCGAAGGTAATCGAGAGTGTTGAAATTGGCAACAGTTTTAGTAAAAGGAGGGTTTCGATCTATTACTGGGTATTCTGGTTTTGCTGATGCAGTAATATCTGTGTTCATTTTTCTTTGATTTTGCTCTTCAGTGCTCACTTGTCTTCGGTCCTGCCAAAGGGGATTTTTGATGGGGAGAGAATGTGAGAGTTTTGACCGAAAATGGTCCCTCAACTTTACATCTTTGCCATATTAGTCCAACCACATATTACTATCCTTTAATTAGTTAAATTTGAACTCTTATCCAATTATTAATATACTACTAAAATAACAGTAAAGTTCGAGCTCATGAGGACGAAAAAGTCAAAATGTCTACCAAATTTTCGACCTCAAGCTCAATTCGCTAATAGCTTGGTCGAAATTATATTTTTCTGTTAGAAAATCGACCTCGTGAGGTCGAATTCCAATAAAAAAAAAATTAAAATTTTCGAGATTTCGACCTCATGCGGTCGAAATTCTTAGGTCGAAATATACTATTTTTTTAGTAGTGTTATAGATACTCTTAGATTTACGTGTGCAGTTGAAGTATTTTTGTTATATCCCGCATTTTTGGGCAATCGGATAATTCGAGATAATCGCGGGAAGATAACAAGCAAGGCATTATTGTTATTTTGTTTGGCATACAAGTTGTTTATGAAAATTTTTGAAGTGGGAATGTTAAGAAAGGTCAAGGGTGTAAAGGGAAGTTCGCAATATGACTCGTGGAAATATGGAGGAAGACGAAGGGTAAATTTGGAATTTGAAAAACATAAAAAACCCTTCATGAGTTGTAAGACCCAAATGCATATATGGACTTGGGAATTAAAATGGGCCATTTGAGTCATCCAATTGGAGTGGGCTTAGGCCCAACTAGAAGTTTAAGAGACCAAATAAAAGATGACTTAGAGCCCGTTTGGATTGGCTTATAAGTTAGCTTATAAGCTGTTTTCAGCTTTTTTGAGTGTTTGGCTGGCCAGCTTAAAGTCATTTTATGCTTAAAATAAGCTCAAAAAAATAATTGGACTCATTTGACTTAGTTTATCTAAAGCAGCTTATAAGCTGAAAACAGCTTATAAGCCAAAAAAAATAAGTTGGACTACCCCAACTTATTTTTTTCAGCTTATAAGCTGCAAACAGCTTTAAGCTGTAAGCCAATCCAAACGGGCTCTTAGTCATCTTTTCCATGGGACATTCTAGACTTTTCAAGAAAACAAAGAACAAGAGAAAAAGGAGAAATTTTCCAAGGCCATTTCGGCCAAGAGCAAGATCCAACAAAACCTTGGAATTTTTTTTCTTCAAAATCATTTTCTACTAATTGAAGGGTTCCTAGCAAAGTGAAGTGGTCTTTGGAGCAAGAAAAACCCATATTCTTGCAAGTTGTGAGTTCTATCCAAGTGAAGAAGTGAGGAAGAAGGTAAGGTTTAATTCTTTCTTTATATGTTATGGATATTGGTGCATGTTGTAGTGTACAAAAAATGGATGAAATTCATGAGGAATATGAATATAGGGGTGTGGCCATGCATGTATGTGTGTGTGTAGAAATCATGTTTTAATTATTTTATCTAGTATTGGGTTGTTATTGTTGTGGGTGTTATGTTAATAATGGAAGTCGGATGATTTTAGTGAAGTTGTAGCCATGTGTGTATGATGTTGGCCGTGAGTTGTATATCACATGTATAGCCGTGTATATTTGGTGAATCATGAAGGAATGGTGAGTAAGTTTTATTTAGTATGTTGGTTGTTGTGTTGTGAATTTTATATTGCAAATGAAAGCCTAATGAGCTTAGTGAAGTATTAGTAGTTGGAGGCTTGTCTTGGAAGATTATGTAAATTAAATATGATGTTCATGCATGTATGGAAATATAATGTTGTTAGTGTGAAGTTGTTAGTGCGTAAATTATTAAGTTGTTATTGTTTTTATTGGAGTTGGAAGGCTTTGAAGGAAGTAGTATATTGATTGAGTTGTTATAATGTATCTTGGATTGAATATGGAAATTGTTAGTATGGTTGTTGACATTATGTTGATAGTTTGGCCGGGTTGAATTCCCGGATTGTTGTTGATTAAAAATTGGCTAAGTTGAGTTTTGGGGATGGTGTATTTACAGAGGAAGTGCTGCCGAAATTTCGGTAGACAAGTGTTATTTTAAGATTCCACTTCTAAATGCTCTAATCAAGGTTTGGTGAATGTGACCAATTTGTAGATTTTGGCGGATTTGCAACTTGAATTTGGAGTAGCATAAGGAGCGGAAAAAGGTATGTAAGGCTTTACTCCTTCTTCTTTGGCATGTCTTAGACATACTAGGTTGGATACGAGCCTCGGGAACAACACTACTCTCCGGAATCCGCACCTAAAGTTACCCCTTTTTCATTCAGTACAAATGAATTAGATATTCATGAATAGTTGGAAGAATTGCCTAAACATCTAGATCTTGCGCAAATGGAACTCGAATACCTTAAAACCCTCACAAGTGACGCCATGAAATGTAACATATGCAAATTGTGTACGCTACCTCACTGGGCCCACCTCCGAGGTGGGCCCATTGTTCCCGGATTTTCCTTATTGTTCCGTTTGACCTATTTTGGAGTAGAATCCAAAGGAAACTTTTGATCCTTGTTCCGTTTATCAAATGACAAGTACTGTAACTATCCTAATGAGAATACTTCTATGATGATAATGATAACGATGATGTAAGGAAGAGAATATGCCTATGATAAGTATGACAAGAATGATTCCATGGCTAAGAGTCTTAAGCTAAGGATTCAATATGAGTATGAAAGTATCAAACTAGTTCTTGATCTTTAATTCCATCCCTTGGTTATGACACTATCTTCTAATGATTCCAAAGCAGATGAATTGATTTCTATGACATCCATGACTTCATTCTATTTTTCTTTCAACGTTATTCTCCGTTGATAGTCTCGCCTTATAAATACTCGTTCCTTCAAGGTGAGACAAAGCGATCACGGTTATAGGCAAGAGGCTGCAGGGCATTTAGGAAATATGACCTTCTTTGTATTCTAGATCGTGCGATAGGGCTATACTATCAGGTTTCCATATTCTCTTCCTAATCCTATGTTATGGTTTCAGTAATGTCGATGAAGAGAGCAGCTTCAGATAGTGGGGGCACTAAGAAGGCCCCTAGAGTATCTCCAGAGCCGAGTAAGGGGAGCCTCGGCTATTCGATTGAGACTGATCCGTCGGAGGACCCAGCAACAATTCCTCCAGAGTTCCTGACCCCCAGAGCAGAGGATCCCACGGAGGACAGCTATGATACAGATCCGTCGGAGGACCCAGCAACAATTCCTCCAGAGTTTCTGACCCCTAGAGTAGAGGACCCCACGGAGGGTAGCTATGATACAGATCCCTCGGAGGATCCAGCGACGATTCCTCCAGAGTTTCTTACCTCCAGGGAGGAGGATAGTTATGACACAGACCCATCGGAGCATTCTTCTGGGACACCGGAGGAGGAGACTTTCGGGGATATGCCAGCTGCTCCTGTGATGGAGCATTATGTCAGACAGGACTCCCCGGAAAGTGCTACGGATTACTCCTGTCCTTTGTCCTGGTCATCAGTGAACCAGGAATCGCCTGGTTATCTATACTCCTCCGATTCGGATGGGGGAAATGACGGGAGTCAAACTAGTGGAAAGCAGACAGATGAGGATGAGGATCACACTTCACATGGAAGCTCACTGGACCAGGCCCGAGATTGATCGGCTACAGGTATATGAGATTTTCTTTGAAACTTTCTATGTATACGTAATCTTTGCAAAATACTAATTAGTGACGGCAGACAGAAATTCAAAAGGGGCCAAAGACTTAGCGGTTGTGAATAATGGCGATTGAGATGTCTCCGCCACCAGTGCGAATTTAGAAACCCCGGATAAAAGATAATCATATGTACGGATGGGAGTAAATAGTGAAGATTTAAACAGAGGCAATATGGTAATTGTATGGTCAGGAAAGTGAAGATAGGAGTGGGACCCGCTGTGAGGACGTTTTGGGAAGTTGCTAGAACCCCGACTTACCTTAAATTATGTGACAAAGGTCGTGCAGGGCAGTCGATATAATTATACCAGCATTCACGCATTTAAATGCACCAAAGTTTCGAGGTTAAGCGTGCTAAGGTGGGAGGATGGGTGACCCCCTAGGAAATATGCTGAAAATTTCATAAATGTGGGAACAAGAGACGAATGTGAAATGAGGTAGCCTAAAGTAAATTAGAGTGTGTGAAGTGGTTAAGAACCCTGTAGAAGTCGTGTAGGCTGAGACGGACTAGACTAGCAGAAGGGGAGAAAGCATGGCAGAGCTTCAGAACTAGAGAAGGTTTGATTAGTGTTTGAAAGTGTTTGTAAGTAAAGTAGTGGAGGAAATGTATATATGTACATGACATCTTATCTGTGACTGTATAACACTAACAAACAATGTAGCGATACATAGAATATGCTAGCTGAATGAAATTCAAAAGACGTGATGAAGGATATAAGTACGGATGTCACAAGGTAAGACCGATGCCGAACCCACACTAGTTAAGGCTAGAAGCCCTAATGTAGTGATATACGAGAATATATCTAGCCAGGGAATAGACGCAACAAACTCCGCGAAGAAGGAATTACAATTGTAAAAGATCGCGGAAGGCGACGATTATTTAAAAGGCATAGGCGTGTGCAGACCCTCTCAATGAAGGAAGGGAGAACGTGCTAGACCTAAAACGAACTACGACCATTTAGGATTCATAAAAAGGGACCTATTAACTCAGGACTAGAGTTTGAAGTATGTCGGTGTATTGTGAAGGTTACGAAAGGACGCAAAAATAAGTTGACAGCGGGTGTAATATGAGCTACAAGAGATACCTGGAAAGGCCGCCGAATATAAACGACAACTGAGACGGCACTAGGTAAGGATTTGTACAGTAGGATGTGTAAGTCATTAATCGGTTGGTTTGGTATTAGCGGAGCTAAGTCAATTGGCCTACAAGCAACCCAAGCTCCTAAAAGGGATATGTTCAGCGACGTGTGAGATATCTATAAGAGAGACCTCCCCGAAGTATTGTAATACACTAGGAGGCCAGTTTAACATTCGAGGACGAATGTTCTAAAGGGGGGGAGAATGTTATATCCCGCATTTTTGGGCAATCGGATAATTCGAGATAATCGCGGGAAGATAACAAGCAAGGCCTTATTGTTATTTTGTTTGACATACAAGTTGTTTATGAAATATTTTGAAGTGGGAATGTTAAGAAAGGTCAAGGGTGTAAAGGGAAGTTCGCAATATGACTCGTGGAAATATGGAGGAAGACGAAGGGTAAATTTGGAATTTGAAAAAAATAAAAAACCCTTCATGAGTTGTAAGACCCAAATGCATATATGGACTTGGGAATTAAAATGGGCCATTTGAGTCATCCAATTGGAGTGGGCTTAGGCCCAACTAGAAGTTTAAGAGACCAAATAAAAGATGACTTAGTCATCTTTTCCATGGGACATTCTAGACTTTTCAAGAAAACAAAGAACAAGAGAAAAAGGAGAAATTTTCCAAGGCCATTTCGGCCAAGAGCAAGATCCAACAAAACCTTGGAATTTTTTTTCTTCAAAATCATTTTCTACTAATTGAAGGGTTCCTAGCAAAGTGAAGTGGTCTTTGGAGCAAGAAAAACCCATATTCTTGCAAGTTGTGAGTTCTATCCAAGTGAAGAAGTGAGGAAGAAGGTAAGGTTTAATTCTTTCTTTATATGTTATGGATATTGGTGCATGTTGTAGTGTACAAAAAATGGATGAAATTCATGAGGAATATGAATATAGGGGTGTGGCCGTGCATGTATGTGTGTGTGTAGAAATCATGTTTTAATTATTTTATCTAGTATTGGGTTGTTATTGTTGTGGGTGTTATGTTAATAATGGAAGTCGGATGATTTTAGTGAAGTTGTAGCCATGTGTGTATGATGTTGGCCGTGAGTTGTATATCACATGTATAGCCGTGTATATTTGGTGAATCATGAAGGAATGGTGAGTAAGTTTTATTTAGTATGTTGGTTGTTGTGTTGTGAATTTTATATTGCAAATGAAAGCCTAATGAGCTTAGTGAAGTATTAGTAGTTGGAGGCTTGTCTTGGAAGATTATGTAAATTAAATATGATGTTCATGCATGTATGGAAATATAATGTTGTTAGTGTGAAGTTGTTAGTGCGTAAATTATTAAGTTGTTATTGTTTTTATTGGAGTTGGAAGGCTTTGAAGGAAGTAGTATATTGATTGAGTTGTTATAATGTATCTTGGATTGAATATGGAAATTGTTAGTATGGTTGTTGACATTATGTTGATAGTTTGGCCGGGTTGAATTCCCGGATTGTTGTTGATTAAAAATTGGCTAAGTTGAGTTTTGGGGATGGTGTATTTACAGAGGAAGTGCTGCCGAAATTTCGGTAGACAAGTGTTATTTTAAGATTCCACTTCTAAATGCTCTAATCAAGGTTTGGTGAATGTGACCAATTTGTAGATTTTGGCGGATTTGCAACTTGAATTTGGAGTAGCATAAGGAGCGGAAAAAGGTATGTAAGGCTTTACTCCTTCTTCTTTGGCATGTCTTAGACATACTAGGTTGGATACGAGCCTCGGGAACAACACTACTCTCCGGAATCCGCACCTAAAGTTACCCCTTTTTCATTCAGTACAAATGAATTAGATATTCATGAATAGTTGGAAGAATTGCCTAAACATCTAGATCTTGCGCAAATGGAACTCGAATACCTTAAAACCCTCACAAGTGACGCCATGAAATGTAACATATGCAAATTGTGTACGCTACCTCACTGGGCCCACCTCCGAGGTGGGCCCATTGTTCCCGGATTTTCCTTATTGTTCCGTTTGACCTATTTTGGAGTAGAATCCAAAGGAAACTTTTGATCCTTGTTCCGTTTATCAAATGACAAGTACTGTAACTATCCTAATGAGAATACTTCTATGATGATAATGATAACGATGATGTAAGGAAGAGAATATGCCTATGATAAGTATGACAAGAATGATTCCATGGCTAAGAGTCTTAAGCTAAGGATTCAATATGAGTATGAAAGTATCAAACTAGTTCTTGATCTTTAATTCCATCCCTTGGTTATGACACTATCTTCTAATGATTCCAAAGCAGATGAATTGATTTCTATGACATCCATGACTTCATTCTATGTTTCTTTCAACGCTATTCTCCGTTGATAGTCTCGCCTTATAAATATTCGTTCCTTCAAGGTGAGACAAAGCGATCACGGTTATTCCATAATGTACTCGGAGGTCACTGACCTTACGTCACTTCGATGGATACATGATTTTCTTTGGGCTCTCCTGCATGCTTATATGACATATGTATACGAGATATGAATATGTACATGGGGGATGGGAAGGGACACATGTCTCATTGCCACCTGGTCAGCTGGCATTATCATCCCGGACGCGGGATGCCCGGACGCGGGATATATGGGCGAGCCGACGTATTTCGGTGCTATGTGGGCAAGCCGACATTGTTCGGTGCTATGATATAACATGCTATGATATAACATGATATGATATAAAATGCTATGATATAACATGATATGATATGATACGATATGATATGATATGATAAGACATGACATGATATAAGTTCTATCTTCTATGTCTATGAAAAAGAAATGTGTTTAAAAAAAAAAAAAGGAAAGACAAGCATGCATGGTATCCGGCCTGAAAGGGTATTCCTATGTACAGGTTACTTCTTATCTCATTATATGTCCGATGATCCCATGATATTGTTATTCATACTTTATGTTGCTGTTTGTATTATCTTCCATGCCTTACATACTCGGTACACTATTCGTACTGACGTCCCTTCTTGCGGACGCTGCGTCTCATGCCGCGCAGGTCAGCAGGTAGACAGATTTGACTCCTAGGAGCTTCATCAGCAGCATTGTAGCAGCGCTCCAGTTGTTTCGGAGCCTCAGTCTCTTGGTACTACTTTTGTGTATATAATCGGGCACGGCAGAACCCGGCCCTTCTTGTAGAGATATGTGTGCTATGTTTAGAGGCTCGTAGACAGATATGTACAGTCAGATGCCTTGTACTTTTGTTCGTTTTGGGGTTGTATAACATGCTAGCAGATTTTATTAACACCTGATTATGGTTATGCTATCAATGATAAGAATAAGTAAAGAAATAACAGTATTACCAATCTGGCCCACTTAGTAATAAGAATGAGATACGAGTTAGGGGGTGCTCGGTACACGTATCGGGTATCCGTCGCGGCCCCTAGTTGGGTCGTGACAATTTTCATTTCCTCCCTCTTCTTCTTCATTTCTGTAACTGCTTTTCCTCCATAGTTGAGTTTAGGAGTGGGCGTTCGATATTCATTTCGATATTTTCAAAGTTCAATTTCGATTCAGTAATTGAAAAAAAATACTATCAAATACTAAACTTTCAAAGTTCGGTCGGGCAAGGTAAATTCCGATACGGTAATTTGAGATTTACCTTAATTAGGCAGAATTCTATAAATTTGAACTCCTTTTTTGTTTGCTCTTAAATAATTGTATACTGCAAAGTGACACTAACTATCTTCTATAACCGTTGGAAAACACCTTTCGAGTGTCCTTTCTGTCAATTACGTTGATGTTTTTATGTCAATCAAAGATAATCAAACAAGTCCAAAATATGGATATAAAGAATGAAAAATCAACTACAATTGATAGCTGACACTCACACTATGCATATCCTTAAAAACAAAATGTATAATATCATTTTTTTTTTGTCTTGGATCACTATGGTATATGTTATATTTACCCTTCCCTCTAAATTGTAAATAGAGTTCACTTTTATAATAGAACGTTGAAAACGAAATGAATTGTAATCAAAAATTAATTTTCTTTTGGGAAAACAACACAATATTTGGACAATTCAGAATTAACAATAAGACACTTCACTACATTCTTTTTTAAATCTTAATCTAGGGTGTTGAAATTGGCAACTCTTTTAGTAAAAGGAGGGTTTCGATCTGTAACTGGGTATTGCGGTATTGCTGATGCAGTAGTATCTTTGTTCATTTTTCTTTGATTTTTGATGTTTCGCTCTTCACAATGGTTACTGTCTTCGGTCTTGCGAAAGGACTGATGGAATTTTGAGATGGGTTTTCAATGGGAGAGACTATGAGAGTTTTGACCAAAAATGCTCCTCATGGAAAATAGAGTAAAAATTGCTCTTATTTTAACTTTGATTCCAAACATATCCTCACCATTGGTAGATTAGTCCAGATTTGCCCTTCGATTATAGAAAATATAATAATTTTTGCTCTCTTGAATTTATGTCATCTTTTAAAAAAAAAATGACAAAAAAAGTCCTCATTATTAATATGTTGGCAGAAAATAATAAGAAATAAAAAACTTAAAAAATAAGAAAAGTGTTAGCCTACTAACTTCATGTAATAAGTTAATAAAAAAACATATCAAGCCTTTTGATCTTGGATCACTAACTTGTATGAAAGCTCAAGTTAGATAGGAGTAATAAATAACTAGGGTGAGCGTTAGATATTCGATTCGATATTTTTAAAGTTTGATTTCAATAATCGATAATTGTAAGTAAAATATATACTATATACCACTTTGTTCGATACGGTAAATCCTAATTTGATTCGGTAATTCAATTTTTGATGATTTATGCATAGCCCTAATTGAGCTTTCTCAACAGTCATATAAGGAGAACGTAATAGCTTTGAGAGAAACATAAAGAAGAGGAAAGGAGGTGCATTTGAGTTTTTTTTTTTTTGAATAAAATAACAAAAAGATTCTTAGTTCAATGCGTCGACAGAAAATAGTAAGAGCATAGGAGTAAATTGAAAAATGGAGAAAATGCTTTCCCTACTAGCTATTCATGAGTGTTGTTGACACCCAATTTTGTCCCGCCTCTCTTCCAAAATACCTATTTACGCCTCTAATATTTTTAGAAAAATTAAAATATATATATAGTCATTTTTTACTAAATTATCAACTTCTCATCAATACCGGCACTTTATTATTCTGTTGCAGTTACTCTTATTATTATTATTATTATTATTATTATTATTATTATTATTATTTATTATTATTATTATCATTATTATTATTATTATTATTATTATTATTATTATTATTATTATTATGTTACCAATATCATTATAATTCACAATTTTTATCATTTCGGTATTTTACCAGCTTACGCACACGCATCGCATTTATCTTTGCATAATTAAATAATAGTGTTTATTTACGGTGGATTTTCGAAATATTATTGCACGGCTATTACAACGCCATTTTTTATCTGAGCACTAATAATTGCATATTTTATGTTACGTAATATTTTAACGCAAGTTATTTAAGTAGGTCTTTATTTAAACGCAGTAGCCCAATCAATCCATACTATTTTCGGACCAATTCATAAATCAGTCCACATTTTAATTTACCAGCCCAATTTAATTCATCCTAGCCCAAATAATTAACCAACACTTCGGACCAGCCCATTCATTTAATACCCAGCCCAAAAATTTACCAGCCCAATTTAATTCATCCTAGCCCAAATAATTAACCAACACTTCGGACCAGCCCATTCATTTAATACCCAGCCCAAAAATTGATCCAGCCCATTACCCACGTTACCCGACCCGGTCCAACCCCATTTCCTTATTCTTTTACCCTAAAACCCTTTCCTTCTCTTTCTTTCCCCTTCACCCGCATCGCCGCCTCCTTCGCCTCTCTCTCTCTCCTTCCCTTTCTTCCCTCTCCTCCGCTCCCCCCCCCACTCGTTCCTGTTCCCCACCACCGCCGCCCACACCCGCTCCCACTTCTCTCTGTTCCCCACTTTCCCTTGTCTCCCCCCGCTCCTCTCTCTCTTTTCGTCACAAGAAACCCTAAATCGCTTTATAAATATCCATCTCCAAATCAGTTGAAAGGGGGGATTTTTCGGGTTCACGAAGTTACCTCAAGAAGTAAAGGATTTTTTTTTTGGATTGGAAACCCCCAAGAATCAATTTTTTTTTAGTCATGAAATTCCCCAAGAACAAGTTGTATTAACCACAGAAATCCCCTAAAAATCAAAGTTTTTGAATCGCCTCAACTTCTCCAGAAAATAGTCTCTCTGTTCAATTTTTTAATATTTCTTAAGATTCAGTCGAAGTACCAAAAATCGTCCTTTTTATTTTGGCTTTTACTATCGTTTCGGGTCAAAAAGGATTCAAGCTCGGATTTTTGATAGTGTTTCGAGCATAGATCGAAAGCCCGTACCCACTTCGCTGCACCCGAAGAAGGTCAGCATACTTCCTTCCTTTAGTATATTTTTAGCATTTTATTTGTTTTGTTTATCCGCATTAAGTTAATTAGTTATGATAAATGTTAGTATGAATCGGGCAGATGTACGTTAAGTGTTAGTCTTGTTTGGTCATATTGTCCTAATTGCTAACTTTAGTCATGTTAAAGAGTATTTAATTCCTACTTACATGCTAATATCAGTTTAGGTTTCTTGGGATTTAAGCATGCTAAATGATTAGTTTGATCAGCACTATGCCCGTTTAACTTATGTCTCATATATTAATTAGTTTAAAGTCTCGGTTAGCTGCATTTCTCTATCATTTTGTTTAATGATTCAATGCCCTGTTATGTTGAGAATATGATGTTAGTAGTAATATCTCCCCTGTTAGACTTCATGTGTGTTTTAATCCATTAGTAGTGACTGTTGCTGCATATTTAAGGGTTAATGTTAGGTATGCACATGATTGATAATTCACATAGATTGGATTTGATGTTGCTAAAGAAAATGGAGATAGTTCCATGATAGTTCAAGTAAAAATGAGTAGGCTATCATTGGTGTAGGTTTGTGTACAACCCGTATGTTTCCAGAGTTACTTTGTTGGCCTGCACTAGAAATTGACTAAGGTGTGTCAAGGTGATTATGTGTTTATCTTGGGCTTCAACAATCCTTAAGCATCTTGGAAGCTAGATAATCCACAGCTATAACTATGCACATGTGTGATGTAAATTGATGAAATAGACTTCCTATGGTCATTAAATATACAATTTGTTTGCTGCCAGTTCCCCCCTACCTTTACTCATGCTTCCTTATTTTTGTTAACTCACATGTTGCTTTAAATACTCTGTAGGATCCTAGGAGAACACTGTTTTCTTTCTTTTTCTTTAAATCTGGTTTAAAATGAGAAGCTTGTATCATAGCTTGAATTAGTAAATGCTGGGTTTGAGGAACTAAAATGAGTTTTAAGTCTCTGGTTATTTCATCATAGGGGATTTATGTCTACTTTGTCTTTCCTACTTATGTCGAGACTTTCATTAAGGCCAAATTACTTAGCTTAAATATTCACCTGTTTACAAATCTGTAATGAGTCAGCCTAAGTTCTTACAAAATCTTCATTGGTGGATGAATAGCTGGACTTATTTAGCAGTCATTTGGCTTGAATTGTTTTGAATACTCCCCTGTAATTGAATGTTGCATTGCGAATATGGATTCTCTGTTAATTTGCTATTTGGAACTTTCATGTAGTTAGAAATAGGTTTTTTCAGGAATACTTACACATAAGATCATGCTGCCTGTGTAATGTACAGAAAATGCACAGAGCTGAAGCATAAAAATTGAAATGCGCAAGGTCCAATAACTCTATTGTAGCTAATGTCCTGTTTGAATCATATATTTCCCTCCAGTTAAAAGATGATATTTTGCTATAGCTCTAGTATTGTAAGCCACTGGCAGTGATGATATTTGCTGTAAATATTAGTGCATTGCCTTGTCAATAATGTAGATTATGAACTAAAAATGGACCTGAATACCATAATATCCCTCTTAAACTCAGTAGGTGTTTTGTATTATCCTAAAGCTGCCTCAAACTATCATCTTAGACTATCTTAAATAATGGCATTACTGTCTAGAAAGAGCGATACTTGTTTGCATGCCTGAAAGCGATTTATCTGATCTTAATATCTCAACCTGCCCATATGCTATCCTCACCCTTTTCTTCCCTTTGCGTATAAGTTGCTAAATAATCACCATGGTAGCTCTTAACCCAGAGAAGGCCTGTTGTGTTACATGTCTGTTTAAGCGCGGATTTGTTGTTAAATGTGAGAGTCTATGCTGATTCCCTTAAACCAACGATGCTTTGTTTCAAATGTTTTCCCTTGTCGGAACCTTTCTGAAGACTGCACCTTATGGATACTTTCATTTACTAATAAAATGGGTCTAAAACTTGTAACGAACACCTCTGCATCTTCTTGCTTCCTCCTGGATAGGCCAACTCAGTCCTTCTGTGTTTCTGCCTTGATGTATGTGTGGCTGCTTTACTTAGTTTGATTGTTGTGACATTTTGAAAGTAATGTTTTGACTAGTTGTGAAGACAAATCTTGTCATTCGTTCAAGGCATTGCGGCTGTCGAATTGTACCATCTGTTATTGTGTTCGAAATCTGTTTTCTGCCATAATTAGTGGCTGGTTCAAAGTGTTATATTCTTTGGCTGCAATTTTTGTTACTCATGGCTGTATTATTGGTTGTTCATGGCTGTATTGTTCACAGTTATGGTTATGAGCCTAATAATTGCTGTTTTCTAAGGATTGGACTGTGTGCATCGGAAGCTTCATAATACTTTCTTTTTTTTTCCTTCCCTCTGTTGACTATGTATAAGTATGTATAGGACTAGTATATCTTAGTAAACACCTATATAAGAATATTAGCCTTCAATACATCCTTATGAATGTATATATATGAGGTATATATATATATTAAATATACATACTTTATACATAATCTACTGATCTGTTTTTTTTGAGCTTATATTTTACATGTTGACCTTATTCATCGATTATATACTAATCTTTTTCTTCCGTTTTATGCATGAACATCGCATACGAGTCTGAGGGACTCGTTCTTCTTCCGTATTCGGTGTTTGGGCTAAAAGCCCAACGAAATCCGTCCAAGCCCTCTGTCCGCAGCACATGCCCAAAAGGAAAGAAATAAAATTCTGGGCCAAAGCCCAATAGACAGGAATACAGGCAGCAGCCATAGCAGTCTATAAAAAATAGCTGGGCCATAGCCCAACAGCGGCCTGTTCCCGGCAGCTCAAAATGGGTCAAGCCCATCTCATTATATTTTACACCTCTATTTTATGTTGTTGCATTTAACTTGTATTATGTGACTAACTTTTATTTTGCTTTTTTTTATTTTCTTAATTTAGGTGAACTTTAGTGAATTTAGTGGGTTAGCTTTAGTGAAAGGGTAGTTAAACTTAAGAAAGATCAATTAATTCCATTAGCTTCATTTTCTTTCCCTTTTATGTCAAAACTGTTTGCGACATCTAGTATTTATTTTTTAGAGTAATTGATTTGCAAAATAGCTTGACTATATATTTTCGAGTTAAGAGAATCATATTTTATGCTCACTATCCTAGAAATTTCAACACGTCACTAATATGCAAATATAAGTTCAAATACATTCTATGAATAATTTTTCAAAGTTTATCCAATAATACACTTCTTTTAGCCATGTATAGTTAATATAAAAGAAATTAAACTCATACCCTATCCATCACATTTTAAAGAAAATAAGTTTAGGTATTTTTACATCACCATATTAATATAATACAAAGTTTTTGTCTAAAGTTCACATTTTTGCTAAAAGATTATAGGTTTATATCTTTGCAAGTCTTATTTTCAAGAATATTATTACATTTTTCATTCAAGGCTTTAGCGTGTCCAAGTTTTATTTTAAATAGCCTTTAAAATTTTCTTTTAGGTAATACATCATATTTTCTACAAGTATTATTTCAAATGACATCATTATTACTTTCATTTAAAGTCTTAGCGATTTATAAGTCCTATTTTTAAAAAAAATGGCATTTTAAGTTTTCTTTTATATTATATTTTCTATAAATCTTATTTTCACTAATATGATTTTCCTTTTAAAATTTTAACGACATTTGTGAATTTAAACATTATATTTACTCTCAATTAATTAACCGAAGTTTGGTCGGATAACCGTAAGTTAACGGATTCTAAAGGATGCCTAACCCCTTCCCTTTAGGATAATATAGAGCCCTTACCTAGAATCATCCTGGTTAAGCAGACTATTAACAAAGGTTTAGTTTAACTTTGCCTTAGTCAAACATCTAGGTGTCCTAATTCACCGTTAAATTAATTAGGTGGCGACTCCTTAAAATCAAAACAAAAATAGGAATCACCAATACGTCGTATCCCTAATTTTGACTCCGGGTTAAAATGGGGTGTGACAGCTTGGCGACTCCGCTGGGGACTTTAGGCTCTAACCATAACAGACTTAGGTTAATAGTTAATTTGTTGAATATTTTGTTTGTTTTCCTATTTGCCTTTATTATTGTTTTTCCCTTATATGCTTTTGAATGTTTTTATTTTATTCCTTATGTAAATTTTCTATGTAAATATGTATGTTATTGCTTTCCTTAAATTGGCATTCCGTTCATATTTTTTTCCACTCCTGGAAAAATTCACACATATTCACACACTTAAAGCGGCTTCGCAGTTTGCGCCCGTGCACTACTAAATTACCCTTTTAGTTGGATTGGTCTTGTGGATTTAGTCGATCGGCGGTGCAGTCGACGGCCACGGACTTTCCACTTCCAAGTTGTCCGCTTGGGGGAGCCTTGTGTCATAGGAAAACCATTCTTAGTCTACCTAGGTAGAGCGAAAACCAAAACCTTGTAAGAACATGCATCATTTTAAACCTAGGAGGCTTAATACCCTTGGTGTATTAAGTCCATTAGTCAACCTTACCAAATGTACAAATGAGTCTATGACTCTAAGTGACACTACTCACTATCTATGTGCATTATTTGAAGGACAAATATGTAGAATATGTGGACCTAGTACTCTATAGACAAATATTTCGAGGAAACTGACCTTTTGTCGCAGGTTGCGTGGAGCATTCAATTAATGCCGGAGGTCGAAGACAACCAAAGAAATTAGTGAAGTTGAAGTATTAGATATCTTAGGTTCATTTTGAGATGTATTATTGGCATGTAATAATTTCTTATTCTTGAAAATTACTTTTAGGAGGAGTTGTGGAATGATACATAAAAGACATGTTTGTCCTTCAAATATTCGTTAGGCCTACCTCTGGCATAAAGAGGTCCCTTGCATTATAAAACGCGATGTATTATGTGCAATAATGTGTTTATATGCAATAATATGTCCTTACCGTATACTGACTCATTTTCTTTTTTCTTTTTCTTGTTTTATCTTTTTTTCTTTTTAAAATTTATTTTTCAAAATAAAAGGTTGACTTGTGCTAAAGGGGAACTGGCGGAGCATCCATATTTCACACGGTCTAAAGCCAAGAAATCAGACTCTGACTCATCACTAATCATCTGGTTAACTAAAAAGACTCGTTCTAAAATGGATCAAAGTTTGATCAATGCAACCACTTCATCTGAGCCATCTCTTAGTTTGCCGATCACGAGTGATCCCACATCTTCTAATCAACCAGAAACACATTTGGAGATCATTGCTCATTTGGAGCGACGAGTTGCTGAATTAAGTCACATGGTACTTCACAACCGGTCATTTTCTCAAACGCCACCACATATGACTCCATCTCATGGGGTTCGTCAGACTTTGCCTATGCCACCTCCATTCCCAAATTTGGACGAATTTAACCAAGCAAATTATTTTACCACCTCCCAGCCGGTTCGTTCCGAACCCCTCACTCAAAATGCTCCCCTTTTATTTACAGCCACCTCTTCAAAAGCTCAGTTCATACCGCCGACACATGATGTTACCAATACGCATCAAGTTCCACCCATATATACTTACACCACAGCTCCACCCATGACACAAATCCAGGGACAATGTCGCACAGATGTTGATCATTATGTCGAAGTTGAAAATGAGGCACGGTCAATTAATGATGAAATGATAAATAGAAAGCTCAAAAGTTTGGAGGATGCCATGAGAAGTTTGCGTGGACTTGGTAGTAACCAAAGCGTGAGATATGAAGAATTATGTGCATTTCCTGAGGTAGAATTGCCACCAGGTTACAAGATTCCAAAATTTGAGAAGTTTGATGGGTCGGGAAACCCTTTCTTTCATTTGAAAGTCTATTGTGAAAAGTTGATTGGCGTAGGAAAGAATGAAGGGATAAGAGTCAAACTATTCAATCAGAGTTTGAGTGGAAAAGCCTTGGAGTGGTATTCTAAGCAAGATACAACCAAATGGCGTACTTGGGATGATTTGGCAAATGCTTTTGTGGATCACTACAAGTTTCATGTTGAGATCGCTCCTGACAGAATCTCAATTACAAAGTTGAAGAAGAAGTTCACCGAATCATTTCGAGAATATGCTATACGGTGGAGGGAAGAAGCATCTAGAGTACACCCACCCATGGAGGAGACAGAAATGGTTACTTTCTTCATTCAAGCGCTAGAGCCGGAATACTATGAACGTTTGGTGACAATGGGTGGAAAAACTTTTGCAGAGGTGATCAAAGCCGGGGACATGATTGAAGATGGCATTAAGACAGGGAGAATAACAAGTCTTGCGGCTTTACAGTCTACTAGTAGGGCCATACAAACAGGTACTCTCGGAAACGGAAAGAAAAAAGAGAAAGAAGCAGCATCGGTAATGGCTTTGGGAAACACATCATACCACCATCAACAACCCCCGCGATATCATTCTAACGCTCACCACTCACAATATTTCCAATATTCTCCATATCCATACAACCAAGCTTTATCATCTTACCAACCTCAATCACCACAAATTTCCTACCCCGTTTACAACACACAACCAGCATATCGAGCTCCACGACCACCAACATACCCAGCTCCACCATCACAATCTCATTATCCGAACAACGCATCCGCACCTCGCCCAAATAAACCGTTTCGCAATTTTACACCATTGGGAGAGCCATTGAGCGTTGTTTTTGAAAGACTGCAAGCTTCAGGCTTAGTATATCCTGTGGAAGGTAGAATTCCAGATCCATTACCCAGAAGCTTTGATCCCACTAAAACATGTGCATATCATTCGGGGGTAAAAGGCCATTCCACTGATCGTTGTTACGCATTGAAGCATAAGGTTGAGGATCTTATTGAAGCAAAACAGATCACGGTCAAACCACCAACACCAAATGTGGTTAACAATCCACTCCCGACCCATGATGGGGCCACGATAAATATGATTGGAATAGATGAAAATGTTGACGACCCAGCCGAATTTATAGTGCCTGTGGATCGTGTGGAGGATCATGATTTTGTAGCCGTTGCTTCTCCGGCTGTAGTGATAAGGGGTTGTGTGCCTGTCGAGATATTAGGAGCTTCATCAATACCTGTGGAAGTAGTTCGAGCACCAAATCAGTTGCCAGTGCTCGATACAAAAGCCGTACCATGGAATTATCAACAAACTGTGATGGAGTGTCGAGGAAAGGACACGATCACTGACAAGGTTAAGACGTCAGGAATGACAAGGTCTGGGAGGTGCTATTCTCCAGAAGAACTAGTTAGATTGGGGCAACTTAAGGAAACCAACGTACCTCCCAAAAGGGTCGTGACAGAATTCGAAGCAGAAGAATTT
Organism: Lycium barbarum; assembly: GCF_019175385.1. NCBI lineage: Eukaryota > Viridiplantae > Streptophyta > Magnoliopsida > Solanales > Solanaceae > Lycium > Lycium barbarum. Next base: position 120,017,844 of record NC_083340.1, on the reverse strand, counting down.
TTGAGGAAGATTAAGGCCAGTGAGTACTCAGTTGTGGATCAGTTGAAAAAGACCAATGCCCAAATTCCTATTCTCTCTTTGCTTTTGAGTTCGGATGTGCACAGAAATGCGCTCTTGAAGATTTTGAATGAAGCATATGTTCCAAGTGAAACAACTAGTGAGGCGTTAGCTGGGATGATTGAGCGCGTACTTGATAGCCATCGAATCAGTTTCGATAATGAAGAACTGCCGCCAGAAGGATGCATGCATAACAAAGCACTCCATATAACTGTCAAATGTCGTAACATGTTTGTGGCTAAAGTATTGATTGATGGGGGTTCTGGACTCAACATCTGTCCATTAGCAAGTCTGAAGAAGATCGGATATAATGTTAGTGAGTTCAAGACCAGTGATATGAATATTCGAGCATTTGATGGGGCTCAAAGGCGCCCTATTGGGGAAATAGAGTTGAAAGTGTTGATTGGCCCTGTTGAATTCATTATGGACTTTCAAGTACTTGATATTTCTACATCATACAATATGCTGTTAGGTAGGCCGTGGATTCACCTGGCTGGGGCCGTACCATCTACTTTGCACCAAACTGTCAAATTCGAGTGGGATCAGCAACAAATATGTATACACGGAGAAGGAGACACGTCTTTCTATCTAGAGCAATCCACCCCATTCGTCGAGGCAGAAGGAGGGTTCGACGGAGCAGCTTACCACGCTTGGGAGGTTGTGAATATCACTAAAGAGAGTAAAGTGTGTCAAACTCAAGAGTTCAAAAGATCATGCGCCGCAATTATGGTTGCAAAAGAAATGCTAAGAAATGGGTACCAACCTGGATTTGGGCTAGGGAAAACACTAAATGGGCGAGTTGAGCCAGTCGTTCTCCCTACGCAACAGTTTACATTCGGTTTGGGATATGAGCCAACTGAGGAAGAAGTGAAGAAAGCACGAAAGAATAAAAGGAAGGAGATTGCATTGCCAAAACCTATTCCTACCATTGATCAAACTTTCTCAAAACCTTCAGATCTGATTGTTGAAGTTGCCTATGATGATATCGTGGAGGGAGTCAAGAACCTGTTCGTGGAAGATGAAGATGATCATGCTGCGATAATCAAAGACTTTGCTGAAATATTGACTTTATAGGCTGCTGAGCCAGGACCTGAGTTGCAAAATTGAACTTCTATCTTAGCCTCGGTTCGCCGGGAGTTTCAGTATTTTAAGTTTAAATTTCCTTTTGTAGTAGGCCGGAGGCATCAACTAGAACATTTAGTTCCTTTTGTCATGTTGCCTCTATGTTTTGTTACGGCCTTTTTAAATTAAGAGTCTGTCATTTTGTTTGTAACGAACTACGTTTGGCCTGACTTCCTGTTGGATACGTAGGCAGCCCACATCGGGTTCGGCCACTCTTTTAAAATCATTTCCAGTATCTTTGTTTATGGTTGAAACTACGTTTGGCCTGACTTCCTGTCGGATACGTAGGCAACCCACATCGGGTTCGGCCACTTTTTCAAAATATTTCAGTATCTTTGTTTATGGTTGGAACTACGTTTGGCCTGACTTCCTGTTGGATACGTAGGCAACCCACATCGGGTTCGGCCACTTTTTCAAAATATTTCAGTGTTTTGTTGTATGGGTGGAACTACGTGTGGCCTGATTTCCTTTTGGATACGTAGGCAACCCATATAGGGCTCGGCCCCCTTTTTATCAAAAAAAAAAAAAACAAACTCAAAAGTCTTTATTTTTATCACGAACTACGTCTGGCCTGATTCCTTTGGGATACGTAGGCAACCCGAGGCGGGTTCGGCCCTTCTATTTTGAAATTTTTTATATCTTCGTTTTGTCCAACCATTTTGGTTCCTATAAAATACATAAGGATTTTTATATAAGATTTTGGCCTTCCTACTTTTTAAATTCATATGTCCTAGTAACTTGAAACTGGGACAAAAATTTTGAAATCGGTCAAATCGCTTCCAAAAACTTTCATTATAAGTTCTCACTTTTCAATCGTTTAGAGCCAAGTGTCTTCAGGACTGAAAACTGGGACAATTTTTTTTAGAAGTAGCATAAAAGTGGTCTTAAATGTTTAACAATTTTAAATGAAAGTCCATCCATATATTTCTAAAATGCGGATAAATTCAAAAATAGAGTCTTCCTAATCATTTTACCTATTAGAGCCACTAAGTATTTCCCTTCGAAATCGTCCAAATCTCGTTATTCTTATTTTTGCAAAATACACTTTTATGACTGAAACTCCCCAGGCAAGGCAAAATATGGAATGAGGTATCGAAGAACATGAACGCGACCGAAACAAGGATCAATTCAAAGGCCAAGTTCCCCGACCTGCACAAGTCAACCAATTTTCTTTTAAACTCACAATTTTTCTTTGATGAGACAGGTTCATTAATATGGATGTGGTGCATATTTGACTCTTCTTAAAATTTTAATTATGCACGTGATCAAAGAGTTAGCTTTCTTCAAAAGGCAAAAATTCTTCAATGTGGATGTAAAGTCAGCCTGCGCTAAACGATGGACGTTGTTCCACTCTTCATGAAATTTTGATCGCAACAGTGGACATGAATTTATCTTCCCAACCAGGGACTGCGAGCGTAATTCTTTCAAACTCAGCTATTTACATATTCTCACCACTAACAGTTGTTTTAGCTTGTGGCATTTCTCGATGGATCAAGTGCACATAATCGTGGATTTAACCTTCTTCAAAGTGGATACTGACATTGGACACCTGTTATTGGTTTGAATTCCTCAACTTTGTCATCACTTTGTACATTTTTTATTTATTTCAAGTCGCTAACAAGTTCTTTTAGAATGTGGTATTTTAATAAGATAACAAGATTGAAATCTTGCGTCGTATATTAAATTGTGGGGATAATTATGGATTTCACTTCCCTCACAAACGGAACACGGATTAAGATGTGGATACTTTTCTACAATACTATTTTTTTTAGTGGACGTGGATTTACATTGTGGATGTGGACGTGGAAGTAGAAGTAGATTTATATCGTGGGAAAGAATGTGGATTCATATGAACATTGTGGACGTGCAAGTGGATTTATTTGTAAAGTTTGTGAAAGTGGAGGTGGATTTATTTTCTTGCACCGAGGAAAGTGGGTGTGGATGTATTTCTTTTTGCATTGTGAAAGCGGATGTGGATTTATTTTTTGTACCGTATAATACGGACGTGGAGGTGGATGTGGATTTATTTGTTGGACCGTATAATACGGACGTGGAAGTGGATGTGAATTTATTTTTGGTACCGTATAATACGGACGTGGAAGTGAATGTGGATTTACATTTTTTTTTGTACCGTGAAATGCGGACGTGGATTTATATTTTTGCACTGTGGAAGTGGACGTGGATCTATTTTTCTGCACGTGGAAGTGGATGTGGATTTACATTTTTTGTACCGTGAAATGCGGACGTGGATTTATATTTTTTGCACTGTGGAAGTGGACGTGGATTTATTTTTCTGCACTGTGGAAGTGGATGTGGATTTGCATTTTTTGTACCGTGAAATGCGGACGTGGATTTATTTTTCTGCACTGTGGAAGTGGATGTGGATTTACATTTTGTACCGTGAAATGCGGACGTGGATTTATATTTTTTGCACCGTGGAAGTGGACGTGGATTTATTTTTCTGCACTGTGGAAGTGGATGTGGATTTACATTTTTTGTACCGTGAAATGCGGACGTGGATTTATATTTTTGAACTGTGGAAGTGGACGTGGATTTATATTTCAGTTCAGGCGCCCACCTCCGAATGCGGGTATTTTATATTTCAGCTCAGGCACCCACCTCCGAATGCGGGTATCTTATATTTAAGTTCAGGCGCCCACCTCCGAATGCGGGTATCTTATACTTAAGTTCAGGCGCCCACCTCCGAATGCGGGTATCTTATATTTCAGTTCAGGCGCCCACCTCCGAATGCGGGTATCTTATATTTCAAGTTCAGGCACCCACCTCCGAATGCGGGTATCTTATATTTCAAGTTCAGGCACCCACCTCCGAATGCGGGTATCTTATATTTCAGTTCAGGCGCCCACCTCCGAATGCGGGTATCTTATATTTCAAGTTCAGGCACCCACCTCCGAATGCGGGTATCTTATATTTCAAGTTCAGGCACCCACCTCCGAATGCGGGTATCTTATATTTCAAGTTCAGGCACCCACCTCCGAATGCGGGTATTTTATATATCAGTTCAGGCACCCACCTCCGAATGCGGGTATTTTATATTTCAGTTCAGGCGCCCACTTCCGAATGCGGGTATTCTATATTTCAGTTCAGGCGCCCACCTCCGAATGCGGGTATCTTATATTTTATTTCAGGCACCCACTTCCGAATGCGGGTATTTTATATTCAAGTTCAGGCACCCACCTCCGAAGGCGGGTATTTTATATTCAAGTTCAGGCACCCACCTACGAATGCGGGAATCTTATATTTTAGTTCAGGCATCCACCTCCGAATGCGGATATTTTATATTTCAATTCAGGCACCCACCTCCGGAATGTGGATTCAACTTTCGAAACAGGGTTACAAGTGTAACTTCTCCAACCCTGTCTTATTTATACATATTATTTCTTTTTGCTAACAATTGTTTTTAGCTGGTGGCTTCGAACAAATATCGAAGTTGGCATCACACATCAAATCGTGGAACTTTTTCTTCGGCAGCGAACTGGGGCAATTTGTCGGGAAGGATAATAAGACTTTCCGACACGGGTCAAGGATCTACCTCGAACACTCGTCTCTAATCACAAGTATTCTTTTGCATTCCAGCAATTGAATTCTCAAGTCTCTATCATAATACCCAGTGTTATCATAATTCAACACTGGGACAATATTTTGCAAGATTCGCGCTAATCGGGTTCAGGTGTCGTAATTGTCCCAGAACTACACTCGACCTGATTCTCGTACAGCCCGAGATATGTAGGCAACTCAGAAGCCGGAGTTCGGTCATAATCCTCTCAAGTTTCTTTTAGCCGGGACAAAATAGGCTACTGAGTCAACGTCTTTGCCCGACAACTCTTTCATCATTACCGGGCAAAGAGGGACAAGTTGTTGACACCCAATTTTGTCCCGCCTCTCTTCCAAAATACCTATTTACGCCTCTAATATTTTTAGAAAAATTAAAATATATATATAGTCATTTTTTACTAAATTATCAACTTCTCATCAATACCGGCACTTTATTATTCTGTTGCAGTTACTCTTATTATTATTATTATTATTATTATTATTATTATTATTTATTATTATTATTATCATTATTATTATTATTATTATTATTATTATTATGTTACCAATATCATTATAATTCACAATTTTTATCATTTCGGTATTTTACCAGCTTACGCACACGCATCGCATTTATCTTTGCATAATTAAATAATAGTGTTTATTTACGGTGGATTTTCGAAATATTATTGCACGGCTATTACAACGCCATTTTTTATCTGAGCACTAATAATTGCATATTTTATGTTACGTAATATTTTAACGCAAGTTATTTAAGTAGGTCTTTATTTAAACGCAGTAGCCCAATCAATCCATACTATTTTCGGACCAATTCATAAATCAGTCCACATTTTAATTTACCAGCCCAATTTAATTCATCCTAGCCCAAATAATTAACCAACACTTCGGACCAGCCCATTCATTTAATACCCAGCCCAAAAATTTACCAGCCCAATTTAATTCATCCTAGCCCAAATAATTAACCAACACTTCGGACCAGCCCATTCATTTAATACCCAGCCCAAAAATTGATCCAGCCCATTACCCACGTTACCCGACCCGGTCCAACCCCATTTCCTTATTCTTTTACCCTAAAACCCTTTCCTTCTCTTTCTTTCCCCTTCACCCGCATCGCCGCCTCCTTCGCCTCTCTCTCTCTCCTTCCCTTTCTTCCCTCTCCTCCGCTCCCCCCCCACTCGTTCCTGTTCCCCACCACCGCCGCCCACACCCGCTCCCACTTCTCTCTGTTCCCCACTTTCCCTTGTCTCCCCCCGCTCCTCTCTCTCTTTTCGTCACAAGAAACCCTAAATCGCTTTATAAATATCCATCTCCAAATCAGTTGAAAGGGGGGATTTTTCGGGTTCACGAAGTTACCTCAAGAAGTAAAGGATTTTTTTTTTGGATTGGAAACCCCCAAGAATCAATTTTTTTTTAGTCATGAAATTCCCCAAGAACAAGTTGTATTAACCACAGAAATCCCCTAAAAATCAAAGTTTTTGAATCGCCTCAACTTCTCCAGAAAATAGTCTCTCTGTTCAATTTTTTAATATTTCTTAAGATTCAGTCGAAGTACCAAAAATCGTCCTTTTTATTTTGGCTTTTACTATCGTTTCGGGTCAAAAAGGATTCAAGCTCGGATTTTTGATAGTGTTTCGAGCATAGATCGAAAGCCCGTACCCACTTCGCTGCACCCGAAGAAGGTCAGCATACTTCCTTCCTTTAGTATATTTTTAGCATTTTATTTGTTTTGTTTATCCGCATTAAGTTAATTAGTTATGATAAGTGTTAGTATGAATCGGGCAGATGTACGTTAAGTGTTAGTCTTGTTTGGTCATATTGTCCTAATTGCTAACTTTAGTCATGTTAAAGAGTATTTAATTCCTACTTACATGCTAATATCAGTTTAGGTTTCTTGGGATTTAAGCATGCTAAATGATTAGTTTGATCAGCACTATGCCCGTTTAACTTATGTCTCATATATTAATTAGTTTAAAGTCTCGGTTAGCTGCATTTCTCTATCATTTTGTTTAATGATTCAATGCCCTGTTATGTTGAGAATATGATGTTAGTAGTAATATCTCCCCTGTTAGACTTCATGTGTGTTTTAATCCATTAGTAGTGACTGTTGCTGCATATTTAAGGGTTAATGTTAGGTATGCACATGATTGATAATTCACATAGATTGGATTTGATGTTGCTAAAGAAAATGGAGATAGTTCCATGATAGTTCAAGTAAAAATGAGTAGGCTATCATTGGTGTAGGTTTGTGTACAACCCGTATGTTTCCAGAGTTACTTTGTTGGCCTGCACTAGAAATTGACTAAGGTGTGTCAAGGTGATTATGTGTTTATCTTGGGCTTCAACAATCCTTAAGCATCTTGGAAGCTAGATAATCCACAGCTATAACTATGCACATGTGTGATGTAAATTGATGAAATAGACTTCCTATGGTCATTAAATATACAATTTGTTTGCTGCCAGTTCCCCCCTACCTTTACTCATGCTTCCTTATTTTTGTTAACTCACATGTTGCTTTAAATACTCTGTAGGATCCTAGGAGAACACTGTTTTCTTTCTTTTTCTTTAAATCTGGTTTAAAATGAGAAGCTTGTATCATAGCTTGAATTAGTAAATGCTGGGTTTGAGGAACTAAAATGAGTTTTAAGTCTCTGGTTATTTCATCATAGGGGATTTATGTCTACTTTGTCTTTCCTACTTATGTCGAGACTTTCATTAAGGCCAAATTACTTAGCTTAAATATTCACCTGTTTACAAATCTGTAATGAGTCAGCCTAAGTTCTTACAAAATCTTCATTGGTGGATGAATAGCTGGACTTATTTAGCAGTCATTTGGCTTGAATTGTTTTGAATACTCCCCTGTAATTGAATGTTGCATTGCGAATATGGATTCTCTGTTAATTTGCTATTTGGAACTTTCATGTAGTTAGAAATAGGTTTTTTCAGGAATACTTACACATAAGATCATGCTGCCTGTGTAATGTACAGAAAATGCACAGAGCTGAAGCATAAAAATTGAAATGCGCAAGGTCCAATAACTCTATTGTAGCTAATGTCCTGTTTGAATCATATATTTCCCTCCAGTTAAAAGATGATATTTTGCTATAGCTCTAGTATTGTAAGCCACTGGCAGTGATGATATTTGCTGTAAATATTAGTGCATTGCCTTGTCAATAATGTAGATTATGAACTAAAAATGGACCTGAATACCATAATATCCCTCTTAAACTCAGTAGGTGTTTTGTATTATCCTAAAGCTGCCTCAAACTATCATCTTAGACTATCTTAAATAATGGCATTACTGTCTAGAAAGAGCGATACTTGTTTGCATGCCTGAAAGCGATTTATCTGATCTTAATATCTCAACCTGCCCATATGCTATCCTCACCCTTTTCTTCCCTTTGCGTATAAGTTGCTAAATAATCACCATGGTAGCTCTTAACCCAGAGAAGGCCTGTTGTGTTACATGTCTGTTTAAGCGCGGATTTGTTGTTAAATGTGAGAGTCTATGCTGATTCCCTTAAACCAACGATGCTTTGTTTCAAATGTTTTCCCTTGTCGGAACCTTTCTGAAGACTGCACCTTATGGATACTTTCATTTACTAATAAAATGGGTCTAAAACTTGTAACGAACACCTCTGCATCTTCTTGCTTCCTCCTGGATAGGCCAACTCAGTCCTTCTGTGTTTCTGCCTTGATGTATGTGTGGCTGCTTTACTTAGTTTGATTGTTGTGACATTTTGAAAGTAATGTTTTGACTAGTTGTGAAGACAAATCTTGTCATTCGTTCAAGGCATTGCGGCTGTCGAATTGTACCATCTGTTATTGTGTTCGAAATCTGTTTTCTGCCATAATTAGTGGCTGGTTCAAAGTGTTATATTCTTTGGCTGCAATTTTTGTTACTCATGGCTGTATTATTGGTTGTTCATGGCTGTATTGTTCACAGTTATGGTTATGAGCCTAATAATTGCTGTTTTCTAAGGATTGGACTGTGTGCATCGGAAGCTTCATAATACTTTCTTTTTTTTTCCTTCCCTCTGTTGACTATGTATAAGTATGTATAGGACTAGTATATCTTAGTAAACACCTATATAAGAATATTAGCCTTCAATACATCCTTATGAATGTATATATATGAGGTATATATATATATTAAATATACATACTTTATACATAATCTACTGATCTGTTTTTTTTGAGCTTATATTTTACATGTTGACCTTATTCATCGATTATATACTAATCTTTTTCTTCCGTTTTATGCATGAACATCGCATACGAGTCTGAGGGACTCGTTCTTCTTCCGTATTCGGTGTTTGGGCTAAAAGCCCAACGAAATCCGTCCAAGCCCTCTGTCCGCAGCACATGCCCAAAAGGAAAGAAATAAAATTCTGGGCCAAAGCCCAATAGACAGGAATACAGGCAGCAGCCATAGCAGTCTATAAAAAATAGCTGGGCCATAGCCCAACAGCGGCCTGTTCCCGGCAGCTCAAAATGGGTCAAGCCCATCTCATTATATTTTACACCTCTATTTTATGTTGTTGCATTTAACTTGTATTATGTGACTAACTTTTATTTTGCTTTTTTTTATTTTCTTAATTTAGGTGAACTTTAGTGAATTTAGTGGGTTAGCTTTAGTGAAAGGGTAGTTAAACTTAAGAAAGATCAATTAATTCCATTAGCTTCATTTTCTTTCCCTTTTATGTCAAAACTGTTTGCGACATCTAGTATTTATTTTTTAGAGTAATTGATTTGCAAAATAGCTTGACTATATATTTTCGAGTTAAGAGAATCATATTTTATGCTCACTATCCTAGAAATTTCAACACGTCACTAATATGCAAATATAAGTTCAAATACATTCTATGAATAATTTTTCAAAGTTTATCCAATAATACACTTCTTTTAGCCATGTATAGTTAATATAAAAGAAATTAAACTCATACCCTATCCATCACATTTTAAAGAAAATAAGTTTAGGTATTTTTACATCACCATATTAATATAATACAAAGTTTTTGTCTAAAGTTCACATTTTTGCTAAAAGATTATAGGTTTATATCTTTGCAAGTCTTATTTTCAAGAATATTATTACATTTTTCATTCAAGGCTTTAGCGTGTCCAAGTTTTATTTTAAATAGCCTTTAAAATTTTCTTTTAGGTAATACATCATATTTTCTACAAGTATTATTTCAAATGACATCATTATTACTTTCATTTAAAGTCTTAGCGATTTATAAGTCCTATTTTTAAAAAAAATGGCATTTTAAGTTTTCTTTTATATTATATTTTCTATAAATCTTATTTTCACTAATATGATTTTCCTTTTAAAATTTTAACGACATTTGTGAATTTAAACATTATATTTACTCTCAATTAATTAACCGAAGTTTGGTCGGATAACCGTAAGTTAACGGATTCTAAAGGATGCCTAACCCCTTCCCTTTAGGATAATATAGAGCCCTTACCTAGAATCATCCTGGTTAAGCAGACTATTAACAAAGGTTTAGTTTAACTTTGCCTTAGTCAAACATCTAGGTGTCCTAATTCACCGTTAAATTAATTAGGTGGCGACTCCTTAAAATCAAAACAAAAATAGGAATCACCAATACGTCGTATCCCTAATTTTGACTCCGGGTTAAAATGGGGTGTGACAAGTGTTATGGAATGGAAAAAACTAGAGAGAAAATCAAAGAGAAAGAATGAAACTTGTTGTATTGATTCTTACATAAAAAATAAGAGGCTACATCACTATTTATAGAGAACTAAAAGAAATAAAATAAAAGGAAATATGTTGTTTTCCTTATAAATATTAAACTAAAAGGAAACTAAATATTATGTAATTAATGTAGATCCTAGACTTAGAGCCTGTTTGGATGGGCTTATGCCTATAAGCTGCAAACAGCTTATAAGATAAAAAAAAATAAGTTGGGGTAGTCTAACTTATTTTTTTTGGCTTATAAGCTGTTTTCAGCTTATAAGTTGCTTTAGATAAGCTAAGTCAAATGGGCCCAATTATTTTTTTGAGCTTATTTTAAGCACAAAATGACTTTAAGCTGGCCAGCCAAACACTCAAAAAAGCTAAAAACAGCTTATAAGCAACTTATAAGTCATCCAAACGGGCTCTTAGAAGGAAAATAAATATTCTAGAATATTCCTAGACTAAAAATAAAGTAAATACTCTATAATTAACGTAAATCATAAAATCGAAGAAATGTAAATTTTAACATTGAGTAGATTAGCAAAATTATATTTAAAAATAAACTCCCCCCGTTTATTTTTACTTGTCCTGAATACTAAAAATAATTGGCCATTTTTACTTGTCCAGTATGGAAATCAAGAGATAATTTTACCATTTCATACTTATTTATCCTTATCAGTATCAATTATTATTTTTTTTAAAATTTTTTCTTTATTACATGAGGGGTAAGAGAAGGGGATTATAATGTGGGGATTCGAACCCTCACTAACAAGGTGAAAGTTCAGATACCTAACCAACTGAGCTACTAGATTTAAGGAATTTTTAGTGATTGCATAAATTTTAAAGCATATATTTTTTTTAATTTTAATTATTAGGTTACTTGGCGATAATAAGAATAATATAGTAAAATTATCATTATATTGTTACATGACAAATAAAAATGGGAGGGAGTATATGTCTCAAACAGTGGGCATAAAATAGGCTATTTGCGCACTTCCCTGTCACCAAAGAGTAAAATGTAGAAATTAAAGCGGGAAAAGTCACTGTCACTACTCACTAGGACAATTGGGAGGAGTAAAGACAATGAACAAAGTAAGTAGGTGTTAGGCCACGAAAATCAGATATTTTCACTATATTTGAAATTTTAAAGTTGGAGTTGTGTTTAGTTATAAGTTTTGCAAAAAATATTTGATTGTTTGAGCGTATTAAAACTGAAAAAGTAAAAGTGGAGTTTTAGATATCTTTCTAATTTCAAATTGTATTTGAAAGTTTAATGGTCGAACTCCTATTTTTAAATAAAGTAGAAAAAAAATTCTGTAAAAAAAATGAATAATTCTCGTAGCCAAGTAGGTGCTTAAATCTGTCTCAAACAGTGCCCTTATAGTAACAGGTTATTTGTGCACTTCCTCGATACCAAAGAGTAAAATGGAAATAAAAGCGGGAAAAGTCACTATCACTGCTCACAAGTAAATATCATACTCTGTGGACCGTTCTCCTCTGTCTGCATTTTGTGAAGATAAGGTGTCCTCTCAACACAGATACCATGTACTTCCAATCCCCTAAATTTTAGGGTTTAAGAGCATATTCCTTCCTTGTTCTTTTCCACTAATAATATGGCAGCTGTTAGTTCCATTTTCCTCAATATCAGTGCACACCCAATTAGAAGACTATCTAAGGGAAAGAGTTGTTTCTTCAGGTTTAGTAGAATTTGTGTTGTATCTTCACATACAAATCAAAAGATTCTGAAACCCAATAGAAAGTCTAGGTTTGGGCAGCCAATATCGCCTTATGACTCTGAGTCTGATGATGATGATGAAGCTGACAGTTCTGAAGATGACGACGACGTTTTGACTTCTGATGTGAGTTTTTACTTATTTTTGCATGCCATTAAGGGCGTGTTTACTTATTTTTTCATGTTCTGTGGGTGGTGTGGAAAACCACAAAGAAAATTTAATGGGTACTTGTTTTCCTTATTTTCACTTTCCTCATCTTGAGCACTTGTTTTCTTAAATAAAATATTTTCTAAATTATCTAGTTATACCCTCCGTCTACTTTTACTTGTATACTGTACTGAAAACAAACATTTTTACTTGTTTAGTTTGGAAAAACAAGAGACAATTTATCATTTTATACCTATTTTACCCTTACGATTAATTACTACTCCGTCTGTCCCAATTTATGTGATATTTTTGCCTTCCCAAAATTAAAACTGCATGAACTTTGATCAACATTTTAAAATTATATTTTTTCCACCAAATTGATACTTAATAGTACTTTTCAAATATATAGATTTTAATCTTAAAATATTGAGTTAATCTAATCCAATTTAGCTTCAAAGTTTAGTTAAATTGACTCTCGAAAGCGAAAAGTATTATATAAATTGAGACAGAGGGAGTAATTATTTTCAATTTATTTCTCAATGAGTGAGATGACTTATAACAATTAGGGGTGATATAGTACAATTGTCATTTTATTTATTGCTTCTTAGAGGTGTGCCAAATCAAACATGGAAAAGTAAACGTGGACGGATGGAGTAATACTTTAGCTGCATTTTGGCGTGGGGCAATAGTAGCAGTTAACTAATGCTGACGTGTCTTTAGTTCACATTAACTTTTGTTAGCTGTATAGTTAACTAATAGTGTATATTTACTCTGTCAATAGATAAAAGATTGAAAACTTCAATTACTAGCAGAAAGTAATTACAATTCACGGCAAGATTCGTGATAAAAGTAGAAAAACAATTGAATGTTGGCATGGACACCACGGTTATAAGAAAAACAATTGAATGTTAACCATAACAGATAGTAAATATGTTCTGTAATATTTTAATTGGTTATATTAGCTCATTGTACTAAAGTAGCTGCCCATAAGGTAATACTTTTAGTTGATTCATGTTAGATCCTATAATGTGGCTGGTTTATCAAGAATACGCAAGAAAACCACTTCGAATTGTTGATTAATCATCAGAGATGGATTTAAGTTTAATTAAGCACGGCAAAATTACTGGGGTAAATCTCTTGGCGAATTGGAATGTACCTCCACAATTTAGTATGAGGTAGAGCTAGCTTGTTGCTGGATGTTATAAATCACTAGGATGAAAAGAAATTAATTGTTGAATGGAAAAAAAACAAGTATTACTGTATTAGTACCACAGGGCAGTACATAGTTTGGTTATGGAGTTTTATCTTGTTTCATAAGATGAGTAACTCTTTTATGCTGTTAAGCATAGATTCTACCTGTTTTATCTTCAATTTCACAATGATGAATGTTCGGGTTATGTATCCCCTTCAAATTGCGTGCTCGTTACCTATGTTGCTCGGACTCTCCAAAAATGATGATGTACCCTTGTTGGATCCTCCAAAAATGCACTAATCTTGGAGGATTTGATATGAACCTGTCGTCATATTTGAAGAGTCCGAGCTACATAGCTCGTTACAAAGCTGATAAGTTATGTCTTAAATTGATTTGTTCACATAACCACTCTGTTTGGACAGCCTTGGTTGAGTTCTTTTGGGGTTCTATTCTTGGTTACTGATGCTACAGTCTCCCTCCCCTCCTCCTCCCCATCCCCTTTTCTTTGGTTCGAGGAAACTTGATGCTTCTGCTTTTTCCTTTTTTATTACCATGTTTTAATTACCCAGGATGAACCTCTAGATGTTAAAGTTTCTGTTCGTGATCAGCAGCGCCTGAAGTTTCAGAATGCAACACAAACCAGACGAGGTATACTTCCAGTTTGTTCATCTTAATGGTTTGGAAGGAACATAAATTACATGCTATGTGTTTCATGCAGACAGTCATCACCATTCAGAAAGAGGATTGAACGCAAAGTTGGGACACCGGAGGCAAACTCCTGAGATAACCCAAGGCAAGTTGAGCAATAAAAATGACGAAAGGTCCCCAGAGAAATCCTCGGGTATGCTAATGCTTCAAGTAAACTGACTAGTATAACTTTCTTGCATGCAGATTGCAGAGAAAAGGTATTAAATGTTAGCGTGTCAAGCTGTAAATTTTGTTTCAACCGTTAGCTGCAAAATCATGTGTTGTGGAATTGTAGGAGGCAAGCGGGAGCCTGGCTAAGGACAGATTTAGTCATCTAGCAGAGGAACTAGATCTGGATGAGAAATGGTTTCCGCTTCTTGATTACCTAAGTACCTTCGGATTTAAGGACTCTCACTTCGTCCAGATGTATGAAAGGCACATGCCTTCCCTTCAAATAAATAAGACTTCTGCACAGGAAAGGTTGGAATTCTTGTTGGGTGTGGGTGTCAAACATAAAGACATCAGGAAGATAATATTGAGGCAGCCTCAACTTCTTGAGTATACTGTGGAAAACAATCTGAAATCCCATGTCACATTTTTGGCTAGTTTGGGTATCCCAGACTCAAGAATAGGGCAGATAATTACTGCAACTCCGTCCCTTTTTTCCTACAGTGTGGAAAATTCATTAAAACCCACAGTAACATACTTGCTTGAGGAGGTTGGTATCGAGAAGAATGACTTGGCTAAAGTCGTGCAGTTAAGCCCTCAAATTCTGGTGCAGCGGATTGACACTTCATGGACAGCCCGCTTCAATTTTCTCACTAGAGAATTGGGTGCACCCAGAGATAGTATTGTCAAAATGGTTAGGAAGCATCCTCAATTACTTCACTACAGCATTGAGGATGGATTGCTTCCCCGGATTAATTTCTTGAGGAGCATTGGAATGCGCAATTCAGAGATAGTGAAAGTGCTAACTAGCATTACACAGGTTAGCTTTATTGTCTTTGCAGTTTATCTCTTCATTTGTGAGTGTGGTTGGGTTGTCTCACCAAGTTAGAAAATGGTGCTCTGGCCTACTTCTCACAGAGATGGGGTTTTGCCATCTCATCTCCTATTAAGGATAACATTCTGCTCATTCATAATATATTTACAAGCATAACAGACTTCATTGTTAAAATTAGTACTATCAGAAAAAAGGATTACATTTCAGAAAATTAGAGCTGCGCTAGTATGGAAGTCTTCACTGTTCTGGAAGATTTCTCAAGGTGTGTTCGGTAGGAAGGAAAATGTTTTCCAGGAAAATGAGTGGGTTGCTTACTTATTTTCTTTTGTACGGTACCTAAGCAAAATATATTATCCTAGAAGCATTTATATTTAAGCTAGACAAATATTATGGGAGGTCGTGGGGGTAGGGGTGGGGGGTCGGGGTGAAGATGAGGTGTGTTGGAGGGTGGGGAGGACACAATCAATGTGGAATGACACTTGTGGGACTTGTTTTCCCTACTTCCATTAGGGAAGTCATTTTCTTCATTTTTAAGGAACTTGTTTTCTTAGAAAAAATATTATTCAAAAAATTCTTGTCAAAAAAAAAAATATTATCCAAAATTTTTGACCAATTGAACATGAGAAAATTGGAAAACATTTTCTTTCCAAAATATGGAACACACGCTTAATTTGTTAGATTTTCATGGACATATATTCACAATGGCTTTACATGCAGGTCTTCTCTCTATCACTTGAGGGGAATCTGAAACCTAAGTACAAGTACTTGGTTAATGAACTTGGCAATGAAGTGCGATCATTGACTAAATATCCCACGTACCTAAGCTTATCGCTGGATCAGAGAATTAGGCCGCGCCATATGTTTTTGGTTTCTCTAAAGAGGGCTCCCAAAGGACCATTTCCATTAAGTTCATTCGTCCCAACTGATGAATCTTTTTGTCAGCAGTGGGCAAGAACTAGCTTGGACAAATATCTTGATTTTCGGCAGAGATTGCTTCTAAAGGAACTTGCCAGAAAATATGAAAGACGATAATATGTTTGAGCTCACTGGTAGCAGATCTTCTGCCCTGCGTGCTTATTATATAAGGCTAATTTTGTGGAACGATTTTGTAGCACTTAGGTGAAATTTAAAGATATATACACATACCAAGGTAAGCAAGATTCTCTATTTATGTTTGTTTTGTCAAAAGCTATTTCTTTTTTCTAAACTTGATACTGAATAGTCTTCAATAACTTTCAATCCTTATAATTCATGGCAGGAACCAGGTCATTTTCTTCTTTACACATTTAAGACATACAATTTCAGCAGTTAAAGTGGGACTTCTGCACTACCTTGAGGTTTGACGTCAAATCACACAAACAAAACCCTATATTTTCAAGGTATAGCATGTCTTTTTTTTAGAAAAAGATCTTTTTTGGAAATTTAATTGCAAGTGTAATTATATAATGGTACAGTTTATATTGTGAGATACTGCACAAAATTTTGACATCATCAGCTGGCTGTTGTAATATGTGGCCATTTTACTACATGTTTGTACCTTGCTGCAAATGTTCAAAAGGCAGCTTTGGAGACCCTTTCGTTTACTGAGAAAATCTCAGTTAAGGAACTTATTGAAATCAATTTGTTGGCTAGTTCTCTCTGACATTTGTAAATAATTGTGTTTCTTCTGGTGCATAATCTGAGTGCAAAAACTTTGTAAAATAATACTATGTAAAAAGCTTCTTCTATCCTTCGGTCCTCAAATGTTTTTCTTGGTCCTTCAAGTTATTATATTCAATCATCTTTCTATTACTTCAGACAGAGATTCGACCTTTTGCAATTCTTCTTTTTATTTTTCCTGTGTATGTAGTCTAGCATCAGAATGTCCTCTGGGTATAGTTTACCTTGTATAGTGTTTATGTATTAAAAAAGGCTGGCAAAGCCTATTTTACAGGGTGTATGAGGATAAATATAACGGAAAAGGGCTAAATATACCCCTCGTTATACTTTACGGCCAAATATACCCCTACCGTTATACTTCGGGCACAAATATACCCTTCATTTTAACGGAGGACACGTGTCATCATATTATTGGCCTATTTTAACTATTTTTAAATTAATTAAAAATTGGAGCAAGCTGACGCCGTCGTCGCCACCTTCCGTCGCCGTTGCCGGCACTAGTCAAAGACATATTCACCACCAGCCCGCCACCCTCTATAACATGAATACAGTGACAACATGAACTCTATAACATGGCAGAAAATAAACATAGCATATTCTAAAGACTCAAAAGAGCAAATATATGCATAGCCCAAAAAGGCCCTAACAGCAAAAGGGTAAGTAGCTGCAACAGAAGCAGCAGCAGTTGAAGCAGAGTTTGGCTGAGAAAACACCATGTGAATTAAGGGTTTTACCACTAAAGCTTGTGTTTTTCCTAAGAAGATCCAATACTACAGCTATTCCCGCCATTGAAAGGGAAACTTTTATATATTCTATAAAAATCAAGAAACCGTATTTTTCTTTCAAGATTACTATTCAAGTTGACTTCTTGATTTGCACAACACCAAATATGAGTTAACATTTATTGTCTTTTTTTCACTGGGTTGTTGTTGTATTTATTGTCTTTTTTTGGGTTTACAGAATAAAAAAGATTGAAGGAGTGAATTATATTTGTGGGTACAGTATTGGAGCTGACAAAGAAATCTTGTTAATCAAAATAAGAAGTGTTTGTTTGGGGAACTTCTTGGAAAGAGGGTGGCGGGCTGGTGGTGAATAGGTCTTTGACTAGCGACGGCGGCGGAAGGTGGCGGCGGCGTCAGCTTGCTCCAATTTTTAATTAATTTAAAAATAGTTAAAATAGGCCAATAATATGATGACACGTGTCCTCCGTTAAAATGAAGGGTATATTTGTGTCCGAAGTATAACGGTAGGGGTATATTTGACCCTAAAGTATAACAAGGGGTATATTTAGCCCTTTTCTTATAGTTCAAGGGTACATTTGGCCCTTTTCCGTAAATATAATGGTCTAATTATCAATTTTACCATCGAGGCAAATCAAGTGATAATTGAAGTATTTGGATTATCCGTGTTTCATCGAATATTGGAGATCCTTAAGGGCTCAATTTTTTTTAGATACGTCATCATGTAAAATGTATGATATAATCTGGATTAACCTTGTGATTGTTCCAAACGATGTTTTATTTTTTAAAAAAAAATGTTTTAAGTTTGCTAGCCTCACACGATGCAGGTTATCCTTGGACACCGGTGATTTTTCAACTATTGAATCTGATCAACTTTAACAATGATTTTTTTGTGATACAATATAAAGTTAAATAACTTCTTCATTAGGAAAAATAAGTTAGCCAGTTCAATACAATAAAATAAAAATTCAACGATCATTTGTAAAAATAACATTGAAGATAGATTGGGTTGGCCTTCATCCTAACATTTGATCTCCACTGTAGCTATTTTTCACGAAAAATTAGCGCTGATTGAGGATTTTTCGGACGTGTAACTAAAAAATAGTTAGTATTTGTAAAATAGCTAAAGAATAGCCACTTTTTGATGTAAATATGTGATCTAGACAAAAATAACCCAAAAGTTAAATTTTTACAAATTAAACTCTAATAAAATTAAGCACTTTTAGCCTCATAAAAGTTTGACCAAACAAGCTAGTCTCGCTGGGTGAGACAATGACAAGAAGATCATCAAATCTTCAAGTATTTCCTAAATTATGTAGGAAGCAATATGTGTAAATGCTTTGCTGCTTCACAGTGAAACTAATTTATGAAGATGATAATTAGGCAAAAAGTTGTTTATTTATTGAATTGTTTAGTGCATTAAAAAATTATAGTATACGAGAAGTTTCAAACTCTATAATATTTTTTTTAGAGTTTCATTTGTAAAAGTTAAAATTTTGATACAAAATTCTGTAATTTCAAATGTAGAAGTTTAAGCAGGCGTTTGGCCATAGAAATAAAAAACTTTTTCACTTTTTTTTTTTGAAATTTTGGAGTTGGAGTTGTGTTTGGCCATAATTTTTGCAAATAGTATTTTTTTTTGTTGAAATGCACTTGTTTTGGTTGTGAAAAAAGTGAAAACAAAAAAGTGTTTTTGAAAAAGTGAAAAACTTTCCGGAAAAAAGTGAATAATTCTTATGGCCAAACGGGTCCTAAATTCCAGTGAAATTTCAGGATAATATCGAAATTTAAACTTCTACGAGCAAAACAAAAAAGTGAAAATAAAAAAAATAGTCTCTATGCTCCTTCAAATTGGGAATATTTTGTTACTCCTATTTAAAAATTATTTTTGTCCGTAAATTTGATTAATTTTAAAGTTATTAGGTATTTTCAAAAATAGTAATGGCTATTTGTGAATTTTACGCCCTTTTCACTTCAAATTTGATGGTCCTTAATCCATTTCAATCTTACTCGGTCTTAACTACACAGATAAACCATCATTTTCTTTAAACAATTTATTTCCTTTTCCAATCTTATTCATCATATTCCTTTTTCCCATTTGCACATTCCTGAAATTCAAAAGTGGGTTCTTTCTCCACTACAGATTATTGCTTTAACACAAATCCCTAAGGCAAGTTTTTATTTTTTATTTTTTATTGTAATTATTATTGTTTAATATTGTCTATGATTTGCTAGCTTACTATTCCTCTGTGTATATAACTGTAACTAGAAAAAGAAATTGACTGATACCCGATTTAGAAAATATTAATTAGTGAAAAGGGTTTGCTTTAATTACCTTCTACATGTACTTATTAGCCTGTGCATATTCATTCACTCGTTTATTGTTTCTCTTATGTTCTTCTTATGCAAAATTAAAGTTAGGGCCTGTTTGACCATAAAAATTGTGAGTATTAAAAAGTAGTTTTTGTTTTCAAAGTGAAAAATGGTAGTACTTGGAAATTGGAGTTGTGTTTGCCTATGAATACAAACTGTAGTTTTTTTTTTTTTTTTTTTTTTTGAATTTTTGTAAGTGTTGGTGTTTTTAAAATTTAGGAAAGTTGGATTCCGGAATTTTATGGCCAAACATGATTTCCGTAATTTAACTCTGGAAAAAAGTAAAAACTATTCATGGCCAACGGCCATTTAATTACCCGTAAAAGCCCTTTCCTAAGGCGGGGAACGTTTGCCAAGATGATGAGTGCAAGGATATTAGAAAGAATTGTCTGCTAATGTGTTTCATGGCACAGAGATGAACTATTTGGCCTTAAATTGAGGATAGGTGCAACTTCGATTCCGTATTACCGTTGTTCTTTGTATACATTGATTTACATAGATATGTATAGAATTCATTTAGGTCATGAACAACTGATATTTTTGATGAAGGGAAATCCAAGTTGTCTTTTTTAAGAGGCTAGTTAGCAGATGGTACTATAAAGTAGTGATCTTGTACATTTCAGAAGTTATCAACTTCATTTCTACCTTAAGGAAAAAGCGTTGCAGCATCATTTCATAATACAGTTGCTTTCATATTCCATCAGAGACGAGACAAAAAAACTGAGTGATTTCTTTTCATCCACCTAAATCTTGAGGGTAGAGTTACTAAGGTGTTTGCACTAGTGGGAGGTACCACAAGGGGTGAGTGTAGTATCAGGAATCATAGGATAATAAAAGATTGTAGTAAAGATTGGATTATGGTAGCAAAAGTCCTCCTGTTTCTTCCTTCAAGATATGGGTTGGCTGGTCCTTAATTGAGTGTACAATGTTAAATATTTGTGGTAGAGGTATTCTATACCATGATCTAATCCCTACTATAGTCTTTATCATTCTACGATTTCCAGTACTACACTCATGCCCTTGTGGGTTCTCTTGGTACCTGTGCCATCAATACTACATCTTCATGGAATTTAAATGTAGTGAATTCGGAGATTTAGAAAATTTTGAACAATCACTTAAAATATTTCTGCTATGCTTCAAACATCAGTAATATCAACATTTTATTAATTCTTGTGGATTCACCATATGGATAATAATAAATTTATTCTGTTTAGGCTATTACTATACGGTATGATAAGAGTAACCATGACAAGGCTTGAGAACTTTTACTTTGACAGTTCTCATATCTGTATGCTATTCACTAGTATTCTTGCACAAGAGAGACAGCATGCATATTTGTAACTTTTGGATGTCAACAGTGGTTTTATGCTGTAACCGAACCTGACTTCGTTGGTCTTCCATGTGAGTCTGTTCTTGATAACCTGATTGAGGTTGCAATCTTTTTTAAAAATGAAATTTGTTTGCAATACTTATACTTAATGGCCTTCCTTTTATGTACCTAGAGTAATTATTGAATATGATTCTTGCGGGTTATTCCTAAACTTGTATAAATTATACTCTGCTGCACCCGATTTACAGTGCTATATATCTGGTAAAGTGAGTTTACCCAAACAATTATGTCTATTAAATGTAGCGTTATGACCCCTTCTTTACAATATTTTCTTTCAACAAATGGTGATGTATGTTCGGAAGTTAACTTTCCTTTATCTGATGTTTACAGCGCTTAGAGTGTACAGAGTGACCATAAAAGAGATCCTAGATTGTAATGGCCCAGACTGGTAGAAAAACTGAAAAACTTGGCATAGATTGGGAACAAGCATTTGATCTTTATTCCAATGCAATTGCATGTGATAATGAAGTTTTATGGGTCCAAGCTACAACTAAGCTTGCCAAATTGTCGAAACATGTGCCTGAGGATCTATTAGCGCGCACGATACCGGTTCTTGTAGAGCTTCTTAGAAGGATCCCTTCCACTGATCTGAGTCGTTCAATTCAGGAAGCCACTGCTCACTGCTTGAAATGTGTTGCTTGTCAAGGGGAAGGAAGACTGGCGTTAGTTATTGGTGAATCAGGTGTCATCCCTACTCTTTTGAGTTTATTATTGCATACTGATGGGAGTTTGCGAAGGGTTTTATTGAAATGCCTTAGAAATATTGTCACATTTGCTGCTCATAATCGTGAGATTGTAGTTAGACATGGTGGGCTGGAAATCATTCTCAATTTGTTGAACACCTGCTTGGATGATGCTCTAAAGCGATACTTGCTAGAAATTCTCAGTGCATTGGCTCTTCTGAGAGAAGTTAGGAGGACCATTTTGATTTCTGGTAGTGTTCATTTTCTTGTTGAGTCTGCTAGATGTGGAAGCATGGTATCTAGATGTAGAGCCGCTCAGGCAATTGGGTTGCTTGGATTGGTTAAGAGAGCAAGGCGCACGCTTGTCGACTCGGGCACATTTTCAGTACTCTTAGAACTACTTCAGGTTGGGGATACTTCAACCAAAGTCATAGCTGCTAATGCACTTGGTGTGATTTCATCTCATATTGATTACATTAGACCACTTGCCAATGCTGGAGCGATTCCTTTATACGCTGAGCTTCTAGAAGGATCCGAACCCATGGGTAAGGAGATTGCAGAGGATGTATTTTGCATTCTTGCAGTGGTGGAAGAAAATGCAGTAGCAATTGTCGAACACTTGGTTCGAATCCTTAGAGGAGATGGCGCCGAAGCTAAAGCTGCTGCTGCTGATGTATTGTGGGATCTCGCAGGTAAGGGTGTCAAATGGGCGGGTTGGGTTGAATTTGGATGGGTCAAAATGGGCTGAGTTAATAAAAGGGCGGGTTAACCCAACTTGCCCAATTTTTACTAAGTGTTAATTTCTTTGTTTATTCATTTATAATTTTTTCGTACCTAATAATTTTTGTTTTCTTTATTATGGTTGTATATAGCATATCAAATTTAAAAATGTCCTTTTGAAAATATAGTGACAAGATATCTATTAGGTCAATATGGGCTACATATCAGCCCATTTTTTTATCGTTCTTTATCTTATTTATTTGTGATAGCTACTGCTCCTTTTTCAAACTGCTCTATCATGGCTTATTCACTTTCGTTATTTCCTTTTTCGTATTGTTTTGAATTGCTTGTCCTTGTGCCGAGGGTCTACTGAAAACAGCCTTTACCTCCCAAGGTACGGATAAGGTCTGCATGTACTCTACCCTCCCCAGACCCCACTTTGTGAGATTTCACTGGGTATGATGTTGTTGTTATCAGCCCAACTTTTGATGGGCTGAAAATTGAAATGGGTTGGGCTAAAATGAACTGAACTAATAAATGGGTGGGTCATGTTTTCATGGGTTAATTTTGCCACTCCTACTCGCAGGTTACAAGCATTTGACATCTGTTGTGCGGAATTCAGCTGCGATTCCTGTTCTGGTTCAGCTGTTGGAGGACGAAAATACTGATGTGAGGGAGAAGGTTTCTGGAGCTATCGCCCAATTGAGTTATAATGAAGCAGATAGAGCTACTCTTGCAAATTCTGGAGCTATTTCGCGATTAGTAGATATGTTGCAGGATGAGTCAGAGGAAATGAGAGATAATGCTGCAGAAGCTCTTGTCAATATCTCAGAGGACCCATCACTGGGCGATAGAATAACAGATGTGTTAAATAGTCCTTCATTCCAGAATATGCAAGAAAGACTGACGCAAATTCGTGCTTCAAATGCTTATTTGGATTCATCAGTTAGACATATGAGCATTGAGCAAATAACTATGGACCCTGCTCTTATCTGACTCCTTATTCTGTAACATAATCCATCTTGAATGTAAGAATTATATCTTTTTAAAGGCATTATTTGATTCTTATTCTTCCCCTATGTGTAACTTGTTGGAATGATTCAAGTAAAGGTAAATAAGATTGATCTTGAAGTTATCACACTTAATGATTAATTACAACAACATACCTAATGTGGTCCCACGAGTGGGTTCTGGGGAGGATGAGGTGTATGCAGACCTTACCCCTACCTTTAAGGAGTAGAGAGGCTGTTACATAACTAGTATCAATTAATGAACATAACTAATTGGGATTTGTTTCTTTTACATTACAAATATATGCTTTAAATACATTCCATCGTTACAACTATTTTGAATGCAGCTCAGTTCTGTGACTTCTTCACTTGATTTCATCAACAAGCTCCAGGCTGGCGTGTCCGACCTTCTTCCTCAATAAGCTGGTAATGCCTGTTGCATCTACTGATTCTCCAATTATCACCACTTTATCTTTCTTCTCCCCTTCTAATGACACTGAGTTGACTCCTACATAAATCAAGAAATCATGAGCAAAATGAAGGTGTGGAAACCAATCAGTAGAAACAGGGCTAATGTGAATGTAATTGGAAATTAGCAATACCAGTTGACATAGCAGCAATCATCAAGGATTTTGATTGACATTTCTTGCACTTATGCTGCACTCTTATGACAATCTTTTGCTGCAAGTGTTGCATGGAACTTGTCTGAGCTAAACTAAATTGCATTGCTATTGAAAAAGAAACATCCTGGAATTGAAAAAGAAAATCTACTTGCAGTAGAGTCTTACCTTCATTGCTTAAGACTTAAGAGTAGAAACGGAGTTTGGCTTGGCAGTTACTACTTTTCTCTAAGAACTGGACAAAATGGACAAAGAAGCTAATATCACATGCAGTAGTATATATACAAGCACTTGTAGGCACTCTGACTTTGCAACACTTTAGAGAGAGAAAGAGAGAGAATGTAGGGACATAGTTGTAAATAAAATAAATGTAACTGAAATTTGCCTATGAAGATTTGGCCATGTTCTTGCGCGTAGCGAATTCACTTTACAAGGACAGACTGTCTGGTGGACTTTGTTTACCTAATGGCAGAATCAACCCTTCTCTTCAGGTCTTCCTAGGTAGTTTATGGTTAAAAAGCAGAGTACGCGGAATAGATGAAATTAAATGGACGTATAGCCTGTTTGTCCAAGCTTTTCCGAGGTCAAAAGTATTCTTGAGTAGAAGCAGAAGCTATTTTTGAGAAGCTGAAAAAGATAGCTTCTCTCCAAGAGTTTTTTTTTTTTTTTTTTTTGAAAAATATACACTTAGAAGCATTTTTTTAAAAGTTTGGTCAAACACTAATTGCTACTCAAAATTGTTTTTTCAAATTGATTAACCAAATACAAATTGGTTCTCACCAAAAATACTTTTTTAAAATGCACTTTTCAAAATAAGTTGATTTTAGAAGCTGGACCAAATAGACTAATAATATATATTGCAAGGTGTAGCATCATATGTGAATTTAGAATTTAAACTTTATAATTTCGGCCTTTAAAGTTCGCAGTACTAAACTTATTGAATTTTTGAATAAGTGGCTTAGAATATAATATTTATCATCCATGTTCCATGTCAAAATATTGGGTTCTGTTGAAATCATAGCCAATGAGATGCATTCACCGTGGCGTACAACTTTTTTGCCCGGCTACTTCTTTCTTTCAATCTTAAATTTTACCATAACAATGTTTGTTAGTCCGTTTCCTCAATGGCTTATATAGAATTTTTCACAAACGATCTCAACATGTTATCAACCCACTAAAAATGTTTGTTAATCTGTTTCCTCAATGGCTTATATAGGAGTTTTCAATCTCAACCTATTATCACAATTTAGGTTGTATACGGATTTGGTACGTCAGTGGGTTTCTAGAGCATTACTTTCCATCCCAAATTAATGTTTACTTCGTACTATTTTTTTTTTTTCAAGTAGTGTTGATATATAAGTTATTTTTTAGAATGCTACTGCGTTCTGTAGAATATAGTTCACATTCTAAAGCGGTGATGCGCAAAAGAGACCAAGATTTTATATTGCAAGTAGCAAGATAAACTAATGTTACCTTCAGTACCTTCTTAGAGAAGGTTGGTTAAACCGTGAGTTGGGTACGTAACAAGAATTCTGCGTACTTGACTACACCACGCTAAGTGCCATGAAAGACGGGTATCATGTTAAGTCAACTATATAAAATAATAAGTCAGCACTTAAAATTATGCTCCAATATTTTAAAGCACATGCACTAGTACTGTTACTTACTGAGACCAAGATACACGGCAAGAAAACGAGTTATTTGCATAACCAGTTAACCACCAGCTCTCTCTTTTCCCATCCAATTGAAAAAGTGGCGTCAAAATTTTTGTCAATGATGTATAAGATTTTACACAGTACTATATAAAATATAATACTTGAAATTTATATATGTAATACTCCATCCATCTCAAGTTATGTGGCAAATTTTTTATTTTTAATCAGTCAAAAAATAATGACATATTTATATATTTAGTAAAAATTTAACTTTAAATTTCTCATTTTAGCCTTAATGAGATACTTATAGCCACAGGAATTTTCTATAGGTTATTTTAGATCACAAGTTTCAATTGTTAAAAAATTTTCTTTTAAACTCCATCCTTGATCAAATACCTTTACATAAATCGGAACGAAGACAATATAAATTTCCGACGAATAATATTCAACAGACCTCTCCTTCGACGTATATTATGTAGCTCCACCCTCAAGGCTTAACCAAGATGATACTCCCTCCGTCTCAAAATACTTGTCGTGTTTTTAATTTAAGCGTCCTTTAAAAACATTAGTTATTAGGCGTATTTGACTTTTATCCTTATTTGTATCTTAAGAATTAATTTCTCTTCATTAAATATTTATTCTGTTTATGTGTTGAGGTGTTTGTAGTCTTCAATAACAATGAAAAAAAAAATTGTCTTGAACTTTTAGAAGGACAAGTATTTTGACATAAATACAAGAGAGAGAGAAAGAGAAACTAAAATACTATTCCCTTCGCCCATATTACTAGGCCACATTACTAAAAATATGTTCCAAATTACTTGTTCATTTACAAAATCAAGATAAAATTAATTAAATCTTTCCCATCTTACGCTTAGTATTATATGTTCTTGAAAATAGTCAATATTGATTAAAATGTATTACTGAAGAGAGATGGGGGTAAAGTAATAAAAGATTTCTCAAGAGGCGTGTAAAAGGAAAAATGACCAAGTAATATGAGACGGAGGGAGTAAACATTACTATAAACCGACACATCATGAAGACAATATTTAGTAAGGGACGGTAGAATTGAACTCAAAAGGGCACGACGTTGGCCTTGGTTCACATATGATGGATGCATGACGTGGTACCTACGTGTGAGTTCAAGTTTGACTACGTCAAATGGTTTAATGTATGTTCATCTCACCGCTGACTTTGCCTATTTTTTTTAACGGAAAAGGGTCAAAATTACCGCTGAACTTTAGAAAATAGATCATTCATATCCTTCGTTATAATTTAGGGCCAATTATACCCTTACTGTTATACTATGGGGTCAAACCCTTATGTCTAATGGCTGCCACGTGGCATCATCCTAGTCCTTCAAAATTATTTTACCCTCAAATAATTTTTTACCCACTAAAGTAACCCAACCCGACCCGATTTTTTTTTCCAGCCAAACTAATACGGATTTTTTTTTTTGCCGGAAAAATTATCCGTATTAGTTTTGTTGGAAAAAAAAAAAATCGGGTCGGGTTGGGTTATTTTAGTGGGTAAAAAATTATTTGAAGGTCAAATAATTTTGAAGGGCTGAGATGATGCCACGTGGCAGCCGTTAGACATAAGGGTATAATTGACCCCATAGTATAACGGTAAGAGTATAATTGGCCCTAAAGTATAACGAAGGGTATGCATGAACTATTTTTCAAAATTCAGGGGTAATTTTGGCCTTTTTCCGTTTTTTTAATTTTAATTTTCTCTCTTCTCTATATTTGCTCTTATTTTTAGTTTTAGGTGGACACATGTTAGCACATGCATTTACAAAGAGATATCTACGCTTTCTACACGGAAAGCTTCAAGAATAAAATACAGTATAAGATTTGTATCCTTAAACAAGAAGTTTCCATGCTTTCTACACATGATTGGTCATTCATTTAGACGTAAATGTTGCATGCATCTTTTAGAATAAAAATTAATTGAAGTGTTTAAGAAAGATAACCTTAGAAACCTTAAACAAAGGGTACCGTGATTTTTTTTTTTTTAAGTTGTATTGAATACGTATACTAATACTAAAAATATACAGTAGTTATTTCCACTCTTTTTTCAGCTTAATCTTTTCCAAGTTCTTTCATTTTCCTTTTAACTAACTATTCCAAAAGATGAGGATATTAATCTATGCCGAAACTTTATGTCAGTCAAGAGACACTAATATGACTTGGAGTGTTTGTCATGCTCTATTTTTTTTTCTTCCAAAATATCTCACTTATGCGGTCCAGAATTAAGAATGATTATGAGTTATGACTAACACCATGAACCCTTTGTGATATGAAAATCAAATACAAAGAAGTATGTTAACAGATTACAATATTTGGTTTAAATATTGTCACGTTAATTTGCTGCTCCTAATCGTGTTCGTGACTACAACTGATACATTTGCAAGTACTTTAGTAGGTTAAGACTATAGTACTTGGTTCATATATGATGGATGACGTAGTACCTATATGTTCATAATCTCACTACTGATTTTGCCTATTCTTTTAATTTTCACACTTTTTTTTTTTAATTTGTTCTTACTTTTAGTTTTGGGTGGACACATGTTAGCTCATGCATTTACAAGTTCGTTCCACGCTTTCTACACGGGAGGCGTCAAGAATAAATTAAAAGATGTATACTTAAACAATAAATTTCCTCACATCATTTGACGTTCATTTACACGTAAATGTTGCATGTATCCTTTAGAATTAAAATTAATTGAATTATTTAAGAATGATACGCTACGGCACCTTATACTAACGGTACCGTGATCCTATTAATTTTTTAAAGTTTTATTGGATACTTATACTAATATGAAAACTAAAGTTATTTCCACTCTTTTTTCAGCTTAATCTTTCCAAGTTATTTCATTTTCCTTTTTAACTTAACTATTCCCAAAGACCAGGAAATTTACTTTATGACGAAACTTTATGTCAGTCAACAGACACTGACCTTACTTGGATATACTGTTTGTCCCTGTGAAAGGGAGACCATTTGTTTCCTGAAATTTCTGACTTATGCAGTCCAATAATTAAAAATGGTTTTGACTAACAGTGTTACCCGTCAACCGGTTCAAACCGGACCGGACCGGTAACCGGTTATGGAACCGGCCGGTTTCCGGTTTATCGGTTTGAAACCCCAAACCGGAACCGGTCCGATTCAAACAGTCCAAAACCTTTTTTATTTTTATCTTTTGTATTATATATATATATATATATATATATATATATATATATATATATATATATATATATATTATAGTATTTATTAGTATATTCTAGGTATATTTACATATGTTATATAAGTTTATAAGTAAAGTTTAAATATTTACTGACTAACAGGCTAACAGCAATACAAAATATACGTGTATATATATATATATATTAAGTTATATGCTTAAGTTATAGTGTTATACTACATATACCTAAAATACAGTAAGAATATACTTATATATATCAATATACTTAGGTTATATAACTTATATATATATATACAGATATATGTTTAAGTTATATCTATATTAATATATATATGTTTAAGTTATATGTATACTATATATTATAAGTATATTCTTACTATATTTTAGTTATTTTTCAAGTATATAACTTTCTAGTTTTTAATTTAAGTAGATGTATATCATAAATATATTCTTAGTATATTTTAGGTATATTCCTAACTTAATATAAGTAAAAATATGAACACAAGTAAATAGAAGAAAGCTCAATGAGCCATATATTTTATTCATTCTTGGATAACATTTATTTGCAAGTTGTAGTTTTTTTTTTAACTTGCAAATAATACATGAGTTGTAAAGAAATAGTAGAATAATAAATTCACCAATTCTGAATCATTTCGTTAATTTCCCCCATATCATATTCGGTCATGGAGATATCTTCAAAGTCTTTCATTTGGTCCGGTCCACTTGCTATCAAATCTTCAATTTCTTCCTCTTCGCCTTCCTCCGCTTCTGAGTTTTTGGTTGCGTCGCTCCGATCTAATTCAATCGCGAATGCACACTAGTACTTGCAAGCTAAAGCCGGATAATGAATGTCTATGGTCTCCAATTTGCTGTCTTCCTTGGTTAAATGCGCTCTCCGAAGCCACGGTTGATACTTGAACCGTAAGGATATCTCGAGCCATTCTTTAGAGTATCGGATGACTTGCCTTGTATTTCTTCCACCATGCTAAGACGTCCAATTCATCCAGTTCCTTGATATCCACATTTGGCTGCATCAAATAAAAGTTATATTCATCAAAGTTTGCATTACAAGAAGAAGTTGGCTGTGAATGTAAAACTTTTAAATGCGACAAACTCGACAAGCCCTTTTTGCTACTTTGAGAAGTAGTAGGGCGTGGAGCAACGGATGTAGCACGTTCTTCCAAATTAGAATAATGAGTAAAAACTTTTCTAAACTCGTCATCAATAGCGAGTTCGGTTTCAGCTAAAGATGGTTGAACTCCCTGTTCAATTTCTAAAAATGTATAAATTTGACCAACCAATGCTTTAGTATAAGACACTTTTAAACAAGGATTTAAAAGAGAACCCAAAATAAATAAAGTTGGGATGGGAAAAAAAATACTTCTTAAATTTGATTATCATTTCAAAAATAACCGCTTGATAACCGGGTTTATATTTATACTCTTGTAAAACTCTAGCTATTTCCGCTAAGTAGACTAAAATTCCGATTACCGTGGGATAGAATTGTCTAGAAAAAGCAAGAGTTGCATTATAAATTTTTTCTAAGAGTTCAACACATTCTTTAACATCTTCCCAATGTGTAAAATTTAACCAATCATCACTATTAATATTATATTTGTTGTGAACTTGTTGTATGGGATCCTATACTCATATGCTTGTTGTAGCATAATGTAAGTGTAGTTCCACCTAATCTCAATTTCTACTTGAATTTTCCTAGGTCTAAGGTTATTTTCCACACAAGCATTCTTAAAATCTCTAAGTCTTGCCCTATTAGCATTACAAAAAAGAAACGCAACCGCATCTCTAACTTTTTGAATAGAATCGTCAAAACACACAAGACCATCTTTAACAATTAAATTTAAAATGTGACAACTACATCTCACATGAAAAATATTTTTTAGCGGAGGGTTTATTTCTCTTTTTAAAAGACCAATCGCCTTTGTATTATTAGAAGCATTATCTAAAGCAATACAAAGTGTTTTTCTATAAATATTAAAAAAATCTCATTATAGTAGACATTGAATCCGCTAAAAATTTTTCATCGTGACGACCTTTTCTTTCATCATATAAAAAAGCTATAATTCTTTTTTGCATAACCCAATTGTCATCAACCCAATGACATGTAATAGCAAAAAAATCTAACTTGTTAAGACTAAAACCCAAATCAGCGGTAAGAGAAATATTACAATTTAAAGAATTAAATACATGGCGCAAATAAAATCTATATTTTTTTATACAAATCTATAACATCCGCTCTACAAGTACTTCTAGGAATACACTCAAATAACGGATTATAACAACGTTGAATGTAAGTAACAAACCCCAAACCCGAGGGAAAGGAAAAGTAAATACTTGTCCACATAGGGTACATGTAGCTGATTGGTTTTCCCTATCCTTAGTCATAAATTTTCAAATTTTAGCGGTTGGCTTACGAGTTCTAGGCGGTTTGTCTTGTGTATGTGATTGTGCAGGACATGTATCTCCTATGAGATTTTCAGGGGGTTGTGTTTCATCATCATCATCATCAATTTCATTAAAAGTGTTGGTAAAATGTTATTGTATTGCCTCATGACCTAAAAGTGGATTATTTCCACCAACATCAATACCTAAATTAGGTGTTTCTTCCACAAATGTTTCTTCATTAAGCCCACTCCCAACAATACCACTACTACTTCCGGCACCACGTCTAAATCTCTTTGCCATTATTAAATAGAATTAATTTAAATCACAATCAAATAAATCACAAGAAAATAAATTGCAACAAATTAAATTGCGTAAATTAAATTGCGAAAAATAAAGATAGAGTTGGAACGAAGATACCAAATTGCCGGATTAATTTCCAACAAAGTGAAGGCGGCTAGAATTGCAAATCCACCAAAGTTACTTCGGATTGTTGCAAAATCACCAACTCCACCAACAATATTATAATTGCAAAATTAATAATTGAAACTAGAATAAGACTTTATAATATTTATTTGAGAGAAATTTAAAGTGGCTAATTATTGCAAAGTAACTATAATTGAGAGATTGAGATTTGAGAGAAAGAAAAGAGTGAATTGGTGTGGATTAAAATGAAGAAAGGTTTATATAGGGGTGGGGAATGGATTAAGTGTTAAAAAAAAAAGTTCGGGGGGTTGGGGGGGGGGGGGGGGGAGGGGGGCAAAAAATGAATTTATGGCCATTTGACAACGACCATTTTTGCAAATGGACCGTTGCCAACGGTCCAATAACGGTCAGCAGCCCAGCAACGAATATATCTATTTTTTTTTTTTAATTTCACCGGTTTAACCGGTCCGGTTCCGATTTTACCGGTTTAACCGGTTCCGGTTTCAAAAAAATCGAAACCGGACCGGTAAGAAATAAACGGTTAACTGGAACCGGTTTCGGTTCCGATTTTACCGGTCCGGTTACCGGTTTGAACCGGTTAAACCGGACCGGTTGACGGGTTTAACTAACACTATGTAACGTTTCTAATGTGAAAATCAAATACAAGAAGAATATTGACAGATTACAGCATTTGATTCTAACGTTTAAGAGCTTGAGCTTGAGCTTGAATTGGAACTATTTGTCACGAACACTTCATTAATAATAATTTGGATTTGCTCGCCATGAACAATTAACTCTAGTTCGAACTAGGGGTGGGCGTTCGGTATTCGGTTCGATATTTCTAAATTTCGAGTTTGGTAATCGGTAATTAAAAATAGATGCCAAATACCGAACCAAAAAAATTCGGTTCAGTTCGGTAAATTAAACTTCGATTCCGTAAATTCCAATACGGTATTCGGGATTTACCATTCAAAAGAGAATGATCAATAATCTACTATACTAATTTAAAATGAACTGTCCAATGCTACATGAAAAAAGCAATTCAATGCTTCAAACAGAGTTTTGGAAGCAAAATATGTCATGCAAAAGTGCAATGCTATCAATTGAAGTATATCAAAGTACAACATCTCTTTAACAGCAGTAACTTACAGGGATAACACCCAACACCCCTACTTCAATGATACCAAAAACATTTCATTCCTGTATGGGCCTGTGGCTTTGGTAGACTTACAGTCATGATCAAGTTGTTCTGCAGCAACCATATATACCCTTTGGTCTATGCGAAACACTGTGAACTGATGGGAGGCCTAACCTATTGGGCTTGAGTTGGACTAGTAATTTAATAAATTTGGCCTTTAGGGTTTATTGATATTTATTTCGGTATTCGGTATTTACCGAATTACCGAACGATATAATTGTAAATACCGAATATCAAAATCGAAATACTGAATTTTATAATTTCAGTCCCGAAAACTGAACCGAAAATCGAAATACTGAAATAGCCGGTTCGATTCGGTAATTCGGTTTTCGGTATTTTATGCTTTCGAACCATGATTTGAACTTAATTTAAGGGCTTGATAATTTGAAAGTGATAATTATATCATCTGCCCAAAACTTCGATGATCATCACCAATAATATTTTGAGTTTAATTCCTTGAACAAATGAATGACAAGATGGAGTTGAATTTGATTTAGATGCTTGAACCTTCTTAGAGAAAGATCGTAAATGGCAGTTTCAATTTTAACAGAAAGAACAAAAACATATTGCTGATACATTGGTTCTTTCTTTCCGAATGCAAATAGCATATTTCTTGATGAAAAAAATTGACATGAAGAAAATTGAGAGAGAAAAGTATGGCCTTTAAACATAGTGTTAATGTTGGAGCCTTTATCTTTGATATATATTTTTTTTTCCCAAAAGGCATCACGGAAAGTGGTTCTTGTCAAAAATGCTTCGGCTGGAGATTCAAAAGTACAAGTACCACTTAGCATAATTAGCAAAAACAAAGAGCTTTTCCAGTTTCTCAAGTTAGCTGAGCTATTTGAGTATTTGGTCAACTGATCGGCGACATCATACAGAGGAGTCACAATTTCCAAAAACAATGCGAGTACCAGGCAATTCGTGCTCACCTCAAGTGCCAAGATTGGGTGCTGGTGTTGCTACAGGAGGGCCATGAGAATATCTCCATTCTCCACAGGCTGTGCACTGATCTAACTTCAGACTGTTATCCAGCGTACAAAATTTGCATGACCATATACTATTTCTGTCATCCACATCTTTGGGCTTTTGGGTCTGGCAAAGTTTGCATACAGGAGCTAATGGCTGCACATAACGTTGGTGAAGAAAAAGAGGAAGTCAACTCCAGGAATTGGTGAAGAAAAAGAGGAAGTCAACTCCAGGAAGTCTAAAAAGATTTTAGAAAACTAATAGGAACAAACAGAAGAAGTAAAAACTGAAGTGGATGGCCTGAGGAAAAACACAGTTATTAGTTACATCCTGCTAATAAACAGGAGAAATAAGACATTAAGAATTTCACAAACTTAAAACCGAATTAAACAACAGTAATTGAAAGAACAAGAAGTCAACAACTATCAAGCTTTTTCCACTTAAATGCACATTGGTTAGCATATCACATGAATATCAAAGGGTCTGGAAATGAGTCCAAGCCCACACTAATCAGGACACCAACACAAACCCTGACATCTATAATGAAATGCTTGTTTATTTGACACTTCGAGAATATTACATAAGCAGTGATGTAATTATAATGCCTCTACCACATATTCAGCAGAAAAAGTCACAAAGATTGGAAGTCTCCTAACATACCAGAGCAACTCATACTTTTGTTAATGCTAAGTTCTAACACGATCTTAAATGTAAACCTATGACTGTTCCGCTAGGAGCATGTGTGAGAAAGCTACAGTAAAAGCATAATTTGTCTACACAACTTCCAGAAGTGCAAATTCATCTGGCACAAAAAAATCAATGCTTATTGAGAGAGAAAGAAAAACTAACAGAAAAGCACTCAGATTAATCTAAAGAGGGAAAAGCATACTGGGTTCAACAACGTGCACATTAAACACTCCCACATCATTGATTCCTTGGGACTGTGTAGGTTATCTTGGCCATGCATTGATGTAGAACACGAAGCATACCCAGTTAAATCAATAAAGGACTCTGGACAACCTCTTGATGGCACAGTATGAGAGTTTGCTTCTGCCTGACCAACTCCGCGAGCAATTTCTTTATCATGGTTAGACAGGGGCTTAGGTACTGACTTAGTCACAGTATGGCCATGCAAAGACCTTGAAGATGATACAGAATTCGATTCTCGACTTCTTTTTCGAGATGTTACCTTGGAAGACACTGCATCAACCCCATTCGAAAGCTTGGACCCTAGTGGTAAAGGTTCAGGTAGTGAATCAGAAGTTTCATCTACGTCAGATAAGTCACAAAACTCAGAGCCACACCAAATATTATCCTGTAATCTCCTTTCTGCAGCCATTGCTGCAGCTTGAATTGGAGTAAGTGCAGATTTGATAGAATGGTCGCCACCCAGGCGTCTAGGCCCAGATGGTAGCAAGGATTTAAGACGTGCTCGATTTTCAGCAGCAGCTGCTGCAGTTTGGCGGAGAGACGACAGGGATGGCTGTGGGTGAAGGCCTCCTAATCGCTTTCCATGGAGATCAAACCCTTCTCCTGTTCCACTTATCCCTTTATTAATTAAATCTTCACATTCCTATCCAAAAAAGAAGACCATAAATTTTCATGGCAGCAAAAGAAAGCAAAAGCCAGAAGTACACAAAAAGAAAGCAGCATAAATGTTAAACATAAATCATGCATTTTCTTCCTTGAAGCTGTACCTAGTAATAAATGGTAGAAAGCTTCAATCATTACAGCTTCAATTTCCAGGGTTCAGGAGCAATGCCTGACATTGGTTTTTCTTCTACATTATGTCATATTGAACAAGATTTAGACATCTCAAATTTAATAATGTGTTTTCCATTTCTTTTACAATTATAATGCTTATTGTGATATTCTTTTGATAATATTGCTAGATAAAGAATAGGTTATTTTAATATATTATAGAAGATCAAATTGTATTGTATCCATATGATTAAAACAATTATTGTATGTCTGTATTATATGCATTCCTGAAACTATATCCACATATGCACCCATGCTACATAGGAAAGAGAAAACACATAAGGATCAGCATAACCAGACCGCCACCTTTTTCTGTTATAATAAGTTTTAGCTTCTATGACATTTGAAAGTCTAGTTGATAATGATAACATGTCTCAAGAGACAGCATTAAGATAGCTATTACTACCGAGATTCGCAAAGATTTTATGCTGTGTGAAAGTTAACAAAGAACGGCCAGCATACTTCGGAACGAATTTAAATTGAATTCTGCCATGGCATTTGCTTAGGCACAAAAAGGGTAGCTTTGGCATTAAAAAAATTAAAGCTCTAGACGTATCATAATTTATTTGTCTTCTCTTAATAGCCCTGGCTATTCAAAATTGGTTTTCTGAAGAGGAAAACCAGATAAGTTTGTTAGGTATTTTCAAATGCAATAACTCCAAAAAGTATACTCCCTCCGTCCCATATTACTTGTCCACTTTCTACTTTGCACGTCCTTTAAGAACTCATAAATAAAAGTGTATTTTTATTACATTACCCTTATTTCTCTCAAATTAATTGCACCCTAATCAATATTGGTTACTTTAAAAAAAAAAATTAATGTTAAGGGCAATAGAAAAAACTTAATTAATTCTATCTTGATTTTATAAATGGACAAGTATTTTGGGATGGATATTTATAGTAATGTGGACAACTAATATAGGACGGAGGGAGTATTACAATCTCAATTAATTAATGCAAGTTCATGTTTCCACTGTCTCATCAGACTAAATTAGTTCGTAAAATTCTAAGTTATAGTTATCTAATATAATTTTCAGGAACTTAAACTTACAGACTTACAGTATGTACACAAAATATGTATACTATGAACTCAAACAACGGTGAAAACAGCCAACAAAATATACACAAGGTTTTTAAGTAACATAAGATTATAAATTCTTAACCATAACCCACGCATAGTCATAGCACTAAATTAGAATCTTCAAAACAAGGGCTAAGTGACTAGTTTAGCTTGTAATAGCAGGCCGCCATTCTAAACTATAGAAAGGAAGATATCAACTCTATTTGCCATGAAAGCATTTGAAAATTGAACTGGCAGCTCCATATGTTACATTGTTTACATAGGAGGATTAAAAAAAAAGCTCTTGCAAAAATTTAGAATCCCGGACTTAAAAAAGATCCAGACTCAACCGTGCTTATTTGGCAATTACCTCTCTATAAAGGGTATCTATAACAACATTTCACTATAACAACCATGTTTTCTGTGGAACTGATCTTTCATGTTGTGTTATATTTATAAGTTCTCTATAACAACATTTCACTATAGCAGCCAAAAAAAAAAAAAAAAAACGAAACAAACGACGCTGTTAGAGAGAGATTTGGCTGTACCTTTCTAAGTTCATCCCAGAGTTTGTAGAAACTGGCATTGTGTGGACCATGAGCATTATGGCAAAGTTCATGAAGCATTGTATCCAGAACTTCATTGTAAGGGTAAAATTCCTCATTATTGTTCGGCCTTCGAAGTCTCAACTTTACATGTATCCCAGCTCCTACATTCAACCCCAAAAGGGCTGCCCTTTTCGGGCTGCAACATTCACAATTTATTTAAGACAACACTGGATTAGTTTAAGTCGACACGAAGTTTAAGAAAATAAAGCAGACTTTTGAATCTTGTGGTTATAAACCAAAAATGTGCGTAATGTAACAAAATGCCCTTAAATTCTTGTGGTCTTAAATATGTCAGGTAGGACGTTGAGTGTTAAGAGTTACTCCCTCCGTTTCAATTTGTTTGTTCTTAGTTAGACTCGACACGAAGTTTAAGAAAATAAAGAAGACTTTTGAATCTTGTTGTCATAAACTAAAGATGTGCGTAATGTACCAAAATGCCCTTAAATTCTTGTGGTCTGAAATATGTCAGATAGGATGTTGAGTGTAATGAGTTACTCTCTCTGTTTCAATTTGTTTGTCTTACGTTCCTTTTTAGTCCGTTTAAAAATTGAATGCGCACACTAGGTATGTTGTTGTTAAAAAAGAATATATCTTTCCTTCTTTGGCAACCCTTTAGTTCCAACTTTTCACATGGCATGTTTCGGACCACAAGATAAGATTAAAGGGTATTTTTGTACATTCTACATATCTTTAAATTAAGACCACAAGATTCAAAAGTCTTTTTTATTCTTTTATACTCTGTGACAAGTGAAAATCAGACAAACAAACTAAAACGGAGGGAATTCTGAGCATAGAAGGTGACATTCTTTCTTTAAACGGATTAAAAAGAAAAGTAAGACAAACAAATTGAAATAGAGTAAGTACTAAAAATAGAAAGCTGACATTCCTTTTTAAACAAACTAAAAAGGAAAGTAACAACAACAACAACAACAACAACATACCCAGTATATTCCCACAAGGTGGGATTTGGGGAGGGTTGAGTGGATGCAGACCTTACCCTACCTTGGGAGGTAGGAAGCCTGTTTCCAATAGACCCTTGGCTCAATTACATTTACCACTGTATATATGAATAAACCATTTTGTGAATAGAAGAGTAAAAAGAGTGAGAGTAATTACCACATTTCAGAGAGAAGTTTAACTCTCCAATTATGTTTACGCATGATGGGCTGAACCTGTTTAGCAATTCTTTCAAGAATCTTGTTGGCTTCTTCATGTTTGGGTTTACGCTTCAGAGCTCTGATTTCCCACACCTTATTAAGATCCCCCAAATTATTCATCGCAAACCCTAGATTCTGAGGCTACATATCTTTTACGATCAGGAAATTGAAGAAGCGGTTTCTGTTGAGAATTGAAATCTTAATTCTATGGATTGAGTGGAATATGGAAGCTATGAGGATTCGGAAATCGAATGTTTGATATTGGCGGGATTTTATGTGATTGCGCACCAGTCTCACCTTCAAAATTCAAATGGTCATGGAGATTTTGTGTTACCCACTCCCTTCATTTTTATTTGGCCCGTACTAAAAAAAAATACATTTTTCAATTTTAGTTGTTCAGTTTAGAAAATCAGGACAGAATTTAACACTTAGGGGTCGTTTGGTGCATGATATAGGCTGGGATATTTCAACGCTAATTTTTTGTACAGTGTTTGGTAGGAGGTATAGATAAATTTATAACTCCTACCAAACACGGTACAAAATGAAGTGTAATCCCAAGGATGGGATATCCCTTCTTATCCCACTTATCCCGGGATTATTTTATACCATCTTTTAGATGGTATAAAATAATCCCAAGAGATGGGATAAATTAGTCCCGGGATAATTTTGGCTACCTACCAAACAATCACTTAGGGTGTGTTTTGTACGAAGGAAAATGTTTTCCAAGAAAATGCTTTCTCGAAAAATAAATGATTTTTTTTACTCATTTTCTTGTGTTTGGTACGCAAGTTGAAAATATCATTTTAAGAGCATTTGCGTGTACTCAAAGCAAAATCACTATGAAATTTTTGAATAAAGTGTGCAACTTTTGGTGGTGGGTTATATACGAGTTGGAAGGTGGGGTAGGCGGGAGGTTGGATGGTGCAAAAAACAAAAGAAAAACTTTTAGAAACTTTTTTAAAAATGAAAACTAAATGTTTTGGAGGGTGGGGTTGGGTTTGTTGGTGCGGGATGGAGTTGGCGGTTGTGGGGTTTGGGTGTGCGGGTGGTTGGGGAATGCATTTGTGTTTTTTTGTTAATCCGGAAAATGTTTTCCCTTTGACTATAATAAATGTAACGTTTTGGGAAATGCATTGAGAAGAAATTATAATAAATAATACTGGTAATTAGGAACTAAGGGTGCAAATGTTTTCCTCCAAATAGGTGATTCAGTAAATTTGTCATTCTATTTTTTGTTCCTTAATAAGCATGTTAAGTGTCACGCCCCAAATCTAGAGAGGCATGGCTGGCACCCGGTGCCACACTCGGCCCGAGCGAACCACTCTGAATCTGTAACTTTGAATGGTTAACCTCAACTTAGGCCAACAGGGCCTACCTGCACACAAACAATACCAACAAGCTGATAAGGTTGCAATCTAGATATATATAAACACTAGCTATCTCGGCCGAATTGGGCACACACACCCAAAATATGTATACATAACTGAGCAAGTCAACGAAGCTGCTATGATCGTACAAAGCCAACAATACCCAAACAAACATATACAAACAGGAAATGACTCATCTACAAGCCTCTAAGGAAAGCATAACTATATCATGTCCCGACTTACCCATCAAGCCTATAATCACAAAAGTAACACTCCAAAAGACCTGGCGACTCCGAACAAAGGGAGCTCACCAATTAGCTGATATCAGGTCCTATCTACTGGGGAGTTCGATCGGTCTGTCTATCTGTACCTGCAGGAATGAATGCAGCGCCCCTCGACAAGAGGGACATCAGTACGAAACAATGTACCGAGTATGTAAGGCAACATATAACTGAAACTGAAACTGAACTGAAAATAATATACTCTGGAAGCCAAAGAATGCCTTGAATATCTCACCTGATCTATCTCATATGAAATGCAATATAATAGTTCATATATCTCACTGACCAAGTGGCCAGGCAACTGTAAAATACGCATATATATATATATATATCTGACTACAAGTCCAAGCAATCTGTCTCATTGGCCCGTCGGTCAGGTAATCTGTCTCACTGACCCGCAGGCATATCTGTCTCATTGACTTGTCGGCCAGGCATGTTACACCTCGGAAAATTTCATGTCGTCATATCGTAGATAGACTAACGTAGGGTGAGAAGTATATGACGTTTCTATAAGTAAGAAGTAGTACTTGACGGCTCTAATTTAGATTCCAAAGACATTTGAGACAAGGGAAGAAAGCTCGTTGAAGAATGACAAGTATAAGTCGTGTTTTGAAACAGGGTTTGCAAAGTACCGAGTTAATGTTGACTTAATGATGTCTTAAAGAAGAGTTATAATACTCCTTAGATTGCTAATGAAGTGTTAAACAAGTGCTAAGAAGGTTCCATAAGGATTGAAGATCAAACGAAACGACGAAAATAATTTCCGAAAAGTAGAGTTATACGACCACTTATACGATCCGTATAACTCTATAAGGTTCGCATAAGGGTTCGTATAACCCAACAGAAACGATGATTTCTCAGATGGTGAAATACGGTCACTTATATGGACCGTATAATGTTATACGGATCGTACAAATGTCCGTATAAGTCCCGACGGGCTGAATAATTTCCAAGTATAAATACATGTTCCCACTTCTAATTTTTCATTATTCCCACTTCTCCACTTCTCTCAAGACCTCTAGAAGGTTCTACATATGTCCCTAGCATAAATCTAAGGCAACTCAAGGATCAACATCATTAATCCAAGGGAATCAAGTGTAAGAAAGCTCTTTGGGGTTGCTAGAAGTCAAGAATTTCTTTGGAAGAGGAACTAAGGTTTTCTTCAAGTGAAGCTTTTCTATCCAAAACCCATTTCTACACAACCAAAGGTGAGTTTTATGATCATTTCAGGTTATTAAGAATATTGAAGGGTTGGAAGATTTAGATTATGGATGAAGGTAGAATATGAAGCTCAAATGTGAAAATAATGGTATTCTTGAATAGTAGT
This sequence comes from Lycium barbarum, assembly GCF_019175385.1. Classification (NCBI taxonomy): domain Eukaryota; kingdom Viridiplantae; phylum Streptophyta; class Magnoliopsida; order Solanales; family Solanaceae; genus Lycium; species Lycium barbarum. The sequence goes on along the minus strand of NC_083340.1, from coordinate 119,976,020 downwards.
TGACATGAATCATAATACTTGAGATGTTATGAGTATAATCTTGTTATAAGTGATATTAAGAATGTTGGAGAAACCTTATATGAGGATGAATGTAGTGTTATATTATGGCTATTGTTATGAATGACTTTGAGAGGGAATTTTGGGAATTGGATAATGTCGAACTTGTCAAAGTTGTGAATTATAATATTATGAATGTTGTTATTTATGTTTGGGAGTTGTTATATTATATGGAGAAAGTAGTAGACACAAAGGAGATGCTGCCCAATTTTTGTTAGCTTTAGCCTAAGCTTAAGTATGTTTCCGATTATCTAATCTTAGCACGAATTCCTTTGAATGTAGAATTACGAACTTGGAAGGAAGAGTATAGTAGGCAAGTTAGAAAGGCATAAAGGTATGTGAGGCTAGTCCCTTCTTTTTTTTAAGGCATGATTCCTATGACATGACTCACTCTATTTTTCCATGACCTTTTTACATTTCGGAAACATAAGCCTATGACTATTAAGAACTACTCATGAGATAAAGATAAGAGATATGTTATGAAAATGATAATGATGACTATGAGTCTAAGTCTAGAGGCCTCAAAGCTTACGATATGATATTTTTATGAAGTAAATGATTCCTTGATATTGCTTATTGTTTCTAAACTCACCTTATAATGCTAGTTCCTCCAAGGTGAGACATGATGATTATGATTACTCCATAATGGAATCGGGGGTTCTCGACCTTACGTCACCCCGATAGAGTTATAGTTGTCTAGAGTTCTTATGTATGCTTTATGATAAGTACATAATGATACGATTACACCGTGCCTAGATGGCCGAGCATGACACCGCGAAGGCGGGCGGCTTATGATTACACCGTGCCTAGAGGGCCGGGCATGACACCGCTAATGTGGGAAGCTTAAGATAACACCGTGCCTAGATGGCCGGACATGACACCACTAGTGGGCGGCGTGATATGATTACCCCGGATGCGGGAGGCCCGGATGCGGGAGGCCCGGATGCGGGCTAATGATGTGATTGATTCGGAAGGCTTACGTATATAGATATGTGTGACAGTTTTAAAGGTAAAATTGAGCATGCATAATTCTGCCTCAAGAGGCGAGCAGTGACACTCATCTCTTTCATCTTATGCTTTCTGCCTTTCCTTGTTATGTTATGATGTATGCCTTACATACTCAGTACAATGTTCGTAATGACGTCTTTTATTTTCTTTGGACGCTGTGTTCATGCCCACAGGTAGGCAGGGAGATGGCCTAGATTCCTAGGAACTACTCAGCAGATTTACAGGAGCACTCCACTATTTCGGAGGTGCCATTTTTGAGATATTATTTTGTGTATATGTATTTAGGCATGACGGGGTCCTGTCTCGTCCTTATGTCTAGTACTCTAGTAGAGGCTTGTAGACACGGATGCGTAGGTTGTTGTTGTCTTATAGATTCTTCAATGTATATATTGTATATCATCTTTGTAGCCATGAGAGCTTGTATATATATATATATATATTACCGTTGAGATTGTGTATGTTAAGGTTGGGTGTGATGACTAGCGTAATGAGTGGCGCTCGGTAGTCAGCTCCGGGTACCCATCATGGCCTCCTAGTCGGGTCATGACAAAAGTGGTATCAGAGCAGTTCCGTCCTAGGGTATATCTATGAGCCATGTCCAGCAGAGTCTCGTTTATGGGTGTAAAGCGCGCCACACTTATAAACAAGAGGCTGCGGGGCATTTAGGAAAAATGACCATTCTTCTTCTCATTAGAACGTGCCATAGAGCCATGTTATAAGATTTTCTCTTCCCTAATTATGCGTTATGATTTCAGCGATGCCGATAAAGAGAAAAGCTACGGTTGCCCAGAAGGGCAAGGCTACGACAGAAAGGCGGATGAGAAGGGAGCCACCAACAGATATAGAAGAAGGTGAATCTCATAATGAGGCTTCATCCAATACCTCTCGCACTCCGCCTATTCTAGAAAAACAAGAGGGGGCTTCAGTTCAAGTTCCTATGCCTCCAGTTCCTTCACCGGGTGCTTTGGGTCAGCAAATGACCGAAGCTATTTAGCTATTGACACAGCTAGTTGCCGCTCCGGCGCAGCGGCAGAGTATGGGTCCAGGTGACAGGGCGACTAGTGCTAGAGCCCGTGATTTTATGAGTCTAAATCCCCCAGAATTTTTCGGGTCAAAGCCGGATGAGGACCCACAAGGTTTTATTGATGAGATGATAAGAACGTTGAGAATCATCCATGCCTCTGATACTGAATCTGTGGAGTTGGCATCTTATAGACTCCGGGATGTGGAGGTTCTTTGGTTTAATAACTGGATGTCTTTGAGAAAGGAAAATGCACCTCCCCCAGTTTGGCAGGAATTCGTAGATTCTTTCATCCGCCACTACTTGCCACCCGAGGTTCGTCGGGCCAGAGCTGATAAATTCTTGAATCTAAAGCAAGGGAACATGAGTGCTCGGGAGTATAGCCTTCAGTTTAATTCATTGGCCCGGTATGCTCCCACTGTGGTGTTACACCTCGGAAATTTCCAGACTTGTCGCCTTGTGGATAGGCTAATGTGAACTTAAGGTGATTATGAAATCCTTACGAGATTAAGGAAGGTATTAGATAACTCAAGGAGTATACAATAAGATTTCAAAGTTATACGAATATGTGAAATGTAGCTTATTGAAGGAAGTGAAATATAAGTCGTGTTCGGAAAGGTTTTGCTATAATTGAGCTAATAATTATTTTGTGATGTCTTGAGGGGCTACTACAGGGTCTATTGTATGGTTAATGAAGTATTATGTAAGTGCCAAGAAGGTTCCACGAGGATTAGAAGTCAAACGAATCAACGAGAGAAAGTTCCGCACAACTGGGAGTTATACGACCACTTATACGGTCCGTATAAGAGGGGTTCGTATAACTCGACCTTTACAGAAAGGGGCATTTCCATAGTGGTGTTATACGGACCGTATAAGTGGTCCGTATAAAATCCACTGGGCAGATTTTTAAGTGTTTGTATAAATAGATGGCCTTTGCTCTTTTATTTCATTTTTCATCTTCCACAAGTATTGAGAGCTCAAAACCCTTCTCCAAGCTTATTCCGCCCCAAATCCAAGAGAAAACAAAGATCAAGAGGCAAGAAAACAAAGATCAAGAGGCAAGAATCAAAGTGTTCACGTGTTAGAGTGTTTCCTAGGGTTTGTAGACTACAAGAGATTCTTGAGTATTGAAGCTAGGGTTTTCACCTAAGTTGATAGCTGCTCCAAAGCTCTTTCCCATGAGGTAAAAGTTTAGTTTTCATGCTTATTTCATGCTATCATGAATACTTAGTTGTTAAAGGACTTGGGTTGAAGAAGAAGATAGAAAATGAAGTCTAAATGTAGTTTTTATGATGTTTATGAGTAGTAAACTAAATTGAGTTATGATTCTTATTATGATATGGATATAATCATGTTATGGAAGGTAATAATGGTGATGAATAAGAATTATATGAAAATGTGCTAAAATGAGTGTGAAATTATTGGCATAAGTTGAACATAAGGATGAATTTTGAAGGCTTAATGAAGTGTGATTACTTGATTATGATATTATGGGTGTATTATGGATGTTTGAGAGTTGTTTTGTAATATGGTGGAAGTTGATATAGGGGAAATGCTTCCCAATTTTCATTAGATCATAAATTGTTCTAGTTTGAATTTAAGAGTGTCATTAAAGCTTAACCATGGTATGAATCCTTCTAAATGTAGATTTTTCAAGCTTCAACGGTGAACGTTAAATAGTTAAGAAGACGAAGAGGTATGTAAGGCTAAACCTTCTTTCATTAAGGCATGGTTCCTTTGCTATACATACTCTTTCATGAGTTCCATAATGTCTTCCAAATGACTCTATCTCTAAGAGTACCAAAGCTTATGATTCTCGATACGTTCATGATTTTAGTGCACCCCTTATATGATAGTTGGTCCTGCAAGGATAAACGTTGCAAAAATGATGATGATAATGATGTTGATGATACTTATTGGCCCTTATGTACACATGTCTATGTATGCATGGCTATTATGTAACACCGAGCTTATATGGCCGGGTATGGTACCTATCGCGCGCACACCACTGCAGTTGGGTATGGATATCACCGAGCCTTGTCATGACCGGGTATGTGAACCACCGAACCTCCATGGTCGAGTATGCTATGAATATGAATATGAATACGAATAGGAATAAGAACATGAAAATGATGATGAATATAGATACGCATACGAATACGACTACGAATACGATTACAGACATATTTACATGCACACAGTCATGAGTAAACATTGGACGTAGAAGGTCCCTACGAGGGATAAGTAAGTAAATATGACGATGGCCATTAAAGGTACAGGTGGCTCTACTATTTCCTGACTCTCCCAACTTATGCTATATTTTATGCTACCTCTTGCATTATTCCTTATACTCTTATTATGATGTTGATTATGCTTTACATACTCAGTACATTATTCGTACTGACGTCCTTTTATTTGTGGACGCTGCGTCATGCCCGCAGGTGGACCGGAAGACAGGCTCGATCCATAGATTTCTTTTCAGGGACTACATCGAGAAGCTTCATTTCATCTGGAGCTACAGCTTTTGGGTACTATTCTTTTGTGTACTTACATATGGGCATGGCGGGGCCCTGTCCCGCCTATATGATGTTACATACTCTTTCTAGAGGCTCGTAAATAGTTGTGTATGATTAGATGTCTTTAGCCTTTTCGACTTATATTTTGTATATCATTTTGATAGCCTCGTCGGCTTATGTATATTGATATGTGCATAGTTGTTAATGATGATATGAATGTGTTGTTGCCCAATGAGATTAGCATGAATGATAGATAGAAATTATGGCTAAGCTATGTGGTTCACCTAGGTGCAAATGTGAATGTACGATAAGAGGTGCCCGGGTGGGTTAGCACCGGGTGCCCGTCATGGCCCTCCTGTTGGGTCGTGACATATGGTAGCCGATATGGGAGAGAGGGTGCATAGATTTGTGAGTGGCTTAGGGCGACATTTTTTCAAGGACTGCTTGACAGCTTCATTGCAAGGGGGGATGGATATTTCCCGTATTTAGGCCCATGCCCAGAACTTAGAAGAGCAGCAACATCCGCAAAAGGGTGAACGCGATATTGATAGAGGGCATAATAAGAGGGCCAGATCTGCTAGTAGTGAGTATAGAGGGGGTTAGCAACAGTATTCCAGGTATTCGGGCTAATCCACGACTAGTGCATCTCCTTGATTCGCGGAAAGGAGATTTGATCGCCTTATTTGTTCCGGTTTGGGTCAAAGTTCGAGGGTCTTAGGTTCCCAGCTTGGAGGTGATCCTAGCCAGAGGAGACCACCGATTCCACGATTTAATCAGTGCAGAAAGTTACATTCGGGACCGTGTCGCCACATTTCAGATGCCTGTTATGTTTGTGGGCAGATTGGGCACGTGATGCGTGATTGTCCCTCGAGGTACGGTAGAGGTGGGTTTCAGCCCACAGGATCAGCAACTGGGTCTTCTTCGTCTGTACGCCCGATAGGGCAGACTCCCCAGATTCTAGCAGGCCGTGGTAGGGGCAGAGGGGGAGCGTCCAGTTTAGGTGGTACCAAGCCCCGTATTTATGCTCTAGCCGGACGTCAGGATCTTGAGTCCTCTCCAGATGTGGTTACAGGTATACTATCCATATTCTCTCATGACGTTTATGCATTGATAGATTCGGGTTCTACGTTGTCTTATATTACTTCGTATATTGCTGGCCGCGTTAGGGTAAAACCTGAGCCAATTAAACCTTTTGAGGTATCCACTCCGGTTGGTGATCCCATAATAGCTAGGCAAGTATACAAGGATTGTGTAATTGGGGTATGTAATCGTCAGACTCAAGTTGATTTAGTGGAGCTAGAAATGTTAGATTTTTATGTGATTATGGATATGGATTGGTTGGCCTCTTGTTATGCTATTGTCGATTGCAGAATGAAAGTAGTTCGATTCCAATTCCCAGAAGAACCTGTACCAGAATGGAAAGGTAATATGGCGTCTCCCAGAGGTAGGTTTATTTCCTACCTTGAGGCAAGGAAGATGATAGCTAAAGGCTATATCTATCACCTAGTCCGAGTTCATGACACCGAAGCAAAGCCACTGACTTTTCAATCCGTCCCGGTAGTAAATGAATTTCCAGATGTATTTCCAGATGAGCTTCCAGGCCTTCATCCGAAAAAAGAAATTGATTTTGCTATTGATGTGTTGTCGGACACCAAGTCTATATCTATTCCTCCTTACCGAATGACTCCTGCAGAATTGAAAGAGTTGAAGGCGTAGTTGAAAGATTTGCTTGAGAAGGGATTCATTAGGCCCGGTTCATCACCGTGGGAGCACCCGTCCTATTTGTGAGAAAGAAATATGGTTCCCTACGGATGTGCATTGATTATAGGCAGCTGAATAAGGTGACGATAAAGAATAAATATCCGCTTTCAAGAATTGATGATTTGTTTGACCAATTACAGGGTGCTAAATGACTTTCAAAAATCGATCTAAGGTCGGGGTATCATCAAGTGAGAGTTAGAGAAGAAGATATTCCCAAAACAGCTGACTATGAATTTCGGGTGATGTCATTTGGGTTGATTAATGCTCCGACGATGTTTATGAATCTGATGAATAATGTATTCAGGCCCTTTCTAGACTTATTTGTGATCGTGTTCATCGATGACGTCTTAGTATATTCTCGGTTAGAAATGGAGCACGCAGATCACTTGCGTATTGTCCTTGGAATTCTTCAAACTCGAGAATTGTATTCTAAATTCTCAAAATGCGAGTTTTGGCTAAATTCTGTGACTTTTCTGGGCCATATCATTTCAACTGATGGCATTCGAGTTGACACTCAGAAAATTGAGGTTGTGAAGACTTGGCCAAGGCCTATAACGCCTACAGAGGTGCGTAGTTTTCTGGGATTGGCAGGTTACTATGGAAGATTTGTGGAAGAGTTTACCTCTATTTCAGCATCATTGACGAAGCTAACTCAGAAATCGGCAAAGTTTTAGTGGACTGATGCTTGTTAACGCAGTTTCCAGGAATTGAAGGATAAATTAACTTCGGCCCCAGTCCTGACACTCCCAGAAGGGCAAGATGGTTATGTCATGTATTGTGATGCCTCCGGTGTTGGGTTAGGCTGTGTGTTGATGCAGCACAGTAAAGTCATTGCCTATGCTTCAAGGCAGTTGCGGAAACATGAGAAGAATTACCCAACTCATGACCTCGAATTGGCTGTGGTTATTCATGCACTAAAAATGTGGAGACATTATTTGTATGGCGTTCATGTGGATATTTATACAGATCACAAGAGTCTCCAATATATCTTCAAGCAGAAGGAGTTAAATCTATGGTAGAGGCGGTGGTTAGAACTACTGAAGGATTATGATGTGAGTATTTTATATCATCCTGGGAAGGCGAATGTAGTAGCTGATGCACCTAGTCGCAAATCAATGGGTAGTCTATGTGAGGTTCCTCTGGAGAAAAACGAATTAATCCGTGAGCTGCACTAGCTAGCCAGCCTCAGAGTTCGTCTAATTGATTCAGGCATTGCAGGAATTGATATTCACAACCCAACTATTTCATCCTTAGATATGGAGGTGAGAGAGCGCCAATATGAAGATCCCCAGTTGAGCCATTATAGAGATGCATTCCATGAGAAAGAGAAGTCGCAATTTGAAGTTTCTATAGATGGAGTTCTTAGGTACCGACACAGGCTATGTGTTCCAAATGTTGCCGAACTATGTCTTCGGATTCTAGAAGAAGCTCATTGCTCTAGGTATTCCATTTACCCAGGAGCGACAAAGATGTATCATGATCTTAAGCTAATGTATTGGTGGGATGGAATTAATAAGGATATAGCGGAATTTGTAGCTCAATGTCCAAATTGCCAACAAGTGAAAATTGAGCATCAAAAGCCAGGAGGATTGTTACAAGCCATGGAAATTCCAACCTGGAAATGGGAAGCGATCAACATGGATTTCATTGTGGGGTTGCCTCGTTCCCGACGCAAGTATGACTCCATATGGGTGATCGTGGACAGACTCACGAAATTAGCTCATTTTCTTCCAGTCAGAACCACATATTCGGCGGAAGATTATGTAAGTGTTATCTTAAATAGATTGTGTGACTTCATAGTGTCCCGATGTCCATTATTACTGATAGAGGAGCACAATTTACAGCTAAATTCTGGAAGTCTTTCTAAGAAGGTTGGGGTACTCAGGTAAGGCTTAGTACAACGTTTCATCTGCAAACTGATGGGCAAGCCGAACGCACTATTTAGACCTTGGAAGATATGTTACGGGCATGTGTGCTAGATTTTGGTGGTTGCTGGGATGACCACTTACATCTTATTGAGTTTTCTTAGAACAACAGCTATCATTCCAGTATTCAGATAGCTCAATATGAAGCCCTATATGGAAGAAAGTGTAGATCCCCAATTGGGTGGTTTGAAGTAGGGGAGATACAACTAAGAGGTCCGGAGTTGATTGGACAAGCGGTGGAAAAGGTCAAGGTCATCTGAGATCGATTACTAATAGCCCAAAGTCGCTAGAAATCTTATGCGGACCACCGTTAGCGAGACGTAGAATTCCAAGTTGAGGATTGGGTATTCCTAAAGGTATCACCGATGAGAGGTGTGATGAGATTTGGAAAGAAGGGTAAATTAAGTCGTCGATGCATTGGACCTTATAAGATTATCCGCAAGGTAGGCCAAGTAGCTTATGAACTGGACTTACCCCCAGAACTTGAACCAGTTCATCCAGTTTTCTATGTATTAATGCTCCGTAAGTATGTGAGAGATCCTACTAGGATCGTGCCAGTAGATGATGTGCAAGTTACAGAAATATTGGATTATGAAGAGGTACCTATTGCTATACTAGATAGGCAAGTACAGAGACTTAGAAACAAAGAAGTAGCTTCAGTCAAGGTCTTATGGAGAAATAATAATCGAGAAGAAATGACTTTGGAAGCAGAAGAAAATATGTAGTCCAAATACCTGCAATTGTTCCCACCCCCGGAAGAGATCCAAGATGAGACATCAATATTATGAGGTATGTATGCTTTCTTTTCATGCTTTTGGTCTTGTGTGGCCATAATTTCTTGATATTGTGTTATAGCCCTGTGAGATGTTGTTATTGTGGGCTGTTGTGATAGGATGGTAGCGTCATATTACAGGGGAAACTGTGGCGAAATTTTTGTAGAATTCCCGAGAACTTAACATTCGAGGACGAATGTTTTTAACAGGGGGAAGAGTGATACACCACAAAAAATTTCATGTCGTCGTATGGTAGATAGAATAACGCAGGGTGAGAAGTCTATGACATTTCTATAAGTAAGAAGTAGTAGTTGACGGTTCTAATTAAGATTACAAAGACATTTGAGCCAAGGGAAGAAAGCTCGTTGAAGAATGACAATTATAAGTCGTGTTTTGAAACAAGGTTTGTAAAGTACCGAGTTAATATTGACTTAATGATGTCTTAAAGAAGATTTATAATGGTCCTTAGATTGTTAATGAACTGTTACACAAGTGCTAAGAAAGTTTCATAAGGATTGGAGATCAAACGAAACGACGAAAATAATTTCCGAAAAGTGGAGTTATACGACCACTTATACAGTCCGTATAACTTTATACAGTCTGTATAAGGGTCCGTATAACCCAATAGAAGTGATGATTTCCCCGATGGTGAAATACAGTCACTTATACGGACCGTATAAGGGTTCGTATAAGTTCCGACGGGCTGAATTATTTCCAAGTATAAATACATGTTCCCACTTCTAATTTTTCATTCTTCCCACTTCTCCACTTCTCTCAAGACCTCTAGAAGGTTCTACATATTTCCCTAGCATAAATCCAAGACAACTCAAGGATCAACATCATTAATCCAAGGGAATCAAGTGCAAGGAAGCTCTTTGGGGTTGCTAAAAGAATTTCTTTGGAAGAGGAACTAGGGTTTTCTTCAAGTGAAACTTTTCTATCCAAGACCCATTTCTACACAATCAAAGGTTAGTTTTATTATCAATTCATGTTATTAAGAATATTGAAGGGTTGGAAGATTTAGATTATGGATGAAGGTAGAATATGGAGCTCAAATGTGAAAATAATGGTATTCTTGAATAGTAGTTGACATGAGTCATAATACTTGAGATGTTATGAGTATAATCTTGTTATAAGTGATATTAAGAATGTTGGAGAAGCCTTATATGAGGATGAATGTAGTGTTATATTATGGCAATTGGTATGAATGACTTTGAGAGGGAATTTTGGGAATTGGATAATATCGAACATGTCAAAGTTGTGAATTATGATATTATGAATGTTGTTATTGATGTTTGGGAGTTGTTATATTATATGGAGAAAGTAGTAGAAACAAAGGAGATGCTGCCCAATTTTCACTAGCTTTAGCCTAAGCTTAAGTATGTTTCCGATTTTCTAATCTTAGCACGAATTCCTTTGAATGTAGAATTACGAACTTGGAAGGAAGTGTATTGTCGGCAAGTTAGAAAGGCATAAAAGTATGTGAGGCTAGTCCCTTATTTTTTCTAAGGCATGATTCCTATGACATGACTCACTCTATTTTTTCATGACCTTCTTACATTTCGGAAACTATGAACCTATGACTATTAAGAACTACTCATGAGATAAAGATAAGAGATATGTTATGAAAATGACAATGATGACGATGAGTCTAAGTCTAGTGGCCTCAAAGCTTACGATATGATATTTTTATGAAGTAAATGATTCCTTGATATTGCTCATTGTTTCTAAACTCACCTTATAATGCTAGTTCCTCCAAGGTGAGACATGATGATTATGATTACTCCATAATGGAATTGGGGGTTCTCGACCTTACGTCACCCCGATAGAGTTATAGTTGTCTTGAGGTCCTATGTATGCTTTATGATAAGTACATAATGATACGATTACACCGTGCTTAGATGGCCGAGCATGACACCGCGAAGATAGGCGGCTTATGATTACACCATGCGTAGAGGGCTGGGCAAGACACTGCTAAGGCGGGCAGCTTAAGATAACACCGTGCCTAGATGGCCAGACATGACACTACTAGTGGGCGGCGTGATATGATTACCCCAGACGCGGGAGGCCCGGATGCAGGCTAATGATGTGATAGATTCGGACGGCTTATGTAGATAGATATGTGTGACAGGTTTTAAAGGTAAAAGTGAGCATGCATAATTCCGCCTCAAGAGGCGAGCAGTGACACTCATCTTTTTCATCTTGTGCTTTCTACATTTCCTTGCTATGCTATTATGGATGCCTTACATACTCAGTACAATGTTCGTACTGACGTCCTTTCTTTTCTTTGGACCCTGTGTTCATGCCCACAGGTAAGCAGGGAGGTGACCCAGATTCCTAGGAGCTACTCAGCAAATTTACAGAAGCACTCCACTATTCCGGAGGTTCCATTTTTGAGATATTATTTTGTGTATATATATTTAGGCACGACGGGGTCCTGTCCCATCCTTATGTCTAATACTATAGTAGAGGCTCGTAGTTATATATATATATATATATATATATATATATATATATATATATATATATATATATATATATATATATATATATATGTGTGTGTGTGTGTGTGTGTGTATATATATATATGTATATATATATATATATGTATATCTATGTATATATATGTATATATATATGTATATCTATGTATATATATATATAGATGTATATGTATATATGTATATATATATGTATATCTCTATATGTATATGTATATATGTTACCTTTGAGATTGTGTATGTTAAGGTTGGGTATGATGACTAGCGTAATGAGTGGAGCTCGGTAGTCAGCTCCGGGTACCCATCATGGCCCCCTAGTCGGGTCAAGGCATGTCTGTCTTACTGACCCTCAGGCCAGGCATATCTGTCTCATTGACCTGTCGGCCCGGCATGTCTGTCTCACTGACCAAGTGGCTAGGTGAAAGAAAAATATATATGTAAATATCATTCTGTATAGTATGTGTAAACTGAAATTTGTGGAGGTGTCAATATGTCTGTTTCTGACTCTTCTATTAACAATGAACTAAGGAGTGGATAGAAATCCCTCGGAGGATACAGTACCACATCTACAAGCATTACATCTCTATGACAACTCTAAACAATAGTTTTCTTTCTTTAAGATTCGATAAGCCCTTACTATCTACGGATCATGCTAAGAAAAGAAAGGATAGCCATCACATACCTTTGTTGCTAACAACTCAATATATACTGCCCGCAATACTTCAACCTACATCAAGATATTAGAACTATAGTTAATGCCATTGAAGAACTCAAAACATTTTTGTAAGCTAATAGCTCTCTTACGGAAAATTAGGCAGTACTTCCCCTACATTTCCTCACTTCCTCGAATTCAAAACAACACCAAACAACAATATTAACAATATCAACAACCAATCCCATCCATTGTTCCCCTCAACAACATAAGAACAATTATCACGACCCAACTAGGGGCCGCGACGGGTACCCGGGGCTAACCACCGAGCACCGCTCCTAGTATTTCTTATCATGCTCATGTAATCCTCTTTTATCATTTTTTTGCCCAACTTATGAGAAAAATCATCTGTCATTTGAGAACATAATATACTTTTATAAACACAAACCTTTAGGCTATCAAAATAATATATATATATATATATATATATATATATATATATATCTCGTGAGACCATCTAACCCACACTGCGTATCTATGAGCCTCTACTGGAGTGCTAAGCATAAGGACGGGACAAGACCCTGTCATGCCCAAAAATAAATATACATGACTATATACACAAAGGAATAATCATAAGCACCTCCGGACAATGGAGTGCTCTCAAATCAGCCGCTAGCTCCTATGAGTCTGGATCAGGATCAACTCTCTGTCTACCTGTGGGCATGAACACAGCGTCCAAAGAAAACGGACGTCAGTACGAACATTGTACTGAGTATGAGAGGCATAAACAATGAAATAAGACAATGATACAAGGGGAAATATCAATATGGGACATCTATATCTGACTGTCAAGTATAAAGAAAATAGGTGACGCTGCCTTACTCATACTTACCATTGTATTATATATGCATAATGTATAAGCTGCCCGTCCTTATAGGCACGGTGTGATAATATGCAAGCTGCCCATCCATATCGGATCGGTATAATAATCATAACATTAGCCTGCGTCCAGGCCTCCCGCGTCCGGGGTATAAGCTGCCCACTATAGTGGTGTATGTATCTGCCCGACCATATAGGTACGGTGTATCATCATTATCATATGCTCATTATCATAATGTACTCATTATAGTATGCTCATCATAATATATGCATGAAAACTCAAGGACAACTATACTTTATCGGGGTGACGTAAGGTCGTGATTCCCCGATTCCATTATGGAGCACTCATTAACATTCTGCCTCACCTTGAAGGAAATAGGGTATGAGGTGAGTGCAAGCAATAAATGACATCATGAACATTTTGGGAATCATCATATCATGTACATCAAAAATTTATATACTCTAACTCATTACCTTGTGTAGCAATTTAGGGTCATAGGCTCGTACTTTCCGGAACTTAGGAGATTCATGGATAAGAAAGAGAGTCATACTATAGGATTCGTGCCATATAAATAAAGGACTAGCCTCACCTACCTTTCTCGCTTAATTAGTCTATCATTCGCTTGTTCTCCTTCAATGTCACGTGTCTACCTTCAAGAGAGAATTCACATTAACGTTAGTTACTCGTCCCTAAGAACGCGCTATTAATTCTAGGGAAAATTGGGCAGTATTTCCTTTGTTTACACTACTTTCCTCCATACTCCATATTAGCTCCCAACATCCATAACAACAATCACAATGTCATAAACAATAAGCATCATCTAATTATTTTGCCCACAATTCACAATTTCACTCCAATTTTTCATAGCTATGACCAAAGCCCATTATCGCGTTCTTTCTCGTACAATACTTATTCCATGTTCTAAATGTCATTTATAATGTATTTATAATCTCAACATACCAACATTTATGATTCATTTCAAACCTTCATCCGACAGTGTCACTATTCACCTTTCATGACCCATTTCCTACACTCTTCTTCAATCCAAGTATTTTAACTTATCAACACTTTAATCATCATGAGAGAGTCATGAAACTTACCTTATATAGTGGTTGAACAAGTCTTGAGTGGAGTTACTCATCTAGCACCAAAATCCTACTTCACTTCCCTTGGGTTTTCTTGAATTAAATGAGCTTTGGCTAGGTTTCATACACTTGGGTTCATGGATTTGGTGTTATTGATCATGGATTTCCCTTGAACTTTCTTGTGGATGAATGTTAGAGAGTATTCTAGAGGTTTTCTTGACCAAGAATGGTGAAAAATATGATTTTTGGTCGAGTTGGGTCTATTTAAAGTGGTCCAGAAAATTCTGGACCGACACAACATGCGGCACACTTTGCTAGACGCAAAGCGTGCTCTGCGAGCCGCATGTTGTGTCGCAAAGCTTGCCAGCTGACCAAATTCCACTGGCACACTTTGCTGTGCAACTGCGTGGCTGCATGGCGTGTTTGCTGGACGCATGTTGCGCCGCAAAGTGCTCCAGAACATGAAATTTTCCAAACTTCCCCTGAACCTTATCTCCGATGATCCAACGAGTCTTAAACCTTCCCGAAGCTTACTAAACATGATTTTTCTCCGTTATCTACTCAAGATGGACACATCTACCTTCATGACCTTAAATGACTTATCCTACTTCCCAAAACTAGGGCAATTAGCCTTCGGCGGAACTCAATATATATAAAAACGAGAGGTGTAACAACAATCCCAATAATTCAAACAATAGTACAACGAGCGAAAAGCTCGGTTTACGATTAAACAATTTATAGATTTAAAAATCCTTTTCCTTCAAATTCTGTTAGCAACATTAATCACAACATATTCCATTACCCCTAATGATTTTCAGCCACAACATAATATTACAATGAACTCATAACAGTCCACATGCTACAAGCATCTCAAGTAAAACTTTCAAACTTTATTTCACAAGTTCTTAATCCAACAACACCTCTCCAAGCTTCTCTTCTTTTAAAACATGAAACACGATAAAAAATACATGTATATAAGTCTATTAGCATGATAATCATCCATTGATTAACTTAGAAATAGCATCATAGACAGCCCACCATGGAACTACATCAGAAATATGTTTTTTTTTTCAAAACTCACAAGTTCTATCTTTTACAACTTGGTTACAACTCATAGAAGCTCAACCATATGAAGGAGAATGAAAACTAACCTTAAAATAGTTATAATAGCCCTATATTGAGATTACTTCACTTCAAATTAACCTTCTAATCCACCACATGAATCAGAAAGGGGAACTATCAACCACCTCGGAAGTTATGGCACCCCAATCACTTAGTAAACTTGATTTTTCCTAGGGTTGATATGAGAACCCTTAGAGGGGACTTCCATGGGAAGTTTTATGTCTCTCACAATCTGAATATCTTCCAATTACTTGATGTCCTAGAAGAGAGGAGATGATTTTATAGGCGCTTTTGTAAGAGAATTGAAGAACAACTCAAGAACCCTAAGGGAGAAAGAGGGATGGTCAGTTTGACAGAGAGAATTTGGTGGCTTCTCTTGTGTCTTACAAATATTTATCCCCAAACACATGTCTCGTCCCTGTTTAATAATCGTGACATGTGTTAAGTAGCTCAAGCAAGTAGAGCGGAAAGTAAGTTGGTGAAGCAAGCACGTCAGGTAAGTAAGCCGTTCATTTATATTTGCCCAAAATCTCATTCCTAATGATTAAGTACGTTCTTCCACCTCAACTTAGTCGTGTATATGTTGACGAAAATACGGGAGGTAACATTAAGTCAATACATGACAAGTAAAAATACATGGAGGGAGTATTTTATTTAGAGATTAATTATGCAGGGTTTAGTTATTCATATATTAATTATTTTATTTTTCATCCTCCATAAAACATTTTACCCTAAAAAGAGAACAATTAAATTTGTTTAGTGGTTTAAAGGATACGTGATTTGATTTTGTTATAAGCAGTGAAGATAAGCTAATTGAAATGATAATAGATGAATTAATTGACTAAAAGAAATAAAGTATAACGCAATTGAGCTTGGGCTTGAGTGATTCTGAAAGAAAATCCTTTGATAGGTTTGCATCAGTGGAACTGTAAAGCCCTCAAGCTTTCTAAGAATAAGTATACAAATCTGGAGCAAAAGAGCAATTTAAAAGAGTAAATGTGAACAGTAAGCTTGTAAGAATAGTGTGCAACCGGTGTTATTCAATGATCCTTCTTTTGGGCCGTTAAGCTCCTTTTATAGAAATACATGGACTTTTTACCAAGTAATTTAATCATAATAATGAATAATAATGATCAATGAATATTGCCTTTAATTCTAAATCTTAACGTTTGCTTCAGTTCCGGTCCGATCTTGTAGCGTTATTCCGCTATAAATTACTCGGTGTGGCTTTTCCTTGTAATTGACATCGGATACAACCGGCGCTTCTTACTTATATTAAATGTTGTAACTGGAAATGTTTCATCTTCCTCTGCCTCGTGTCCCAATACTGTTTCGATACGTGCCAAGCTGTATTTTGCAATGTATACAGATAATCCCCCCACTCTTTGATAAGATGAATGAATACCGTGGAGTGGATTTGAAATCATTTCGATTTTTGCTACCATTTTAATGGCGGGAAAACGAATCTCCCTACTGATTCATTCAAAAAAGCAATCGTCAAATTCATAATCAATGCGACCACTAGGAAACGCCAACGACTCTTCAATCAAAACGATTGACATAAAATTACAATTTTTTTTGGAAGTTGTAACCTTTTGAATACCAAACGCTTCATCTCCCCCATTCGAATTATAAATAAGGAAAGAAATCAATCCCAAACTCAACCAAATTTTCCTTTCCTTTTAGACGAACAAGACTTTTGCTTTTGAAACTTCTTCTTTTCCGCAAAATTCTAACAATGTCAACTCCTTCTTCATCGCCCAACCACTCTTCTCATAACGATACTCCATCTTCTGGACGTCATTCTTGGAAGGCCCCAATTTCTCCCACCAGTCTAGAAATTGATCTACAATCCCCAGCTGTAGACATCCTACGTGTGGGTTTCAAATACTACGATGATTTTGGCATTGTTATCCACCACCAATTTGTTGAAAGGGTGGAGTCATTTATCGCTGCCGAGACTATCCCCAAAGTTCATATTTGTCACGCCCCAAACCCAACCCCGGACATAATAGACATCCGATGCTATGAACAACAGCGGAAGCACCTTATTGTAAATAACGAACACCTAATATTTTCTGTTAAACAACTATCTTAACAAATATGAAACAAGTCATTTATAATTAAATGAAAACATAACCGCTCTTAGAGATAATTCAGCAGAAGTCAAATCAAATACTCAGTTAATAAACGTGGAAAAATGCCTCAACGAGTCATACGAGACTCCAACACACTACACACAATCTGACTACTATCTATGGAGCTTCTAAGATAATGAATAAATGTCTAACTCATCGGGATGGAGCCCGAAAACTAAAATATGAAAAAGTAATGATTTCCCACGAAAAATAAATTATGTGGGCTCACCGAATGGTCTCGAAAGTAGGAAGTTCTCCTAAGTCATAGGCATATCACGAACCTGCTCTTCTACGTTGCCTGACACACTATAAACAACAACAATGGTATGCCTGAGTACTGGTTACTCAGTGAATGTCTAAGGGGTAATAGTTAATAAAACCAAAATAAGTTAGTAAAATCAATAAAACGATATCAAAAGAAACAGTTCGAACTCCAGAGAATAAGTAAGCCAGTAAACTAGGGAAATCACTAATAAGAGTCAACATACAGTAATATATCAAGTTCGACTTATGTTACCATTCACATCATTATATGTTTCATTTACGAACTCAAGGTTTCCACAAGCCACTCGCAAGCAACAAAGATACGAAACAAGCCACTCTCAGGCAACTAAAATATGAAATAAACCACTCACAGGCAAATCAATCAATCGATACTCCAGGCTAGAAAACCACGGAGGCTAATCGTCTTCTGGACTAGCACAGCAATAGCTGCACCGGCTACTTGCCTCAGAGGTCAATCGTCCTCTGGACTGACACAGTAATAATCGTATCGATGCATTAGGATCCATAATGTCTAATCATCCTCTGGACTAGCACAACTTGCAACACAAATAATTACAATCATGGCATATAACCGAATCATCAATCATGACTTATAGCCAAATTCACTTTTCAAACCATCTTCTCACAATAGAGGTATTTCATGTCACATTCCGTTTAGAAATCATGTTCAAATCATCTATTTAATTTCACAACACATTTGAAACTGTAGTCTTTTAGAAATAAAATAAAATTCAATCATCCTATAACAGGCATAACATGTTCATTGGAAGAGTTTTATTCATTTAAGGTTCAATGCGGGCTTGACCCTATACCCGCATGACCTTGATCAATTGTCATCTTTTAGTTCGAAAACCAGTTCAACAAAAAACAACCACCAAACTATGGTTTTAACTTATACAAACAATCAAGGAAGCATTCTCAAATGCAAATCATGCTTTCACAATATAAACATACTTCAAAAATAGACATACTTGAAAAGACGATTTTTGAAATATAGACATACCTCAAATCCCGCTCACACGTAATTTCCAAGGTTCTACAATCATTCTATAATGGTTTTAGATGGGAAATATTAGAGCTGTAATATAATTCTACTCATATATCCCTTTATAGAAAAGCTAGGGTTTTCATGTCTAGCACATGTTCTTGAACACTTCATGAATCATTCATGCACTCTAATCTCATATGATAACCTACACTAGTCTAAAATATTTCAATAACATCAGAAAAAAATCAAGGATCATACATTTTTGTAGGAGTCTCAAAGTCTCCAATGTTCCGTTCTTTTTCTTTTTCTTGGGATTCAAGAATCTAGAGTTTTTGAAAGATGAACTAGTGTTAATTCTTGTTACTTTGATATAGTTTAATCATAAGATGATTAGGAACTCACCTTGTAAGGTTTGGAGAAGTTATAGTGTCTTTTATCCTCAAAAAGTTGGCTAAGAATGAAGTGGTTTGGAAATTTCAAGAAAATTATGTTCTTATACGAAAATTTCCCGCTTGAGTATGCTAAGGTGAGTTTGCGGTCGCATCTCGAGTTTGTGCCAGCATACGAGCCGCATTCTGGATGAAAATTCACTCCAAAAACTTTCAAAATTTGGCCAAATGCGACGTCGCATCTTGAGTTTGCGGCGTCGCATTCTGAGTTGCGGTCGCATCTCAGCCGGCGTCCTAGACAGGCTTCAGTAAAATAGTCATAAATTTTTACTCACAACTCTGTTTGAGCTACACTTTATACCGTTGGAAAGATATTTCAAGGATCTACAATTTCTATTAGATGAAGTTTTCCAAAATTCTCAACTTATTTTCACGAAATTGGCCTACAAAACATATTAACAAAAACTTAGCGAAGTTTAAGAACTCTTACGAATTTCTCTACTTGGTCTTGATCTTAAATCAATTATTTCCATACAAAATCATATTGATAGGACTTCATATGCCTAAAATGTCACATTACTTCTCATTTAATACCTTTACACCTAACTCGAATTTACGGAGTGTTACATTAAACCCCCTCCCCTCAAGATCATTCGTTCCCGAATGGAAGTCATAGCCTAAGATATTCACTAAGCCTCAAGCTATCTCAAATAAACTCAATTAATAATCTAACAATAACCATATGGTCCTCACGAGGACTCATTACAACTCTCCCAAACTAGCTTATATGCATAATGTTACACCCCGTACTTTTAAAGAAGCACTTATTAAATTTGAACGTAAGTATGTCGAGCTATGACTAAGTAAAACAACTTTGGATTCTGAAGAACGAAGTATTATTAAGTATATTGCATGAGTAAAGGATGAATTATGATCTTGAAAGTCATAACCGGGAAGGACAACCTTGAATCCAAAGGAAATGACCCTTATCAAGTATAATTAATGATAAATATCATGTATGGAAAGTCTCAGGAGATTCCGGGACCAAGCAAATCAAAGAAAATAAGGTTGTCGAACATTTGGAAAAAAGTTTGCCGAATTTTGGACAGAATTTTGTTCAACTTTGGAGGGGTATATCTTTAGTATATTAGGAGTTTTAAGGTATTTCAAAAGCTTAAAATGAAGTTCGTCGAGTCTAGTTTCCAACACAACAAACCGCTCATCGATATGACATCAGAGTAGAGAATTATGGACATTACTATTTAGGCGGACAGAGCAGAAACACGTGCTACAGTAACCGAGCTGCTACAGTATCGGGCTGCTACAGTACCTGAACCGACTCTAGAACCTTATAAAAGGAGTTTTACCCCTTATTTTTCATCCAAAACACCTCTCAAACATTCCCCAACCGTCTATAATATTTCCCCAACCTCCACCCATGAAATTTCACCTCAAATCAAGTGAAAACAACCCAATCTTCCATCAAGAAAGTTAGAGACTACAAGAGTAGCAAACCTATGGTGTTGTCTAGTGATTGAGGGTAAAGTGGAACTGATGCACCTGTGATTCTTGGGTTGTATGCGTTGCTTAAGGTATGTATAACACCTCTTTGGTCATGTGTTAGCTTAAATTGATGTTGATAAAGTTGTTTGAGGCTAAACACAGCAAGACTACATCGAAATAAGTTAAGTTAAGCCACTGTTTTGTAGGGGCTGTTTTGAATGTTTAAATATGACTTCTAATGGTTGTAAATTATGGACTATAACCTGAATATATTATCCCTATGATTATTGGGCATATTCATGTGTTAGTTGGAAAAATGAAGAAGAAAGTATATGAAATCTACGGATAGAAAGTAAAGGATGAGGCGTAGGAGTATGGATTGTGTTGGAATACATTTAAGGAATTTTTGAGCTAAATATGATATGGTAAATATATGCATATTGTTATGGAGGGTGCGGACTGCAGTATGAGAGGAGAGTTGGGTTTGGATGGCATTTGTTATTCGTTAAACGAGCTTGCCACTCGATATGATTCTTAAAGTAATCAAAGAGGGTTATATTGGATTATATTGTAGTTATTGCTATTGTTGATTGTTGTTGTTGTTGTTTGGCTGTTTGATGACCCTTAGTGGTCTTTGGGATGTAGTATAAATATGGGATGTGCTGCCCGATTTTTCGAAGATTATAATATTAGCAAGATGTGATAGTTATAATACTGTTTGTCGATAACGGTATCATTTCACTTGTTGTAGACGCAAGAGGATTATGTTAAGATTTATTGTGGATTGAGAAGGAGATTATCCAGGTATGTTAAGGCTATCCTTTCCTTCTTTTTGGCATGATCTATGACAAACGCGAAGCGTAATAATATCCATAATGAATCCACTCCTAGATATAGGATATCCTGAGTTCTTTGACTTCTCAAGCCCGAAGGGGCATCCATAAGTTGTACGATTTCATAACGATGTCTAATTCCCGAAGGGGACATTCATAAGGTTTCCTTATTCCTATGCATTTCAAATTTGATTTTTAAGTCTCGAAGGAGACAAATGAAAAGGGGAAGAAGTTCCCATTTTTAAAAGACGGGAAAGAAGTTCCCATTTTGAACTAAAAGTTGCTCCGAAGGGAGTCTTTTGATGGTTTCCAAAGATTTTTATGCATTTGCATATTTACATACATGCACGACATCAGTTCATAGGGAAGCGGAAAAGGGCTAAGGCGTTATATACGCAAACCACCTGATCAGCTGGTATACGATGGTTATGATGCCCGAAGGGGCCAGTATGCTATTTTGCCCGAAGGGGCTGCGAACACGGAAAAGGCATGCATTATACACACACACACACACACACACTCACACTCATGATGCATTAAAAGTTCATATGCACGTACATGATTCCAATGTATATACACTCATGATGCATTAAAAGTTCATATGCACGTACATGATTCCAGTATTGGTTACAGGTACAGATTGAATCTGTTACTTTTTTATCATTCGAGTCGAGATATATTGTTTCAGTTCTACCTTACATACTCGGTACATTATTCATACTGACATCCCTTTGTCTGGGAGCACTGTGTTTCATGCCACACAGGTGCAGACAGTTGAGTAGAGGACAGTTGCCTCAGGACGTTCCTGGGCTATCAGCTGGATTGGTGAACTCCTTTTCTATTCGGAGTGTTGCCGAATCAGAGTACTTATGTATGTCCTCGAATCAGATACATTATGAGTATGTTGGGGCCCTGTCTCAACTTATGTTGTGGTAGCTTGGTCCTTGTTAGAGAATTTTGTAGACAGTGTCCTATAGATAGTGTGTCGAGACGTCGCCAGTTGTGTAAAACGGCCATGTAGGTCGATATGTTCATATGCATTGTGTCATGACCCAACTACTGGGCCATGACGGGTAGTCGGAGCTGAGTACCGAGCACCACTCATCATGCTCTCTATTATACTCAACCTGGACATACATCAACCTCGACGCAAGACTTATCATAAAACAATCTCCAAATATCTCCCAAAACATATATATATGCATAAGTCCACGAGACTACAAAAATGATGTATAGTGTATACAATAAAGAGGTCAGATAGCACCTACAACCCATACATAAGAATCTACGAGCCTCTAACTGAAGTACTGAAGTCATGTGGGCGGGACAGGACCCCGCCATGCCCTAATATATACACAAAAGAATATACCAAGAAATGACGACTCTGAAGTAGTGGAGTGCTCCTGTAAATCTGTTGAGTAGGCTGCTAACCATCTGCACCATCTCCTGGTCTGCCTGTAGGAATGAACCCAACGTCCATAAAAGAAAAAGAAGTCAGTACAAACAATGTACTGAGTATGTAAGGCATGTAAATCAACATAATAAATTAATAAATAAGAGAACATGAGCTGAAGAGATAACCTGTAACTGATTGCCTCTTAAGGCGGAATCATGCATGCTAATAAGAAACATCATATCATGCATACATACATATAAACTTCCCGAAGATATAGGTACGGTGTGATCATCATTAACCCGCGTCCTGAATAAACATCTCAAGCCGCCCACTAGTGGTGTCTGCCCATGCCATATAGACATGGTGTAATCATCATCATAGCTGCCCACTACATCTGTCGTAGTGGTGACTGGCCGGCCATATATGCACGGTGTAATCATATACATAATATGAGGCGTGCATGGGAGCTCAAGTAAAGGCTATAACTCTATCGGAGTGACGTAAGGTCGGGAACCTCCGATTACATTATAGAATAATCATCATCGTTATGCCTCACCTTGGAAGAACTAACATCATGAGGTGAGACAACAACAAGAAGTAACATCAATGAAATCATAAAAATAGGTTTATCAAACTCGTGAAAGAACCATTATGATCATCATTATCATAGAACATATCTCATGTTTATCTCGTAAGAAGCTCTTAAGAATCCTTAACTTCCATCTTTTGGGATGTAAGAAGGTCATGGAAATATAGAGAAGAAATCATAATGTAGGAGTCATGCCTTTGAAAGAAGGGGACTAGCCTTACATACCTTTACGTCTCCTTAGCTTTATAAACTAAACGCTTCCCTTCCAAGCTCACGACTCTACATTTAAGAGAATTTGTACTAAGGTTAGATCATTAGGAACACGCTTAAGTCTAGGCTAAAACGACTAAGGACTAACGAAAATTGGGAAACACCTCCTTTGTTTCTACAACATTCCCCATACAATAAACAATTTCGAAACATCAATGACAACACTCATAATATCATAATCAACAATCTTTACCAAGTTAAGCATTATCTAATTCTCAAAATTCCCTTTCAAGGTCATCCAGAACCATAAATATAACACAACGTCATACTGATTCATATATAACACTTCTTCAATATTCTTAATGTCATTCATAACTAGATTATACTCGTAGCATATCAAGAACTATGATTCATGTCAAGTTCTATTCAAGAATACCACTATTTCCACATTTAAGCTTTATATTCTATTTTCTCTGTTAATCCAAGTCATTCAACCCCTCAATACTCTTAATAACATGTAATGAACATGAAACTCACCTTTGATGATGTAGGAATGGATTTTGGATAAAAATACTTTACTTGGAGAAAAACCCATCTTTAACACCAAAGAGATTCTTGGTTTCCACAAACCCTAGAGAGCATCCTTGCACTTGATTCTACTAATATTTTGGTATTTAATCTTTGATTTACCTTGAATTTATGCCAGAGAGGTGTATGGAATATTCTAGAGCTTTCAAGGCTGTTGGAGAAGGTAAAATCTTAAAAATGAGAGCAAGGGTCGTCTATTTATAGCTGGAACCAGAAAATTCTAGAGAGGCGGTTTGACGGCTGGGTCGACGGTCCCGTCGAATTGCCCCTGCAAATCTCAATCTGCAAAAACATGTTAATGATGCACAGGGACGGTTCATCAACATGTCAACGGCCCGTCGATACTGACTGGTGTTTGCAGAATTCCCTGATTCAGTTTAGATTTCATTGATTTGATTCGTTCAGCTTTTAGGTCCCTAATTTACCCAGAATACCCACTGATACATTTGTACACGAAGTACAACACTTTACGTCCCTAAACTCAGGCACGGGTCTCCATTCTAAAAACATACTCAACTAGGAAATCATTAGTTTTATTATGACGAAGATGAGGGGCGTAACATTCCCTCCCCCCCTTAAGAACATTCATCCTCGAATGTTAAGTTCTCGGGGATCCTACAAAAATTTTGCCAGAGTTTCCCCTGTAATATGGCACTACCATCCTGTCACAACAACCCAAAATAACATCGCCACACAGGGCTACAACATCAACACTAAGAGACATGGCCACACACGACCCAAAAGCAAATAAAGAAGCATTTCATACATGGGGATAATAGCATCTCATCTTGAATCTCTTCCAAGGGTAGAAATAAATGTGGATATCTGATCTTCATATCCTCTACTTCTTCCCAAGTCATCTTTTCTCTATTGTTATTCTTCCACAGAACCTTAACCGAGGCGACATCTTTAGTTCTAAGTCTTCACACTTGCCTATCTAGTATAGCCATAGGCACTTCTTCATAAGCCAACGTTTCAGTGGTTTGGACATCATCTACAGGTACGACTCTAGAAGGATCTCTAACACGTTTACGGAGCATTGACACATGAAAAGCTTGATGGATAGATTCAAGCTCTGGAGGTAAATCTAGTTCATAAGCTACTTGGCCCATCTTGCGTACAATCTTATAAGGCCCCATATACCGGGGACTGAGCTTGCCCTTCTTGCATAATCTCATTACGCCCTTCATCGGTGACACTTTTAAGAACACCCAATCATTGATTTGGAATTTTGTTGATTTGGAATTTCAACTTCCGTTGGAGATTATCCGCATAGGACTTTTGGCGACTTTGGGCTGTCAACAATTGGTCTTTGATAAGCTTGATCTTTTCCACCTCTTGCTGAATCAGTTCTGGACCTATCAATTGTGTCTCTTCGACTTCAAACCATTCAATTGGCACCTACACTTCCTTCCATACAGAGCTTCATACGGAGCTATCTGGATGCTGGAATGATAACTATTGTTGTAGGAAAATTCAATAAGTGGCAAATGATCATACCAATTTCCTCCGAAATCCAATACACATGCCCGCAACATATCTTCCAAAGTCTGAATAGTGTGTTCAACTTGTCTATCGGTCTGTGGATGAAATGTTGTGCTGAGTCTCACTTGAGTTCCCAAACCTTCTTGAAAAGACTTCCAGAATTTAGCTGTAAATTATGCCCCTTTATCTGTAATAATAGATATTGGGACACCATGAAGTCGCACTATATCCTTAAGATATAGCCTTGCATAGTCTTCTGCTGAATATGTAGTTTTGACTGGAAGAAAATGGGCTAATTTCGTGAGTCTATCAACAATTACCCATATGGAGTCGTACTTATGTCGAGAACGAGGTAAGCCCACGATGAAATCCATATTGATTACTTCCCATTTCCAAGTTGGAATTTCCATGGCCTGCAATAATCCTCCCGGCTTCTGATGCTCAATTTTTATCTGTTGACAATTGGGGCACTGAGCTACAAACTCTGCGATATCCTTCTTCATTCCATCCTACCACTACATTAACTTGAGATCGTGGTACATCTTCGTCGCTCCTGGATGAATAGAAAAACGGGAACAATAAGCTTCTTCTAAAATTTGATGTTGTAGTCCTGTAATATCTGGAACACATAACCTACCTCGGTACCTGAGAACCCCATCTACAGAAATCTCGAATGGTGACTCCTCTTTCTAAGGAATTGTATCTCTATAGTAGCTTAACTGAGGGTCTTCATATTGGCGCCTTTTCACTTTCATGTCTAAGGATGAAACAGCTGGGTTATGAACAACGATTCCTGCATTGCTTGCATCGATTAAACGAACTCCTAAGTTGGCTAGCTTGTGGAGCTCATGGACTAATTCTTTCTTCTCAGGTTGAATGTCACATAGGCTGCCCATGGATTTTCGGTTAAAAGCATCGACCACCATATTTTCTTTCCTAGGATGATATAAGATACTTACATCATAGTCTTTCAACAGCTCTAACCATCACCTCTGCCTTAGATTTAACTCCTTCTTTTTGAAAATATATTGAAGACTCTTGTGATCTGTATAAATATCAACTTGAACACCATACAAGTAATGTCTCCACATCTTTAGCGCATGAATAACCGCAGCTAATTTAAGGTCATGAGTCGGATAATTCTTCTCATGTTTCCTCAACTGCCTGGAAGCATAGGCTATAACCTTACCGTGTTGCATCAACACACAACCCAATCCTATACTGGAGGCATCACAATAGACAACATAACCCTTTGATGCTTCTGGAAGTGTCAAGACTGGGTTGAAGTTAACCTATCTTTCAATTCCTGAAAACTACATTCACAAGCATCGGTCCATTGAAATTTTGCCGACTTCTGAGTTAGTCTCGTCAGTGGTGTAGAAATATAGAAAAATCCTTCCGCAAATCTTCTATAATAACCCGCTAAACCCCAAAAGTTACGGTTCTCTGTAGGTGTTGTAGGCCTTGGCCACGTCTTTACGGCTTCAATTTTCTGATTATCAACCCGAACGTCCTCAGCTGAGATAATATGGCCCAGAAAAGTTACAAAATTTAACCAGAACTCACATTTTGAAAATTTAGCATATAACTCACGAGTCTGAAGAATCCCAAGGACAGTACGTAGATGATATGCATGCTCTACTTCTGACTGAGAGTATACTAGAATACCATCGATGAACATGATCACAAATAGATCCAGAAAAGGCCTAAACACGTTATTTATCAAATTCATAAATACTGTCGGAGCATTAATCAACCCAAATGGCATCACTCGAAATTCATAATGGCCATATCTAGTTCTGAAAGCCGTCTTCGGAATGTCTTTTTCTGTAACTCTCACTTGGTGGTACCCTGATCTCAAATCTATTTTAGAAAATCACCTGGCACCCTGCAATTGGTCAAACAAATCATCGATTCTCGGAAGAGGATATTTATTCTTTATCGCCACCTTGTTCAATTGCCTATAGTCAATGCACATTCGCAATGAGCCATCTTTCTTTCTTACAAACAAGATAGGTGCTCCCCATGGCGATGAACTGGGTCTAATAAATCCCTTCTCGAGCAAATCTTTCAGTTGTGCCTTTAGCTCTTTCAATTATGCAGAAGCCATTCTGTAAGGAGGAATAAAAATAGGTTTGGTGTCCGGCAATACATCAATAGTAAAGTTAATCTCCCGTTCTGATGGAAGACCTGGACGTTTATTTGGAAATACATCCGAAAACTCATTTACTACCGAGACAGATTGAAGAGTTGGCGGCTTTGCTTCGGTGTCATGAACTTGGACTAAATAATAAATGTAGCCCTTAGCAATCATCTTTCTTGCCTTGAGATGGGAAATAAATCTACCCCTTGGGGATGCTGTGTTACCTTTTCATTCAAGCAGTGGTTCTCCGGGGAATTGGAATCGAACCATCTTTTTCCTGCAATCTACATTAGCATAACAAGAGGCCAACCAATCCATGCCCATAATCACATCAAAATCTAATAGTCCAGCTCAATCAAATCAACTACGATCTGACGATCACATACCACAATCGCATAATTTTTATACACTTGTCTAACTATTACCGATATACCAACAGGAGTAGACACCTCAAAAGGTTTAATTTACTCGGGTTTTACCCCAATACAATCAGCAATATACGGAGTAATATAGGATAAAGTAGAACCCGGACCAATCAATGCATAGACATCATGAGAGAATACCGATAGGATACCTGTGACAATGTCAGGGAAGGACTCAAGATCCTGGCGTCCGGCTAAAGCGTAAATACGGGGCTCAAAGCCATCTGAACTAGATGCTACCCCTCTGCCTCTACCACAGCCAGCTGAAGCCTTGGGATTCTTCCCTACGGGGCGCACAGACGAAAAAAAAAAACTGCTACTGATCCTGTAGGCTGAGCCCCAGCTCTACCACCCATCGACGGATAATCACGCATCATATGCCCAACCTCACCACAGGCATAGCAAGCATTTGAACCTCAGCGACACTGACCCGAATGTAATCTACCACACTGGCTGCATCGTGGTAATGATGGTCTTCTTTGACTAGGATCGCCTCCAAACTAGGATCCCAAAACTCTCAAACTCTGACCCTGTCCTGAATAAATGAGGCGGTCAAATCTTCTGCCCGCAAACCGAGGAGGTGCACTAGTCGCAGACTGACCTGAATATCTGGAATATGATTGCCTCTGACCCCCTCTATACTCGCTACTAGCACGGGCAGATCTGGCACTCTTGCTTTTCCCTCTATCCATATCACGCTCACCCCTTTGCGGCTGCTGTTGCTCTTTTAAATTCCGAGCGTGGGCCTGAATACGGGAGATGTCCATCCTCTCTTGTAGTAAAGCTGTCAAGAAATATTTGATCAAATGTGGCCCTAAGCCACTCACAAATGTGTACACTAGGTCTCCCATATCGGCTATCGTGGTCAGAGCATATCAGGCCAATGAATTGAAATGAAGGCTATACTCCCAAGCACTCATATTCCCTTGCTTTAAATTCAGAAACCTGTCAGCTTGGGCCTTTCGAATCGTGGGTGGAAAATAATGGCGAATGAAGGCATCTACGAATTTCTGCCAAACCGGAGGAGGTGCATTTCCCCCTCTTGAAGAAATCCAATTGTTGTACCAAAGGACCGCAACATCACGGAGCCTATAAGATGCTAACTCCACGGAGTCAGTATCTGAAGCATGTATAATCGTCAGCGTCCTCAACATCTCGTCTATAAAACCCTGCGGGTCTTCATCCGGCGTTGACCCGAAAAATTCTGGCTGGTTCAAACTCATAAAATTACGGGCTCTAGCACTAGCCGCACTGTCACCTGGACCCGCATTCTACCGCTGAGCTTGAGCAGTAACTAGCTGAGTAAATAGCCGAATAGCCTTGGTCATCTATTGACCCGAAGAACCCGGTGGAGGAGCTGGAGGCATAGGAGCTGGAGTAGGAACCCCTACTTGCTCCTTTAGAATAGGCGGAGTATGAGAAGTATGAGGTGGACCCTCATTATGGGACTCTCCCTCTTTTATATTCACCAGAGACTCTTGTTCAACTCGCCTTCTTCTCGCATTCTTGCCCTTCTGGGCGGCTGTCGCCTTTCTCTTTATTGGCATCGCTGAAATCATAACGCACAATTAGGGAAAAAGGAAAATTTTATAACATAGCTGTATCGAACAATCTATGAAGGAAACAAATGGTCATTATTCCTAAATACCCCGCAGCCTCTCCTTAATAAGTATGGCGTGCTTGAGACCCATAAACAAGACTCTACTGGACACGGCTCGTAGACATACCCAAGGACGGAACTGCTCTGATACCAGTTTTGTTACGACCCAACTAGTAGGCCATAACGGGTACCCGGAGCTGACTACCGAGCACCACTCATCATGCTCTCTATCATACTCAACCTGGATATATATCAACCTCGACGCAAGACTTATCATGAAACAATCTCCAAATATCTTCCAAAACATGTATACATGCATAAGTCCACGAGACTACAAAAATGATGTACAGAGCATACAATAAAGATGTCAGATAGCACCTACAACCCATACATAAGTACCTACGAGCCTCTAACTGAAGTACTGAAGTCATGTGGGCGGGACAGGACCCCGCCATGCCTTAATATATACACAAAAGAATATACCAAGAAATGACGACTCTAAAGTAGTGGAGTGCTCCTGTAAATCTGCTGAGTAGGCTTTTAACCATCTGCACCATCTCCCGGTCTACCTGTGGGAATGAACACAACGTCCATAAAAGAAAAAGAAGTCAGTACAAACAATGTACTGAGTATGTAAGGCATGTAAATCAACATAATAAATAAATAAGAGAACATGAGCTGAAGAGATAACCTGTAACTGATTGCCTCTTAAGGCGGAATCATGCATGCTAACAAGAAACATCATATCATGCATACATACATATAAATTGCCCGACCATAGAGGTACGGTGTGATCATCATCAGCCCGCGTCCGGGGTAAACATCTCAAGCCGCCCACTAGTGGTGTCTGCCCATGCCATATAGACATGGTGTAATCATCATCATAGCTGCCCACTACATCTGTCGTAGTGGTGACTGGCCGGCCATATATGCACGGTGTAATCATATACATAATATGAGGCGTGCATGGGAGCTCAAGTAAAGGCTATAACTCTATCGGAGTGACGTAAGGTCGGGAACCTCCGATTACATTATAGAATAATCATCATCGTTATGCCTCACCTTGGAAGAACTAACATCATGAGGTGAGACAACAACAAGAAGTAACATCAATGAAATCATAAAAATAGGTTTATCAAACTCGTGAAAGAACCATTATGATCATCATTATCATAGAACATATCTCATGTTTATCTCGTAAGAAGCTCTTAAGAATCCTTAACTTCCATCTTTTGGGATGTAAGAAGGTCATGGAAATATAGAGAAGAAATCATAATGTAGGAGTCATGCCTTTGAAAGAAGGGGACTAGCCTTACATACCTTTACGTCTCCTTAGCTTTATAAACTAAACGCTTCCCTTCCAAGCTCACGACTCTACATTTAAGAGAATTTGTACTAAGGTTAGATCATTAGGAACACGCTTAAGTCTAGGCTAAAACGACTAAGGACTAACGAAAATTGGGAAACACCTCCTTTGTTTCTACAACATTCCCCATACAATAAACAATTTCGAAACATCAATGACAACACTCATAATATCATAATCAACAATCTTTACCAAGTTAAGCATTATCTAATTCTCAAAATTCCCTTTCAAGGTCATCCAGAACCATAAATATAACACAATGTCATACTCATTCTGTCACGACCCAGCCCCGTGGGCCGCGACTGGTGCCCTTCTGGGACACCCCAAACGAACTCACACCCAGATCATCGTAATTCAAACTAAACCGAACTCAGCATACGTTATTCGAACTCAATATCACAATCAGACATCTACCGAACACTTATTCTAAGCAGTCGCCCGTACAGATCAGACAAATTTACAAATCAGAAAGGAGGCGGAATATACTTCGCCAAATTTCACACACACACATCAGAGGGGTGGCGGAATGTACATCGCCCCCAAATGCATACACACACATACAAACTCAGAGGCCGTCTTGGCCATAGTAGCGTACGGGCCGCTCAGGAACGCAAAACAGACTCACATGCGAACACACCAGACCCACGACCCACAAATCTGACTACAGGCCTCTAGACAAAACAGAACATAAGAACATAGGACGGGACAGGGCCCCGCCGTACCCACTCATCCAAATATACAGAATACAGACACAACAAAAGATATGTACCAATGGCTAGGCTCCGAATCAAAGGGGAGCTCTCCAACACAACAGAATGAGTAGCCTAGACTGGAGGACCACCCAAACGAGCTTCTGTACCTGCGGGCATGAAACACAGCCCCCGAAGAAACGGGGGTCAGTACGGGAGAAGTACTGAGTATGTAAAGCAGAAGGTACAGAAATCACAAACACAGCTGGAGTCAGAAAGAACAAACACACCAACATCGTAAACAAAGCAAACCTGCGCGGGAGGCGAACGTACAAATGCAAATCAAATCATGTATAGGGTTTAGGAACGTGGTCACCCCCCCGACGCTGGTGCCACAACACATCATAACTCCAGAAGTTTTCAAATCTCCGTACAGTCTCCAGACACATCATATCACACACACATCATATCATCAGAACATATCAAATGCCATATCACATCATAACTCCATAAGCGGTAACCGGCCCTATGGCGAGGCCTCGGAAACCGTAACACATCATAACTCCCGAATATATTTTAGCGCGCACGATCACAAAGTCGGCCCGGGTACCGACGAACGAAATCACAGCAGACAGCACGAACAGAGTAGTGCAGAAACCATATGCATATCAAAAATAACTTGTCGGACTCAACATATAGTTTACGTATAGGTATATACTGACGCCAGAAGGCTCGGAGTAGGAATCAGATTGATCAAAGTTTATGTGTAAAAGTTACGAAGTTCCAAACTGCCAAATTCTCAAGAAAAAGCGTTCATAAGTCATTTTCCGAAAATCTCACATCATTCAGAGGGGAAAACGTACATTAATGGCATAGGAAGTTTCAAACGCATCTTTGGTCATAAACAGACGGTCGCAGATTATAACGGACACAAACGGACCAAACAAACCGAATAAGGGGAGCCTCGGGGCTCGCGGGCCCGCCTCGGGTCAAATTGAGGCGGCGGACACAAATCACAGACTTTCGGCTCCATAGAGCCATCTACGAAATTTTCAAGGAGTTTCGGACACAACAACACAAGTTATGGAGGTACGAACATTCTTTTAACCAAATGCGACAAAAAGGGTTCAATCGCGCTGAATGAATAGTGCTCGAACTTGAACTTCGATTTCCAAGAGCAGGGTTATTCCCGAGGGGCCGATCTTAACTTAGTATGTCTAGGACATGCCAAAAGAATGATAGGTAGGCTTTACATACCTGGTTGGCGCCTTACGCTCCTCAAATCGCAATTCCCGTTTCGTCCAGAACTGCAAATAGTCACTTTTACCAGTTACTATTCATGAGAATTAACATTTTAGTCTTTGGGCTATATTTGGCTACCGAAATTTCCGCAGCACTTCCCCTATAAATCTAACACCCCCGAGACTTAGCTCGGCTCAAAATACAACAACAACAACAGCCCAAACATCATTAAACCATACAAACCACAATCATACTACATTAACTTCAAAATTTCACTTTAATACATAAGTTGGCAAATTCTTGATTCAACTTCAAAATTCCAATTCTATTTCCACATTAGTCCATTCATTCACTCATTCACAATTATTCAAACACACCACCAACAAGTTCCAAACCACAGGCAAACATCCCCAAAGTTCACTACTTTCCAATTTTCATTCAAAATACCAAAAGTTACGACGAACGCTCTAACTTGCGTCGTTTCATTCCAAATTCGTTATCATCAACCATAAATCTTATTTAAGGTCTTTAGTATCATAAATATACTATGATATACACAAATATACCAAAGGTATACACTTTCCGATAACGTCCGAAATTATTTTCTAACACCAACTCAATTCTTTAATCAATCCTTTACAACATAAGGATCACAACAACACATTATTCAAACTAAACAAGATAAAATTCTTATGCCTTGCACCTCATTCCCTCACGGCCAAACACACCCTTTATACACACACACACCATGCACAAACACAACACCATCCCACAATCCTCATGCAACATCAATCACTATCACATATATGTCCATTTCATAACATTAAAACATAAAAATCTTACCTTTTTCTTGAATTTCCGACTTGTCGCAAACGTCGCTCTTTCTCCAAACTACTTGTATCACGTCGGAGAGCGTCTTGAGTACTTCACAATTATGTAAAACTTGAGATTTTTGAATCAACAACAAAACTTGGATGATTTTTCTTTTTCTCCTAACCCTTTCGGCCGAGAGCCTTTATTTGATGCCCCTTTTTTTTTTTTGATCTTGATTCTAGATAATTCAAAGGGTTACATGACATATATCCACTATGTTGATCATGTGCATGGCACATGATCATTTAACAAAGGGGCTTGGGCCATGAATATGGCCGGCCACCCCTAGCTACTTGGGCCACAATTACTTTTGTTCCATTTCTTGGCCCGATTCATTAAACGTCCCGTTTTGTAATTCCCGAAACTAATTTCCAAAATTCCAAATTTACCCTCGGCCTTCCCCGAGGTCTTGACATCAATGATTTCATAATCAACATGAGCATAGCAACTTGAATCAAAATATCTCCTCAACACACACAAGTCTTATTTATTTCTTGATTTCCCGTTATACGAAAATACGGGACATAACATTCCCCCCCCCCCCCCCCCCCCTTAAGAACATTCATCCTCGAATGTTGAATCGACCTCATGGGTGTCGCACTACTCCGGGAGGGTTCTCTTGATAGTTGTCCTTTATTGATTTCTCCGACATATCTTCTCTACCAATACCAGGGGTAGATTTCTCACGTCACCGATTCACATGCCTTCATAATACATTTCCTCATACCCTACGAAATCCCCAAACCCTGCACTATATTCTTGTAATGGTCAGACGCTTTCCAGACATCATCGTCAATATCATTTCCTTGTCACACTCCTGAGTTCTCTTACCACATCGTCGTAATCTCTCTTTACTTCATATCAGACACCTCATGCCAACAGATTCAGAACTAAAACCGGACGGATTCATAATCGGAGGTAGACATACTCAACTATGGCGGTCGGATTCGTAGTCAACATCAAAGGTACGGAAGCATATCAGACACATCTGAGATCGGAGTCAGACGTACAAAGGCGTATCAAACGAATTCGTAGGCAGAATCAGACACACTAAGATATAATAAACAGATTCACAATCGAAATCAGACGTATGGGATTATATCGAACAGATCCGAAATCAAAAGTGAATATACAAAATTGTTTCATACAAAGTCGTGATCAGTCAAACCGAAGTGTATCAAACACACACGCGGTCAAAATCAAACGCATCGAAGCATATCAGACGGATTTATATCCAGAGTCAGACCCACAGAGGTGTGCCAGACAGAAACGGACTCAGAATCAAACGCACAAAAGGTTCATCGGACAGGTACATGGTCGAACTCAGAATTACAGAGGCGTACTAGGTAGAGCCTCCTCGGAATCGGAAGTGCAGAAACACCACAGATAGATTGTCAATTTAGGATCAAATCGTTCATATTAAGGCTCCAATAATTCATGAGAATTTCCCTTTATTTGCAAACTCACTCACCAAGTCGCCACACAATTCGTCTTGCGTCTTACGTATCGACTTCCTTCAAAAATTCCACTTACTCACACTGCTTATCTTTTATTTATCACAACATTAGTTTCCGGGGCTCGGCTCTTAGCCCTCATAGGCACCAAATGAGAATCATACACACACACATACACATACATATACACATACACACGTTTATTCATACCTTACTGGCGAACATCTCTGGCTGTTATTCAAATTCGTTCAATTTCCCAAGAGGTGTCGTACCCTTTCCTTTTTGCCCATTTAGTCCGCCTCGTTTCGCGCGACTCCCGAAAGGGCACCAATTACTCCACACACATCCTATTACTTTTTGGTTGCCTCAAATTCCCATTTACATTAATCATACTTACACTTATGAAAAACTTTGCATTACTTCCCAGGGGGTCACTCATCCAAGAATTGCTCTGGCTTGAGCACGCTTAACCCTGAAACTTTTACACATTTTGACGCGTTAGGGCTGATATAATTTCGCCAATTGCCCCGTACGACCTTTGTCACGTAATTTTAGGCCAAACGGGGTCTTAGCAAATTTTTCGGAAATTTTTCGTAGCGGGTCCCACTCTGACCCAAAGAGGTCGTTTGCTTTTCTGGTTGTGTGGTCTATCGTTCTAGCCTTCCAAATCCCATATATTTTCCTCCCACATGTACAGATAACTGCCTCGGATATTTTCATTAATTCGGATTCTTACCCTACCTTTACTGACACACACAAAAAGAATATCGCATAATACTGAGGTACAAACCTACCATTGCACATATTCATTAAACAAAAGGGTTAGTAGTATACCTGGGTCTGTGTCTGGGGGTGCCTCTGGGTCCCGCCGACCAGTCAAAGCGTAGATGCGGTTCGAGGGACCGCTAGAATCTGAACCCCCACCACGGCCTCTACCGCGGCCCGCTGGTGCTGGCATACCTCGCCCCGTAGAGCGCGTGGCCGAAAGGGTAGATGACGAACCAGCAACGGATCTCATCGGTGGTGCTGCGCTACCGGAACCGCCTGCCCACGGACAATCCCGCATGATATGGCCCTGGCGGCCACAAGCAAAACAGGCCCCTGTGACCCTGAAGCACTCACCCGGGTGCGATCTTCCACAATATGAACACGGGGGCATAGGTGGCCTAATCTGACTGGGACCCCTGCTCGCCTGAGGACCTGGGGCTCTGGAACTCTGGTCTGCCCTGGACGGTCCTGCGCCATCAAATCTCTTACTAACAGACTGTGTGTCCCGGCCTGACGGAGGAAAGTACCCACTGGACTGATACTGAGGCTGCCCGCCCCGAGAATCTCCAGAATACCCCGCTGATCTGGCCCTCTTGGGCCGTCTCCCATCATACTCTCTGCTAGGCCGATCTGCTCGGTGCCGGTTCTCCATCCCCTGGGCGTAGGCCTGTAAACGGGCAATGTCCATATCTGTCTGTAATGACACCGCCATACAGCCGTCAATCAGGTAACGATCCAACCCCATAACATATCTATGCATCCGATCTGTCATATCTGCCACCACGGCAGGGGCATATCGGGCCAGGGAATCAAACTCCAAATTATATTCACGAACGCTTCGACCCCTCTGCTGCAGATGCAAAACCCGATCAGCTCGCTCCCGTCGTAACTCTGGGGGCAGAAAGTGGCGGGTGAAAGCAGTCACAAACTGATCCCACATAGCTGGAGGAGCACCCTCACCCCGGGATAGCTCCCAAGTCTCATACCAATGCGCGGCAACATCCCGAAGTCTATGCGAGGCTAGCTCAACCGACTCGGTCTCTGAAGCCCTGACCAAGTCTAATGCACGCCGCATCCCCCGAATGAAGTCATGGGGGTCCTCGTCGGGCTTAGACCCGAAAAACTCTGGAGGGCCGCATAACAAGAACTCCCGAACTCTCAGGCTGTCCCGCCTGCCCTCATCATCATCGTCCCTCCGCCCGCGTCTGCGAGCCTGTCCGGCTACAATCGTGGTCAACAACTGTACAGCCTCCCTCAAGGTCCTATCCTCCGCCCCTGGCTGAGGAGCTGGAGTCTTAGGAGCGGGTACGCGGACCTCTGGAGCTGCTGAGGGTCCCGCTCCAGGCTGTACTAATGGGGGTGTAGCAGACCCCTCAGAATGAGGTGCAACCTCAGGCAGATCATAGACACGAGCCCGAGTAGCCCGTTGTGCCTGACTGGTCTCTCCCACCTTCGCCTTGCCCTTCTGGGCCGCCGTTGCCTTCTTCGGAGGCATCACTACAAACACAACAACGGGTCAGGTCAGAATGACCCTAATAACACAGCTCTATCGCACGATCTAAGATTCCAAAGAAAGGGCAACACAACATCCTAGATGTCCTGTAGTTTCCTGTTTATAGATGTGGTGCACAACACATCGATAAACAAGACTCTACTAGACACGGCCTGTAGACATTCCGAGGACAAACCGCTCTGATACCACTTTTGTCACGACCCAGCCCCGTGGGCCGCGACTGGTGCCCTTCTGGGACACCCCAAACGAACTCACACCCAGATCATCGTAATTCAAACTAAACCGAACTCAGCATACGTTATTCGAACTCAACATCACAATCAGACATCTACCGAACACTTATTCTAAGCAGTCGCCCGTACAGATCAGACAAATTTACAAATCAGAAAGGAGGCGGAATATACTTCGCCAAATTTCACACACACACATCAGAGGGGTGGCGGAATGTACATCGCCCCCAAATGCATACACACACATACAAACTCAGAGGCTGTCTTGGCCATAGTAGCGTACGGGCCGCTCAGGAACGCAAAACAGACTCACATGCGAACACACCAGACCCACGACCCACAAATCTGACTACAGGCCTCTAGACAAAACAGAACATAAGAACATAGGACGGGACAGGGCCCCGCCGTACCCACTCATCCAAATATACAGAATACAGACACAACAAAAGATATGTACCAATGGCTAGGCTCCGAATCAAAGGGGAGCTCTCCAACACAGCAGAATGAGTAGCCTAGACTGGAGGACCACCCAAACGAGCTTCTGTACCTGCGGGCATGAAACACAGCCCCCGAAGAAACGGGGGTCAGTACGGGAGAAGTACTGAGTATGTAAAGCAGAAGGTACAGAAATCACAAACACAGCTGGAGTCAGAAAGAACAAACACACCAACATCGTAAACAAAGCAAACCTGCGCGGGAGGCGAACGTACAAATGCAAATCAAATCATGTATAGGGTTTAGGAACGTGGTCACCCCCCCGACGCTGGTGCCACAACACATCATAACTCCAGAAGTTTTCAAATCTCCGTACAGTCTCCAGACACATCATATCACACACACATCATATCATCAGAACATATCAAATGCCATATCACATCATAACTCCATAAGCGGTAACCGGCCCTATGGCGAGGCCTCGGAAACCGTAACACATCATAACTCCCGAATATATTTTAGCGCGCACGATCAAAAAGTCGGCCCGGGTACCGACGAACGAAATCACAGCAGACAGCACGAACAGAGTAGTGCAAAAACCATATGCATATCAAAAATAACTTGTCGGACTCAACATATAGTTTACGTATAGGTATATACTGACGCCAGAAGGCTCGGAGCAGGAATCAGATTGATCAAAGTTTATGTGTAAAAGTTACGAAGTTCCAAACTGCCAAATTCTCAAGAAAAAGCGTTCATAAGTCATTTTCCGAAAATCTCACATCATTCAGAGGGGAAAACGTACATTAATGGCATAGGAAGTTTCAAACGCATCTTTGGTCATAAACAGACGGTCGCAGATTATAACGGACACAAACGGACCAAACAAACCGAATAAGGGGAGCCTCGGGGCTCGCGGGCCCGCCTCGGGTCAAATTGAGGCGGCGGACACAAATCACAGACTTTCGGCTCCATAGAGCCATCTACGAAATTTTTGAGGAGTTTCGGACACAACAACACAAGTTATGGAGGTACGAACATTCTTTTAACCAAATGCGACAAAAAGGGTTCAATCGCGCTGAATGAATAGTGCTCGAACCTGAACTTCGATTTCCAAGAGCAGGGTTATTCCCGAGGGGCCGATCTTAACTTAGTATGTCTAGGACATGCCAAAAGAATGATAGGTAGGCTTTACATACCTGGTTGGCGCCTTACGCTCCTCAAATCGCAATTCCCGTTTCGTCCAGAACTGCAAATAGTCACTTTTACCAGTTACTATTCATGAGAATTAACATTTTAGTCTTTGGGCTATATTTGGCTACCGAAATTTCCGCAGCACTTCCCCTATAAATCTAACACCCCCGAGACTTAGCTCGGCTCAAAATACAACAACAACAACAGCCCAAACATCATTAAACCATACAAACCACAATCATACTACATTAACTTCAAAATTTCACTTTAATACATAAGTTGGCAAATTCTTGATTCAACTTCAAAATTCCAATTCTATTTCCACATTAGTCCATTCATTCACTCATTCACAATTATTCAAACACACCACCAACAAGTTCCAAACCACAGGCAAACATCCCCAAAGTTCACTACTTTCCAATTTTCATTCAAAATACCAAAAGTTACGACGAACGCTCTAACTTGCGTCGTTTCATTCCAAATTCGTTATCATCAACCATAAATCTTATTTAAGGTCTTTAGTATCATAAATATACTATGATATACACAAATATACCAAAGGTATACACTTTCCGATAACGTCCGAAATTATTTTCTAACACCAACTCAATTCTTTAATCAATCCTTTACAACATAAGGATCACAACAACACATTATTCAAACTAAACAAGATAAAATTCTTATGCCTTGCACCTCATTCCCTCACGGCCAAACACACCCTTTATATACACACACACCATGCACAAACACAACACCATCCCACAATCCTCATGCAACATCAATCACTATCACATATATGTCCATTTCATAACATTAAAACATAAAAATCTTACCTTTTTCTTGAATTTCCGACTTGTCGCAAACGTCGCTCTTTCTCCAAACTACTTGTATCACGTCGGAGAGCGTCTTGAGTACTTCACAATTATGTAAAACTTGAGATTTTTGAATCAACAACAAAACTTGGATGATTTTTCTTTTTCTCCTAACCCTTTCGGCCGAGAGCCTTTATTTGATGCCCCTTTTTTTTTTTTTTGATCTTGATTCTAGATAATTCAAAGGGTTACATGACATATATCCACTATGTTGATCATGTGCATGGCACATGATCATTTAACAAAGGGGCTTGGGCCATGAATATGGCCGGCCACCCCTAGCTACTTGGGCCACAATTACTTTTGTTCCATTTCTTGGCCCGATTCATTAAACGTCCCGTTTTGTAATTCCCGAAACTAATTTCCAAAATTCCAAATTTACCCTCGGCCTTCCCCGAGGTCTTGACATCAATGATTTCATAATCAACATGAGCATAGCAACTTGAATCAAAATATCTCCTCAACACACACAAGTCTTATTTATTTCTTGATTTCCCGTTATACGAAAATACGGGACATAACACATTCATATATAATACTTCTTCAACATTCTTAATGTCATTAATAACAATATTATACTCGTAGCATATCAAGAACTATGATTCATGTCAAGTTCTATTCAAGGATACTACTATTTCCATATTTAAGCTTCATATTATATTTTCTCTGTTAATCCACGTCATTCAACCCCTCAATACTCTTAATAATGTGTAATGAACATGAAACTCACCTTTGATGATGTAGGAATAGACTTTGGATAAAAATACTTCAATTAGAGAAAAACCCAACTTCAACACCAAAGAGATTCTTGGTTTCCACAAACACTACAGAGCATCCTTGCACTTGATTCTACTAATTTTTTGGTATTTAATCTTTGATTTACCTTGAATTTATGCTAGAGAGATATATGGAATATTCTAAAGCTTTCAAGGCGGTTGGAGAAGGTAAAATCTGAAAAATGAGATCAAGGGTCATTTATTTATCCCTGGAACCAGAAAACTCCAGAGAGGCGGTTTGACGGTCGGGTCGACGGTCCCGTCGACGTGTCGACGGTCCGTCAACTTGACCCGTCGAATTGTGCCAACAGAAACATGTTGACGGTGCAAAGGGACGGTCCGTCGACATGTCGACGGCCCGTCGACACTAACTAATGTCTGCAGAATTCTCTGATTTAGTTCAGATCTCGTCGATTTGATTCGTTCTGCTTCTACCTCCATAATTTACCCAGAATACCTACTTATATATTTATACACGGAGTACAAACCTTTATGTCCCCAAACTCGGGCACGGGTCTCCATTCTCAAAACATACTCGACTAGGAAATCATTACTTCTATTATGACAAAAACGAGGGGCGTAACACATTGATTTCAAGATCTTATTGTGACTAAAGGTTTTTTTTGGCTTAACGATAAGGGAGAAGTCCCTGACATGATGAAGGAGTTCTACCAAAAGGTTTTCATGTTTTACTTGACGATGGCGTCATTTCATGATTTAAAGGTTCACAAAAAGTTATGACTTATGAATAGAATGGTAGTATGGCACTCAGCTGAGTAGGGTCTTAGGTGTTTGTCATGGCCCTCCGATTTGGGTTGTGACACATGTAATGAGGGATTTACACTTTTTGCCTAAACCATCACAAGCATTTGACAACCTGAAGATTCAACAAATACATGGAATAGGGAACAAGTGAGGTTATCTCTTCTTTATGTCCTCCTCCGCTTCCCAAGTCGCTTCTTCGGTATTATGATTTTGCCACAGGACTTTAACTGAAGCTACATCTTTTGTTCTCAACCTCCTAACTTGTCGATGCAAGATATACACCGGTTCTTCTTTATAAGACAACCTTTCGTTGATTTCAATCTCTTAATGACTCAAGACCGGAGAAGGATCGGGTTTATACAACCTCAACATTGAAATGTGAAACACAGGATGCACCATGACCATCTCAGAAGGTAACTTCAATTCATAAGACACCTTTTCAATTCCCCTAAAAATCTCATAAGGGCCAATGAAATGAGTAGTAAGCATTCCCTTTCTACCAAACCGCATTACTCCTTTCATCGGCGACAATTTCAAGAATACATTGTCACTAACAGAAAACTCTAGCTCACCTCATGTCCATATAAAACTTTTGTCTACTCTGAGCTATCCTGAGTCATTGTACAATGATGTTCACTTTCTCTATTGCTTTGTGAATTGAGTCGGGTCCCAATAGTTCTACTTCAGTAGGTTCAAACCACCCAATTAAAGATCTATAACGCCTCCCATAAAGTGTTTCATATGGAGCCATCAGG
The DNA here is from genome assembly GCF_019175385.1 of Lycium barbarum. Classification (NCBI taxonomy): domain Eukaryota; kingdom Viridiplantae; phylum Streptophyta; class Magnoliopsida; order Solanales; family Solanaceae; genus Lycium; species Lycium barbarum. Next base: position 119,933,218 of record NC_083340.1, on the reverse strand, counting down.
ATAATTGCTTGATAACTATTGTTGTACATGAATTCCACAAGAGGTAGATGTTCATCCCAATTACCTCCGAAATGTTACACCCCGTACTTTTGTACGTAAAGTTTCATCGTGAGTCAGTTGACGAAGACTTAAAAGGCGAGGTTGTCATCAAGGTCATAAGGAATTATACATGCTCATTGTTCATACATGAGAGCTTGGTATCATACTTAGTATGTATCGGGAAGGTTGGATGTTAAGCGAATCGAAGAAATTAGGTTTGTTGAAACTTTAGGAAAATTTGGCAGAATTCCGGACATAAATTTTGGGTCAACTTTAGAGAGTCATATCTCCTAGAATATGAGGAGTTACGGAATCCATAACCTATGTATTCATACGTTCAGGGGGTCCACTTTCCAATGCAACTGAAATATTTACATTTGCACTTTAACGGTGGGAGATATGGACCTTCGAAGGTTCGATAACTCCGTCGATGCACATCAACGGCCCGTCGATTTTCAGGCGGTGCAGGTGCTATATATATTCATCTATTTCGTGATTTTTCTCATTTAAACTCACACCAACAGACCTTAAACTCTCCCTAATACTCCTCAATCCTCTCCCAACCTTTCTTTATCATTCAAGTAAGATCCAAGCCTTGAAAACCTGAGCTAGTAAAGGGAAAGTTGTTTCTAGGATTTTATTGAAGTTGCTGAGCTTAGGAGTCAGATTTGGAGTTTGGTTATTTTAATTCCATCCCATTTAAGGTATTTATACTATTCTTATCTTTTCTATTATGTTGATTACCAAGAGTTTTAGCAATTTAAAGTGAAGGAAACATAGTTATGGAAGCGGTAACTTAATTGAGTTAAACCAAGATTAGGGGCTATTTTGGGAGATGTTTTGGCTTGGATTTGATTATATTTTGATATGTAAGTATCGACATAAGTTGTTTGTGAAGGAATTCTTTAGTTTAAAGTGAAGGAAAATATGATATGAAGGACCTAAACTAGTTTGTTGATGTGGCTGCCTTGAAAGCTGTTTCGATTGGAATTTTGGAGAGATTTCTACTTGTTTATGTTGTTGTATATTGTTATTGTTGATGATGTTGTGTATGTTGTACACCATTTGGGAGTTGGATTGGAGTTAGAATTATAGGGGAAATACTGCCCGAATTTCATTAAGTTTCATATACTTAAAATGGGTAGTAAGGGATGTATATGGCCTAATCGTAATTCATGTTATCTTGGTTGTAGTGTTACAATCTCGGGAAGTAATCATCAGACATTAGGTAGACTCCAAGGTATGTTAAGGCTATCCTTTCTTTCATTTTGGCATGATCTTAAGATATGAGCGAACGAACGTGTAAACGAGCTTCCTTATTACTCAGAATCACTAGGAGTACCTCAGTCTTTGATGATCCTATACCCTTCTATGATTGTTCCTTCTGTTTTTGGGTCTTGAGATTTCATATATTGATGATGTTAGCTCAAAATATGTCTATCAGAGGTGGTATGACCTTATGTCACTCCAAGAGTTCTAATTATTATACTTATGCACTTCATTCATTATACATGTCACACCCAAACCTTGGTAAGGCAGAAATGTAACATAATAAACATATGTTGCAAAGAAGAAGGATAAGAATCAACTTGGCACTTCTGACTTACTAATAAGAATCCAGTACACATGTCTCTTTATGCTTTCATATCCTTAACTCCATCTATGCATGATACTGTGACCTTGACCTATATATTATCCTGGTGCTATCTGCCCAACTGATAAGTGGTAACTTCCCGACCGATCGTAGCACGGTGGTAACTGCCCGTCCGATTATCGCCCAACGGTAGAGCGCAATTGCCCGACTGACTAGTGGTAACTGCCCAATCGACCGTAGCTCGGTCCAACCGGCCGTAGCTCCGTGATAATAACTGCCTAACCAGTCGTATCATGGTGGTAAATACATAATTTCGCAACTGGTCGTAGGCCAGTGGTAAATACATATCTGCCCAACCGGCCGCAGTCCGGTGGTAACATCTGCCCGACTAGTCGTAGACCAGTGCTAATTATAATCACCATCATGACCTGGTCTCCCTGAGTAATCTCTGTACACTTCTCATGGCCATCACTTGTCCGTTATAGCATAGACTATCACATAAGTCTTATAAACATAGTTCTGGGCCATTAGGACCTCTTACTGCTTAACTGAACATTAACCAAACTCTGAGATAAACCATAAGCCTCTCTTCTAGCATCAAATACCTTATTGGGGATCCTCTGCTAGCTCTCTATTCATGTCCCATAAAACATTACCTAAGTACACATTTCTAAATGCATCGAAGTGACATAAGGTCGGTAAACCTCCTATTAACATTATGGAACTATCATCATGAACATATCTTACCTTGAAGGAACAAGATCATAAGATGAGATCAACAACAATGAATAACATCTATAGTCATGAAACAAGCTTAATGATATCATAAGAACATCAGGAACTATAAGCTTTGGTATTTTTAGAAACAAGGTTATTGAAGATATCATGTATAGGTTCACAACACAGGAATTATACCTTAAGAAAGAAGGGCTTAGCCTTAACATACCTAGAAGCTCACTTACTGACTTTCCAACCTACCTCTTGTCTTGCAATCTACTTAAGATCATTCGTAGTCTCGTAATCTCGTAATCTACATATAAAACCATTCATACTATTGTTAGGTTGACCATCATACACTTGTCTCAAGCCTTTAATTAAAATCCTTTTAGAATCTGCCAAAATTCGGGCAGCATCTCCCTTGTTTATATCCCTAGCCCGAAATCACAATACCAACAAAACAACAACAATAGCAATACTAATATAAAAAAATCATCATCAACACCAATATACTCCATAAAATATCTCACACGATGTTTTTTCCCAATTTCTCAACCGACCATAACAATATCCACAATACCATAATCAAAGAATTATATTAAATTTAATCTCAAATTAATCCAAAATCTCCTTTCAAATTCATTCCATAGTCATCACCTTCACTTTAATACTTTGCAACATCTCTACTATGATTCTCTTCTTTTATAGGACTTGATAAACCTTCAAATCAACTTAATCATAAGAAATAGGATGGAGAACATACCTTAGACTCGAAGATCTTCACCCCACTCAACTTCTTCCAAGACCAAATTAATCATAACATTAAGTAGAGACAAGAACAATCCTTCTCCATGACTTAGCTTGGGGTTTTGGAGTTTAATCCTTTTTTGTGATGGTATAGAATATTTTGGAGTGGTGGAGAACCTTCAAGAACTCTTTTATAATGGAGAGAGAAGTGTGGGAAATTCTAAAGAGGTGTGGAGATGTTAGCAGAGTTCTAGAGGTTTGTGGAGTTGAATAAAAATGAATAAAATGAAGTGTAGAGGCCCTTTTATAGGTGAAAAACTCGGATTGGGCCGGGTCAAAACATAAGCAGGCTTTTAAGTGAACTTTTCAGATTTTTTGCCTAGGTTCGGGTTCCTCTGACTGTCTGTTTTAAAATGCCCATAATTCCCTACTCCGATGTCGTATTGACGAATGGTTTATTGCATTGGAAACTAGACTCGACGAAATTCATTTTAGGCTTTTAAAACACCTTAAAACTCCTGATATACTCGGAGATATACCCCTCCACAATTGACCCAAAATTCTGTCCAAAATTCTGCCAATTTTTTTTTTCAAATTTTCGACATACTTATTTTCTTCGATTTGCCTAGTCCCGGAATCTTCCGAAACTCTCCATACATGATATTTATCATTAATCATACTTGAAATGTTCATGTCTTTTCGTTCCAAGATTTTCCTTCCCGGTTACGACTTAAGAGGTTGTAATTCATCCTTTACTTCATTGCTACGTACTTCCCGTGGTTGTACCTTTCAAAACATCACATATACTAAAAGATATTCTTTCTCCAATCCTCCCATGTCTTATTATATGAAATTAAACCCTCATAACCATAATATAAACACATATCATCTCACATACCTCCTGAAAGGTAGCTAGAATCTCGACATACGAAACTACGGGGTGTAACAATACATATACATGTTGACCCTTGACCAGAAGGCATTATATATGCATATATTATATGTATATGGGGTATGGGAAAGGGATAGTCGTTATATATGTATTACCACCTGATCAACTGGTGCAAGGTGATGATAATGATGACATATGGATCGGGCCATACGTTCCTCGGCACTATCATATGATATATGGATCGGGCTGTACGTTTCTCGGCACTGACATATGAGATATGGATCGGGTTGTACGTTCCACAGCACTAACAGTTATATTATGACTTATGCATATCATACGCCCTCAGAGGCTCTTTCAATTATACAGAGTTATGCAGATGTTCCTAGATGTTCAGCTACAAATGCATTCAGACATTGAGATTAGCTTTCATGTTTCACATGTCTTTCATGATTCTTATGTACTTGTTGATCTTGTACCTTATATACTCGGTACATTATACGTACTGACTCTTCTATTGCTCAGGGGGCTGTGTTTCAAGCCCGCAGGTCTGCAGATACAGGTTGGTGATCCATCTATTAGGATGTCAGCTCAGCGGATGAAGTCGAGGCACTCTATTTGTTTCAGAGTTGCTAGGAGTCAGCATGGTCTTATGTATATATAGATAGGTACACGCATATGTTTATGGGTATGGCAGGGCCCTGTCCCGGCCACGTTATGTTATGTTTCCAGTAGAGGCTTGTAGACAGTTATGTACAATCATATGGTGTCCATAATTGAAATTGCATTTGTCATCACGGTCGGTTATGATAGCCTTACCGGCTCATATAGCATGTTCAGTATTTTCATACAAATGAGTCTTTCAGAGCAGTTGATATATGCATGTTCACTATGAATTATTTTGAGTGATATGATGGCCCTATCGGCCCGCCTATATTCATATTCATGTCATATGTATGTCAGGTGATACTTTACTAGTATAGTTAAGTGCCCATCATGGCTCTCCAGTTTGGGTCGTGACAGAAGCGGTATCAGAGAAGTTTCGTCCTGGGGTTGTCTATAAGATGTGTCCAGTAGAGTCTTTTTTAGGGGTGTAAAGTGCTCCACACTTATAAACATGAGGCTGCAGGGCATTTAGGATGGTTTCCTTTCATTCTCATTCTAGATCGTGCTGTGGAGCTAAGTCGTAGGATATGAATTTTCTAACTCTAACTCTGATTGTTTTGCGGCTGAGAAATGATTTCTGCAGGAAAAGAGAAGAGTGGGTCAAGGTCTCCAGAGATAAGTTATTCTTATGAGACCGATCCATCTGAGGATATATCTTCTATAAAGACTGATCCTTCAGAAATTCAGGAAGAATAAGCAGAACAGATGAGGAACCAATAGATAATGGGAGCCAATCTTCAGGTCTCATGTTATGATAGGTTATTTAATGAAGCAGGGCCTTCTGTGAGGCTGGAGAGGTTGCAGACAAAAAAACTAAATAGCCAAGGTTTAATAGTATCCACAGAACAAGGATCTAATGATAATGATGGTCAAGCTGGTAGGATTAGTATAAATGGTATGGTTATAAAAAAATTAAGTGTTGTTGAGCAACCTGTGGATGGGAAACAGAAGGCAGAGCCTCTTTATTCACCGTTCGATCAATTTGTGCTAGATCAAAGTTCCAAAATAGGATCAAGGTAAGAGTTCCTTATAGCATTGAGTTAATAGTGATGATGAAATGCAAATTTGATTGATTAATCACAGAAGAGAGTAAATGAGCGTATGCAAAAAGAATGTCTTATAAGTATATGAACATTTATTTAAGAGGATTGATTAACCGAGGGTTTAGGAAATAAATTTGATATTTTGCAAGAAGGATGCCCAGATATGGCATATGAAGTGAGCTTTATTGTCTTATATCCCCTTTCATACTGATAGCCCTGTGTGGCTGAGTTATGTGTCATATGTATTTTTATGGGTAGCCTGTGAGGCATTGGATGTATTTTATGGGTTGTGTGCAAGTTTGGGATATCAAGAATTACAGAGGAAACTCTACCAAAATTTCTTGAAATTTAAGTTGTTTGAGTATATGTGTGCTGAAAGGGTAAGATGTCATTATAGATCAAGAAAGTTTAGTAATGGGTGGTTGAAGGAGCAATTAGCAGTGACCCTATGTGAGGAGGGAGAAATAGTAAAATGGCACTATGCGTAAGTGAGGAAGCGGATATAGAAGTACTAGAAAGAATTAACATGTTCCCTATGAGTAGAAATTAAAGGAGGACCCAAATGTTTAAGGAAGGTCAAGAAAAACAAGTCATTTCAAAAGCAGTTTTCTGATCCTTATATATACGAGTCACATTGGTCTCGAGTGCTAAGATTTATCTCCGAGCTTTCGAGGTGTTGAGTATGTTATTTCATGTGTACCAAGGTATGAGCTCATGACTATTAAGTATCAAAGGACTAGAGGTTAAACGAATAGCCGTCGGAAGAAGGTCGAGAACTGTGCAACTTGACGGGCAGATTGACGAGCTGTCAACATGGTCGACGGTCTGTCAACCTTGTACTGTCAATCAGGCCTGAGAGTCAGAGGCTGCTGTAACTTGACACCTGCAAGTTGACGGTCGTCAACAGTGTTGGCGCCACCGTCAATAGGGTTGACGCTACCGTCAATAGTTGAGGCGGTGCCAATTTCCGAAAAAGCCTAAGTGCCTATATATCACGAATTGAGGCAGTCGTTGATCTTTCAAGATATTATATATTGACCTCTATGTTTTGTTAAGGTACAATGTGGAATTGGTATGCGCATATATGTATAGTACGAGTATAGGTTAGCAGATCAGAGATAGATTCATTGTTTGACGACTAAAGTTTATATGTTTGATAGAACAAATCCTATAGGCTCATAATAACGACATATGGTAATGAATAAGGAAAAATGTTATATGGGATTTAGGATAAGCTAAGGGAATGATTATACGAAGAAGAGGTTGTAAATAACATGAAGGGAATGATGAGTAAGGAAAGAATAGGATAATGAGTTGATAACTAAGAGCAAGATGGCAAAGGACAACAAGTTTAAAAGATGAGTGGAGAGTGAGCAGTGACATTACGACGTATTTGTGATTAAAACAAATGGAAGGAAAGGTTTAGGAAAGAGGCAGATAATAAAATGTCTACCCGCTATAATGGCTACGATAAGAATAGTATGAGGAAGATACACTCCTCACAGGTACTTCTGTACTAGGAGGGAATTAGCACTTTAAGATGACTGAGAGTAAGACAAGCCAATAAGGATATGTGTTACGTGCTTATTAAATTGGAAAACGAGGCGTCATAATTAGTGAATACTTTAGTTCTCCAAATATTAGTTAAGAATGGATTTCTCGCCCCTCCTATGTGTACTTAATAATCACACCATGCTAATGATCCCTCCGAGTAACAAAGGATTACCCGTTATGGCATTACTGACTAATTTAGGGAAATTCCAAAGGGGCGCAGTTCAATTCAAATTAAAGTTGTTGCCAAAGGTGAAGTTTAAGACTTTCTTGGTAATGCCCAGGTTATCCTAGTATGCGTTTTGTCGTCTAACGAAAAAGAAGACGAGACAAGGCACAAAAAGGACGAAGCATTATTCCTATGTTGCTGAATTATTTTGAGGATTCAAGAAATGATTATGAATAAACGTCGGGACTAAAAGATATAAGTAAGTTATTTGTGTTGTTGTATCGTGACAAGATGAGGGGGGAAGAATAAATTTGAGTGCAATAGCCAAGATTAAGATAGGATGTTTATGAGCCATAATCGATAAAAAGGGCAGGATGATCATAAGTTATTTTGGATAAGATAAATTACGTTTCGAAAGGAATTAAGGTTATGAGACGAACAAGCTTTGAACCCTTAATAAGAAATGAATAACGAAGGGAATCCCATGTCAAGAAAATGACACTGAGAAGTGGAATCTTCAGGTGAATATTAAGACAAAAGCGGGACAACAAAGAGTGAAGCTGGAGGTATACGATAAGAGACTTCCGTGAGTAACATAGTAGACGATTGGGAGAACAACGACGATACCAGAGAATACAAGTGGTGAGTTATATAAATTATGACACCAAAAAGAAGGAAGATAAGTGAATAAATGTTGATTCATTTCCTATATTGACAACGGAGAATTCAAATGCAAGAAAGGATTGAAAGAAGAAGTAAAACTTAGTCAGCGAAACCTGTGAGGCTATTATGAGATTTGCCAATATGACGCGACATATCCTTATTGCTCTCCGATATGTGCTATACATCTTAGAGTTTGCAAGCACACCAGATCTAAGGATATCAGATATACCTATAATCAGTCATCATTCGAGCGTGTTAATCCTAAAGTAGAGTTTCAAGTTGCAATAAGGAGATTAGAGTTTCCCTAAGTATATCATTGTCAGAATATGATTAAAGGAATTTATAGAATGACGGTTATAACAGTGGTATTTAAGATGAAACATATGAAAACTCCCAGAAAACAATTGCGAAGTGTAAAGTACATAGAGGATTTACGAGGAGTAACTTTTACTAAGCTTAACTTGTAAGGAGTTCAAGGGAACACGACTTGGGATGAACAACAATATAGGGTAACTTAAAACCCGGAAAAGGATGGAACATAACTGAGGATACAACTTTATAACTTGCAGGTATGACAATGAATGACAGAAAACCCAGTGTAATGAGTTAGAATTTGATAAGACAGGAATAGGGCTCAATGCACAGCCAATAAGAGATGGGTAATGCTCGAAGGTAAGTAATGGATGGTAATAGTGGGATACCTCAACAAAGAAGTACAAATAGCAGTATGGATGGATACTAAGAAAGATAAATATACTATACACCAAAACGTAAGCAGGTAAGGAACTGTTATACGAAGAACCTGATGTAACCATTAGCCAGTTCAAAGGAATTGATTGACAATAGAAGGAACACTTTTAATGGAATTGCAGGGCACAAGAATGATATTTAACTTAAGAAATAAGTGAAGAAAGAATCGAACGAGGTAGATAGAAAAATAAAAATAAAGATAGATAAACTACAAAGGCGAAGCGATAATGTCAAGTAAAAGATATAGAATGATCCAATCACTATAAAGACAGAAGTCAGAAGAATGTGGAAGCACATCGAGCACAAAATTGACAAAGTATAAAATTTGAGAAAGGCTACTGGCATCAAATGATGAGTCAGTAAACAATGGGATAATATGGTATCTTCAGCAAAGCATTCTAACCAACGAGTCATATTACCCGAAGGACAAACCAAGAGGAAAATCCTAGAGACGTAGCGCGAGGTGAAGGAAATGGTAACTTGAACATATAAAAGAAAAGAATTTCAAGGATCGTGATAAGGATAAAGAAAGAGTGGTAAAATGGACTTTTAAATACTCAAAAGTACATTCTTTGACTTATAGCTTCCAGGTATTAAAAGATTTAGCTATGGAAAGATAAGAAGGTGTGTATTATTAATAAGTTCAATGCAAGGTGTGGGTAAAAATAAGTCAAGGAAATGATAAAAGTATGCGTGAAAGGAAAATGAGAAAAGAGGCAATAAAGATTTGTCAAGTTAAGGAGAACGATAGTACGATTAGGCATGGCCTGTTGAGAAGAAGGTATGTGCAGGGCATGAATTCAATAAGAGAACGCTTGAGGAAGTATTGAGAATGCAAGACTAGTTTAACATTTGAGGATGAATGTTACTAAAGGGGGGAGGGGAGGGAGGATGTTACACCTCGTACTTTTATACGTAAAGTTTCGTCATGAGCCATTTGACGAAGACTTAAAAGGCGAGGTTGTCGACAAGGTCATAAGGAATTATACATGCTCATTCTTCATACATGAGATCTTGGTATCATGCTTAGTAATTATGGGGAAGGTTGGATGTTAAACAAATCGAAGAAATTAAGTTTGTTGAAACTTTGGGAAAATTTGGTAGAATTCCGAACAGAAATTTTGGGTCAAATTTAAAGAGGCATATCTCCTAGAATATGAGGAGTTACGGATCCCATAGCTTCTGCATTCATAATTTAAGTGAGTCTACTTTTCAGTGCAATTGACAAATTTGCAAATGCACATCGACGGTGGGAGATATGGACCGTCGAAGTGTCGACGATTCCGTCGATGCACATCGACGACCCGTCGATTTTCAAGAGGTGCAGGTGCTATATATATTCATCTTGATTTTATCATTTAAACTCACACCAAAATACCCTAAACTCTCTCTAATACTCCCCAATCCTCTCCCAAACTTTCTTTATCATCCAAGTAAGATCCGAGCCCCGAAAACCCGAGCTAGTGAAGGGAAAGTTGTTCCTAGGATTTTATTGAAGTTGTTTAGCTTAGGAGTCAGATTTGGAGTTTGGTTCTTGGAACTTCATCCCCTTTAAGTTATGTATACTATTCTTATCTTTGCTATTAAGTTGATTACCAAGAGTTTTAGTGATTTAAAGTGAAGGAAACATAGTTATGGAAGCGATAAGTTAATTATGTTAAACAAAGATTAGGGGATATTTTGGCATGGATTTGATTATATTTTGATATGAAAGTATCGACATAAGTTGTTTGTGAAGGAATTCCTTAGTTTAAAGTGAAGGAAAACATGATATGAAGGACCTAAACTAGTTTATTGATGCGGCTGCCTTGAAGGCTGTTTAGATTGGAATTTTGGGGAGATTTCTACTTGTTTATGTTGATGTATATTGTTATTTTTGTTGTTGATGATGTTTCGTATGTTGTACGCCATTTGGGAGTTGGATTGGTGTAAGAATTATAGGGGAAATGCTGCCCGAATTTTGTTAAGTTTCATGCGTACTTGAAATGGGTAGTAAGGGATGTATATGGCCTAATTGAAATTCATGTTATCTTGGTTGTAGTGTTACAAGGTCGAGAAGTAAGCATCGGACATTAGGTAGACTCCAAGGTATGTTAAGGCTATCCTTTATTTCATTTTGGCATGATCTTAAGATATGAGCGAACAAACGTGTAAACGAGCTTCCATATTACTCTACTCTCTTAGAAGCACTAGGAGTACCTTAGTCTTTGATGATCCTATACCCTTCTATGATTGTTCCTTCTGTTCTTGGGTCCTGAGATTTTATATATTGATGATGTTAGCTCAAAAGATGTCCATCGGATGTAATATGACCTTATGTCACTCCGAGAGTTCTAGTTACTTATTATACTTATGCATCGCATTCATTATACATATGGATGTTGACCCTTGACCAGAAGGCGTTATATACGCATATATTATATGTATATGGGTATGGGGAAGGGATAGGCATTATATACGTATTATCACCTGATCAGCTGGTGCACAGTGATGATGATGATGATGATATATGGATCGAGCCGTACGTTCCTCGGTACTAACATATGATATATGGATCGGGCTGTACGTTTCTCGGCACTGACATATGAGATATGGATCGGGCTGTACGTTCCACAACACTAACGGTTATATTATGACCTATGCATATCATACGCCCTCAGAGGCACTTTCAATTATACAGAGTTATGTAGATGTTCCCAGATGTTCAGCTACAGATACATTCAGACATTGAGATTAGCTTTCATGTTTCAGATGTCTTTCATTATTCTTATGTACTTGTGGATCTTGTGCCTTACATACTTAGTACAGTATATGTACTGACTCCCCTATTGCTCGGGGGGGGGGGGGGGGCTTTGTTTTATGCCCGCAGGTCTGTAAATACAGGTTGGTGATCCATCTATTAGGATGTCAGCTCAGCGGATGAAGTCGAGGCACTCCATTTGTTTCGAAGGTGCTAGGAGTCAGCATGGTCTTATGTATATATAGATATGTACATGCATATGTTTATCGGTATAGCGGGGCCCTGTCCTGGCCACGTTATGTTATATTTCAAGTAGAGGCTTGTAGACAGTTATGTACAATTAGATGGTGTCCATACTTGAAATTGCATTTGTCATCACGATCGGTTATGATAGCCTTACCAGCTCATTTATCATGTTCAGTATTTTCATACAGATGAGTCTTTCAGAGCAGTTGATATATGCATGTTCACTATGGGTTATTGTGAGTCACATGATGGCCGTATTGGCCCGCCTATGTTCATATTCATGTCAGATGTATGTCAGGTGGTACTTGACTAGTATAGTTAAGTGTCCGTCATGGCCCTCCAGTTTGGGTTATGACACAAAATCAATTGAAAAAGCTCGCAACATGTCTTCTTGAGTTTGTATAGTTCTTTCTGCCTGCCCATTCGTCTGAGGATGAAAGGTAATGCTCAAGTTCACTCGGCTTCACAAACCTTCTTAGAACGACTTCTAGAAATGAGCAACGAATTGAGTACCTCTGTCAGATATGATAGATCTCAGAATCCCAAGTAATCTAACAGTCTCTTTCAAATATAACTTGGCGTAATGCGTCGCGGTATCCGTTATCTTCACAGGAAGAAAGTGCACAGACTTGGTGAGCGTGTCCACGATCACCCAAATAGAATCGAACTTGGTCTTTGTGCGAGTAAACCCACGAAAACTCCATGTTTATAACCTCCCACTTCCATTAGGGAATCTCTATATTCTGAGCCAAATCACCAGGTCTTTGATGTTCGGCCTTCACTTGTTGACAGTTCGAACAATTAGCCACAAAATTAGAGATATCTACCTTCATGCTCTTTCACCAGTAGTGATATTTCAAATCCTTATATATCTTGGTGGATCCCGGATGCACAGAATACTTAGAACTATGAGCATCCACCATCAATTCTTGTCGGAGGCCATCAACATCAGGTACACATAAGCATTCTTACAAACGCAGGATGTCGTCATCGGCATCAACATTGAATGAAGTGTTCTCACCTTTCTCCACTCCATCTCGCAGCTTTACCAGAAGTCCATCTTCATATTGCTTGGACTTAATTCTCTCCACAATAATGGATCATGCTTGTGTAATTCCCAATAACTCCCCATTTTCAGTTTCATCAAGTCAGACCCCAAGACTAGCAAGTCTTTGAATTTCCTTCCCCATCGGCATATCCTGAGCACGCAAATATGCTAACATGCCCATAGATTTTTGGCTCAAAGCATTACCAACAACATTCGCTTTACCAGGGTGATACAAGATGTTCAAGTCGTAATCTTTCAACAACTCTAACCACCTTCTCTGTATGAGATTCAACTCTCGCTGCTTGAAGATGTATTGCAAGCTCTTGTGATTGTTGAAGACATCACAATGCTCACCATACAAGTAATGACACCAAATCTTAAAAGCAAAAACCACAGCAGTCAATTCCAAATCATGAGTTGGATAATTCTTCTCATGCTTCTTCAACTGTCTCGAAGCATAGGCGATCACCTTGTCATTCTGCATCAACACACAACCTAAACCAATCCTAGAAGCATTACAATAAACTACATAGCCACCAGACCCTGAAGGTAAAGTCAAAACAGGAGTCGAAGTCAATCTCACCTTAAGCTCTTAAAAGCTCTTTTCACAACCTCCAGACCGTTGAAACTTAGCAGTCTTCTGAGTCAGTTTCATCAACGGCGAGGCTATCAATGAGAAACCTTCCATGAACTTCCGGTAGTAACTTGCCCAACCTAAAAAGCAACAAATATTCGTCACACTCGTGGGTCTCGGCCAGTCTTTGACTGCCGAAATTTTATGAAGGTCAACCTTAATACCTTCGCTAGATACCACGTGGCCTAAGAAAGCCACAGAGTTGATCCAGAACTCACACTTAGAAAATTTTGCATAAAGCTTATTCTCCTCCAGCGTTGTAAAGTTTATTCTCAAGTGATCTGCATGTTCCTCACTGCTCTTCGAATACACCAAAATATCATCAATAAAGATAATAATGAATTGATCAAGAAAAGGTACGAACACGCGATTCATCAAATCCATAAATATAGCAGGTGCATTAGTCATACCAAAAGACATCACCAGAAATTCAAAGTGTCCATAACGAGTACGAAAAGTTATTTTTGGAATATCCTGCTTCTTTATTTTCAGCTGATTATACCCAGATATCAAGTCAATTTTTGAAAAGAATATAGAACCCTGAAGTTGGTCGAACAGATCATCTATCCTAGGCAAAGGATACTTATTCTTAATAGTCGCCTTATTAAGCTGACGATAATCAACACACATTTTAATAGACGAATAGGACTGGAGCACCCCAAGGTGAGGTACTTGGTCAAATAAAACCTTTATCCAACAAGTCTTTCAATTCTCGTAGCTCTGTCGGAGCCATACGATATGGTGGAATAGAGATAGTTTGAGTATCGGGAGTAACATCGGTCCCAAAATCAATAAATCTATCAGGTGGAGTACTCGGAAGATCTTCTGGAAACACTTCAGGATATTCATTAACTACGGGGACAAACGTGAATTCAAGTACTACCGCTTGAGTGTCATTGACAGCAACCAGATGATAAATACACCCTTTCGAGATCATTTTATCAGCCTTAAGATAAGAAATAAACCTACCTCAAGGCTTAGCAATTTCACCTTTCCACACAATAATTGGTTCATTAGGGAATTCAAAATGAACTAATTTATGTCGGCAATCCATATTTGCATAACACTCAGACAACCAGTCCATCCCCACAATCACATCAAAATCAACCATCTCTAATTCGAACAAGTCGGCTATAGTCTCACGGCCTTTAATTACAACTACACAATTTGTAAAAACTCTAGAAGCAATAATGGGAACACCAGCAGGGGTATCTACAGAGAAGGGTTCTAACAATAGTTCGGGCTCCACCTCAAAATCAAGAGCAAAATATGGTGTTACATAAAGGAGATTTGAACCCGGATCAATCAATGAATAGACTTCAAAAGAGCAAATAGTGAGAATACTTGTAACCATAGCATCTGAGGCTTCAACTGCTTCCCTGCAGGTCAAAACATAAAGTCGAGCTTGACCCCCATTAGAGGTGTTAGCAACCGCTTTACCATTCCCGCTACCACGAGTATTAGAAGCGTTATTAGCAGTACTAGCAGGCGGATTTTTAGTAGCAGTAGGAGCAAATGACTTATTTCTCTGGCCAGAAGAGTTAGACATTTGACTAAGCCACTACAATCCTTCTTGATATGACCCCTTATTCCACAATAGTGACAAATACGATCCTTCCAACCGGATGAATGTCGGTTGTTACCCTGCGAGAATCTACTCTGATTATTATTTCTCTGACCCTGTCTACCAGATGGAACACTAGCACTTGAATAAATTCCAGACAAAGCGGGTGCAGAATACCCTTTTCTTTGCCCTCCATTATACGAACCACTAAAACCACCCACAGATCGGGCCTTCTTACTTTGTTCTCTCTCTAAGCTCTCTTCACCCTTCCAGTTCTCTTGTTGTTGAGCGAACCCAACCAAGGATGAAATGTACAAGTAGGGGACATAGTTGAAGTAGCACATACAGACTTAATACGTGGTACCAAACCACGCACAAATCAGCTCAACTTGTGCTTTTGAGTCAGAATCATAAACATTGCATATCTTTCTAGACGAGTAAACTTTAAACTATACTCATGAACAGACGTAGTAAACTTCTCAAACTTAATAGCCTTAGCAAACTGCTTTTCATCAGACAAGAATCTCTCCATAAATGCTTTATCGCACTCAGCCCAAGTAAGAGCCGGAGCATTACAACTCCGCTCTGTCTTCCATAGTTCAAACCAAGCATGAGCATTGTCTTTTATCTGATAGGCCGCGAACTTTACTGCTTCATAATCATGGGCACTTATTGCCCACAGAGCCTTAACGGTTTCATCCACAAATTATTGAGTATCATCGTCTTCCCATGAACCAAAGAAATTGGGCGGATTCAGCTCCAAAAAGTGTTTAAGTCTTCCTCCATAACCAAGTGTCGGATCCACACCCCCACGTTGTTGTTGGACTGCGACAAGGATGGTAAGCATCTGTATCGCATTCTACATCGACCCAGTATTAGCTACGCCGGCAGCAGGGGCAGCTGGAGCAGGTGGTGCTTGGTTTCCATTGTTGATTATTTTTATTTTTTAATATATACCAAGTGATATACCCGGGTATACAAGGTATAATCACTTCTGGACACTTACTAAGTGTATAGAAGATAGTATACTCAGTGTATATGAGGTACATCATGTTGCCCAGTATGGCCTTTGTCATACCCCACCCTTGGCAAGGCGTGATTGGCACCCGGCACCTTGCAGGAACCGAGCGAACCAACTTAAAACTCTCGTCCTTCATATCTCGAATGGTAAAATAAGGCTAAGGGCTAAATATGAACATTATATCATGCACAAGTATATGTACAATGGACCCATGATGCCGACAATACTACTGTCACACTATGATTAAGCTGTACACAGGAACTGTCTGCAAAGCCTCTATGAACATGATTGAGGTATACAAGTCGGGATGGGGCCCCCGACGTACCTTTAACACAATTCATATATATATATATATATATATATATATATATATATATATATATATATATAGACTCAGCCTCGGCAATGCTCCAAGAAGAAGTGAAGCCACCACTCGAGACCAGTACCTGAGAGCAGCCTACGATGAAAGATCCTTATCTCGTCTATCTACACCTGCGGGCATGAACACAGCGTCCACAAGAAGGGACTTCAGTACGAAACGTGTACTGAGTATGTAAAGCATGAATAGTAATATGATATCAGAATGAAGATAACATAAGATAAAGTAAGTAATTATACCTCGTACTTTTCTTAAGATCTCTATCATGTAAACTACTCATCTACAGGAAAAACACTTCATACACATCCATACATAATATACACACACTTGCATTCACATACATTTACTATACATACTTCTGTCATATCCGTACACGGCCCTTTCGGGACTCGGTATTATCTTGCCCGACCATATAGGAGCGGTGTTATCTTGCCCGACCATTAAGGCACGGTAATATATATAGCATCTTGCCCGGCCATTAAGGCACGGTGTTATCCCAAGCTGATCAGTGGGATGCAATGCATACATACATACACATAAAAATACATAAATGAAATCAACGTCATCATTAGCATTACCATCGTCACTATATCATTCCTTGAAGAATTAACCATCGTATGATGAAATCGATAATGTCACGGGAGTCTCGAGAATCATGAACGTAGGTAGCACTGAAAATAGAATCATTATCTTCGCTATATCTCACCTCGAAGAAACGAATGACATGAGATGATACCATCAATAATAAGTAATATCAAGAGATACATGGAATGGCTCAATAATCTCATAATTCTCTCAAATCATAGCTTCAGAGTTTCTAGAAGAGAATCATCATCATAGAAAAATTTTCATTTAACGTCATAAGAAGCTTTAAGAGTCATTAACTTCTAACTTTTGAAAACAAAGAGGTTGTGGAAACATTTATGGAATCATAACATAGGAATCATGCCTTTGAAAGAAAGGGACAGGCCTTAACATACCTTTTTGGTCGCCTTAACTTTAACTACTCAACGCTTGTCCTCCCAGGATCGTAAATCTATATTCAAGAAAATCTATACTATTTTTAGACTCACTTTTATACGCTTGTCTTAGTCTTTCAAATAAATCTTTCCAGAATCTGCCGAACTTTTGGCAGCATCTCCCCTGTTTATATGCCTAGCCTGAAATCGTAATTCAGCAACCAACACCAACACCAACATCAACACCAACATTAACATAATATTATCAAAACCAAAATACTCCATAAACATCCCATATGGGGTTTATCCCATATTTCCACCAACAAAACTATTATACGGCTATTTGACAGTTTTATCTCCGTAAATAAACTAAAATTAACATTAATAATAGGAGATTCATACCTTACTCCTGATAATATCGCCATATCTTCACTTTTTCACCTAAAACTTGAACCAGACGCGTCGCTATACGATTCCATACTCGCAACTATACGTTGCCTGAACCGGAATTCGGGAATTATCGTTGATTTATGCTTGAAATTTGGGTTTGAGAGTTGGGGAACTTTCTAGAGCATTTTGGAATAGTTTGGAAGAACTCTTGGCTGAAAAAAGAGGGGGAAATCCCCTTTTATATTGGTTCAAATTCGGGTCGAGTCACTGTAGCAGTACTATAGCACGCGTTTTTGCTTTGTCAGCCGAACTTGTAACGTCCATAATTCTCTACTCCGATGTCCTATCGACGAGCGGTTTGTTGCGTTGGAAACTAGACTCGACGAACTTATTTTTAGTCTTTTGAAACATCTTAAAACTCTTAATATACTAGGAGATATACCCCTCAAAAATTGACCTAAAATTCTGTCCAAAATTCTGTCAACCTTTTCCAAATTTTCGACAAATTTATTTTCTTCGATTTGCTTGGTCCGGAGTTTCCCATAGCTTATTATATGATCGTAAACCGTCATAACCATAAGATTAGTTCGTATAATATCATATATCCTTGAAGGGAACTCCAGTATCCATACTTAAAACGTCCAACACTTATAAATTTTCACGTGCGAACCTACGGGGTGTAACAGGCTGATTGTTTGGATTCTGGGCCAGGCCTCCCTCCTTCATAATTGTTGACTTTGGTTTATTTAGCTAAGTGTGGATTGTACTTAGCCCAATTTGTTTGCCTCTTTTTCAAGCTCATTTGGGCTTGCATATTTTACCTATGAACTTTCATAATTATATGTTTAATTACCTAAGTTATTTACTAATCCTTATCATTTTTATTGTGATTACATGGTTCCTTCCGGGCCACTTGAGTCGTATCCTTGCAGGAAACCTATTGGGCCAAAGGCCAATTGCCTTTTTTTATTAAGTCCGATGGAGGAGAAATGAAAGCTAATATGTTGAAAGCCCAGTCACGGGTGAAAATCCCTGACGGGCTTAGTTAGGCCCATCAGCCGAAATTTACCTTACTTCTCTCCTACTTTGCATTATATATATCTTTCTTGTATATATGTTGTATATGTAAACAACACTTGTATATTGGAAACAAGAAATCCTATGGATGTTAGAACTTAGGACGACATTTAGAGTTTTAGGAAAGTCACCTAAACATTTTTTCAAAGTTCGAATAACTTAAATCTTTGCATGAAATGGAACTTAATCGAATTTTAACTAAGTTTAAAACTGGACTAGAGTTTTAAATAAAGGCAAAATGGTTTCAAAACTGATTAAGTGGTAAAAGGATTTGGGCCTTCCGCCCCTTTGTGAAAATTAGTATCTTGAAATAATTGGACTGTTTTGGGCCTTAAGCCCACTGATGAAACCACACTGCTCCCAGAATTAAAAAAAATATGAAAATTTTAACGAATAGCCTAATGTTGTTTAAATGATAGATTTGTTTTCGATGAAAAACACCTGCAATAATTTTTGAGAGAAATTCGGGTCTTTTGTTAAAGTTAAGGTTTTGATCTTGTTTGAAATAAAAACGGACTGCCTTTGACTTGGACTAAAAGAGATTTTTGAGATTATTTGGGCCAAAGGATTCAAAGATTTGCGGACTAAGAGTAAAAAGGGATATTTGGGCCTGGAAGCCCAACATTAAATTTGGATTACTTGAACTTCTGACTTGGATACATTTCTAAAAAAAGACTTTGGGCCTAGAAGCCCAACATTACATAGACAGAAATAAGAGGAATGTTTTTAGACTGAGATTGAGGTATGATCGACTTTGGACTTGAAATATAGTGACCTTATGGGCTTCAAAAATGATAAAATTTGGACTTAATAAAACTTTTCTTTTTCTTATATATATATACACAGAGAGAGAGAGAAAAAGAGAGAGAGAGAGAGAGAGAGAGAGAGAGGAGAATACTCCATCTTTTCTTAATTAAAATAAAAACCCGTAAGAACTAAACTCATCTTATTAGGACTAGAATAGCAGCGACTCTACTCGGGGGAAATTCCAGGTGTATCCTAGTCCGGCAATAAATTGAGTTGAACACTTATGTAGATTTTCAAACACAAAAACCCTTTTTCTACGGGGACTTTTTTTCGAAATTTTTCTCGGATTGATGATATGAATGAATGACAGCTTTGAGAGAAAGAAAACATTTTAGCAAATAGTGACAATTTATCACACATTGAAGCTCGTAAGTCAACTGTATTCTACAGATCTTTAATACTAGGGTGCATAAAACCTTCCCTAGGGGGATCACCAGTACCCTTACCTCGAACTTTGGTACTAAAAATATTTCTCTCGTACTTGAAAAATCTTTTACTCGATTTTCCTAATTTTCTTTAATAAATTGGGTGGCGACTCTAAAAATACTAAAATCCATTTGGAGCACCAACAACCTCGAAGTAACTTATATGCACCCGTGTAAAAGTGAACCGTAACAACACCTACACACAACTTCTAATCAAGAATAGTAGGTTTACAGTTTTAGCACACATGACAAAGCTCAACAGCTTGAGAACTTGAAGTATCATCCTTTGTGACAAGTGAGCCCTTCAATCTGTTGTAGCTTTGTCTTTGATGGTACTTGAATAACCTTGTGACAGCTAAGCTTTTGTTGTGAATTTAGGTTTTTTAAGACACACCAAAAGACCTTACAACATGTTGCTTTTATACTAGATTGTTATACAGTGAAAAATTGCTGCTTTACAGTCGTGGTTGTTGACTGTACGGATCGATGTAGCTTGTACGAAGAGAGCATTTGGAGGACTGGTCTCATTCTGGTTGTTCATAGTTGGACAGTCATCAAAACATGGAATATGACATTTCCTATCATAGAGTAAACTAGTAAACTTAGTAAAATCACCAGTAAATGCCAAGGACACAAGAATGTATCAATTTCGCCACTCACAACCGACCAAAAGATCAACACATGCCAACTCACACGCTAACAACCATTCAATCCACCGGGGCTATTATCCCATGAAGGCTAGAAAATTGTCATCTGGACTGTCATAGAAACAAATATATCGGGCTATACACTACGGAGGTTAATCATCCTCCGGACTGACACAACAATAGATAAACCGGGCTATACGCTACAGAGGTTAATCTCCTCTGTACTGACACCGCAATGCTTAAAGAGGTACGTTATGATCCACAATGGCTAATCGTTCTCTGGTCTAGCACAGCTTGCCCATACAGGACCAAACACAACTAAATACAAGTCATGGAATATTGGTCGAATCATCAATCATGGCATATAGCCGAATTCACTTCTCAAGTCATCTTCTCACAAAAGAGATATTTCAAGTCTGTACTCATTTAGAAACCTTCTTCAAATCACTTATTCAATTTCAAGTTCAAGAAAACCCATTCAAAGGAAAAACATGTTTAAAGCTTCAATCTTTACAAAATAAGTTTAATTATCCCATAATGGGGAAAAACATGTTCATCACAATATTATAATTTGTATAAGGTTCGATGCGGGCTTGACCCGATATGCACATGACCTTGTTCAAATATCACCTTTAATTCAAACATAAGTTCAACAAAGATCGACCACCAAACTAGGGTTTCAGCTTGTACAAACAATCAAGTAGGGTTCTCAAAGATTTTGAAAATGCTCATACATCCAAATATGTTTTTCAAAGGAAGAAGACATACTTCAAAAGAAGATTTTGAAAATAAACATACGTCAATTCTCGCTCAAAAGATAACAAACGGGCCTTTTCGAGGTTCAACAATCACTCTACAATGATTAATAATGATAGTTTAGAAATTTAACCAAATTCTAAGAGGTCCTACCCTTATAGTAAAATTAGGGCTTTTTGTGTCCAAAAATGTGTTCTTAAATCCCTTATTATTCACTCATGGATTCCCATGTTTCTAATACACTACACTAGTATAAATTCTCTCAATAATATCAATAAGAATCATAGAACATATCTTTAAAAAATTTCCCAAAGTTTCCTTCCTTCTCTTTCTTCGGTTTTCAAGAATCTATGGATTTGAAGGATGAACTAAGGCTAATTTGATGTTAGATTGATGTAACACCAATAGGGTTTGAGGAAGAACATACCTTAGAGTTTGAGAGAGGTTCTTAGGGTTCTTTTCCTCCAAAATGTTAGCCAAAAAGAAGCGGGGAAGGATTATAACAAAGTTAGTCCCAACCATGTAGCAAATCACGCAGTAACATTGCCTCCGGTGTCCGATCGCGCACCTAAAGCCAATTCGCACAGCAGGTCATGCAGACTACGTGGTGACTAGTAAAATACGGATACTCTTAACACAGAGCTTTGTTTGAGCTCTATAATATATGGTCGTACCGGTACTTCAAAGACCTACAACTTTCACGTTTTAAGTTTTCATAGAATATCTACATATTTTCACGTTAGGTTGGAAGTCAGGATTACCCAGACTTAGATGATTTTTATCAAATCTGCACTTGATTTCAAATGACTATTTTCACCCAAATTCACCTTGATAGGCTATCTTGGATCGGCAGATCCGCGAGTTTAGGACCAAGAAAGTGACTTTTGCAAAGGTATTATGGAGAAATAAGAATGTGAAAGATAAAACATGAGAAATAGATGAGGACATGAAATCTAAAATTTAACCGTTACAACATTTTCAGCGACAGAGTTACTTGATGGCAAGATAAGTTATAGTTCTTCATATATTAATTGATATTGATGGTCCTGTGGGACAATGAGTTATTGTTGCATGTTTATAGCCCTATGTGGCATAGAGTATGTTTCTAGCTGCGTGGCAGGTTTGATATCGTCCTGTTTATAGAGGAGACTCTGTCAAAATTATTGTAAAATCTGTAAGAGCAAGTTTTTCCTTTAAAACGCCTTTACATTTGAGGATGAATGTTTCTAAAGGGAGGATAATGTTACACCCCGTAGTTTCATGTTATAATAAGTCGTAAGTGAATAAATATGAGCCAAAGAGGTTCAGTACCTTTATAACGGTAACGATATGTTAAAACAAATGTTGAGGAAGCATTGTGAGGGTTGCAGGTTAAATGAAGCGAAGATGTTATAACCCGTTCATTCGGGGCAAAACTAGGAGTGCTTAATATGCTAATGAGGTTGTGTTTAATGGTATTTTAAGTGTTTAATAGTCATATGTTAAGTTTTGAAGTCAAGCTAGTTGTTAAACAAAAGTCAGCAAAAATAGTCACAAGTTACGTTCAGAAGTATACTAAAATTTGGGTCAGATGTCTCAGAGATTTTATCCCAATATACTTGGAGCTATGGGGTGATCCATAAACCAAATTTAAGATCTACGAGTCTTGTTTCCAACACATTAAACCGTTTGTTGATACGACATCGGAGTAGAGAGATATTCGCATTTTTGTGAGAGTGCGCAGATAGGCCCTTTGAAACCTACTTGAGGCGGTGGCCAACCTTTAAATGGTATTTAAGTCTTTCCAACCTCGAACTTCATCATTTCTCATCCAAATCAGTTCCCAAACACCCCTAAATTCTCTCTAAGAGATCCTCAACCACCCGAAATGAAATCCAAAGAAAACTACATAAATCAAACGCCGGTAATCCCGAGGTGATTACTATCTTGCTTCTCTTCCCTTCGTGACTAAATAAAGATTACTCACAGTAAAGTAAGCTCTGAAAACTAGTTTTTGGAGTGTTATAAGGTATGTTTCATAGTCTCCTACATAGTCTTATTCATTTTTTTGTTATGGCAAGCTTGGGTATTGAAGAGAACATGACGAACAAGGGTTTGAAGGTGAAGTTGAGGTGTTGTGCGCATGGGACTGTTTTGGAAGGTTTTTGAGCTAGGTTTGGGCTTGTTCTTGACGTAGCAGCTTGGATGTGTTATTGATGATGTTTTTCTTGTTGTTTTGGTGTTGGTTTAAACAGGAAGGAAGTGAAATATTAGGGGAAGTGCTACCTAATTTTTTTAAAATCGTAGTTATGTTGTTGTTGATTGTTGGACTATTTAGCAGGTGTTCTTGTAGCGTTTTACGGATGGAAATTGATGGAATGACCTAGGAGTATATTGTGGACCACGTACGGGCCTTGCCAGTTGGGTGCAAAATTTTCTTTCTACTCATTTTGGTTTGGAAACACTCGCATGAGCACTAGTTGTCCTATTTTGTAAAAAATGGAGCTCTGACTCACTTGTTGAAGGCACGAGCCATTCTCTGCTGGCATAATTGGCTGTGACATATGCAAATCATCCTATTTTCATCGATTAGAGCCAGTTTCTCATATCGGTTATGGACCCATTCCGCGTTATCTAATCCTGCCTCTTGAATGACTCTTAGTGAAGGCATTTCCACCTCGGCAGGTATGGCTGCTTCAGTTTCATAGACAAGTAAGTACGAAGATTCCCTTATTGAAGTCCGAGCCGTTGTTCGGTATCCAAGCAATGCATAGGACAATTATTCATGCCAACACTTGTAGTTGTCCGTCATTTTCCTTAATATCTGTCACGACCAATTTTAGCCTAGGTCATGCGGGTACCAACCTTTCCCACCTCGATAGGCGAACCCTTAACTCACATTCACAATCAATAAAATACTAGCGGAAGAAGTAAAATGACGTAAGTCTCACAATATAATATAATATAATATAGATAAGTGCAGAAGTAAATGAATCCACCCCATTATTTGGTCTGGTCATACAAGAGTATCTAAATCTGAATATTAAGGTCTGAAATAATAATAATAATAATAATAATAATAATAATAATAATAATAATAATAATAATAATAATAATAATAACAACAATAACAATAATAATAATAATAATAATAATAATAATAATAATCATAATCATAATGATAATGAATAATAATAATAATGAATAATAATAATAATAATAATAATAATAATAATAATAATAATAATAATAATAATAATAATAATAATAATAATAAATGGTCTCAAATCATGTCTTGAACGAAATGTAAGACATAAGCAGTAGAAGAGTCTTTGAGGTCAGTGGACGCCATGCTCACCCTGAAAAACTCAAGTAGAAGTTGAGAAGTCGATCAACCACGAGTCAGAGAAGTAGATCTGACCTGATACCCTGTATTCTTAAAGAATGCAGCAAGTGTAGGTTAGTACAAACAACAATATTGGTAGGCATCATCGGCCGACTAAGCATAGTTAACACAATTCAGAAAATAAGGTAGATAAGCAAATAAACCAACTAAGCATGAGACAATATAATCGCAACCGAGTATCGGTCATCACCTACGTAAGTATCTAAACCCCAATATAATAAGTCTGAGTACATCCAATTCGATCCAATCACCACGATAGAATCATCACACTCTAATCATCACAACACAATTACCACAATCCAGTCATCACAGCATCTCGCTCAAGTCATAATGCAATGCAGTGCAATAATGGTATAAATGCGATGCCATGCCATGCAAATGAGGTGTACACATGTACTCTGGATGAAAACATCGACGTCTCGGTAGCACAAGCAAACGTGACTCGCGAAATCTAAGTGCCACCCGTCCCGAATCTTTGCACAACAAACAGACGGGACCCTGGCTAATTGCTCACAGGGGGAGTCTCACCGGCACCACCCTGGGGGACCCGCGGAGTCCATGCACTAACAACGATTCCGGAATATCATCGGAATTGGCCATACAACAATAATGCCCGAATGTAACCATCAAGCATCATCTTCCTCACAATCACTCAAAAGAGACTGTCAAATATCAATTTCACAAATCAATGATTCCGAAATTAAACCTCAGACATCGGCCTCCTCACAATAACTCAAGTAAAAGAGTTTATCAATTGTCAGTTTCATATGAACAATGATTCCGGAATTGATCTTTGGACATCGGCCTTTTCACATTCACTCAAGTAAAAGAGTTTATCAAATATCAGTTCCACTCAATCAACGACACCGGATCATCACCGGTTATCGGCCATGCATGATAAATATGAGGAATGCGTGCAATGCATATGTCAATCATCAACAAGCAAGTTCAATATCACAAGTACCTTAACGGGTACGCTAACTATGCATCACATCACAATACTAACAGTGGGTATGCCAACATATATAAATCAGGGCCCAACCTAAGGCATTATCCATCCCAACTTCACACCCAAAGGTTCACATGCTGTCTCCGACATCATAATCTAAATATATGATTCGCTATACTAAGTCTCACCAAAGGTAAACGATAACCTACCTGGACTGCCGAATCGCAACACCAACAAGTCACTTTTTTGCCTTGCCCTTCCTCTGAAGCTTGAAACCAAAGTAGTCTAAGCGTAATCCAATTCTGTATTAGAAATCATGAAGAATGATAATAATATTGCTATGATATCAATTAGGTCCATTTTAACGGTAGAAATTGGGGAAATGGGCCCACAAGGGCAAAATGGGAAATTTGATGGCAAAAATACCAAATTAAGCCTTAGATGATCATACCCCAACCATTAATTATTGATTTGACTCAAGAATTGGTCTAAATCTGGTTTCAAGTAAAAACCCACAAATTGGGTATGAACCCTAATTTTCCAAATCCGAAATTCACCGTTAATAGTGGAAGATATGGGGTTACTAAGCTTAGATTGATCATATTTTAGTATCAACACCATCAATTTATCAATTATAATCCTCGAGAAAAGTCTCCCAAAACTCTCCTTCAAATTCCATTTCTAAGGGATTGGAAAGGGAAGGGGGAAATTCTAAGATGATAGTGATTAAAAAGGAGTAAAGGATTAGACAAGGTTTTACCTCCAAGAATTTCTTCTATTTTACTCCAAGAACAATATCTCTAAGCTCCAATATCGAGATACGAAATAATGAGGGTCAAGACTTATTTAAGGGATTTAACTGCTCGTCACCCGCTTCAGCGGTATGGTGACCGCCCCAGCGGCTACCTAACCGCTTCAGCGGTCAAGCCAAAATAGTTAGGACCACTTCAGCGGCAGGGCTACTTCCCCAGAGGTGCCGCTGCTGCTGTGACGGTGCCGCCAAAGCGGGCACCAGACACCAGAACTTGAACAAGCTTTTTCGTTTCGATCCGATTTTTTGACTAATCCCCGAGACCATCTGCTCACATTCCAGATACCTAGTCCCACATAAAAACGCACTACGAACGCACCTATGGCCTCAGAATTCCCAACGGAGGTCTCGTTGACCGAGTCAACCACCGATGCCTTAATTCCCATTTCCCATCCAATATCCCGAAATGCATCCGAATGCATTGGGAACCGAACCAAAAGCACACACAAGTTCTAAAAAACTATCCAGACCTCTCGAAATTGATGGAATTCAGAGAAAGATTCGTTTGCCCAAAAGTCAACTTCGGGTCAACCACTTTCACTTAAAGCTTATATTTTCACCAAAATTGCCCGACTCCGGCCTAGACACCTCAGAAAGCATGTCAACGGTCCCCTCGGTTATAAAGCAATCTAATCAATGCTCGGGAATGGGCGAAAATGCCGAAAGGACTATAACGACCAAACGGGTCGGTACACCAGATATCAATTGAACCGTTACTCGTCCTCGAGCTAAGAAAGGAAAGAAGGTAAGGAAATACCTAAATTAGTGAACAACTAGGGATACCGGCTACGCATATCGGACTAAGTCTCCTAGGTAGCCTCCTCAACAGGATGGTGTTTCCATTGCACCTTCACAAAAGCAATCTCCTTGGACCTCAATTTTTGAACACGTCTATCTAGGATCGCAATAGGCTCTTCCTCATAAGTAAAATTCTCATCAAGCAATATAGAATCCCAACGGAAAATGTAGGTACCATCGGCGTGGTATTTCTTCAGCATCGAAACATGAAAGACCTGATGGACTCCCGCCAAGCCTGGCGGTAATGCCAACTCATAAGCTACATCGCCAATACAGTCCATGATCTCAAACGGGCCAGTGTATCTAGGGCTTAACTTTCCGTTCTTACCACATATTATAACACCCTTCATGGGTGAAACCTTCAATAGAACCTGATCACCAATAGCAAACTTCAAATCTTAAACCTTCCGGTCCGCGTACATCTTTTGCCAGCTCTGAGCCGCCACGAACCTGACCTAAATAGCTTTCACACTATCAAGGGACTCTCTCAATAGATCCGTGCTCCCAGGTCGAGCCTCGAACCCATCGAACAAACCAATCAGAGATCTACACCTCCAACCATGCAAGGCTTCAAAAGGCGTCATACCAATACTCGAATAATAATTGTTGTTGTACACAAAATATACCAAGAGTAAGTGCTGATCCCAATGACCACCAAAGTCAATAACACACGCTCTCAATATCTCCTTGAGCACCTAAATGGTCCGCTCGGACTGGCCATCGGTCTGGGGACGGAAAGCTATACTAAAGTCCAATCGGGAACCCAACTCGTCATGAAATGCTCTCCAGAATCGGGAAGTGAAGATAGTACCCCGATGAGATACAACAGAGATAAGGATCCCATGTAATCTCACAATATCTCGAATATACATCTTGGCTAACTTTTCGGCGGTATAAGAAACCTGAACTGGAACAAAGTAAGTAGACATAGTCTATCGATCCACTATCACCCAAATAGAATCAAACTTCCCAAGGGTCTTCGGAAGACCCGTGAAGAAGTCCATGGTGATTCTCTCCCACTTCCACTCAGGAATAGGCATCTTCTGAAACACCCCACCGGGTCGCTGGTGCTCATATTTTACCTGTTGACAGTTTCCACACTTAGCCACAAATTCAACTATATCTCTCTTCATACGATGCCACCAATAGTGCTTTCTCAAGTCAGGGTACATCTAAGTCGCTCCCGGATGAATAGAATGGCGAGAGCCATGGGCTCCCGATAAAATCAACTGAATCAGATTACCAGCTCCAGGAACGCACACGCGTCCTCCAATCCTAAAAATGCCCTCAGAATCAATCACGACCTCCTGGGCCTCACCCCTAGAAACCTTATCTTGAATCTTGCTCAACTGAGCATCCTCAAACTGATAAGCCTTGATCTGATCCAATAACGATGGCGTTACCTCTATACAAGCCAAAATTCTGCCCAGGGCTAAAATATCAAGATGGAGAAACTGTTGGCCAGATTCCGAACCTCCATGGTCAACGGACGCTCGGAGACAACCAATTGAGCTAAACTCCCCATACTCACTGCCTTGCGACACAAGGCATCAGCCACTATATTAGCCTTACCAGGGTGGTACAGAATAGAGATGTTATAGTCCTACAGGAGCTCCATCCATCGGCACTGCCTGTAATTAAGATATCTCTGAGTGAACACATACTGAAGGCTACGGTGATCGATAAAAACCTCACAATAGACACCACACAAGTAATGCCTCCAAAGCTTCAAGGCGAAGACTACGGCCAACAACTCCAAATCATGGGTAGGGTAGTTCTTCTCGTAGACTTTCAACTGACGGGAAGCATAAGCTATCACTCTACCCTCCTGCATCAACACAGCACCCAAGCCCATACGGGAAGCATCACAATAGAAAGTGAAGTCCTTGACTTCCACCGGTAAGGCTAGGATTGGGGCTCTGGTCAAAAGAACCTTGAGCTTTTGAAAGCTCTCCTCACAATCATCCGTCCACTGGAAAGGAACATCTTTTTGAGTCAATCTGGTCAAAGACGAAGCAATGGCAGCAAAACCCTTCACAAAACGGCGGTAATAACTAGCCAAACCCATAAAACTATGAATCTCGATAACGGTAGTGGGCCTCGCCCAACCCTTCACAGCCTCAATCTTCTGTGGATCAACCATAATCCCCTCCTTGGACACTACATGGCAAAAGAATACTACAGACTATAACCAGAACTCACACTTAGAAAATTTAGCAAACAAACTATGTTTCTTCAACAACCCAAGGACGGTACGAAGATAGCTCTCATGCTCCACTCTACTCTTGGAATACGCCAAGATGTCATCGATAAACACAATCACAAAAGAATCAAGTGAACGGCCTAAAGATGCCATTCATCAAGGTCATACATGCAGCTGGGACATTGGTAAGCCCGAAAGACATAACTAGAAACTCATAGTGGCCATATTTGGTCCGAAATGCCGTCTTCGGAATATCCTCAGCCCTAATCTTCAACTGGTGATACCCAGAATGCAAATCAATCTTAGAAAACACCGAAGCACTCTGAAGCTGGTCAAACAGGTCATCAATACGACGCATAGGGCAATTGTTCCGGATAGTGATCTTGTTCAACTGGAGGTAATCAA
The DNA here is from genome assembly GCF_019175385.1 of Lycium barbarum. Classification (NCBI taxonomy): domain Eukaryota; kingdom Viridiplantae; phylum Streptophyta; class Magnoliopsida; order Solanales; family Solanaceae; genus Lycium; species Lycium barbarum. The sequence continues at coordinate 119,903,146 of NC_083340.1, read as the reverse complement.
TACACATTCTCATGGTCCCATCCTTCTTATTCACGAATAATACTAGGGCACCCCAAGGGGAGACGCTCGGTCTAATGAACCCCTTGCATAGTAAATCTTGCAATTGTTCCTTAAGCTCCCTCAACTCGGCAAGTTCCATCCGATATGGTGGGATAAAAATGAGGCGAGTACCCGGGTCCATGTCAATAGCGAAATCAATGTCTCGATCGGGTGGCATACCCGGCAAATTCGACTAAAACTCCTTCGCGAACTCGCTCACGATAGGGATAGACTCAAGGGGTGGAGATGCAGCAGTCGTATCACGAAGATGTGTCAAATACGCTAGACACCTCTTACTTACTAACTTCTTCACCCAAAGAAAAGAAATGGTCTTCTTCAGAGCAGGACTAGGAGTACCTCTCCACTCAAGCTTAGGAATGCCTGGCATAGCTAAGGTGACTGTCTTCGCATGACAGTACAAGATCGGATGGTAAGGAGCAAGCCAGGACATACCCAATATAATATCAAAGTCCACCAAATCAAGAATCATCAAATCTACCTAAGTGTCGTACCGCAAAAAAGTAACCAAACAAGACCAGTAGACTCGATCGACAACCACAGAATCTCCGACCGGAGTAGACACATGAACAGGTATATCTATGTTACCACATGGAAAATCTTAACTAATGGCATGAAATGCAGATACATATGAATAAGTTGATCCAGGATCAAATAACACAGACACTGCTCTATGACGGACATAAATGGTACCAGAGATCACAGCACCTGAGGCCTCCGCCTCGAGTCTAGCTGCCCTAGCCCTCCCAGCCTCTACGCTAACTGCACAATCAACAATGGTCTAGAATGAAGTGTCCTCAGCCTCCAACTAGACACAGGGTAGCTGGAGAGGACCATCCAGACCGCTAGTGAACCACTGGATCCTACCGGCCTCCGTCGGAATCAAGGGATAGAAGTAACGAGCTAGATAGGAGAAAGACAGTGCATAGGTAGCAACTGGCCTGCCCTCCCGACGAAGGTCCAAGAATTGCCTCTGACGCTCGTCTCTCCTCGAACGGGGCAGGTATCTCTCCAGGAACACCCCATAGAACCGCTCCTAAGTAAGTGGACGCGCGCCTGCTGTAAGGTAGTCTCTCCACTATGACCTCGCGCCACCGCTGAATCGAAGAGTAACATACCTAACGCTAAAGGTATCCGTAATCCCTGCTACATGAAGTAGCTCGTGCGTGATCACGATAAACTCGTAGGCCTCCTTGTCTGGTCACCCGAGAAAATCGGTGGGGTCAACCTCTTGTACATCCTCCATGCTAGCGTGTCGCGAATCCTCACCATCCGTGAGAGAAGAGATAAGTGTCAGATACCAATTTGGTCTTTCCAGATGCCAATTTGAATAAAGTAGCATGATGGAAAGAAAGAAAGTGAGATTTCCTAAATGTCCCATAGCCTCCCGCAGATAAGTCGGAGCTCATCGTACCGATCTATGAGACTCTACTAGAGACACTCTTGTATTAAAGATCGGGTAACCTAGGGCTCTGATACCAACTTGTCACAACCCATTTTAGCTTAGGTCATGCGAGCACCTACCTTTTCCACCTCGGTAGGCGAACCCTTAACTTACATTCACAATTAATAAAATAATAGCGGAAGAAGTAAAATGACGTAAGTCTCACAATATAATATAATATAATATAATATAGATAAGTGCGGAAGTAAATGAATCCACCCCAGTATCTGGTCTGGTCATACAAGAGCATCTAAATCCGAACACTAAGGCCTGAATAATAATACATAAATGGTCTCAAATCATGTCTTAAACCAAAAGTAAGACATAAGCAGTACAAGAATTTTCGAGGTCAGCGGACGCCATGCTCACCCTGAAAAACTCAAGTAGAAGCTGAAAAGGCGATCAACCATGAGTCAAAGAAGTAGATCCGACCTGGTACTCTGCATTCATAAAGAATGCAGCAAGTGCAGGTCAGTAGAAACAACAGTACTGGTAGGCATGATCGGCCGATTAAGCATAGTTAACACAATTCAGAAAATAAGGCAGATAAGCAAATAAACCAACCAAGCATGAGACAATATAATCGTAACCGCGCATCCGTCATCACCTATGTAAGTATCTAAACCCCAATATAGTAAGTCTGAGTACATCTGATTCGATCCAATCACCATGATAGAATCATCACACTCTAATCATCACAACACAATTACTACAATCCAGTCATCACAGCATCTCGCTCAAGTCATAATGCAATGCAGTGCAATAATGGTATGAATGCGATGCCATGCCATGAAAATGAGGTGTACACATGTACTCCGGACGAAAACATCGACCTCTTGATAGCACAAACCAGCGTGACTCGTGAAGTCTAAGTGCCACCCATCTCGGATCTTTGCCCAACAGACAGACGGGACCCTGGCTAATTGCTCGCAGGGGGAGTCTCACCAGCACCACCCTGGGGGACCCGCAGAGTCCATGTATTAACAACGATTCTGGAATAACATCGGAATCGGCCATGCAACAACTATGCCCGAATGTAACCATCGGGCATCTGCCTTCTCACAATCACTTAAAAGAGACTGTCAAATATCAATTTCACAAATCAACGATATTGAACCTCGACATCGGCCTCCTCACAATCACTCAAGTAAAAGATTTTATCAAGTGTCAGTTTCATATCAACAATGATTCCGGAATCAATCTTTGGACATCGGCCTTTTCACAATCACTCAAGTAAAAGAGTTTATCAAGTATCAGTTCCACTCAATCAACGACACCGGATCATCATCGGGTATCGGCCATGCATGATAAATATGAGGAATGCGTGCAATGCATATGTCAATCATCAACAAGCAAGTTTAATATCACAAGTACCTCAACGGGGTACGCTAACAATGCATCACATCACAATACCAACAGTGGGTATGCCAACATATATAAATCAAGTACCAACAACGGGTATGCTAATAATGTATCAATAATCTCAAGTACCAACAGTGGGTACGCCAATAATATATCAAAGTAAAAATACCAACAAAGGGTATGCCAATCCTATCCAAATCAGGACAATAAGCAACAATCGTTATCTACCAACTACACATGACATCATGCCAACACAATTGAATAATCAACACATATAACGAGGTGGCTAGTCCCAACACATATCAGGGCCCAACCAAAGGCATTATCCATCCCAACTTCACACCCGAAGGTTCACATGTTGTCTCTGACATCATAATCTAAATATGTGATTCGCTATACTAATTCTCACCAAAGGTAAACCATAACCTACCTGGACTGTCGAACCGCAACACCAACAAGTCACTTTTTTGCCTTGCCCTTCCTCTGAAGCTCAGAACCAAAGTAGTATAAGCATAATCCAATTTTATATTAGAAATCATGAAGAATGATTCTAATATTGCTATGATATCAATTAAGTCCATTTTAATCCTAGAAATTGGAAAAACGGGCCCACAAAGGCAAAACAGGAAATTTGAAGGCAAAATACCAAATTAAGCCTTATATGATCATAACCCAACCATTAATTATTGATTTGACTCAAGAATTGGTCTAAATCTGATTTCTAGTAAAAACCTCCAAATTGAGTATAAACCCTAATTCTCTAAATCCGAAATTCAATGTTAATAGTGGAAGATGTGGGTTACTTAGCTTAGATTCATCATGTTTTAGCATCAACATCATCAATTTATCAATTATAATCCTGGAGAAAAGTCTCCCAAAACCCTCCTTCAAATTCCATTTCTAAGGGATTGGAAAGGGAATGGGGAAATTTTAAGATGATAGTGATTAAAGAGGAGTAAAGGATTAGACAAGGTTGTACCTCCAAGAATTTATTCAATTTTACTCCAAGAACAGTATCCCCAAGCTCCAATATCGAGATATGAAATAATGAGGGTCTAAGACTCATTTAAGAGATTTAACTGCCCGTCACCCGCTTCAGCGATACTGTGACCGGCCCAGCGGCGCTGCCCCAGCAGCTACCTAACCGCTTCAGCAGTCGAGCCAAAATGGCTAGGACCGCTTCAGCGGCAGGGCTACCGCCTCACCGGTGCTGCTGCTGCGGTGCTGGTACCGCCAAAGCGGGCACCAAACACCAGAACTTGGCCAAGCTTTTTCGTTTCGATCCAATTTTTTTGACTAATCCTCGAGACCATCTGCTCACATACTAGATACCCAGTCCCATATAAAAACATGCTACGAATACACCTGTGGTCTCGGAATTCCCAACGAAAGTCTCATTGACTGAGTCAACCACCGATGCCTTAATTTTCATTTTCCAGCCAACATCCCAAAATGCATCCGAATGCATTGGGAACCGAACCAAATGCACACACAAGTTCTAAACGACTATTCGAACCTCTCAAAATTGACGGAATTCCAAAAAATGTTCGTTTGCCCAAAAGTCAACTTCGGGTCTATCACTTTCACTTAAAGCCTATATTTTCTCCAAAATTGCCTGACTCTGACCTAGACACCTCGAGAAGTGTGTCAATGGTCCCCTCGGGTCTAACGTAAGCTAATCAATGCTTAGAAAAGGGAAAAATGCCGAAAGGACTATAACGACCAAACGGATTGTTACAATATCCTCTTGATATTTTTGTTGGCTGCCTCTACAGCTCCATTCATTTGTGGCCGATAGGAGGTAACATTATGATGGGTTATTCGAAATTGTTCACAGGTGTCCTTCATCAAGTGACTGTTCGGATTTTCTCTATTGTCCTTTATGCCAAACCGGCATATGATGTTGTTTCGTACGAAGTCAGCCACTAATTTCTGTCACGTAGCTTCTACCAAATTGGTAAAGTAATCTATGAAGACCAAAATGAATTGATGTCCATTTAATGCGGCTGGTTCGGCTGGTCTAATGACGTCCATGCCCCAGGCGACAAACAGCCAAGGTGAGCTCATAGTGTAGGGTTCACTCAGTGGGACACTGATCAGATCTCCATGGATTTGGCATTGATGATGTCTTTGTACAAACTTGCAACAATCGTTTTCCATTGTCTTCCAATAATAACCTGCTCGGAGCACATGTGAGGCCCACAGGTTCCAGTATGTACTTCTTCTACTAATTTGGTGGCCTCAGAGGCGTCCACGCATCGGAGCAATCCTAGATCTGGCGTTCTTTTGTAAAGAATCTCCTTGTTCAGGAAGAATCCATCGTCCACTTTTCAGATGGCTTTCTTCTGATTACTTGTAGTATTCTGGAGATACTCTGTTTTTCTCAGATATGTCTTTATGTCAATATACCAAGGCTTGCCATCAATTCTGCCTCCACATGGAAATTGTAGGCATGTTCTTCTCTTAGACTTATCTCTAGCGGGTCAATGTAACTAGTTTCAGGGTGTTGTATCATGGATGCTACGGTAGCTAAAGCATTGGCTAACTCATTTTGAGCCCATGGGGTATGCTTGAATTCAATCTCTTAAACTTTTTGCACAACCTCTGTGCGAGGTTTACATATAGAAAAATCTTGGCATTCTTCGTGGCCCATTCGTCTTGTACTTGGTGAATTAGTAGATCTGAATCGCCTATAACTAATAACTCATGTATGTTCATATCCAAAGCCATTTTCAGGCCCAAGATGCAGGCTACATATTCCGTCATGTTGTTGGTGCATTGAAACTTGAGTTTTGCGGCCATCGGATAATATTGCCCGATTTTTTATACCAAGACTGCTCAGATTCTCGTACTTTTATAATTAACCATGCCATTACAAAATAATCTCCATCCTGAATAGTGTTCGGCTATGTCTTCTTCTACCGTTAATACTTTCTCGTCTGGAAAGCAGTTTTGGGGTGGTTCGGAATACTCATCGACTGGACTTTCTATCGATAAATTGGGCCAATATTTTTCCCAAGACAGCCTTTTGTGCTATGTATGTGATGTCAAACTCACTCAGTAGCATTTCCCATTTGGCCAGTTTCCCTATAGCCATAGGTTGGCAGAAGATGTACTTTAGTGGATCCATCTTGGCTATTAGATGAGTGGTGTATTTAGGGGTGGGCGTACGGGCCATCGGATTGGATATAAAATTTTCGGTTTGGATATTTGGTTTTCGGATTGAAGAAATTACAATCCAAATCCAATTCAAGTAAGTCCGGATTGGATTGGATATTTTAAGTTCGGTTTGGATATTTCGGATTTTTGGATTTGACTCTTAAGACTTAAGGCAAACTTATTAGGAATGAAATTCATGTGTTAGTTCCACAAAGGTAAATCTAAATCTTAATTGCTCAGTGAAAAAAATCCTTCCAGTTCAAATTAGGATTAACAAATCCAAGTCATGTCCAACATAGTACATTCATACCAAATAAAATCATTCTGGAAAAGTGAAAACGAACAAAATAAAATGTAAGTAGTCATCTGGAAAAGTAACAAAGAACTCTACTGTGGGTGACCCTAACATGAAACTTGAGAAGTAAGAAAGCCCGATATTATATTTGATTTAGTTGAGAATTATATATTGGACTTAATATTTTAATGTGTAGGGCCTTAGGTACTAATCTATTGGATTAGAAACCGGACTTATTAGTACTGGGCACATATGATATAGGTAGGGTTAGATATAAGGTATAAAAAATTTGGATTTTTGGATATCCAAAAATCTGTAGTACGAAATCCATATCCAATCCGAAATCAATAAATTATAAAAGTAAAATCCGAAGTCCAATCCATAATTCAAATATCCAAACCAAATATTTTAAAAGTTCAGATTTCGGTTTGGATTTCGGATTGGCCCAAACTGTGCCCACCCCTAGGTGTATGACGATAAATAATGTCTCAATTTTTGGGCTACCTATGTCAAAGCAGAACAATTTTTCTCCACGAATGCTCAGATACTAGATTGCACATTCCTTTTGGTCTGTTTCATCGTGTTGTCCTAACACGCATCTGAAGGCATTATTTAACACCGAAAAGTATAGCAATAACGGGCTCCCTGGTCTAGGAGGTACCAAGACTGGTGGGTTGGAAAGGTATTTCTTGATGGTGTTGAATGCTTCCTGACAGTCTTCAGTCCATTTTGTTGGTGCATCTTTCTTTAGCAATTTAGTATTGACTCCATAATTACAATCGATTGGGCTATGAACCGCCTAATGTAATTCAGTCTTCCCGGGAAACTCATCACTTTTTCTTAGTATTCGAAGGTGCTCTTGGATAGCTTTGATCTTTGATAGGTTTATGCCCCTTCAGCTAACTATGAATCCAATCAGTTTTCCGGCTGGCACAACAAACACACATATGGCCGGGTTTAGCTTTACATTAAATTTGTGGAGTTTATCAAAGAACTGCCATAAATGTGTGGTATGCTCTGAGCTTTCTCTTGACTTGATGATGACGATGTCGTCCACGTATACTTTTGTCACGCCTAAATCTGGAGAGGCGTGGCTAGCACCCCGTGCCACACTCGGCCCGAGCATACCACTTTGAATCTGTAACTCTGGAGGGGCAACCCTTAACTTAGGCCGATGATACCAACCTGCAAACAGACAATACCAACAAGGCCGCATTCTGAAACATTTATAAATACTAGCTATCATACCTAAAAGGGCTCACACACACACACACACACACACACACACACACACACACACACACATATATATATATATATATATACGCATAACGTACATATTGTGCTAGCCGACGAGGCCGCCATAATCCAACACTAACAAAATGATATATACAAAGGGCCAGCAAGGCCACAACACTGACATAATATACACAAGCCCAGCCCACAAGCCTCTAAAGAGTAAACAGATGTATCATGGTCGAGACAGGACCTTGGCCTACCTATTATGTCAATAAACACAAAAAGAAAAACTCCATATCTAGACTTGGCAACTCCGAATAAGTGGAGCTCACCAATTAGTTGATATCTTGTCCCGCCTACAGGGGAGGTATATCTGTCTGTCTGTCAGTAACTGCAGGCATGAATACAGCGTCCCCGTCAAAAAGGACGTTACTACGAAATAATGTACCGAGTATGTAAGGCTATAGCATAACTGAAACTGAGACTGAACTGGAAAATAAAACAATTTAGGGGCCAAAGAATGCCATGAAATACTCACCTAATCTGTCTCATATCAAATGCAATATAATAATATCGTATATCTCACTGACCAAGTGGTCAGGCAACTGTAAAATCTCACTAACCATTAGGCCAGGCAATACTGTCTCACTGACCCGTCGGCCAGGCAATAATGTCTCGCTAACCAAGCGGCCAGGTAATAATAATGTCTCACTGACCAAGAGGTCAGGCTAAAGAAAATATATGTATATCATGTATATGTTGAAAGTTATAGGACTATGACATGTCTCTTTATCTCTACTAACATCAAGAACATAAGGAGGGGATAAGAATCCTCAGAAAGTGCAACACAACATTCGAAAGCTGTATATCACTAAGACAAGCTCTAATCGACAAGTTTCTAGTCACAAGACTCGTTAAACCTTTGCTATATATGGAATCATGCCAAGGAAAGAAAGGGCAAACATTACATACCTTATATTGTCAATACGATCCAACAACGAACTCATCTTAACTAGTATGCCAATCCTATAACCAAGGAATACATATATGAACCTAGATGACACTAGTATATCACGTATATCAAATGATAATTCAGTTCAAAAATGAAACGAACAACATTTCTCCTATTATTCAACAACCAAAACTCAATCAACAAAGCCAACAACAACTACAACCTCTGTTAATCCTTGTTCAACTCAAAACGCCAACACCTAAGAATATACACCAGACAGCCCAATATACGCTTCGTATACGATACTTATACACTTATCTCTTCCAAATTCATGAAGTATATCAACAAGAACACAACAAAAAATCAACTACCATCCATATATAAGAAAACTAACTTAATATCACAATAATAACATGCTCCAAAATAGTTCACAACTCCAGCATAATTCTTAGCACAATTTGAGTCTTCCTTCCACAATTTCCACCTTCAACAAGTTGTGTAAAGGCTAAATAAGTTCATGAACATGGAAATAGATGAAACATTACCTCAAGAGTTCAAGAATACTAAAATAAATAGGATACTTTACCCTCAAGCATATTCCAAATCCACCACAAGAAAGGATACTAGTGTCTAACAACCAACCGGGAACTTTAGCGCTTGAATATCACTTTTAATCCTTGATTTCACTTTGAAAGAGCTTGAATACCTTAGAGAGGGTTTTCAGGGGTGTTGAGGGTTTGGGGAGGTTTGGATATTGAAAGCAAATTGAAGATGGTCGAGATATATGCAAATTAAATCCTCCACGGCCTCAATTATACGAAACATTATACTGTCCATATAATGGACCGTATAATTGTCACAGAAAACTCCACCCCACTGTAACCATTATATAGTGGGGTACAATAATTACGGGCCGTAAAATATTATACAGTCTATATAATTGCCCCCAAGGTCCACTTTTTATTGAAACATATTCTCGTCGATCCATTTAGCCTTTAATCCTTCCAACACTTACTAAACATGAACTTAAACTCTTAATAACCCAAAGATAGTCCCACTCTCCAAGTTTACGACAACTAACTCACGACAAAACTCAACGTACGAAAGTACGAGATGTAACAACTTCAATTTCTTTGTGGATCATATCATGAAAAATGGTAGTCAAACCTGTGGCACCGGCGTTCTTGAGGCCGAACGGCATTACTCCGTAATCGTACACTCCTCATGGGGTGATAAAGGCTATTTTTCTGCATCCTCCTCACTCATCAAGATTTGATGGTATCCTACGAAGCAATCCACGGATAATTGTAAATCGTGCTTTGCACAATTGTCAATGAGTATGTGGATCTTTGGGAGTGAAACATTATCCTTGGGACTAGCTCTATTAAGATCACGGTAGTCCATACAAATTCGAATCTTTCTATATATCTTTAGTACCGACACTATGTTGGCCAACTAAGTCGGGTACTAGGTTACTTCCACTACTGCAGACTAAATTTGTTTCTCTTTCTCATCCTTTATTTGGATACTCAAGTCTGGATTAAACAACTTGGTTTTTTGTCTAATTCATGTGAAGCCTTTATTGATGGGCAATCGGTGGGACACTATGTCAGTGCTCAACCCAGGCCTGTCAACGTATGACTAAGCAAAAATATCCACATATTCTCTCAATAGGTTTATCAATACTTCCTTTTGGGGCGCCTCCAAGAGCGCTCTCATCCTGGTTTCTTTAATCGTTTCCTCGTCTCCTAGATTGATTACTTTTTTTTCCATGTATGTTGGGTTTTTGTTCATTCTTGAATTGTTCTACTTCTTCTATGAGTCCCTTAAGCAACATTGTTTCTTCATCATACTCTCCGTATTCCTCTTCATCTATGTCACTTGACTCACTCGTTTTGCGACATGTCATGACATTTAAGGTTGTTTTATCATTTATATTACTAAAAAGTCAAGACAAAGTAGGGTTAGGATAAAATGTATACGTAAGTAACTAAAAGAGTTATTTGTTCTTGTAGGCCGAGCTCCATTAACTTCATGAAAAGGAAGCACATACTGTGGTCCTAACTCAGATCAACATCCAGTAATTTTCTTTTTCTTTTTTGAAACATCACGAGGTAATTTAAAAAGTGCAAATGGTGAATAATCGGGCCTCAACCGATTCTCGTCGATTTCATAAGGAATATATATTGATCATTTCTCTACTGAGAGCCAAAAGTAGGGTAGAGGTCCAATTGGATAGTTGATCGCCCGAATTAGCACTACGGATAGTGGGCGCTTTAGTGCATTCTTCCAATATCACCATGAAATCTTCCTCTTTGAATAACATCCCTAGCCCTTCCTTAAAGTCTCTATCGTCAGGCAGAGGTATTCGGACCGGGAACGACTGGTACAAGCTTAGAATTGGCTTGCATAGCTTTGTAGGACTCTTCTTCTTTTTGTTGGCTTTGAAGGCTTCATCATCATCAGGAACATATCAAGAACATACCTTCTCTTGAGGGATTGGGATTGGCTTTATGATGCCCTGTAGATCCCTTCCTAGACCTCGCCCGGGTTCAAAGCCGTTCTAGGGCATGGATATATCAAAAACTGCATGATGCAAGAAAATAAAGACAAGATAAAAAGAAGACACAGTTGATAAATAATTGGACAACAACTAGAAGAACTAGTCCTAGTTACCTTCCAAAAGGATCAAAGGCACCTATCTTAAGCAACAATCCTCAAGAGAATAACAATCTCTTGCTAATTGAATGATCAAAATAAGGTTGTACAATTTGGAGTCCACCAAATCACAACAAGTCTCAACTAGAGAGAAAAGCTCAATATTCATATATTTCAAGATAGGTTCAAAATGAGAAATAGTTCTAAGTGTAGCTTATATAGGTAAAGTCTACATCTGGTCTGTAAAATAATAGCGACAAGTTGGCTTTTAAATATGGCCTCACAGTGCTCCAACTCATTATCCACACGCATAGGACTCCAAAGTAGGTCCATGGGCTAGCACAAATAAGTCCATAGGCTGCTTCCCCGAGCTAGGCAGTGTCCACGGCTCCTAAAACGCAAACTCCTTCTCCAAAGCTAGGTGAACACCATGAAGGACCATAGCCTGACTCCTTGTGAATGGCCGGGATGGCTGGAACATGTCTTGATCAGTTTGGACTGCATCATCCTCCCCTTCTTGGAAAAATTTCGTCCTCGAAATCGCCATGTCTTCACCCTCGACCGCATCACCGGAAACACAAGAACTAGGTCAGAAACATTGAAAGTGCTTGAAACATTATACTCACTCGAAATATCAATGACGTAAGCATTATCGTTAATCTTTTCCAACACTTTAAACGATCCATCTCCTCACACGGATAGCTTTCCTTTTCTTTGGTTTGGGAATTGATCTTTCTAGAAATGCACCTAAACCGAGATGCCCTTTTGTAACTCCGACTTCTTTCTTCCCTTGTTCGCCTTGGACGCCACCTTGGCATATGCCTTTTCCATATTATGTCTCACCTTAGCATGAAGTTTAAGCAATGAATCTTCCCTGCTTGTACCTTCAACATTCAAAATAGCATCTCGAGACAAAGGGATTAAATCCAGTGGAATCAAAGGGTTAAAACCATACATACACTCAAAAGGAGATTTCCCTATCATTCTATGCACCGTACGGTTATAAGCAAACTCAATTGGCAATTGATCTACCCAATTTCCTGATTTTCCTTTGGTCATCGCCCTAAGTAGAGCTCCCAAAGTACTATTCACAACTTCAGTTTGTCCATCCGTTTGAGGATGACAAGCAGTCGGAAACAACAACTTGGTGCCAAGTGCACCCCACAAACATCTCCAGAAATGACTGTAGAATTTCGTGTCCCTGTCACTAACAATGGTACGCGACACGCCATCCAATTTCAACACATTAACAATAAACAAAGAAGCAATATGCAGCGCATCATCACACTTTTTACACGGGATGAAATGAGTCATCTAAGAAAATCTATCCACAACAACATAGATACTATCATAACCAGCCCTAGAACGAGGTAAACCCATAACAAAATCCATAGATATATCAATCCAAGGGATAGTACGAACTGGTAAAGGTGTATACAAACCGTGGGGACTGGACCTAGACTTAGCTCGCTTACATTCCAAATAAGCACCACAAAATTGCATCACATCTCGCCTCATCTTAGGCCAAAAAAACTGCTCCTTAAGAATACCTAAGGTCTTATCCACCCCAAAATGACCTATCAAACCTCCACAATGTGTCTCACGAATCAGTAACTCTCTCCACGAGGACATGGGTATGCACACCCTCCCCTTCTTAAAAAGATAGCCATCATGCCACTGATATTTCTCTACCCGCTTCCCACTCACTAGATCCTCACGAATACTCTTAAATTTAGGATCGTCCTTATACATAGACGTTATGCTCTCAAATCCTAAAAGTCTAGAAGTCAAAGTGGTAGCTAGGGAAAACTTCCTAGATAAGGCATCGGCCACTACATTCTCTTTCCCTCTCTTGTAATGAATCACATAGGGAAAACTCTCCATGAACTCAACCCACTTAGCATGTCTCTTATTCAGCTTCTCTTGGCCTCTAAGATGCTTCAAAGACTCATGATCACTTCTAATTACAAACTTTTTCGGCCACAAATAATACTGCCAATGGGCTAAAGCTTTCACTACGGCGAACAACTCTTTATCATATGTCGAATAGTTCAAAGCTGTCCCCTTAAGTTTCTCACTGAAATAACCTATAGGCTTCCCTTCTTGCATTAGTACTCCACCTATCCCGACTCCTGAAGTATCACACTCAATCTCAAAGGTCTTGCTAAAGTTGGGTAGTTGTAACAATGGGGCAGAACTAAGCCTATGTTTCAACTTCTTAAATGCTCTCTCTTGGGGCTCTTCCCAAACAAACGGTTGTTCCTTCTTTGTCAACTCAGTCAAAGGCGCTGCTATGGTGCTAAAGTCTTTTACAAACCTCCTATAAAAACTAGCCAACCCATGAAAACTTCTTACTTGAGTAGCACTAGACGGGGTAGGCCAATCCCTAATAGCTTCTACTTTTGACTCATCGACTTCAACTCCACTAGCACTCACAACAAAGCCAAGAAAAATAACACATTCAACACAAAAGGCACACTTTGTCAGATTAGCATACAATTTCTCTTTTCTCAAAACACCAAAGACTTGCCTTAAGTTATCAACATGTTTATCCACAGTTTTACTATACACAAGAATGTCATCAAAATGAGCCACAACAAACCTATTTATGAATGGTTTAAGCACATAGTTTATCAATCTCATGAAAGTACTTGACGCGTTAGAGAGGCCAAATGGCATTTTATCAATCTCATGAAAGTACTTGACGTGTTAGAGAGGCCAAATCGCATCACTAACCATTCATAGAGACCAAACTTGGTCTTGAATGCGGTATTCCATTCATCACCCGGTTTCATCCGGATTTGATGGTAGCCGAACCTAAGATCAATTTTAGAAAACCAACAAGAACCACTTAACTCATCTAACATGTCGTCTAACCTAGGAATAGGATGATGATACTTTATCGTGATCTTGTTGACGGCTCTAAAATCGACACACATTCTCCACGTTCCGTCTTTCTTTGGCACAAGTATGACCGAAACAGCGCACGGACTCAAACATTCCCGCACCAACCCCTTGCTTAAAAGCTCATCAACCTGTCTTTGGAGTTCCTTGGGGTCTTCTGGATTACACCTATAGGCTGGTTTTTTCGGAATTTGGGATCCAGGCACAAAATCTATTTGATGCTCAATTCCTCTCAAGGGAAGCAGTTTGCTTGGCATCTCCTCGGGAAATACATCCACAAAATCCTGCAAAAGATTCTCAACAAAACTTGAAAATTGATTAGCATTAGACAAATCATCACTATCACTCAAGAGAGTACCTTTATGCACTAGGTAAATCATCATTTGTTTTCATCATTACCTTTGAAGTACTCTCCCGGTTACACGTTTGCACATACCTTTTCGTTACCCGGCGGTGGTGATGTGGACTTAGGATCGGTCACAATACTAGGCTTACATTCAGCCGCTTCCTTCAACTCCTTCATCCGACGATGATCTTCTATCACTTGCTTTGGTGACAAAGGCTTGAGTATGAGACTCTTACCTGCACTTTGAACTGCATATGTGTTGGCTCGACCATCATGAATCGCAGCTTTGTCATACTACCATGGCCTTCCCAAAAGTAAATGGCATGCCTGTATTGGTATCACATCACATTTTACCTCATCTTGGTAAGCTCCTATCTTGAACTTAAACAAAACCTTCTTTGTAACTCACAATTCACCACACTCATTGAGCCATTATAACCGATAAAGTCAGGAATATTTCAATGTAGGCAGTTTTAATTGCTCAACCAAATTTTGGCTAGCAACATTAGCACAACTTCCTCCATCCACAATCAATGAAAAAACCTTCCCCTTTACCTTACACCCAGCATGAAAAAGATTCTCCCTTTGCACATCTTCTTCATTCACTAAGCTTATAGTGCTCAAGTTTCTCCGCACCACAAGAAACATTTCGGGTAAATCATCCTCCTCTTCTTTTTCCAGCTTCTCAAGATCATGATCAAGTTCTTTTTCATTGCCATTTTCTGGTTCACTTTCTTGTTGTTGAACCATGCCATAATCAAGAATAAGCATGGTCCGCCGAGTAGGACACTCTTTGGCCATATGCCCATATCCCCTACATTTATGACATTGAATAGATGAAGCACTAGGAGAACTGAGTTGAGTGTTACCTCCGGAGTCCTTCAGTTCAGATTTGGTTGGACAGTTTTCAAGTGGCCTTTTAACATCACGGATAGCACTCGAACTTGGATTCTTTAAATCCTTACCCCTACTCCACGGAGTAGTATTAGAACTTCCTCTCGATCTGAATGTCTTGTCCTCCTTGGCCTCTTTTTCTGCCTATATAGCCGCTTGGAACACCTCATCAAGAGTATAGTAAGTGACTAACCTCAATTGAGATGAGATTTCTCGGTTCAACCCAGCTTTGAATCGGATGATAAGCTGCCCCTCGTCTTCTTCAAGATCAAGAGTCATTCTTGCTTTCTCAAACTCATCATAGAACTCTTCTACGGTCTTAGAACCCTGTTTCAATTCATAGATCCTTCGGAGTTGCTCTTGACGATGCTTGGCAATGACATACTTAGCATCCATGACATATTTCAATTGTCCCCAAGTAAGATGTTTCGATAAACCATGTCTTCTCCGAACTCGCTTTTCTGATTCCTACCATGTGGAAGCATAGCCTTCAAACGAGGCAATGGTATAAACCGCTTTCTGCTCCTCCGAAAGTTCATTTGTTTCAAATATTCTCTCAATCTGAATCTTCCAATCGATTTACTTGTCCGGATCACTAGTTCCTTTAAATGGTGGAATGGTGATCTTGACATTGTTAAGATTAGTATCCCTTCTACCTTTATTCCGTCGGACCAGATCCGGATAATCATCATGGTTGCCATAGTCATGCTCAAGATTTCTCCCAACATATGCTCCTCGACCTCCTCTTCCTCTATATCTCCTTTGGCCCCTTTGTTCTTGGGCTCTCCGAACATACTGTTGATCAAACTCGTCTTCGGCTTGTTCTAAGTCATGGACCTAAACATTTTCATCAACTTGGACCAAATTTCTCCTTTCCCTCATAGGAGGTACTTGCACTTGAATATGAGGATCCGGAAGTATGGGATTTTTAACTCTAGGAACTTAAGGAATTCCCATAGCATGAGCATTACGGGCAGCTTGTTCCCTCATTCTTTGTTGATGGGCCACCTCATTAAATTGCTCTGGTGGAATTGTACTAGAACCGGTGTCCCCCTAAACCAATGGTGCTCCCCCTTGTTCAAGGGCTTGCATCCTTTTTTTTCACTCCATCTATCTTAGCCGTCAACTGAGTTGTCATGTTGTTCATTGCTGCCATAAGGTCGGCTATAGTCACTCCTCTTTGTGCCTCCGCAACAATTTCATCTCCTGCCATTGTACCTGCACAACAAAGCTTAAAGAAATGGGTTAAGGTTAGAAATCACCTTACTCACTCCCTTACTTTATTTTGGTGGCGCTCAGTTCCCTCAATAATGTAAAGGTTTGGTTCACTCAGACTTCTTGTAGTTGGCTTTCTCGGAATTCACCAACTCTTTTTCGATCACTTCAACTACACAAAAGATACTACTTTTTTTTTTGGGGGGGGGGGGGGGGGGATTAGAGTGAGTTTATTAACTCTATAGTCGAATGATTCCTTTAAAGGTGGCGCACTTGAGTCAAACAATTCATTACGAATCAAAATGAGAAAAGTTTGAAAAGAATTGGAAAGAAAGAAGTTATAGCTCAAGAACTAGTAAACTTTGAGTAGGTAATTACTCAATGGATACTGGCTAGAAGTTATGTCACAAAGAAAGAATTAAGAAGCTTCCCAACCCCCCTTAAAACGTGCAAGGCAGCCCTCTAAGTCTTACTAATTAATATCCTTTGACCAACTTGTCTTGGAATTTAATTACCACAAGTTTCAGTGATAGCTTCTCGTCTTTCCAAAAGATGGCTAGGGACTTGCACACTTGACTTCTTGTTTTCCCAAGAGGTGATTAGGAACTTGGACACTCTTTTCTCAAGGTGACTGTTTGTCTTCCCAAGAGTTGACTTGGGAACTTGTGTCAATTAATAGTTTGACTATTTGTTTGCCTCTACACCCTTTCACACACCCCAAACAAATTTTTTACTTCTCCTAATGAGTGCAGCCCCATTCTCCATGTTTTGGAGGGGTTCAATGTACCAACTCCTTGATAATTAACTCTTGACTAGTCCCTTTGACTTCCCAAACAGCTTTCACACTCCCTAACACCTTGAAAGCTTAACTTATCACAAAAATTAGATCAAACAAAGTTAGTAAATCTGAAATTATCAAGAACACACATGAACATTCACAAGATATTTATGAACACTCAAGAACACAAGTTTTCAAAACATTTCAAATGATATACCAAAATGACCATCTTGATGTCTAGTTTCCAAATATCACCATGGATCACCCAAGACACCTAAACTAATGGCACGATTGGAGACTTTAGAAATAATAGTTCATGAACTTTTTCTTGAACATATGAACATCCAAGAACACAAGTTTTCAAACACAAAAATAAGATTCACCAACAGATCAAGAACACCCAAATACTCCAAGTAACACGAATTTCATCAAAAACAACAACTATCAAGAAGTTTAAACCCTAAGAACACTATGAAATTCGTCCAAAATAGAATTTAAAGAATTTTTTATTTTTTTTTATAAAGTTCGATACAAAACAAGGACTAGATTTGTACGGACAAATCTATGACCGACTCCTGATACCAAATGATGTAAGAAAATAAAGACAAGATAGAAAGAAGAGACAATTGATAAATAATTGGACAATAACTAGAAGAACTAGTCCTAGTTACCTTCCAAAAGGATCAAAGGCACCTATCTTAAGCAACAATCCTCAAGAGAATAACAATCTCTTGCAAATTGAATGATCAAAATAAGGTTGTACAATTTGGAGTCCAGCAAATCACAACAAGTCTCAACTAGAGAGAAAAGTTCAATATTCATATATTTCAAGATAGGTTCAAAATGAGAAATAGTTCTAAGTGTAGCTTATATAGGTAAAGTATACATCTGGTCTTTAAAATAATAGCCACAAGTCGGATTTTAAAATATGGCCTCACAGCGCTCAAACTCATTAGCCACACGCATGGGAATCCAAAGTGGGTCCATGGGCTAGCACAAATAAGTCCATAGGCTGCTTCCCCGGGCTAGGCAGTGTCCACGGCTCCTGAAACGTAAACTCCTTCTCCAAAGCAAGGTGAACACCATAAAGGACCATAACCTGACTCCTAGTGAATGGCCGGGAAGGCTGGAACATCTCTTGATCAGTTTGGACTGCATCACTACACCTCCGGAGTAGAGAAGTGCTCCTGTGCAAGATGATTTGGCTAATAAGGATCTGGACCGTCCTCCTGTCTACCTGTGGGCATGAACACAGCGTCCAAAAAGAAAAGGACGTCAATACGAACAATGTACTGTAACTGCTTGCCTTTTAAGGCGGGATCATACATGCTAGCTCTTATATAAGCATCATATATATATATATATATATATATATATATATATATATATATATATATATATATATATATATATATATATATAAACTGCCCGACCATGTAGGTACGGTGTGATCATCATTAGCCCGCGTCTGGGCCTCCCGTGTCTTGGGTAAACATCTCAAGCTACCCACTAGTGGTGTCTGCCCATGCCATCTTAGACATGGTGTATATGTCGCCCGCCTTAGCGGTGTCTGCCCGGCCATATAGGCACGGTGTAATCTCATCATTATATACTTATCATAAGACATGTATAAGAACTCAAGTGAAAGCTACAACTCTATTGAGGTGACGTAAGGTCGAGAACCCCCCGATTCCATTATAGAGTAATCATGATCATCATGTCTCACCTTGAAGGAACTAGCATTATAAGGTGAGACTAGCAACAATGAATTACATCAAGGAACCATATAAGGGTCACTAGCTTCATAATAATATCGTATCATAAGCTTTAGGATCACTAGACATAGATTCATTATCATCATTACCATGGACATATCTCATCTTTATCTCATAAGGAGCTCTTAAGAATTTTTAACTTTCATCTTTTGGGATGTAAGAAGGTCATGGGAATTACCGAAAAGAAATCACAATAAATAAGAATCATGCCTTCGAAGGAAGGGCTAGCCTTACATACCTTTATATCTTTTTAACTCTATTACCTACTTCCTTTCCTTTCGAGCTCGCGATTCTACCTTCAAGACAATTTGTACTAAAATTAGACAACCGGAAACATACTTAAGCTTAAGCTAAAGCAACTAGAAGTTAATGAAAATTTGGCGATATTTCCTTTATTTCGACAAATTCTTCCATAAAATAAGACAACCCTCAACATAGATAAGAACACCCATAACCACATCATCAATAAGTTCTTCAAGTTAAACATTGTTTACTTCTTAATCCACCTGCAAAATCATCCATAACCATACCTATGATACAACATCCTATTCATTCTCATATAGTATTCCTTTAACATCCTTTGTATTATTCCCCACAAGATTTTACTCACAACATGTCAAAAACTATTATTTAAATCAAGTCATTATTCAAGAGTATCACTATTTCCATATTTGTACTCCATATTCTCCTCCCTTCCATAATCCAAGTCTTTTAACCTCTCAATATTCTTACTAACATGCATTGAACATAAAACTTACCTTTGATGATGTAGGAATGGACTTTGGATATAAATACTTCACTTGGAGAAAACCCCACTTCAACACCAAAGATATTGTTGGTTTTCACAAACCCTAAAGAGTATCCTTGCACTTAATTCTACTAATTCTTGGTGTTTACTCCTTGATTTCCCTTTGATATATGATGAGAGAATTTTTCTAAAACCTTCAAGACTTGGAGAGAGAATAAAATCTAAAAATTTAGAGCATGGCTCGTCTATTTATAGCTGAAACTGGAAAGTTCCAGAGAAGCGGTTCGACGAGCGGGTCGACGACCCGTCGACGTGTCGATGGTCCGTTGGGAATCTCTGATTGCAGAAACATGTTGACGGTTGGGTCGACGGTCCCGTCGACGTGTCGACAATCGATCGACTTGTCCCGTCGAGTCACGCCTGCAGATTCCAGTTTGCTGAAACGTGTTGACGGTGCATAGTGATGGTCCGTTGACATGTTGATGGCCCGTCGACACTGACTGGTGTCTGCAGAATTTTCCTGAATCCGTTCAAGTTGCGTTGATTCGATTTGTTCAACTTCTAACCCCGTAAATTACCAGGAATACCTGCTGGTACGTTTGTATTCGCGGTAAGGTATTCTCTACCTTAACTATCTCCCACGAGCTTTCTTGTCTTACTTCAAATGTCCTTGGAATCTTAATTAGAATCGTCAACTACCCCTTCTTAATTATAGGGACATCCTATACATCTCACTCTGCATTAGTCTATTTACCGCACAGTGACATGAAATTTTTCCGAGATGTAAAACCAGCCATATGAATCCATGGTCTTCCCAGCAACAGATTGTAATTAGCAACAATTTCATGACTTGGAACTCGGTGGTAAACTCAGCGGGTCCTATTTGGACACAGAGGTCTACTTCTCAAATGGGATCATGTTGGGCTCCATCAAATGCCCTTACATTCGTACGGCTGTGGCGGATTTTTCCGAGATCATGCCCTAGTTGGCTGAGGATAGAATTAGGACAAATGTTGAGGCCCGCCCCATTTTTTATCAACCCTGGGTGACGACCTTATCTCGGCACATGATGGTGATACATAGTGCTTTATTGTGTGCCGTCCCTCTTTGGGAAATTCTCCCTCGGTGAAGGAAATCTGATGTTCCCCTATGACATGGGACATCATGTTGGCTAGGTCGTCTCTACTTGTGCCTGTGGGGACATGAGCTGCGTCTAACACTCTCATCAAAGCTTGACGGTGTTGAGGGGAACTTAGTAGTAATGCTAACACTGATATTTATGCTGGTGTCTTCTAACGGTGCTCCACAATGAAGTATTCTTTCGGTTGCATTCCTCGCCAGAAGTCTTCGGCTTCTCGTTCAGTGATGGGCCTCCTTAAGTTTCCTTCTTTCCTTGGCACTCCTTGGGAAAAAATCTTTGGGAGTATAACATCTCCTCGATCGATTCATTCCATGGGCGACCACAGCTTGGATAACAAATTCTTTTCTTGGAGATAACACCATCTCTTAGGATACTAATGTGATGATTGGTGCAGGGATCAATACCTTAAATTTTGGGCACTCTTGAATTGTAAGTGAGGCCACTTTCTGCTCAAGTGTTTTGATAGAGTCTCGAGCTAATAGTTTGCATACAGCCCAATCTTCTTCTCTTTTGATCATATGAATAGTATTGTTGCCATAGTTAGGCAGCGGATTGGTATTCACATTTGGTGCAGTGGTTTGGAGAGTGATCTATCTTTCTTCGATCAAATCTTGTACTTTATGCTTTAAGTTGATACGATCCTCACTACTGTGTCTATTCCACTGGAATAGTATGCACATGTTTGATCTGGTCGGAATAATCCATTTCAACGACCTTTGGTGGGACCGCCTAGATTAATCCAGTAGCACTTAGCCTTTCGAACAATTTGGTTCGTGTTTCCATTAGTGGGTGAACACCCGAGAAGGCTTATATAAAATACCAAGAAAGTCCCATCAAATTCTAAAATATGCAACAATAATAAACCACACTAGACATTAAACTACCTAAAAAAATATCACACCCAAACTCTAGAAAAATTAAAAGTAACAGAAAATACAAAACTTGTACCTCTAAATGTGAGTTCTGGGTATTTTTTTAAGAGTTCCCGTTAAATCTAACCGACAAAGTTTGATAAATATATGACATAGACTAAAACTATTAAACTTTGAAAAATTAAAGGACCAAAACTATTCAGTTGATACTTGGAGTCGTTTAGTAGGAGGGACAAGTTATCCCATATAGATGGGATAACTTATCCAAACAACCAAACATGAGATAATTCTAATTCCATGGCACTAATAATGACATCCCATTCTATCTCTCCTACCAAATGACCCCTTAAGGGACTATTTTGAAGACATAAGGAACCAGTTTTGTCATTTTCTCAAATTTCGCTTTACCTACTACCATCCTATTTCCCCTCTTTCTTCTTTCTCCCCCCAAAACAAAATATCATTAGCCATCCTCAAGAATTCAACTCACAAGGATGGCCATCACCAATTTTTTATCCACCACCATTACACCCTTATCCTTCACTTCCCACCTCAAAAAACGCTCATCGTTTCTTCTAAGAATCACCATTTTCTCTTTCTCTTCCCCATCACCCTACCACCACCTATAACACTAGAAGGGAATGCGCTAAACGACTTGAACATGCAACATAAAATGTTATTTTAATAGAGGTGTATAGCCGCATAGGGGGTTAAAGGGGGAAGAAAGGGTGACTTGCAGTAAAGGTAGTGACACGAAGAGAGAAAAGAGAATAATTTTTTGATAGCCGCGTAAGGGTCAAATTTTATTCCACTTTGGGAATATCAATGCACTCTAATTAATCCTTTTCAATTAAATTAATAAGTAAAAAAATCTAATTGGATGTTTCCCAAGCTGGCATGAATCCTATGATTGGACTTGTGGGTGAAGTTAAACCTATTTGGGAGATCCACTTACTTGATGGTTACTATAGAGTAAAAAGATTGGTGTACATGTACGAACTTTTCATACAGAGAATCGTTTGTTGCGTAAAACGTTCAATTTTACTATATTATACTCCCTCTGTGTCGTTTTAGACTGTGTTTGATTAGAACGAAGTAAAGGACAAAAGATTTTTACCTTGTTTAGAGCAAGTCATTTATATTTATGTGACTATAAATAGTCACATAAAGAGTACCCTAAAAAATTTAAAGTTAAATCATTTTTAAATATAAAAAAATATCATTTCTTCTGAGATAAAGTAAATAGAAAAGTGCATTATATAAATTGGGACAGAGAAAGTAGAGATGATGCAACATTAGACGGTTGCTAGTTTTGTGGTCTCTTGTTTTTTAAGGCGGTCACAAATGTCAAAGGAAATAAGGTTGCGGTTAAGGGTGTGTTTGGTTTGACTGAAAGTATTTTCTTATTTTCTCCTATTAGGTTGCACTTAAGGTGTTGGAAAATATCCTCAAAACAGGAGAAAATGTTTTCATAAAAATTTGAGGGAAAACATTTTCCGGATTAATAAAAGCACACCAACGGATTTCACCAAACCTTGCCCCACAACACCCCACCCCACCCCACATCCCACCCTAAGCCACCCAACCCACAACTCTCACACCCCACCTTCCACCACCCACCCCCATGCCACCCCCCACCCCCACCCTACCTTCCATCACCACCCTCCTCCCAACCCGTACTCACCACCAAACAAAAGTTGCACTCCAAATTCAAAAACTTGTGACTGATTCTGCTTTGAGTATATGCAAATACTCTTAAAATGACATTTTTCAACTTGTGTACCAAACACAAGAAAATGAGTAGGAGAATCACTTATTTTTCAAAAAAATATTTTTTGGGAAAACATTTTATGTCATACCAAACACACCCTAAATCAATACTTTACTTATCTACAATATTTTGGTTAAAGGGGTAATATGCATTATTCAGTTCCGCTCTTTGTATGAGATGATATTATTAAAAAATTTAAAAAGGAGTTTGGTGTTTGTTATGTGTCACCCATTAGACGGTGAAGCGTGGAAAATTTTGAAAGAAGTTTTTCCGAGTTCGCCAATTAACCACGTAACATTTGGTTGAATTCATGAGCAAATGGGTTCAAGGAGCTGTGCTCTAATAAGTTGACAATAGCTAAAAAAAATATATAGTCAACTTGTGACAAATATATTTGACGTATATATTTGAGTTTGAGTTATTTCTTTTTCCTTTTTCCGAGTTAAAATTGGGATATAGCACTGGTGGTTCCATTGGCTTTGGATGTCTGGGTTGATATCAACATAACTTGATGGTGGCGGAGTCAAGATTTTAATAAAGGGTGTTTAAAAATATAAAGAAGAAGACAAATGAAGAAATCAAGGGGGTTCAACGTCTATTATATATACATAAAAAATAATTTTTATTTTGTATACAGTGTAATTTTTTACCAAAGGAGGTTCATCTTGGTTCTGCCTCGGTAACCGCACCGGGAATTCAATGAGGATTCTCAATGGACTACTGAAAAATCACAAGAAAATGATAAAAATGGTCCCTCATCATGATAGTAGGTTCAAAATAGCCCTTTAAGTATCATTTGAGCTGTTTTAGTCCATTAAGTTTGTCAAAAGTAAGCACTTTTGGTTTTCATAAGATATCTATCAAATAGATTATTAAATTTGACCGCAACTGCGAAAATAGAAAATATTTAATAAGAACTCATATTTAGAAGTACTGATTTTGTAGTTTATATTATTTTGGTCTATTTCAAGAGTCTCGTGCAACTTTTAGAGGTGCAATTTCTTTTATTTTTGGTACGTTTTTGTGTTTAGTATAGTTTTGATGATGTGATTTGTAAGATTTTGGCGAAAACTTTTGGTGTTTCTGGTTAAATTTTTCCTAGAGCTTCCGTTAGATTTAACATTTAGAGTTTGACAAATATCTTATGAAAATCAAAAGCGCTCACTTTTGAGAAACTTAAAGAATCAAAAACTGCTCATATAATACTTAACGGACTATTTTGAATCTACTACCAAAGATAAGATACCATTTTTATCATTTTCTCAGACTATCAAAGATCACTTTACTTACCACCCTCCAATCCTAATTTATCCCCTTTTCTTCTTTCTCCCCATAAAAAAAATATTGGCCATCCTCAACGGTTTTGGTTCTTTAAATTTGCCAAAAATTAACATATTTTGTCTCCATAAAATATACCGAATTCTATTTGTTAGATTTGATGAAAATAGTGAAAAGCAAAAAAAAAAAAAATTAACTATAAAACACCAAAAAAGTCTCATCAAATCTTAAAATATGCAACACAAAAAAACTACACTAGACACTAATTTTTTTTTAAGAAATATCATAAATTAACCTGAAAAAGCTGCACCACACTTTAGAAATAAATTAAAATAGTAGAAAATACAAAATTTGTACCTCTAAAGGTGAATTTCTGCTTTTCTTTTTTTTTTTTTTTTTGTGTGTAATTCCCGTCAAATTTAACCAACAAAGTTCGATAAAACTAAAAGTGGCAACTTTTGACAAACTTAAAAGACCAAGATTATTAAGTACATACTTAAAGAACTATTGTGAACCTATACTCAACCATAAGGGACCATTTTTATCATATTCTCGACTACTGAAAAATCAATCACTTTACCTACTACCCTCCAATCCTATTCCCCCTTTTTCTTCTTTCTGCCCCCAAAACACAAAATATCATTTGGCCATCCTCAAGAATGGCCATCACCAATCTTTTATCGACCACCATTACACCCTTACCCTTCACTTCCCATCTCAAAAGACACTCACCATTTCTTCTAAGAAAGTTCAAAAGGCCTACAATTCTAGCCCAATCCAAGAACAACAACGACTCTGCTGATGGCCCAGACCGTTTAATCTCAGCCATAACTTATTTCTACCCTTTCTTTGATGGTATTCAGTATGGCAAATATGTTATAACACAGTTTGCACCAATCCAAACACTTATACAACCTTTAGTACCAGCTATAAGGGTATTTAAGAGTTTCCCACTTAATGGGTTGTTGGTTTTCTTTACCCTTTACTTTATTGTTGTTAGAAATCAGAATTTCAGTAGATATGTGAGGTTCAACACTATGCAAGCTATTGTTCTTGATGTGCTTCTCATTTTTCCTGATTTGTTGGAGAGGAGTTTTAATCCAAAAGATGGGTTGGGTTTGGATTTGATGATGAGCTTTGATAGTACTGTGTTTTTGTTTCTTTTGGTTTCTTTAGTTTATGGCTCTAGTTCTTGTTTGTTGGGGCAGTTACCTAGGTTGCCTATTGTTGCTGAAGCTGCTGATAGACAAGTGCTCTGAACAACTCCAAAAGTGAGTACTTGTTTTGGAGGTTCCTATTTGTACACTTAATTAATTTTTGCTTTAGCTGAAAAATAATACTAGCTATTTTAGTAGCTTGTTCTTCGATTTCTGTTACCACCTTTGTTTCTTGTGCTTCAGTTATCGCATTATTTCGTTATTGTTACTATTTTTTCTTTTGAATGCTATGTATTGCTTTCCATTTGGCATTATTTAGTTGTTGTTGCTGCTTTCATTTCTGTATTCCCTTTTTCAAACTTCTTTGGTCTATCGGAAACGATCTCTCTATCTCTACAAGGTAGAACTAAGGATTGTGTACACTCTATTCTCCCCAGACCCCACTTGTTGGATTACATTGGGTATGTTGTTGTTGTACTTTTGTCACTTTTATTCATGCATATCATTTTGCTGTTTCTAAAATATGGATATGTAAGTTCTTGTGATGGAATTAGGAACATTGTTATTTCTTTTATTGGCTTTAAAACTTTCTTCCTATCTATCTGCCACAACAAACTCAGATAGAGGTATTTCTTTTTTAATAACCGTAATGTCCGGGCCAACTTGCATACACCTCAACTATTTCATAGAATATCTTAACTAGAATTGGTACCAAGTTACTCTGTCCACTATGATAGGCAAAGAGAAGAAATACCTGATTTTATTGCCTCTGCCTGGATTCATCCTCTGATCTTCTATAGCTTTCATTCATGGACCTCGATTCCATGCCATTGAGTGCCACAAAGGTTGTGATGCTATCAACAAGTAGTCATTTTTTATTGCGTATGTAGGTAGTTCAATCCCCATTTGTAGGTAACATGTTACATCATGATTCTTTTTTTTTTTTTTTTTTGGATGAGGTAACATGTTACTATATGATACTGCATCATATAGTTATGTTGATGCTTGAAGAGAAAGTTATGATCCTCATTAGGCAGTAGGGAAATACTAGTTGTATCATGATTTTTGATTAAGGGTCTTGTCTTATCTTGAAAAGGGCAAGCAAGTGGAGGTATGCAAAACATTGACATCTAGCTTTGATGTTATTCTGTGAGACAATTCAAAGAGTGCCCTTCACCCCTTCTTAGAGCTTGAGCTATTTACAGAGACCTAGGTACTGCCACTAGTATGCACTTTCTTTAGGTACAATGTTTATTTGTCTCCCTTGCCAGTGCCTTTTCCATTTCTTGTTTACATAATTTTAAGATTTTACTCTTGAACAAAAGATACAATATGCTGAATCAAGGATAGAAAAAATAATTCTCTTAATTTTATGAATCTGGATCTTTTGTTTATTTGGGAAAACTTAGGTGATCATATCCCCCTTTCGCTAAAATGTTTTGGGATGTTAAAACGTTTTAGATGTTGATACTCAAAAGCCAAATGGCAAAGATTTGCTCCTAACTTGTAGGAGATCCCTTTGTCCCTTCAATGTACTTGGTATCACCATCTTCAATTTCATATGTTGATTAATTGTATGGTTGCCTGGTTGGCTAGTGAATATTCTTGCTATCATGAAATTATGACAGAGATGTTAATTAAGTCTTCTGAAATATATTCTTAGTTATTACGTTGAAATTAAGTATGAGGTTGTTGCCCTTGGACTTGAGCACCAAGAGGAAGTCATGCTAGTAACTAGGACATATGGAACGCCTCACTTTTGTTAATGTAAATCTCATTTGCTTTAACGCAAGGATGCATAGGATTGCACTTTGTTGCTTTACCTTGAGCTTCCTCTTTGGTGAAATACATGCTACTGTTGAACTGGTCAGAAGCCAGAGAGATAAAATTCACCTTTCAACATATACATTAATAATATGGCTCTGTATACAGATTATGGTGAACTGGTGAAACCAAGATGTGTGACTATTTACCCTAAACAGCCTGTGGTGAAGAGACTTTCAGTAGAGCATTACCTGCTATGCATACTGAACGTAATGTTGTGGACATTTAGGGATCATAAAATCATGGATTTTTGTGTTAAGGATGTAGTCTTATACCGTTCAAACCCCATTTCTCACTTATTATCCTTTCTAAGTTATGTGGCTATTATTCGCCTCAAATGAGCTAGCATATGGAGTTTGTATAAATATGTTTGCCTCATGTATATCATTGAACATGGAGGGTTTTGATTCCTTATGCATAATTGGTAGAACATATATCACATCTGCTGTTAGCATTACTTTGACGATTGTTCTCATGTTTATCCCAACTATTCATCTTTTGTCCCGGTTCTGGCTTACTGCAGTCTCCTTCTTTTGTTCCATCTAAAGCGACACAGAATCTTATGTCCATTCTGTTTGTGGGTTTTAATATAATGCTTGTGTTGTGTTCCCTTTTACTTCAACTCTATATATGAGCTTTGTTCATATGAATATGGAGCTAGGGAGAAGACACAGTTATCCATTTGGTGGAAGCTTTTTGCTTGGTTTTGGTACGTCTTTTTCATATCAAAGCACCATTCTTGATGTGATCAACGCCTTAATTTCCCAAGTAGTGGCCATTGTTAGTCGTGTTCCTCTACGCATAAGTTTCTTAAGTAATGAAATCACCCACATTTCTAACATTTATGCAAAGTCTGGTGCAGTCAACTGATATAAACTGCAACTATGTACTTCTGTCCTGTTGGCACAGAACCATATGTTGGTTATCCTTCTCTGTTCAAAGATTTTTCTGTTTCTTCTTGCATCATTAGATAAAGCAACTTCACTAGCGAATACATTGGACTGTTGTGGAGTCAAAAGGGCCAGGCCTAACAACAATTATTTTTTTTGCGCGGATTATCCTTCAAAGGAACTGGTCTTTAATATTTGTCCGTCAAATTGGTGGTCTTTAATTTTTTCCCTTCACTTAACTCTATGGGTTCCGGGTTTGAACCCACGTTCAATTAAAAATTTAAAAAAAAAAAAAAAACGCAAGGCAGAGTTTTGGATTTCGCAAGGCAGAATTTCTTGGCAAAGTACACCTATTCAGGCAAATGTCCATCTTATAATGCAGAGGTTTGCCTTAATGCAGAATTTGCTTTAAGGCTTTTTTTTTTCACTTTGCAAGGCAAAAGGTAGGCCTTACGCCTATTTTGCTATGAAATTCTGTCTTGCGAATTTATTTATTTTCACTAAGTCGGGGTTCAAACTCGATATTTTTTTTTTTACTGAGTCGGGGTTCAAACCCAGTATCTCAAAGTATTCTAGGCGAAGGACAAAAGGCAAAGACCAACAGTTTGAGGGCCAAAAATTAAAGACCACCCTCGAATAATGACAATCGTGCAAATTTCCCGAAATATAGTCCGTTAATGATACCTGGTGGAGGACTAAACTCACATTTATGAAGAGAAGAAACAGGGGAATTTTACATAGCATAACTAACTCTACTACATATTTATATATAGTAGCTATAGTTTAAAATAATTACATCTCATAGCTAATAATAATATGTTAAATATAACTTATAGCTATATATATATATACAAAGTAGAATACCCCATCATCACATTATTCACTTCCAACCCAACCCTTCCATCTCTCTCTCTCTCTCTCTCTCTCTCCCATCTCCGCAATGCTCTACCGCCGGCCACCACGACCTTTCTCCGGTGAATTTTGACGGTCAGATCCGGTCATATCTTGGCCGGATCTAATCGGATATACATCAGATCTTCACCGATTGGCCTTTCATCCTTCTCCGGCGAACTTTGATGGTTAGATTCGGGCAAGATCTGACCGGATCTGATGGATATACATCAGATCTTCAATGATTGGCCTTCCATCCTTCTCCGACGAACTTTGACGGTCAGATCCGGTCAGATTTTGGCCGGATCTGACCGGATATACATGAGATCTTCACCGTCGACAAATGTTGCTTTGTCGGAGTCTGGCCGACGGTGGCTTTTTCCGGTCAGATTTCGGTGCCGGATTTGAAAAATCTTGTTTCTTTTTCAATGTATTCATTATTTTTTTAGCATACAATTCAGTGTATTTTTTAATTTTTTTAGCATACAATTTAGTGTTTGGATGTATTTTATTTCTTGTATTCTGTATTTGAGTATATTCGTTAATTTTATTTCTTGTATACAAATGAATACATTGAATTTTGAAGTGTATACAAATGAATAGAGTGAATTTTATTTCTTTGTATTCAGTTTTTGAGTGTATTTGTTAACTTTTTTAGTGCAAAATTTTGTGTTTGTATACAACTGATTAAATATAATAAAGTGAATACAATATAAAAATAGCTACAATGAATACAGTTGAGTTTGAACACATTTAAATTGAATACAAAATTCAGCAAATTTTAATGACTGTATTCATGAATACAGCGATGCAAATACAATAAGTAACAAGTGTTGAGTTTTGCTACAGGTTTGCTACGTCATGTAATAGGTAAAATGTAGCTAAAATGCATAAATAAAGCCTTCCAAGTTAGTCATTTATGAAACTTTCCCATGAAACAAACTTAGTTTAGAATGCATTGTCAGACTAACTGGGCCCAGCTTAGACATCCTTCTAATTTTTACTTGTCTTGAAAATAAATATGGATGGTAAGTTAGTTAACAGCCCCACGGAAGGAAACAATAGTTCCCGCAGGATATGATTTGTTTGTAATACCTATATTTAATTTTTGACCCTCCCTTCGTTTCATAATAAGTGATGTTTTAGGCTTTTCATTTTATTTTAAAATAAGTGTTGTTTTAGGATTCCAAGAAGAAATTGATCTTGTTCTTTTAAACTTACTCTTATTTATAATCAAGAATCATTAAGTAATTTTTCTTTTTCTATGCATTAATTAGGGGTAAGTTAGAGAAAACACTAATAATTTTCTAGGAGTGAGCACATTTTTAAGGGGTGCGCATAAGCTAAAAATACTACTTATTATGGAAGGGAGGGAGTAGTATAAATTACTAGCTTTATGTGAACTAATGAAGGTCACGTATTTGATTAAAATTCAGTAAGTGTCATATAATTGTGTCCAAAGGGAGACAAATTTTTTTAAACCTGAAAATAAAAATTTATGGCAAATTTGATTTAATAGGTGAAAGGAGAGCATTATTAAGTCATTTTTGATAAGTTAAGTGCATTTTTTTTTTCCGATTAAGTTATCCCATGTTGTCAGTTCCTATTTTCTCAGATTTCTAACATCCACAAATGTTTTGCTTCAAAATTGATTTCAAGCTGCTTATGTTGAGTGCTTATAAATCCATACTCAGCTTTTATATTTTCATATAAGAACCCTGGTAAGTTAAGACTTCACCAAAGTTGTTGACCTTGTTAACTTCTTAATGAAGTTAGACCAAACAAACATTAATAGCTGGGTAATAACAAAGTTTGGGTGCAGCTTTACAGAGAATGGAGAACCATCACACGTTAAACCTAGCACAAGCCACGAAGCTTTGGCTTCCTGTCGGTGGGGAAGCCTCACTGTCTTCCCTGCTAAATCACGTGGCATCATATTACTGGGACATACATGCCAACTAGACTCTTTATTTTCTTCTTCGAAGTTCGAAGATACTCATCCTCCTTATTTTTTGTGTATTATTTGATTGATACGTCATTCAGAAAAGAAAGATTTTTTTTTTTTAATTTTGTGATGGTAAATATTGTTATAATTATAAATTATCTCACCAAAGATAAATTTAAACTTAAAGATATAAAAATATACTCCTTTCGTTCCAATTTATACGAGGGTTAACCTATTTAAGAAGTCAAACAATTCTTTTGTCTCAATTTTAAATATAGATTCTCCTGAATATTTTATGATAAACTTTACATAGTTGAAAACACATAATAAGAACTATAAATGTGCTTAACTAATAATTCGCAATATATGAAAATAGTCAGAAAAAATCGTAATCAAAGAAAGAGTTATTTGACGTTTCAAATAAATTAACCGCCGTATGAATTGAGACGGAAGGAGTATCATAAGAGTCTCAGATTAAACTAGCTTCGGCATTATTTTTCGCTTACGTGAACTTCTATCAGATATTCAAGTTCAATAATAAAGTATTTTTTAAGTGACTCGGCGCAAGTGGAAGACGACAAAAGCGTTATAGAAATCTTAGAACAGAATATATCTGTTTCCTAATTGCATTTGTGAGGAAAGAATACAAGTGAAGTGGTATCTCTTTGTTTCATTTTCACTTTAACTAGATCAAAAAAGGAGTCAATAGACGAAATAATTCATCCATTGCACCTTTTACTATTTTAAAAATATGCTTGAAATTAGCGATGTTTATTTGATTTGGTTCGATTTTCATATTGATTTGTTTCAGTTTTAGTTTTTTTGGCTCTTACGATTCTATAGACATAAAATACAAATTCAATTCACTAGAGTTATTGATTAAATTCTCCATTAGCTAATTAATATGTTTAGGAAGAATTACACATATGAACTATTGAATTATCCGTATGTGAGAAATTTTCATTGTAATACATGATAATTATTTTCTTTCATTGATCTAACAACAATCATGCATTCAAATATACTTTCAAGCTTAACCAATTTTAGTAGTATTCAAGAAAATAAACTAGCCCCAGTGACTGCTATAAATGTTCAATATAGAATGTGAAGCTCAATATGAAAACAATACAATGGTATACGCTCAGACTCCGCTTGCTTTTAAAATTGTTATATATAATATTATGAATTTATAGCTATTATTAATTAAAGATTTCAAATTTTATGTTCCTCTTTAGGATTTGATTGAGATTGTACGGATGAAAGAGTAAATTACTGTAATTTTTTTTAATTTTTCCTTAACTATTATATTTACCTCCTTTGAATATGATTCTTCCTCCTTTGCCTCTATTCATCCATTCTTCCTATTATGATGATTTTCGAATTTCAACTAAGTGTTTCTAAATTGAATATCTTTTCGTGTCATATTTAATTGATCTATAGATTAGAAACTAAATTTTTATTTCATTAATTAATCTTATCAAATAAGTTTAAAATATTTTATTTAAATTTGACTTTAGGTCTCTAATTTTATTGAACAACAGTTCAATTAAAAAAAGAGCTTGTTGCTGAAATGAGTTTGCCTTTGAATTTTTCCTAAAAACGCCCTTGCTTGATTAAAATGAAGATTCTGGTCCTTTTCAAGTTAATTAGAGCCCGTTTGGATTGGCTTATAAGTTGCTTATAAGTTGTTTTCAGTTTTTTTGAGTGTTTGACTGGCTAGCTTAAAGCTATTTTGTGCATAAAATAAGCTCAAAAAAATAATTGGATTCGTTTGACTTAGCTTATTTAAAGTAGCTTATAAGTCGAAAACAGCTTATAAGGCAAAAAAAATAAGTTAGCCTACCCCAATTTTTATTTTTTTTTGGCTTATAAGTTATTTTCAGCTTATAAGCTGCTTAGTTTAAGTCCATCTAAACAGGCTCTTAATCACACTGCAATTATTACTTTGATGTTAAAGGTGATTGTAAATTTGGAAACAATCACTCTCCAAGTCGTTACAAAAATTTCATAACAAGAAACGAGAACAACCAAATCAGCCAGACTGCCAGCCAGTCAGCAATACCCCACACCTCAGTGGCATTATCTGCAAGGGTCATTCTGGTCAATAAAATAGGTACTCAACTTCAGATCTCGCTACTCCCAAGCGGAGAAAATGAGAAAAATGGTCCCTTGCGTTTGAGAGTATGTTAATAATAGTCTCTTAAGTATGCACTTTTAAGTTTTGATCCCTAAAGTTTAGCAGAAAGTAACACTCTTAGTAAGCGTTTGGCTATAGAAATCAAATATTTTTCACTTTATTTGGAATTTTTTAACGCGGAATTGAAGATGGAGTTGTATTTGTTTATAGTTTTTTACAAATAATATTTGGTTGTTTGAATGTATTGAAAGTGAAAACAGAATTTTAGGTGTTTTTCAAATTTCAAGTACAAACAAATTTCAAATACAAATTTAATTTGTACTTGAAATTTTCATGACCAAACTCTGATTTTCAACAAAAGTGAATAGAATTTCTGGAAAAAAGTGAATAATTTTGGTCAAAGGGGTCCTTAGTCTACATAAAATATTTATCATACTCTGTCTAGTAGATTTGAAGGAAACAGTGACAATTTTTGTAAATATAAGCACCGAGAAGGTCCCATCAAATCTGCAACACAACAGACTACAAGAGACGCTAAGAAGATACAAAAAAATACTCCCTCTGTCCCAAAAAGATTGTCCTTCTTTCCTTTTTAGTCTGTCCCAAAAAGATTGTCATCTTTCTATATTTAGAAATAATTTAACTTTATGAGATGATTTACAGCCACACAAATATTTAAGGCTTGTTTTGGACCATACATTTTAAAAGTCTTCCTTTATTTCTTAAACTTTGTGTCAAGTCAAAAGAGGACAATCTTTTTGGGACGAAGGGAATAGCAGAAACTATACCTCAAAAGACTACACCAGACCTTAGAAATAAATTTAAAATAGTAGAAAATACAAAAATTGTACCTTTAAATGTGAGTTCCCTCTAATTTCTTTTTATAATTTGGTCAAGTTTAACGGATAAAGTTTGGTAAAATATTTAACGGAGATTAAAAATATTAACTTTTGGCAAACTTAAAGTACGAAAACTGTTCAATACATGCTTAAGGGACTATTTTGAACTCACCCTCAAACATAAAGAACCATTTTCTCTCCCAAGCACACACTTATTACTTCAGTTAAGCATCACTCAACTGACCATTCCACTCCACACAGTATCCATTAGCCATAGCCTCTCTTTCGCTCTTCCAAAGAAAAATGAAGCTCCAAAATGCAGCCACGATGGCCATTTTTCTTGCGGTCATTTTTCCATATTGTTCCTCTCAGATCAGTAAAATCAAACCATCTGCTAAAGGTGACGCTCCAGCACCAGCAATGAGCTTCACATCTATAATGTCAGCTCACGGATGCAAATATTTCGCGGATAAACTCTTAGCTTCCCCTGCTGAAAAAACATTCGAAGATAATCTCCAAGGTGGTGTAACGATATTTTGTCCAACCGACGACGCAATGAAAGCATTTGCGCCAAAATTCAAGAACCTAACTGCTGAGGGGAAACAATCCGTTCTTGAATATCATGGGGTTCCAGTGTACAATTCTTTATCGAGTTTGAGAACAAGTAATGGTATGATGAACACGTTAGCTACAGATGGAGCTAATAATTACGATTTCGTTGTTCAAAATGACGGTCAGGATGTGACGTTGAAGACTAAAATAGTGACTGCGAGGGTTACAGGGACCGTAGTTGATAAAGAACCATTAGCTATTTTTTCTATTGATACAGTTTTGGAACCTACTGAATTATTTAAAGGTGCACCGACACCTGCACCAGCACCTGCTCCTACACCTGAGGCTGATGCGGAGAGTCCTAAAACGGCTGGGAAGAAACATAAGTCGCCCCCGGCCCCGGCTTCCCCGGCGGATTCTCCAGCAGGTGGGCCCACAGATAAAGTGGCGGATTCAAAGGCGGATGATAAGAATGGTGGGTTTAGATACAGTGCGGGTGCACTGGTGGTCCCGGTTTTGTTCTTTTGGTTCGGAAATTTATTGCTGTAATTTTATCTTTTCTAGTTTTTTTTTTTTTTAAGGAACAGATTTGCTGTTATGTTTTAGATCTGAAATAAGATTGGCCTATGTAAGATGGCTTTCGAATTGTAATTTGTGCTTGTAGGCTGTAGCGGGAGGATTTTTTTACCAGGTTTTGTGAGTTTTTTTTTTTTAAAAACAATTCACTTTGTTGCTGTAATTTTATCTTTTCTGGTTTGTTTGTTTTTTTTTTTTTCTTTCTTTAGAACAGATTTGCTGTTTATGTGTTAGATCTGAAATAAGATTGGCCAATGTACGATGGCTCTTGAATTGTAATTTGTACTTGTAGCAGTAGGATTGTTTTTACCGGGTTTTGTGAGTGTTTTTTTTTTTTTTTTTTTCACTGTTGTTTCTTTGATTATCTACTTCAGAGTGAAATTTGATTTATATTTACATGGAAACTTTTTGCTTGTGAATCCTAACTTACGTTAGGCTTATAATTTTCTACAATTGGTTAATGAAGTTTTCCGTTAAATTCACGAAAACAGTTATATGGATTATCATTGAAGCGGATTTAAAATTTGAATTTTATGGGATCAAAGTCACAGTTCTATTAGCTTCATAAAATTTACTGATTCAGAATCTATTATTTGTAGATATTTAGTAAAAAATTTGACACGTATACATAATCTAAGCCAAAATCTACGAATTCATGAACCTATATATAGCTAATACATTGCATACGCTAATCAATGAATTTAGCATTCTTCTTGGTCTCGAGTCGCTAAAAATTGAAAGAAATGAGATTAGTTTACAATTTATATTGTGTGGCAATTTCATTTTTTAGTATAAATAAAATCAGCTTTGTAAGTTGGGTATAGATCTGTAGATTTGAAGTCAAGATTTTCTCTTGAATCACGTGTTTGGCGAATGCTTTTATTACTCCATTAAATAATGGAGCGGAAGGGATATCTACAAGATAGAAGCTTGATGCCACTGATTAACTGATTATGTATAACTTGCTTTGAAAAGGTTCCGTAAATCGATCCCCTGTTACAACTGATGATTGATCCTCGAAAATTTACGAGCAAAATTCAGTCTCAAAAATAACTTACTATAAATCTAACTTAATTTCGAAAGATAACTCATTATTAGGGGAGGATTCTTTAAGACCATATAAAGAGACATATTCTATATTCTTACAACACTGGCAGAATAAAAAATTATGCTTTACACCCCCTTCCCCCCGAAACAAATGTGGTACTTTTCGACTCGACTCCAAACATCGTCGAACACCAATAGTGGTACCGATCACCGTGTGGAAAATCAGGAAAAAAAAAAGAAAAAAAAAAAACTCTGAGGATCAGTTGGGCTCCAAAACAACTTGTTTAACACAATTAGTTGCGTGCTCACAATTTAAAACCTTTATATTGTTATCTTATAAAGACTAACTTCGATCTTACTAAAATTTGGTGATAAAATTCTCTTTAACGCAATAACTTACTCTTAACACCTAATTTTGTTTTTGTTTTATTTTAACTTATTCTCATACTTCTTTCTTGATTACGCTGACAACTCAAGCAAAACTAATAGTAATTTCTTTGTCACAACCAACTAAGATTAATAGATGGTACTGAAATGGAAGAATATACCTCCCACTCAATTTTAAAATTGCACTTTCTAAAATACATTCTAGACTTGATGTCACCCTAGAATTATCATTTTAAATTTCATTTTCAATTCTCTTGGACCTTCCAAATTAATTTTCATTGAAATATCTTACAGCAAATATTAAGTTGGAAATGATTTGTGAACAAGCAAACAACTTGCTTACTTTTTATCTTGCCTTCTGAAAAGAGGCAAATGATGCCAGCCAGCTCTTTCCTTAAAGCAAATTATGTTCCATATATATCGTGGATGATAGTCTAGAGTATACAGGAATTCATCTCTATCGTACACCATTTACCTCATTCTTCTCCAATAATAAGATTGAGTCACAATGAAGCTTTCATGTGTGCCCCTTTAATTGAGACATAAAAGGGTTTCTGGAGTTCAAGTTCGACCGTTCTTTCTGCAACGGATTAAGAATAATGTTAGTCTAGTAAATTGAAATGAAAAGAGCACTAGAGTCGAAATAATTAGACCTCAGATTATGGTTCCACTTTCTTTTTGTTCAGTACTAGAGGTAGTACTTGTCTTTTAGACTTAAAAGAAAATAGAGAGAATATTGAAGAGAGAATGACTGATAACTCTTTATGTTCATTCAGATAGAAGAGTACATTACTATTTATAAGCAAATAAAGAGAAGATAAATGTTCTGCAATTAACGTAGAGCCTAGGCTTGAAAGGAACATAAATATTGTTGAATATTTCTATATTAAGAAGAAAATAAATATTCTACCATTAGTGTAGATCATAATTAGAAGGAAAATAAATATTAACAACTCCTGCAGAAAAAGAAGGATGGCTAAAAGATGATCGCAGGCAAATTGGAAAAAAAGGGGAAAAATAACACTCTATGTCTCTTTGTAGAAAATATTTACCCGAAATGGCCCAATTTGTACACAAATTTCAAGCAGTTAATGGAGGAGTATATAGACCGCTGCACAGGTTCCTTACTATGTAGATTACGTACTCCTCCATAGCAAGGAATCTGTGCAACTGATTAAATTGCTGACAGATCTATTACAAATAATAATGAGGGGAACTGCTCTTGAGTGAATCAGCGGATGAAATGAATGGTGAAATAGGTGGTGATCCATTTTGGGTGTTGCGACTAATTGGCTACCCTGCTGCCTCCATTTCAAATGGACATGATAAGGCTGACAACGATGTTGGATGGTCAGTCGAAGTTGCCATATTTCTAATCTTACCCGAACCCATAAAGTTTTTGAAGTGTTTTTAGTTTGGCTTAGAGTTTAATGTTGGTATTATTTAGGGTAAGCTGTGCATAAACGCCTCTTATACATTTTTATACACTTTTATACAGTGTAGAAGTGTGTATAAACACTTCTTATGTATAAACACCTCTTGTATAATTTTGTATAGCAATATAGAAGCGTGCATAAACACCTGTTATACACTTTTATACAAGGTTGATACATTATCTACCATAAGTGTATAAAGTTGTTTAATGTTGTATACCATGAAAAATCAGCTATGCGAATGTAATTTAAAATTATGGCTACGTGAATGTAATTTGTTAGGCTGGATTGTACATTATTGAAATTTCCTCTAAAAAAGTTACATTCTTTATTGTACTTTCCGTAGAAGAAGATACATACATAAATTCTTTTAGATACAGCTTTATTTCGGAGTAGAGGCAATTGAAACAATTACCACAAAAAATAATCACTAATAAATTAATTGAATAGAATTAATTAAAGAAGAATTCATGATAATGCATTAATCCTGGTCCTCCAGTGATGAATATTCCTGGTCCAGAGCATCCTTAAGGAAATAGAGGGAACTCATATGATTATCAAAAACTGATGATGTTATTGGCTTTGGAGTGAATCCTTGGTAATCTCCTTGTGCCTTTGCTAAGCATAGATCTTTGATGTACTTGGAAAGACCATCTTTCTGAATTAAAGGTTGATTGGCATACTCTTCAAATGCCATCCACTGCAAGTAACATCATGTTAAGAGTTAGTAATCGTTATAGGATTTGAGATTACTTATTAAATCTATAGAAATAAAACAAGGACTTCAGTTATACTCCCTCCGCCCCCATTTACGTATATGACACTTTTGGCTTCTCGAGAGTCAATTTAACTAATTTCTTAAGTTAAATTGAATTAGATCACTCAATATTTTAAAACTAAAAGTTAGATATTTAAAAACTATACAATAAGTATTATAATTTGTAACTCTTCTCATGTCTATATGATGAAAATATATTACTCACTCCGTTTCAATTTATGTGAACCCATTTGACTGGGCATAAAGTTTAAGAAAAAAGAGAATACTTTTAAAGTTGTAGTGTTAAATGAGTCACATATATTTTTTGTGGCTAAAATTGCATAAAGGTAATGTTTTCCAAGATATAGAAAGGAGTCATTCTTTTTTAGCACGGACTAATAAGGAAATAGATTCACATAAATTGAAACAGATTGAGTATATTTTAAAATTTTACTCAAAGTTCACATAGTTTGAATCTCGAGAAACAAAAAGTGACACGTAAATTGGGACCGAGGAAGAATATGCTTACGATGTAGGATTTTTAATGTGTGATAGCAGGTCAATCTATTTTTCTCAAGTTGCCAATTACTAATTTATCCCAGAAATTGGAGGACCTGATTGTGTCTCTATATATTTTACACAGCATCATTGCATAGGACTTTAACTCGTAAAATATACTACATACCTGGGCTGCCTCAATTTCTAAGTCTTGCTTTTGGATGTGAAATGATAAAGGGCGCATCATGCAAAGGAAGAACAAGTCTGACTTGTTAAAGAATGACTTGGGTATTTGCCTGCTTGCCCATGATAAAATAATTAACAAGACTGAAGAAATCCGTACATTTTCCACATTGTATGTATTGAATTGTCAAGAATTCTTTGTATCACACTTATTCAAATACCAATCAGTTTTTGTGATTTTGTTTTTCTTCCTACTCATTGTCAATGTCTTCTACTTAACCAGCACAAGTTTCCAAAATGTTAGATGTATCTTAAAAGTTAAATCTCTTTTTGTACACAAAAGCAAGGACCTTGACAAATTGAATCTTATTTTGGACTTTTTAGTAATCAGATATCAATATTTGATCATGACTCTACAATATTCGTTTTTAACTTTTTTTTTTTAAATATGAAATTTAAATCTTGTAGTTTTAGCCACAACGGGTATTTCTCCTTTTGGAATTACTCTATGGTACAAGTTTCCTACCTAAATGCAAGCACTTCCAGAAATTCTGTGTCAATCTGCAGTAAAGAGACAAGGAATTAAATCTAAGACAACAAAATAGTTACATTAACAGCAGAAATGGGATGTGTTAGTGTATGGATTTATATAAATTAATTCAGCAATCATATCTATGTACTTACTCCAGTTTCTTCTTTTAGCTCCCTTATTGCACCTTCAAATATACTCTCACCCTGACAGAACAAGAAAAGCTCAAATATACAGTTTTAGGGGACAAGTGGCATTCTGAGAGCTGGCTTTAGCAGATGAGTTC
Organism: Lycium barbarum; assembly: GCF_019175385.1. Lineage (NCBI taxonomy): Eukaryota > Viridiplantae > Streptophyta > Magnoliopsida > Solanales > Solanaceae > Lycium > Lycium barbarum. Next base: position 119,862,327 of record NC_083340.1, on the reverse strand, counting down.
ATGTGCATATGTACATATATTATATATATATATATATATACCTCCTCAACAGTACCGGTAGGGATCTTCCATATACCACTTCCCTTTAATCTGCCGATATTTTCTTGGACAACAAGCAACTGAAACCAACAATATTTTACAAAGTTTAGAATCTAAATAGTCGTTTCATTATGCATGTATATAGGGAGTAATTTCCATGTAATCTTTTCTGTTCCATTTTGTATGACACCTTTTTTCTCAGAGCATTTTAAAAATGAGTCACTTTTTTCACATATGAAAACTCTTTTACCGTTAAGCTTCTCAATTTTAATGATGTGCTCTTTTGTATATATAGCTAGAGAAATGTCATTGACATGTTCAAAATCACATTGTATTGTCCCGAACCTAGCAAACATTAGATAATCTAGAAAACTATGTGGCAATATATGTCTGGATACGGAGTTTAAAAAAGAAAAGAAGACTTTTGAAACTTGTGATTTAAAATAAAACATAAATATTTGTGTAACCAGAGGCGAATCCAGGATTTCAAGATGATGGGTTCACCATTAGCTATGGATTTGTTTTTTTTTTTGGTCTTTGGTTCGTTGCAGCTTAACGCCTATGGAGTTTTTTTTAATTTCTTTTGCCTTTTGGAACTTGGGTAATTAGAAATAAAGGGGGGAAAATTCATTAGCTGTAATATAAAAAAGAAACACGTTTTTTACTTTTAGGTAATTAGAATTATAGAAGAAAAGGGATTTAGAATAATATAAAAAAGAAAGTTAAAAGGCTGCTTTAGAAAATAAAAGCATAGAACGTGCTGGAGCTCAGGTTTGATCCCAAGATCTTGAGGAAATAAACAAAGCTCCTAACCAGTGTTCACTCGACCTAGTTTGACCATGTGTTCCTTCAGGTTATATTAGATATATTTTCAAAATTATACACATAATATATCGAATTTAGTTGAGTGACCATGTGTTCACATGACCCAAAATTAACACATAGATACGCCTCTGTGTGTAACTATAGATCATCTCTTTAATAAGGGTAAAATAAAAAGTATAAAGTTAATTTGTTTCTAAGCAAGAAAGCAGGATATTCTTTTTAAAACAAGCTAAAAAGAAAAATATGACACATAAGTTAGAACAAAGGGAGTGATAATTGCAGCAGCTTTGAATTACCTCTCTTTTGTGATTCAAGACAATAGCACCAATGCTGACTTTGTGTGACGCATTTGCAGGGATGGTACTTTCAGTATCAGCAATCCAATGTACAAGCATCAGGTAATGAGGTTCTGCATGATGGTACCGAAATCCTTCCTGTTCACATTATGCCATATAGCTATTTCAGTGACATGCATGGCAATTAGTAATTAAGAAATAAGAATCTGATGTTTGTTCAAAACAAGATTGTTAGGTAGTTTCTCATAGTACGTAAGTTGTTGGAATCCTTCAAAAATATAGTTGTACTTATGTCTGATCCTTCAAAAATATATTATTTTTGAGGATCTAACACATACCCTACGATATTTTTGAAGTTCTTGGAAAATAAAAATGAAATGCATACTAAGTGTACCAAGTGGAGTTCCACTAACCCCCTTATGCATGAAATATATGTATTGAAGAAATTACCTTAACTGCAATCTCAACCAAATTTGCAAGTTCAATAGGCATTTCAATCCACACCCCCTTCTTTCCCTGCAAAATATAACAACATTTTTAAGTATTAAAGAGTAGAATCTTTCCACCATATATATTTTATGGGGAAGCTAGCTATATAGATGTGACCAGTCAGAAACAGTAAATTAATCAACAAATTAATTAGCTATACCTGCAGCTTCCACTCTTTAATGGAATGTTTAAGCATGTAATGGAAGACATTGGGTTCCATAGGACCCTCTACTTGTACAATAACTCCTCCATGCTCATCATTAACCGCCGGAAGCAACTCATTAATCTTATTATTAATCTTCTTAGCACCATTTTGAACCAACATTTTCTCCATAAGATATTATCTAGCTTAGGTTAATTCTACTAATTAAGCACCTGTAATTAAGACAAGCAATCTAGGGAATATATAAAGTGATGAATGGGAGCCAGGAGTTTAAATAGGCACTGCGAGAAAGTTGGTAGTCATATGATTAAGTCTGGTGCCGTGTGCGTACGGGTGGGCCTCATTTAGACCAACACTTTGTTGATTTCGTCTTTTGGGTTTTACGTGGTGATGGGAGCCACTTTATACTTTATTGTGCAACTATATGTAGGAACTAACAAGTCCCTCTAATTCATATTACAGTCACATCGCGGCAGAGGCGAATTTAAGATTTGAAGGTATTGGGTATCATAATTTTCTTCAATATTCATCTTGTTAGGAACGTGTTGGGTCGGCTCCATCTCTTTTCAGTTTATTCGGGTCAACTTAATAAGCCTTTTTTTATTTGCAAATATGAAAATTAAATCTCAAAAATTAAGAAACGAACATAATTAACAGCTTAAACAAGGAATCACACTCATTAACAACAGGTTAAAATCAACATTTTCACCAAGGGATTTTCATCTTTTATGTATATTAAAAAATGAACTTGCACAAGTAAAATAACATCTTCAATAAGGGAATAACACCAATCAAAATAAGAAAAATAATAGAAAAACTCTTCAATAGGTAATTACACCCCATAAGTAAATGTAGAATTAGATAAACTGCAAGTTCTCAAAAATAAATCATAAATTTCATGTATTTTTTAAGCAATGCTCGTGAAATTTCCATCACAATTGAAGTAGTAAAGTGATTTAAATTGAATTTAACAATTATAGAATAGCACAATTTTTTATAATACACTCCCTCCGTCCATTTTTATTTGTCCACTATACTAAAAATATATGTCCACTTTTACTTGTAAATTGTACAGTTTGAAAAACCAAGACATAATTTACCATTTTATACCTATTTTACCCTTATTATTAAGTACTCCAATTCATTTCTCATTTTATTTATTGCTTATTAAGAGTGTCCCAAGTCAAATATAGACAAGTAAACATGGATGGAGGGAGTAATAAACAAAAGAAATTATAAAAAAATAAAAATAAATTGAATTTTGATCTCAATCCAAAATTTCCATTGAGACCCAAGTTTTTCAATTTAAATACTGACAGATTTGAAATTAAGAAAAATGCTTAATTTAAGGGATTTTGAAGTTTCTATTTGTGTGTTCTCGCTAGAGATCACATATAAAATAATAGAATAGAGGAAAGACAATATAGCTAATAAAAAGATAAATAAAAAATTGGGAGAGCCGAAAAGGGAATTACTAGTACAAAGGAACTAAAAAGCACAAGAAAAACGGGAGTCAGAAATGTTCAAGATAGATTTAAATCTGTGTCTACCAGCCATGACATCTTTGTCTAATTTGCGATTGGGGGTGCCAGGATCAAATATTTAACCTAGTTTAAACAAATTGCAATATAGGTATATAAAAAATTTATCAATCTAGAAGGTGTCATACCACCCCCCACCATAAACGGTGGATCCGCCCCTGCATCGCGGAGCCATCTTTATTTAACTGACACTCTTTTGTTGAAAAATTACACTGTATAAATTGTATAGGTAAAATATGATTATGTATATATGTGCTATATGTTAAATTTTCTTAACTTCTTTCGTACGTTTATTTTTATATATTTCGATTACCTTTAGAGTAAATCCCGATTTCTCCGGTGACCGAATAGTGTTCATTCAAGGAGAAGGTCTGCTTATGACCAGGCTATAATTACAGGCTATGTCTTGTCAACTTTTTATGGCTAACTGTGTGTGTTTATAAACTTTTTATGACTAAGTCTGTGTGTATATAAGTGTGTGTATAATCGATTTGGTTCCATTTTTTTTTTTAGATACAAACCAAATCAAAATATTATCGTATTGTTCGAATTGAAAATCAAATCAAACCAAGTAAAAATAAGTCGGGTTTTTATATTGATTTGGTTATATCTTGAAACTCAGGAGAGTTTAGACCCCCTTTCTTTTAATTTACTAAAAACTCATTTCAACCACAAAAAATAAAAAAAAAAAAAATAATAAAACAATAATAATAATAATAATAATAATAATAATAACAATGACAAATGCAGATATGTGGGCGTTTGGCTGCAATACTAGACACCCCAACAGACTGTTTTATGTTTTCATCGGACTTCAATATTTGAGTGTGGCACTGTGGTTTTAGTTTCTAGTCAAGGGTCATTATTCGTTAGTCGAAATCAGTCAAAAAATATTATGATTACTAAGTCCAAATTAATAAAGATCCGCGGACAATTAGAATGTCTCAACTAGTAAAAGTTTTGTCAAAGTAACTAATTCAAAGAAGAAGAAGATTGACTCTATACTCGAAATTTTGCTTTGACTGTGGGAAGACGTTCTTCTTAAGTTTAAACTGCAACATTCTCTAATAGAATACTTAATAGAAATTTTTTAACATTATCAGTTTTATTTATGTTCACACAGTTACAGTAAATTCATATACTTTATATACTTTGTTTACCCCAAATATTGGATAACAATTAAATTTGTAAGTGGTTGATAGGATATGTGGTTAGATTTAATTAATAATATAAGACAACAATGAGTAAGTAGCGATATGTATTGGTAAATAACGATAACGGGAACCAAAGAAGACAAGTTGATAAACACTGTGAATTGGTCCGGCCTGGAGAGCGCTTCCTTCAACCGAGCCAAAATACTTATGTTATATTCCGTATTTTTGAACCTCGGAGCATCTGCTGGGGTGGGGCCCACATACCGAGATTTTTTTTGGAACATCTGAAAAGTCATATGAATCACATATGTAAAGTTAAACACAACTCATGAAGTACCTTTGGACCAAATCAAAGTGGAAACCCTCCAAACGAATATTTTTAAGAAAACGTTTTCGGGTGACCTGACTTTGGGGGGCAAAAACTGTATTGTAAGTTTGGAATTTCGAAAATACCTTGAAATAGAAGTTGTAGATAATTGAATTAGCTTTCAATCCATAGGTCGTGGGTTCCCAGGTGACGTCGGTACAAGGAGTTATGAACGTTTTAAGGTCGAAAGGTCAGTGGGCTAGACCCAACTCGGGACCAACCGAGTTGGCCCAAAAAAAAAAAAAAAAAAAATTTAGGCCCAATGTTTAAGGGGTGGCCGGCCAAGTGAGGCCCAACCCATGGCTTTAATGAATATTTCCATGTGCTAATTAATTATAAAGGGATCACTATCCCTTAGAAGGTTCAAGAGACTTAGAAGAGAAAGAAGAGCAAAACAAGAGCAAAAAAAAGAAGGCATTTCGGGTTTGGTGTGGAAAATTCACCACCAAAAATTTTGTGTTAAAAATTTGTATTTTGTGGTTTCCTTACTAAGTTGAGTCCCCTCTTCAACTTGGTGTAGTTGGTTTGGAGAAAGGAGGCCTTGGTTCACCAAAGTGATCACAAATTCAAGTAAAGAAGACTAGAGGAAAAGGTAAGAATTTATCCTTTATTCTTGTGTTATGGAGTTTTGTTTGGGTTGTAGTATATAGAAATGTGTTGATTGTATGGAGAAATGGAAGTTTGCAAAGTGGGTGTGTGGTATATATGTGTAGCCATGTGTATTTGTATATTGTATAGCCAAAAATGTATAGAATTCATGTTGTATTCTAGTTGTGAATGTGATGGAATTTATGTTGAGAATGAAAGTGGAATAAATTTGATTGAATGGAGAAAAATAGCATATGGCCGTGTGGTATATTTGACTTGGGAATGAAATGGATTAAGTTTGTTTAGAGTATTGGAGTGTTGTTGTAATGCTTGATATGTAAATGAAGTTAGAATGATATAAGTTTGTATTGAATTGGAATGTAGAAACTTATGTCGTTTTAGTATGGTTTTTCCGACATTAAGGAAATGAAGTTGTTTGGTTGTTAGTTGTGATGACCATTGATGAATTTGGAAGTTGGAAACTTGTTATGAAGTTGTATGCCAAAGATTTGATGTTTTGCATAAATTATGATTTTGGCAGAAGATTGTATATCATGTATATCGAGTGTATATCTTAAGGAAAACGATATGAAATGTTTCTAGAACTATATGGTGATGATCATGATGGTTGTTGAATATGAAATTATTGATCTTAGTTGAAAGTTGGGTTGAATTGAAGATTATGTCAACTTGTGAGAAAAATGACTAGTTGAAGGATATTTGTGTTTTTAATGTTCATTGTTGATATTGTTGTTGTCGTTTGGGTTGTTGTTGATGATTTATAGCCGAGTTGAATTCTCGGGGTGTCATATGTATAGGGGAAGTGCTGCCGAAATTTCGGTAGCCAAATATGCTTAAAGTTGAAATAATGGCATTAATAATTCACAATTGGTAAACTTGACCAATTGCAGTTTTTCGACGAAATGGGAAGTGAGTTTGGAAAGGCTTAAGGAGCGCGAAAGGTATGTAAAGCAACCCCAATTCTTCCCTTGGCATGCCCCTAGTGTGTTAGGGTCGGATCCGGGCCTCGAAGGACCTCTTGGCCCTCGGAATCCGCAAGACAAAATTTCAGTTTTTCCTTCAGTAGAATTGAACCATTTTGATACGTTTTTTCTGAAATTATGCAATTTTGCTCTAAATTATTCAGAAAGTCATAGAATGTTTGTATAACCTTTTTAGGTGATACTATATGCTTAGAGGGCACAATTTGAGCCCGCCGCCTTGTTTGTCCCAAGGCGGGCCCGCTATTTACGGTTTTGCCCCTAATGTGTTAAAGCTTCCTTTTTAAGCGATTTTTTAAAGAAATGTTTTAATTACCCTACTAATCGCTTAACGAATATTATTTTAAATATTCTGTTAAATATTATAAATTATTTTGACACTCGGAATGACTTCGGGAAAGTTATACTTCTGTAATTTATTATGATATCCGAAATACATTTATTATGATTCCGTCCGACCCCATTGGATTTGTTTGTCTTTGATACGCTTCATCGAGTCTTTGAAAACATTTATTATATTTTTAAATTGCATTAGTCTCTCACTACTCCATTCGTGGATGTCCCAATGTTTCCCACACTGAGCCCGGGCCAGGATATGTTGTCAAGCGTAATTCTCTGCATTGTTCGCCGCGTCCCGATGTGAGGGGGCAGGTATACGCGTACATGGGTCTGTGGAGTATGATGTGCCATGTCCGCCTATTCTGATCTGATCTGTATGGCCATTTTGATATGACATTATATGATACGGGGCCACGCCCCTTTTTCTGATTCCTCTGTATAGTGGCACCAGCGTCGGGAGGGTGGCCACATTCTGTCTGCCGAGTCCCGTGTCAGGGACCGGATATGATATGATATGATATGACATATGTTTCTGTACGCATTCTGTCTGTTTTGGAAATATGCATTTGACACTCTGGATTCTGTACTCATTTTCTGTAACCATTATGATTTGACTTCTGTGATTCCGCTTTACATATTCAGTACATATTTCGTACTGACCCCCTTTCTTCGGGGGCTGCGTTTTCATGCCGCGCAGGTACTGACGACAGGTTCGCTGATCCACACGTTTATGATCCTATTTCTGCTATTTGGGGCGCTCTCTTCTACAGAGCCCATCTTTTGGTACAGTCTGTCACTGCTATCTGGATATGTACTTTGTTCAGGGTATGACGGGGCCCTGTCCCGTCTTATGATTATGATATGTTCTGTAGAGGTCTGTGGATACATCTGTGTGGGTTCTGTACATATGTTTGGGATATTCTGTTCTGTGATGGCCTTATCGGCCTATGTGTGCCAAGTCTGCTTTTCTGCTAAATTCTGTAGCGACCACTAATATTATTATTATATTATTATTCTGTTAATATGCTAATTTGGGGTATCGGGTACGTATAGGTGCCCAGCTCGGGCACTGGTCGCGGCCCACGGGGTTGGGTCGTGACAACTTAAGAGAATTCCTTTGAAACTTTTCTGATTACAATATGTAGAATAGTGAAAAAGGTAACCTAAAAATGAAAAGGACAGCCCTCTATTTATAACTAACTGTAAATGGGCCATAGTACAATGTAGGAAAAGCCCTTCCAGAAAAACCCTAAAATGGATAAGGCTGCTTCCGTACGGTCTGACACCTGTACTGTTGTCAACGCAAGTGGCGGAACGGTCAGGTGACTCGTGGCCTGCTCCATAACTGATTATCCGAACCTATATTGAGTGTGCTCTTTAGGCTCGGGTTTTCCGTACTCAGTAGAATAACCTCGGTGTTGATGCAGAGTTGAAAGTATTCACGACCCCACGGCTTTCCATCCCTACTAACTGTCACGACCCTGTCCTCCCTTGATCTGATATCGGGCAGCTTTAAACTTACCTCGATTCTTATCGGACACAAATAGATTCGAATTTTACCGTATACATACTTAAAATTAGTCTTCATCGTGAAGAGGGAGATAGACAATGGTGTTAGATCCATGCACTTATTTTAAAGTATGGTTCCTAATTATGACTTATGAGAATGGTGAAAATTATTTATATTATTTATACCCTTGAATTTTGCTTTAAAAATTAAACTCCCCTCAACTTTGAACCATAGACATTTTCCCCGTCATACATGATCAACTGACCTTTCCAAACGCTTATTTTACCTTTACATTATCAATCTTTACCTCTTTTTTTTCCTTCACAAAATGATGACTTTCTTCTTCTTTTTTAAATCTATGTAACAGACTTATCTATAAGATATATTTTCTAGGCGAAAGTGAGAAATAGTAATTCAATATATAAGTTAATGAAGTTTTATAATGACATAAATGATCAGAATAAAAAAAAATTATTAATAGCAATCAGAACTTTAATAATTATTGTACACAAATGAAATAAAAGATAGTGAAAACTTCATAACTAATTTTACTTGAACGTCCGTAACAAACGTCTTCCCGATCATATCCGCTGATTTCTTTTTCTTGTTTTTTTTTTTTTTTCTTTTTTTTTTTTTTTTTTTTGAATATTTAACCCGGGCTTCGGTAGAAGAAAATGATAGAATAGATGAAGCTCAATGCATTGGACAAGCCTATAGACATTTGAATTTTATTCGATAAAATGCATATGCTATTTGGTCTTAAATCCCTAAATTCAAGAAGTATTGCACAAATTATAAGTAATTGTCACTATAAAAAATATTAGCTATGAAATTCATCACTATTATGTTGTTAAATCATCTGTTCTAATAGGAGTTTCCAATACTTTATATAGAATTAGCGACGAATTATTCAGCGATAAAAATTTTCTGTCACTAATTTTTTTTTTTAGTGTATTTGAGCTCAATACATACTCAAGTAAAAGTCTAGCAGTATTTTGGTCAAACTATTTACTTAGTCTTTATCGAATGAGCCTACTTCATTAGCTGAAAACTCATTTGATTACTTCATCCTAAATCCCAAACTCATGTCGTGTAACATGTAGAATCCCAAGTTAAATCCACGTTACAACGTGAAAAGCCATGACGTGCCAAATGAATACAATGATGTTGATATCATGTCATATATAAAGTGTGGCATGCAAAGGTAAAAGTCCAATTAATGTCTTTCAAATATTCAAGTGACATAATAATTTTGAACACCAAAAATTACGGTGGAGTGATAAATATTCTTACATCCTTAATCAGAGATTTCGAGTTCGAGCTATGACTTATGAATATGATATCAGCTTTAATAGGGAGCACTTTACCTCCATAGTGGGACTTCAAATGCGAATCCGAATTAATCGAGCCCCAAAGCGGATATTGAACACCGTGAAACTCAAAAAACAAAAGACATGTTTTGACTAATCAAAATTGTATTATCGTAGGTTCAATCCGATGGACATATGATTCAAGGGAATCAATTAGATCAAGCAGAATAGTTTATCTAAACCACAAATAGCTCTTCCACAACTACAAATAAGGGTCCATTAAGCTGAAAAAAACATACAAATGAAGCCAGAGAAAACTCTGAATAACAAAGCCTTGAACGGCTTTCCAAGTCCAAGGACGAGTTAAAAAAAGAATCACAAATCAAGATTTAAGATATTTTGCTCAAATTATTTGTTTGTGCTAATGAATCGAAAAAACATTTCTCATGGCAACCATTGAAGTGTTCATGTCTTATAATTTGAATTGAATGAATCAAGTTCAAGATCAAGCGTCTAGCCCTTAAATTAAAGTCCAATTCATCTAACTCTAGTCAAGATTAAGTCAATAAGCCCTTATGTACGTTATATACCTTCGGAATATACAATTTATATGCTGTATAGCTTATTATCATCATCGGTGTATACCATTAAGGTATACAAAATGTAAATTGTACACTCCGAAGGTATACAACGTACATAATTGTTGCCCGAGTAATAATGACAACCCCAACCCCTCCCCAGTCCCCCCACCCCCCATACCCCAACCCCACCCCAACACCCGCCCAAAATAAAAAAAGCATATCTGTATCGGAGTCAGATGATTACCCTATTTTATAATCTGAAAACTTAGTGACACTAGAGTAAACAGAAAAGAGTTATGGTTCATATACACCAATATCGATTATAAGACAAAACTCTGGTTAAGCTATACAGTTCGGAATACATATATTTTTGCAGCCAAAACTTCTTCACTCGGACAATCCCGCCTCTTCACATTTTGTAATTGAGGAACCACATTAGTCTCCTTTGTGTCTTCCCCACAGTTTGATACACAGGCGAGGTTCTGCAAAGGGGCGAAGAAAAAGCCTCAGAAATCACCGTGTAGTCATCGAGATGTTTCACACCTCAGATTCCTGCGGACGAGAGCAATACAGCGTGCCACCTCTGCATCGCATCTCTCAGCAACTGGCCACCAGAATGCCATTTAAAATGATATTTCATCTTGCTGCAGTATGCTTTTAACTTCTATGATTGCTATACCACATGATGATGACCTTGAGCTCTCAAACCCGAAGGCTGGATTGCATTTAAGGCATTGAGTGACCACCCTGAAATCATTGAAGGAAAAAATATAGCTTAGGCATGTTGAAGACATAATTAAGTAAATAAAATGTGCTCTCTAATAGCTTAATCTTTTAGATGAGTTGGTCGCAAATTCAACATGGTACCAGAGCTAGTAGAGGTCCTGGGATCAACTCTCTCTAGCACCTTAACTTTTATGAGTTGGTCATACAATTCAACAATGCATTTATTTGACACAAGCATGCTTTACAGATGAACTAAATCAAGCAGGAGTTCATTAATATCAAACTGATGACCCACTATACCTTAAAAATACATGACAAAAGATGGTCTCGACTCTAATGCTGAAAGGAAAGGCATAAAAACAACAACTTGATTGTCTGCGGAAAAGAGCCCTCTGTCCTAAAGATGCTTTCTGGTGACATACTAAAAATTTGTGAAAACTGAAACATGCTCCTCATTCTGGCTTTATTGAGACCTAACCAAACGAGCTGCGAAGGCTCCGTCAAGTTCATGCTTCACAGGATTAGACATATAGAAACCTTGTTTAGTAACAAAATTCCCCGGCACATATTTGTTCACAGGATCAATGTTGAATTCCTGCAAGGAAAATGATGGTAACAGTCAGACCAATGTGCAGGACTAGCAACTAGAATAGAAGATAAATTTAACTCTAAACCAGAGAGAATATGTGGAACGATCAATTTAGGCAGGAGAATACCAGGGTAAGACGCCCAAATTATGAAAGAAAATATATATGGAATACAAGATGATAGGGTTGACGCTAGCAGTTTCTCAAAAATTTCCGGCACATCAGTTTCTGTTTCTTCTTTTTTTTTTTTCGATATTTCGTCTGTCTTCCATTGGGTGAGAGTTAATTTGACAAAAATAGGCATATGCTTTCTACATAAAGCATATAGTCCCATTTACCACAGCCTCAATAGGAACCAAGATCCTCACTCCTTAATGCCTGAAATGGGTTTCGACCATAATATATACGCTACATTTGATTTTTAAGAAAGAACCAACTTTAGAGCTAAGAGTCAGAGCAATTAGCAAATTTTGATCAAGTTTCTTACTGGATGCCTTAAAAGAAAAGCTTCAATTCTTTCCTCATTCTCTTCAGGGTCAATGGAACATGTACTATATATTAGCACTCCACCAGGCTTCACCAACCTGCAGATGCAAAAAAAAAAAAAGCATAAAGGAAAAGGAAACAAAGAACAGAACCTCATATGCTAATGTGTAAGATAGTAGCTCAATCATAATGCATATAACCTAGAGGCATTTCAGACTAAGTAAATGTAGTTGCAGTTAAGAAATTAACCAGCCTTGACTTAATAAAGCAGGCAAATTGATATTCAACAACGACCCAGCTTATACATCTCATTTTCCAACTCTCTGTCCTCAGTAGGAGAACTGTTTATAAAAGATATGCGCCTTGTTTTGATCCACTTCAGAACTTGCATTATCCTCACCAGTCACCAATATTACTAGGAAAAAGCTACTCAATACATTTCTAAAAGAGAAATCCATGAATAGCAGTAGATCAGGTCAAGGTTGCACTTAAATATGAATTAAGCAGAACTATTGGCTTTACCTGGAAGCTGAATCGAGAAGCTCATCCTGTAAATGTTTAAGTTCCTCCATATCTTCCAGTCTCCTATTCCATCGCAAATCTGCTCGCTTTCTCAAACAAAGAGGAAATACACATTTCAAATGTTCCAGCTACTACCACTTCTGGTTTAAAGAAAGATGAAAACCAGAGCAACAAGAATAGTGTACGTGACAAAAGAGGGACGAATAAAGGACCGAAACTTTTAGACCATGCAAGCTTATATCAATACTATAAAAATTGCATATATCTTTAAATGGAAACCTTAGAAAGAACACCCAGCCCTGAACAAGGTGCATCCAGCAAAACTTTATCCCATTCTACAACCTTATCGGTCTGTTAAAAGTTAAACCAGGGATTAGCAGTTGGACAATAAAATACAATGTGTTTTTGTTAGAACTTGCAAGTTCTTACAGAAAAAGTTCGAAGATCAGCATGGATAGTACTGATAACATCAATAACTTGGTGCAACTTGGCTGTCTCTCTGAGTATCCGCAAGCGACCTTCATTTACGTCAACGGCAAATAATGTACCTGACAAACAAGTAAAGCACTAGAGTGTAGCGTTAAAGAGTCAACAAACATAAATCTCATACGTAAGAAAAGGTTAATGACCAGAATTGCAGGCCAAACACTATGCTTGGTAACCACTGAAAATGCTGACAATATGCAATGCTTTACCAAGGCTCATGTCACCAATTGTCAATAGTAAAAAGCAGACTCTATCAGTTGTAAAACAAAACAAAAAAATGCGACCAGCCCTCCTGATTCTGAACCTTTCACAAGAGAACATTAGATATTACCAGGCGTTGGACCTGGTACCTTTTGATTGAGTTACTTTTAGACAACAGTATATAAATGCAATTAGTGATGCACAACTTGTTTGGGACTGAGGCGTAGTTGTTGTTGTAGTGATGGACAAGGGAATATGGTGCTTGTATTGCAGACACCATGATTGTGACTTTTCCAGGATAGGTGTTTCCACCTATGTTTTATTTCATTATTGAATACACAAATTTCAATTCTGCATGTGTATGCTCCTGTGAGAATTGATCTTTCCTTTAGTTAGCTCCCAAAATATGTAAAAGGGACAATATTTTTCCATGTAATTTCTGCAATAAAAGCTTTCAGCCGTCAGCTATGACGAGTAAAATTTGTAGGTTACCTTGGCCGTTCAAACGGGATGCCATGAACAAGGTTTTTCCTCCTGGAGCAGCACAACAATCAATAATGTTCTCACCAGGTTGTGGATCAACAACAGAGACAACTAATCCTGCAATAATTAGGGTTATTATGGGAATGAACTCAAATCATTTTTCACCATCTATGATATCTTTACAGGTTTCAAACTCGAGTATCAACAAATGCATTATCTCAATGAGGCCATCAAATTTGTAAAATGATATACAAGTCAATGACCAACAAAATGCCAATCCATTTTTCCAGTAACTGGACACTAGTTGCCAGTTGCCATTGTATAAAACTTGTAAAAGGAAGTGGAGACACCCTGATAAAGAGTGGATCAAATTAAGCAAATCATCATAGAAAATTACTAACAAATGGAAAGTAAAGAGGGAATTTTCTTTTTCTTCGCGATGATATGTAATACGTCTAATCGATGTATGAATATCACTGTGAGGAATAGCTCAATTTCTAGATTATGATCCTTGGACATAGACATGTGAATGGTCCAAGTCATCCAAAAGAAAGCTGAATTCTCCTTCCTTAATCCTGTTGATTGGGAGGACATATGAAACAGCTGTGTTTTCAAATCTTAAACTGGAATTGCTCCCCCTGACCACCGAAAGAACAGTTATATGCGAAGGCAAGGGTCAAGGAATAACTGCAAATGCAAGAAGGGATCTCTTCCAACATACTCAACCACTCATTTACTATAACTCCACATTTTGAGTTCTATAAGGAGATTACCAGCACTTTCATCCTGGACTGCACAGAAGCCTTCTTTTAATAACCCAGCCTGTATAACATTCTGAACGAAGAGACTTTAAATGGTCAAATGAGCTGCAAAACACATCAATTGCACATACAAAGCTAGACATTAAAAACCAAGTCAAACTTTTAAATGACATAAAAATAAATGAGAACACTTCCAACCAACATTATTTGGTTCATCTACAATTCTACATTAAGTATGTGACTTCGTCTCTCCAATTCTTCCAGCTGAATTTTTCCACAACCAGAATCAGTACCATAGCGGAAACAGTTAAGACTAGCTTTTCTATTTCTTTGATCTGGTAAACGCCACCAACAAACCCCTCCGCTCAGGAGTCAATGGTGGCCCTTCTCCCAATTTGCTCCTTTGGTGAATCAAACCCCCAACCTCTTTGTTAGGGGTGAAGGGTCCTTTGCACCAGGCTATCCCTCACATGACAACAGTTGACTACCTTTAAATCAAGTCTCTGTAGTAATTTTGAGAACTAAAAAGTAAAGACACGCATTCTGGTCTCTTTCTTGATAAGTAAATGTCGATCACTAATGAAGTGACCTATCCACATAGAAAAATCTATATCAATGTCATAAATATGGCCATATAGTAAACATGTCATAAATATGGCCATATAGTAAACACTCTTCGAGTATCTTGTCAACCTTGTTGAAGTCATACCTGCATTCCATTTTTTAAACGAACAAAATCATCCAAGTATAGAGAAGGCTCATGTGGGACCTGAAGTTCAAGAAAGGAAACAAAATGATCATAGTAATACACGAAACAAAAGCAGAATATTTCAGAAAATTTAATATGATGGTCACAGTTAGTGTTTAGGACACTCACCCTATGTTGTACAAAATGCTGAAGAAGACTCCACCATGATGAACTTGTATGCAGAATCCTAAAATCTTAACTAGTGATGGATTATATCTATGAATCTATTTGCCTATTTTTGGTCAACTAGGTATTGAAAACTACAGTTGTTGACACCCAATTTTGTCCCGCCTCTCCTCCGAAATACCTATTTACGCTTCTATATTTTTTGGCGAATTAAAAAATATATTTATATTTTTTTTACTATAATTATTAGCCTCTTATCAATATCGGCGTTCATTATTCTATTACAGTTACTAGCTATTATTATTATTATTATTATTATTATTATTATTATTATTATTATTATTATTATCAGTAGTTCAAATACGAGCCCAATTCAGCCCCATTTTCGGATTAATCCAAAACAATTTTCATAGGCCACTACCCATTTTAATTCACCCCAACCCAATTTTCAGACCAGTCCACATTTTATTCCCAGCCCACATCTTCAAACCACCAGCCCATTTTATAACCCAATACCCATCCCACTACCCGAATTACCCGACCCGGCCCAATTCTCGTCCAAAACAAGGGAACCCTTCCCTTCCCATTTTCCTTCATCAGCCGCCCGCCCCCCATCGCCTTCTCTCCCTCTCTCATACGCTCTCTCTCTTCCACGCCACTGCCACTTCCACCTTCCCCTGTCCCCCACGCTCACTGCCACCCCCATTCCCTCTTGTCCCCCCGCTCCTCTCTCTCTTCTTCACCAGAAACCCTAAATCCACCCTATAAATAGTCCATTCTCGAGTCATTAACGGAGTTAGTGGGATGGCCTCAAACCCCCCCCCCCCCCCTTCCCTCGGAAATACGAAGTCCCTGGAACCTCATAAAATTCTTTGAACAAGAGCCTGTTTAGCCGTGAAATTTCCAGTCAAATAAGAGTTCTTCCATGGCCTGAAACCCCCTGAAAATAGAGCTCTCTGAGTCATCCAAAATTCCTTAAAAAAACATAACAAGTTTGCAGTGGTTGTGATAATTCGAAATATCGAGTCAAAAATATTAACACAATTGTTTTCTGTTTATTCGTCTGTTTGTTGCTGTGAATCCGAGCCTTTCGAGCTCAGTTTTGGTAGTCGTCGAGGTAAATCTGAAAGACCCCCCCCCCCCCCCCCCCCCGCACCCCCATTTCGCTGCACCCAAAAAAGGTAATTCTCTAGTCTTTATTTTTCTTGCATTCTCTGTTTGCTCTGTGTTGTTTTAGTTTGTCATTCTGTGATTACAATATGTTAGTATAGTTAAATTAGTTTGGTTGATAGATAAGTCTGTTCACACGTTTCTGTGTTAATCTGTTTGAGTTGTTAACTATGTTTATGTATGATAATTAGTTCAGGTTTAAGCTAATAAGGTTTGTTTGCGGTCGTTTACATTGTTTAGTTTCAATCTGGATGATTTAAGTTGGTGTAGGAAGTTGTAATTTGCATTTCAGACTTTATAATAATACAAGGTCTTTAGGGACAACTGACAGAAGTGATCTAACGATGATCTCTTTCATGTGATCCTTAATCTGAGATAGAGTATGTGTTAGCTTTGACGAATCTGTTTCAATATGATTAAGATGTTGTTTTAAACATCAACAGTCATCAAGATTTTCCTTCTAAAATGCTTGAGTGCTTGACAGCCTTGATGATACATATATGTTTAGTTCAAATTTGTTGAGTATAATCTAGTAACTAATCCTTGCACACTGTTAGTATTAGTTGTTGTAGTTAATGGTTTTGTTGGTTTGATATAATGTACTATGGGTTTATTTGTTGTTTCAGCTGGGGCATGTTGCTAGCCTGATAAGAGGTGTGCTATTTAAATCATGTTGTTAATAAATACTAAGCCCAATATAGTATGTGCAGCTATTTAAATCATATTATCAGTTTGGCATGCTAGTTCATAAGATTTGGTATATTTTAAATCAGATTAGTTGCACCTAGACATGTATCATGCCCAGTTTGCTAGCATGTTTGATATTAACCTGCATTCCATCATGTTTAGCTCACTGCTTGACTCAATCATCAGATTAGTATTGTGTCTCTTTCCAATGTAATTTCAGCCTTGCTTTAAGATTTACTGTCTTGTGTTTAAATAATCTCACACTCTTGGCATGGTTTGTTTCAATTTAAACTTGCCCATGACTGCTTTCAAGTTTTGGGTTTAGCTTGTTTGAATATGGTTGGATATGATTTAATCAAAGAAATATGAATCAGTAGGCTAACTATGTGGTCAGGCATAGGATGATTTGCTTATTAATCATGTGTGTTGGTTAACTTCATGAACCTAAAAGATAAATCTGCCTGCTATATATTTGAAAAGACTAGTATTAAAGGCTTGTTTTAATACTGGACCAGTTGGCTGGTCGAAATGTGGTATATCTCTGTATAATTTGAGTTTTAAAACTGAAAGTTATCAAGTGGTAGTGGCATATGATATGCTAAACTATAATCTGATCCTTCTTTTCTTTCTCTCCCATGTTTGAGTCACTATCCTTCAGGTAGTTTAAAGGATTCGTTTCTGTTACATTACTTTGTCAAATTCATGTCTGTGCTTCCTGCTTTAGTATTCAGCCACGAGTGAACTGTTAGTTTGACAAATATCAAAGGATGCTGCCTGTTTGTCTATTTTAGAAAAAATAGAAGAATGATTAAGTGTGCTAACATCCAAATGTTAGAGTCTTTACTTGAATAGAAAACATGGGTTTATTAGATGCTTTTTATTTAGTAATGAAAATGTGCATTTTGGTAGGTAACTGTGGAATAGTATACTCTCTTGTTTTATAGATTTTCCATTAAAATTAAATTAACTGGATAAATTTGAAGTACTTTTCTCAACTGAAATATATGTTTTCATTAAGTTTATTGCCTCCTTGGTTATTTGAAACAAAGGTGTTAATTAATAAGCCACATGCTAACATGAACATGATTAAGACTTTAAGCAACTGTGTTTCCTTCTACACTATGTTGATATAATCTTATCATGTTTAGCCATTTTTTTATTATGCTTTCAATCAGTTCTTCTATGATCTTTCCACTATCTTTGCCTTCTCAAAGAACTCCTTGTCTATTCAGATGGCTTTAATTTAATTAGATTAATCCATATAGGGTATGGGGTTTAATTTTCTTATGAAGAGCTCTGTATGATTTGATGGTGTGCTATTTGTATAAGAATGAATAATATCTCTGGAGCATAAGCAAAGGGCTTAAAGGATTTCCTTGTTTTCATTGAAATGTTGGTCTGAATAGGAGTTAACCTTGGTTTCTTGCTAAGTAGTTTAACTACTCAAGTTTACAGCAGTTGTTTATTGAAGCATAATACTTTCTTCCTCCCAAACTATATTTGAATGCTAATATGTTGTCTTGGTTCTGGTCTTTGTCGTTAGCTCATTATCATGTGAGCTTTGGGACTCTAATGAATAAAGGTGTCTTTGCATGAATTAGCCGTGAAAAAAAAACAGTAATATGTTTGAGAGTCTTAAGGCAATTGTGCTATGCTTCCTTTCATTTAAATTGATTTGAGCCCATCTGAGAACTAAAAGGGCTGATACATCTAATGTATACTTGCTGCTGTTGTGTGCCCCCTACATGAAATTATATGATCCGTGAATTAAATTCACATTCTGTAAACTTCTGTTCGCTACTGCTGTTGGGCATAATCTTTGCCTTAGCATATTTTTGTAATTGGTCTGCGTGACTACTGTATGGTTGGATATAGTGAATATACTTGGTCCATATTATGTGCATCTTCGTGGGAACGAAACATGTGTTGGCAGATCCCTGCTACAGTCCATTGCCAGTACAGTGTTTAAATTTTGTGCGTTGTTGCAAGCATACTTCATTCGAAGTATGTATATAAGTATACTTAAATATACCTAGTATATATAGTCTATTGGGCTGTTTTCAGTTTGTATTTCTTTCGTTTAACCTTATTGATTGTATACTAATCTTTTTCTTTCATTTTTTTGCATGAACTCCGCCTACGAGTCCAAGGGACTCGTCTCCTTTCCCACATTCGGTGTTGGGCTAAAAGCCCAACATAATATTCTCGAGTCATTTTCCCATCAGGCCTATTCGCAGCAAAGAAAACAAAAATATTTGGGCCTTGGCCCGTGCAACAGCAGCAGCTAGTCCGCAGCCACTATAAGAGAATTTTCTGGGCCGAGGCCCATATGCCAGATCTGATTGCAGCAATCTCTTAAAAATGGGCTGAGCCCATTTAACTACGTTCGCTCCTCCATTCCATTTTTGTGCATTAATCTTATGTTGTTGACTAACACTTTATCTTGTTGTTGTTTTACTTAGCCTAGATGAATTATAAGGGAATTAGTATGGAACTTAGTTTTAGTGATGGGTAGTTAATTTAAGGAAAATCAACAATTAATTCCATAAGTTTCATTCCCTTTTATGTTAAAATTCTTTATAGTATTTATTATTTGGAATAATTGATTTGCGAAATGGCATGACTATATATTTTAAGTAAAAGGGAATCATATTTTTATCCTAAACATTTCAAAATGTCACTAATACGCAAGTATAAACTCAAGTATATTTTATAAATAACTCTTCAAGTTTGAATCAATCACGCATATTTTTAGCTAAGCATAGTTAATAAGAATTAATAAAAACGAAAAAGAAAAACTCACTTCCTCTTGAATCCTATTTATAAGCTTAGATTTTTCTACATTGCTATAATCAAATAATATAATTTATTCAAAATTCAAAATTGCCAAATCTCTTCTCAACAGCTATTATTTATGGGCAAATTATCATATTTTATACAAATCTTATGTTAAACAGCATTTTATTTAAAAGTTTAGCCACATTTATAAGTCTTCTTTGAATGACATTTTTTATCTTAACAATGCTTGTAAGTTTTATTTCATGCAAGTTATCACATTTCCTATAAATCTTATTAAATAGTATCTTTCATTTAAGGCTTTATGAATATTTTCAAGTCTCATTTAATATTTAGAATCTTCTTTTACGCAAATTATTATGTTTTCTACAAGTATTATTTTAAACAACACTATTATATTTTCGTCTAAAACCTTAACAACATTCATAAGTCGTGTTTTCAAAATGGCATTTAAAGTCTCTTTTATACAAATTATTGTATTTTCTGTAAATCTTATTTTAACTAACATTATTTTCTTTTAAAACTTTAGCAATATTTTTTTAAGTCATTTTCTAAAATTTAAGCATTGTATTTAGCCTTAATTAATTAACCTAAGTTTGGCCGGATAACCGTAGTTAACGGATTCTAAAGGATGCCTAACCCCTTCCCTTTAGGATAATATAGAGCCCTTACCTGGAATCACATTGGTTAAGCAGATTATTAACGGAGGTTTAGTTTTAACTTTACCTTAGTTAACATCTAGGTGTCCTAATTCACCGTTAAATTAATTAGGTGGCGACTCCTTAAAACAAACAAAGTAGGAATCACCAAAATGTTGTACTCTAATTTAACCCGGTTAAAATGGGGTATAACAACAGTTATGAATAAGGTACATTTTCAAAGATAGAGAGAGAGAGAATCTAGAAGGACCTAAGATTTTGTTATCAGCAAGGAACCAAATGCATCTAAATATTACCTTCAACATTTTAAGCCTTGCGACCAGATCAGCCCCTGTCAAACCTTTCCTGGTATTTGCCCTAGTTTGGTTTAAAAGTTTTAAACACAGAACTGTCACATTATCATCAAGAGAAAGGGTAAAAGAGGAACGAAAAGCTTCATCATATACCTTAGACTGAAACTGGGATAGCTGTTATTCCATGTCATAAGCTTAATAGCTTCGTCCTGTCCAAAATACTTTGTCCATCTTCTTACCATCCACTAGAAAACATGGTAACAGAATATATAGAAGTAAGATTAAGAGATGTGAAAAGATAGTCATATGAATTTTAGTACTGTTCGTCTATGTTTAGCATACTATAATCTGTGGCGTTTTACGGCATAGTAAAAAAGATTCACGATAAGAGGACCATATAATTGGTGTATCATGAAAATTTCCAACCGTGCAACAACATGAGGGTCATTTTGACAAGTTTAGACAGACTAGCTAGAACTTAAGCTAAATCCACAGGATTTAACCAAGCATCATTTTATCTCCAATCAGAGGAATGAATCAATGCCAGAACCTCACAGTATGGATAAAGAAATATACAGCATTGAAAAATTGAAATTTACAAAACATGAATCTAGATAAATTATTTGACACAACCATGGATGTATGGGACATTTTGCTATAATATCAAACCTGGATTCTCTAAGACAAAAGATTTAAAAGAAGAAACAGTTCATCATAGTTACCAGTTTTTTATGAAAAAGGGAAGAAACAGTTCAAACGTACAACTGGATGAGAGTAAAGAGTGGCAAGACCACGTGCTTGCTGACGATCATCACCGTCCACTTTCACTGCCGGAAGGGAATCACTCTCCTGCAGACATGAAAAGAATCAGGGAACCAGTAGATTCCTTATTGTCAGATCCTATGTGCTGATGGAATAATAAAAGACATACCTTAAGGACTACTAGTTTCCTGAGAATCCCATTAACCAAATTACCGGCACCTGGTCTAAGAGCAACTTTTGCGAGCCTTACACTCTGCAGTCAGATTTAAACATCCAAAAAATAGAAGTATACTTACATTACTTTGCATAAAAGAATGTTCATCTCACTTATCGAATTAAACAAAAAAAGAAACAATGTTTATTTTCAAAGAGATACAAGGTGAACAAATGATGCTCTGAATTTATCCTTTTCCATTCTAGGATGTTCAAATGGATGCTACTGAAATGTGAACTTTACACACAAGTCATTTCCTAATGTAGCACCATATATCCAAATGAAATAGAAAAATGCAAGTGTAAGCTGCATAGTAGTTTGTCTCTAGCATAGGTTAAGGAAAGACTATCAAATATCAAGCATCTTTTCTTTTTTCATGGTGGACCCCCATCTGCTCAAATCCCACCCCCAGCCCAAGGGTCAATAGTGGACTTTTTCCAATTTGCTCCTCTTGTAACTCAAACTTCCAACCTCTTGATTGGAAGTGGACTGCTCTTGCCACTAGACCAACCCCACCTGTCATCAAGCACCTTATTTTTCCTTTCCTTTTCCCTCACTTCATTAAAAATGTGGCAAGCAAAGGCTCTACTGCAAGCTCAAAGGTGCTAACTAGTTATACCATTAGCTTCATTTTGTAGGTTCAACAGAAGATAAAATCACATCCATCTTTCTTGGCAGTCTTCAAATCAGCTTTCAACAGAATAACTACGTAAAAAGAGAACAGCCATTGTAGATCAAAGTAACGAGATATACACACCTCATCTACAACAGCATATGGTGGCATATCTAACTTGGTGATCTCATAGAAACCAATTCGAAGAATCTAGCAATATTTTCAAAGCAAAAAATCAGTTGAGAGGCATTATAAATGACCAAGAAAAATTCAATAGTTAAGAATACAGAACACAAAAGGCAAGAAAAGATGAAATTCTCAGGTCCAACACATTCAATTTCTCAGGTGGTCCTATCAATTTCAAGCTCTGAAGACTGCAGCGCATGTCAACGTCCGTAGAGATGAAGTGCTTAAACTCAAGGAACGTTCAAAACTCAGCACCAATTAATAGGATAGACCACCAAATAGCATTAATATTTCAGCATTTGAGATGTGATTCCTTAGCATTGAGCATACACCTCATGGTGGATTTTCCTCACATGTTATTTTAGTTTTTAAAGCTTATCCCTGTGTATTACCAAATGAAAATAAATGCACTGGTAAATGGTAATGAATACTCTCTTTGAGTGATAACCATGTTGACTATGACCTACCAACGCACACCAAACATATCATTCTTGTGCAATGACATTCTAGTTCTCGCAATTACATTGTGCTTGACCGAACCTCATCACCCAACATGTATACAACCATTGTTAACACTAATAACTAAGAAGATACATAGTAAATCGAAGATTGTATTTTATAATCGTGACTCATTTACATTAATTTTGGTTCTAGATGGTTGATACAACTCATAAATTTCTTTAAAAGACATACGTGCCAATGTAATCTTGCTCCACAAAGAAACTCCATCATGCTCCTCTTTTCCTCTTTTACTTTTAATAATTCAATTCACATCAATGCTATTTTAGAGGAGTCTCTAATAATTAAACCATCGATGAAATAACTTCGTTTGAAAAAGAAATACATCAGTTCTCCTTTATATTTGGTACTTAAATATTAACTTCAAATAGATATTATATAAGAGGTTCATCAATACTTAAACCATGGCAACAAAAAATATATTCCACGAAGTGCTCTAAAAAAACAGAATCCAAAAAGAGTGGCAAATATACCTGTACTAGAAGAGGTTCCATCCTTATGAATGTACGCTCATCGTGGCATAACGAAAGAATCAAGTGATCAAGATATCTTCTCCAGCGAATGGTACCTCCAACAACCTCTGTGACCTACAATATAATTAATTCAAGATATTGTGATGAAAAATGAAAATCTTTTGAATCTGAAAATCTGAAGTGAATTCAAAGGACAATCAATGCCATGGTAGTGAAGAAAAGGTAAAGAGAGAAACCAGTCTTAAATCTCTGTCGTCTAAGTCACGGGTGCGAAACCCAAGAGTTCTTTCAACATATCCCATTTCATTATCCCCTGAACCCTTCCCTTGCTCATTCAGAAGATCAGCAAATGCACCACCCAGCTCTATACGCATCAATCTAACTGCAGACACTGTAAAATACACACGTTAGATGAAGATATTGCTATAAGAACAAATAAACAACTGAGCCTTATACTAGCAAGAAGCCGTCACTTAGGGTGTGTTTGGTATGGAGGAAAACATTTTCCAAAAAATGTTTTTCAATTTTCTCTTGTTTGGTTGGTCAAAATATTATGAACATTTTCTCTAGGAAAACAAGTTCCCTAAAATGAGGAAAATGACTTCCCTAATGCAAGTAGAGAAAACAAGTTCCATAAGTGACGTTCTAAGTTTATTGTCTCCTCCCCATCCATCCAACACCCCCAACCCCCATTCCTTGAGCATCACACCCCTCGCCACCCCCAAACCCTCACTCCCCACCCCCACAGTGTTTTGCTAGATTACATATAAATACTCTTGGGATAATATTTTTTTTGTCACTCTTGGGATAATATTTTTTTTGTTTACTTACCAAACACTAGAAAATAAGTAAAAAAAACCCCCACTTGCTTTCCAAGAAAACATTTTCCTCATAACAAACACACCCTTAAATGTAAAACAAAATCAACTCTACAATCCGATAAGCGCATTAGAAAGTTGAAACTAGAGTGGATTACCTGCTCTATGAGGAGAAACTTCCAAATTCAGCTTCTGGGTTTTCCTTAGAGGACTGTCAGAATCTAAGCAGAAGCTTGAAGTTAGTCTGAAGGAATTAACTCAGATATACTAACTGTAATAATCAGACATTAAGCCTAAGCCTAATGTGGCAACATAGCAAACAAGTAAATAACCTATCATACTGTAAATTGGGCAAATGAAAGCATCTCTTTTTCCAAATTTTTCTTAAGCATGTAAACATTTTTGCCACTTCTTCTGTCAACAGCCGAATTAAGGGGTTGTTTAGTAGGATGTATAAGAGAAAATAATACATGTATTAGCTTTGGTATTACTAGTCTCTTGACCTATGAATAACTAGTACTTGCACCCTATTTGGTATTATCCTATGTATAAGTTTATATAACTAATACATAGCAAATCATGACATTAGCAATACCAGGACTATCACTACATTCATAAGCATGGTTAAGACAAAATTACCCTTGAAATCCCTCAAAGCTAAAGAATGCGTGGAGGGTATCTTTGTAAACAAATAGAAGTAATTTTTTAAAAAAAAATTATACAATGCATGCTATTTTTAATACACCACACCAAACAATCAATAAGAAATAATCTCAGCATAACTAATCCAAACATAACTAATACACCCTATTCAATACTCTCTCCGTTCAGTTTGTTTGTCTGGTTTTAACTACACGGAGTTTAATAAAGTAAATACTCCCTCCATCCCAATTTAAGAATGAAAGTAAGACTTTTGAAATTTGTGGTCTAAAATAAACCTTAGGCATTTGTGTGGTCATAGATCATTTCATTAAACGTAAAAGAGAAATTTTAAAGTTAAATTGCTTCTAATTATAGAAATGTGACATTCTTTTTGGCACAAACTAAAAATGAAAGGATGCCATGTGAAGTAAAAATATGTGGAATGTACCAAAAA
This sequence comes from Lycium barbarum, assembly GCF_019175385.1. Taxonomy (NCBI): domain Eukaryota; kingdom Viridiplantae; phylum Streptophyta; class Magnoliopsida; order Solanales; family Solanaceae; genus Lycium; species Lycium barbarum. Next base: position 119,836,712 of record NC_083340.1, on the reverse strand, counting down.
TCCAAAATGTTGTTTTCTTAAACATATCAGTGGAAAGTGGAATTAAAGAACCGTCAAAAAAGGAAAACTTAAAAGGAAAGTAAGACAAACAAATTAAACTAGAGTTAGCATTATTCTTATACACCCTACCAAACGACTCCTAATAGCTCAGAATTTACCTGCACGGCGAAGAGGAGTTACAGAATTCGGGCTTCTTTTCTTTGGAAATATAACTTGTTTACTGGAATTGGATTCATTAGAAGTTGCAGAGACCTTGGGAAAATGGAGTATCCGACCTGAAAGCAATGAAGGCATAATTGTATGTGTATGGTCCCACAGGAATGAAGATGCCGGATAATTGGATGTTTCCATCATTGTATCAGAAATTGTATCTCTACTTTAGTCACTATTTGTACTTTCCATATCTACTTTTTTGATAAGCCACGCTTGGCTGACTAGTCACTTATATGGATTATAATTAGGGGTCGTTTGGTTTGAAGACAAGTTATGGTATGCTCGGATTAGTTATCATGCTATTATTTCCTATTGATAGTTGGTTTGTTGTATAAAAAATAGCATGCATTACATAATTTTTTAAAAAAGTTATTTATTTATAAAAATGCCCTCCATCTTATTTAGTTGAAAAGAGCTTTGAGGGAGCATTTATGTTATTTTTATTATTTTATCGGGGGACATCTAATCCCGGTTCTAGTATTTCACCATCTGATAGCGATAACTTATCGATACCATTTCATATTATGGTATAACTTATCCCGGGATAAGTAACCAAACCAAACAGGAAATAGACTGTGCTAAGTTTTTACTATCTAAGTACTATTTATACTTATCCAGCATACCAAATGATCCAAACATAATTAGTTACAATGCCACTGGAAGCAAAATTAGTTAAAGAAACCCGAAGAGTTTCCCAAGAGTCAAGCTGAAAAGCTGTCAAAGTTCTTATATTTCTTCATCAAACTTTACACACATTCCAAACAGCTGGTAGGACATCCAAAAAATCATTTGCTAGTCTAGAAGCATAAAGTGTCTCGAGCTTTTCACACAAAGTTCTAGCATATGTCTCATTCACATTATGATTTCGAACATTATCTTCAACCCATTATCTAATATAGCTACAAACCTGTAAGTGTTCAAATTTCCAATCCTCATTATTCATAGACTCAGATTTGTTAGAAACAAATATAGGTAAATGCATTTTCTTGGCAAATCAAAGGACTGTTATCTTGTCTTTCCAAATATGATAAATTACTACCATTTAAATACATCATCTTGCTCATATTTGCCTCCAACGTTCAAATAGACAATCCACAATAACAACAATCACAAGCTCTGATACCAGTTGTTGGGCTAAAACAGTCCAAGAATACTCTTAATACGATGTGATATTATCCGATTTAACCAAGCCTACACAATTTTTTAAAAGTCCTCTCACCATTAAAAGTATTCAACACCTTATAAGTACCTCATTTTTCTTTTCAACTACTAATGTGGACTTTATTTAAACACCCTGCAAACTTTTCTTTTCTAAAAGGAACAAACAAATAAATTGCATATGCATCTAATTAAATCTTGATGCAGAGTAGTAAAAATCTCCCAATCACCATTCTTGAACTTAAGTAGAAAAAAAAAAGTAACTCCAGTTCATAGTTTTAAGATGCAGTGAAAGTTCATCTAATCAACTTTCTCTCTTATTCCACTCTATCTTTTCATTTGCCTCCTAGAAGAAATGAATGATCTTTTTCAGAAAGTTGGTTCCAAAGAAATTCTAACCGCAAATTAATTACTGGAAAAAAAAAATCATTTTAGAGAAGAAGATGAATTGTGGGATCAATTTAAAGCTCAAATTATTCAAAATTATCAGTGGGAATAATTTGCACATCCACCTGATGATTATTGCCTTGAATTAGTTTGCACATCCACCTGATGATTATTGCCTTGAATTAGTGCTGGAATTTTACCAAAATCTCAATCCAACAACAAATATTTTTATGGTAGGAGGGCAACCTGTTTTTTTTTTTTTTTAAAGCAAAGTCCATTAGGCTTTTTGGGCCTAGGGCTAGTTTTATTAATTTTCTAGAAAGCAACAAATACCCCAAAGCGAAAATACAAGTAAGGGGTGATGGAATACAAGCATATGTAGCGGAAGCAAATAGTCAGGATCGAACTTGCATATAGTATAGACAACACATAATAAAGATATTAATCAAACATAAAATTGATACTTATCTCTTGAAGTGTAACCGCGACCAAGAATCGAATCTTCAACCACGAACACACACCATCCACGAGATCGTTATCCTTCAGTTCCACAGTCTTCTGCTGTGTAACTCGAATAATACCAGAATTTGCAAAATTCGTGTGGGCGAATTTCTATGGAAAAGTTGAAGAAACTTCTAAAACCCTTTCTTCTCCTTATGGAATAAGACCCCTATTTTATAACTACAGGTTTAAGGTTTTTTTCCTTTTCCAAAACCTGTTAGGTCTTTATTTTCCACCAAGAAACGATATTTCATTTAATTCTTTATTATTCGGGCACAACAAGGACCACAGAATTTAATTAACGAGGCTTCCTATTATGGAATTAATTCAAAAAATTTGAATTAATCCTACCATAATAAATTACGAATTATTCCACTAAAAAATCGTAACTGCACTCCTCAGTTCAATTTCAAAATCATACATTAAAACTTATTTAACTCCTCATGTTAAGATTACAGATACCAATCAATTAAATTAAATTACTGACAATTTAATTCATTGACTAATTGAATCCTTTATATTTCTGCTTACTTACATCATGTGACGGATACAAAATCCACCTGCAGGGTTTTCACATGAGACTTATAAGCATCCATAAAGAAGTATCATCAATCTCAAAGTCGAGACATGGATTCTATCAACTAATTATTATTTCACAAATGTAATTTACCATTATCCAATTCACCAGAAATACATAGACTCGCAATTGAGTCGTACCTTTTAATAAATCAAAATAATGAACAAATCACATTGATCATAATAAGTATATCAAGATTAAGAGTATAAATACATTTAATGAACTAGAGAATTTGTTTTATATATTCAGTACAAAAACACTTATCTTTACTTGGTCCGTTCAATACATACAAAATGTACTAGCACAAGAAGACGGAACTATACCGTTCCCATAATGAAGATACATTATATTAATCTTGGGCTACAATCATACCGATGGCTTTGTCCAATTTCCATCTTAGATTGTGAACATAAATTTTATACTTATAAGAACTGACGATTTAATCTTCCGTGTATAAGCTAAACTCTATACACTAAATCATCTACTATATAAGTAAAGGACACACATACTAGTACATGATCTATTTAATTCTTTATTAAACGATGAATAAATAATTGTTCTATAATAAATACTATATCCAAACACATGGTTAATAGTATATATCCCAACAGGACTAGGCCTTATCTTACAATTCCTATTGAGGCAAACTAACTCTACCTAGCAAGCATGTAAAAACTATGAACTTGACACAATCAAATATGATATGATCATCACAGAGTTTATAACACACTCTAATGATATTACAAATGATGGTACTAAAGTAATGGGAAAATAATACAAGTACAAAGATAGAATTAAAATCCTTGCTCTCTGAACTCATAAAATCTTCTAAACTCTGTAACTCTTTCTTATTGTCTTTATCTTCTAACCTATCCAATAACTCTTGAAAGTTCATCATTTCTTCTTGGATTTTGTGGATTTTGTTGAAGTGGTAGGAGCTGCCACATTTTTCTTTGTCTGTCTCATTGGTATTTGCCTTGGAACAAATTCCTCAGACATTTTACCGTCCCAACTACCCTTCCTTGTATGAGTTTTATTGTTGTATTTTCCACTTTGCATCTGTCTAGGAGACAAATCCCCATCCCTTTCTGCATTTAAGAAATTCTGAGCAGTAGACTCCTCATCCATATCAATCCTAGGACCTGCACTCGTTGGTATTGCTACTTGTAAATTTTCTTGGATCTTTGAGAGTGTACCTTGCTGCTGCTGCTTATCACCTACTACAGCTACTGTTGTGGCTGAAGCCTGAACTACATGATTCACCACTTTTTTGACCTGCAGGTCCTGATTATTTGCTTGTAAATTTCTCAACTGCTGGTTCTCTTTTTCAGGTTCTAAAGCATTATTATTTCTCATAGAATCAGGAAATTGACTTTTATTTCTCATAGAATCAGGAAATTGACTTTTCCAGTGATGTATTCTCAATTTCATCACTGGCACTTTCACTTAATTCCCCATGTTGAACTGCTGAATCGCTGCTCTTTCTTCTATCTGCATTTGTATTACCCTCAGGAGATTTTTCAGGTTCAAAAATTACATCTTTAACACCAAGATTAGCTACTGGTTCAGGACTATTTTCAGATTGATTTTGAATTTGTTCTTTGGTCTGCTCCCCTTCATTATGCGCAAAAACAGCTTGCTGATTTTTGTCCATTCGCAACTCATCTCCCTTATTATTATTAATTTCACCCTCCTCAACTTCTTCCTCAGCCTGTTCACCCCACGACTTCCTTGCATCAGCGTTGTTGCCTGTAGTTGTAGCAAACGTTTGTGATGGTACTTCTTGGCATGATTGATTGGTCGTCACCGATTGACCCCCAATATCCTTTGTAAAAGCTGAAACCACCCATTCTTTTGTAGTGTCCTCCATTCTTTTTCGCCGGAGAAAACACTTTTGTCAAAATAGGGACTGCTGTGTTTTTCTCCCCTCTAGCGTCACTCGCAGTCAAATTTTTCTCCACTTCACTCGCTTTAGATTTAGCCACTGTTTCAGCTGCGTCTTGTGCCAACGGAACCCCGACCAACTGATTATTATTTTCATCACCCTCATCGAGAGTTGAAAATTTGCTAGAGGTTTGAAGAGGAGCTAAAACTCCAGTACCCATCGTAACCAATTCTTTTCCAGTGACGGCACCTTCTCCACTTCCTAATACTTTGCTATTCTCAATCAAGGTTGTTCAACTTTGACCTTTATTCCATTGCCACGTCTTTTGAATATTCCCAACAACCTTCCCGCTCGATAAAACTCTAACCGGAACATTAGAATTTTTTCCATTCCAATTAGCTAGCTGTTTTCCACCTTGTTTTGAATTTCCACCAGTAGCTAATTGCTTTGTTCCATTAGCTGCTTGTTCACCCTCACCAGTAGCAGTTTGTTTATCAATTTGCTCGGCATGAACATCATCTCCCTGTTCCTTATTCCTCGGAATCAATTCAGGATGAAGTACTCTACAACCGTCTTCATCATGTCCTTGCAAACGACAATGTACAGTACTTCGGCATAAAATCATATTTAATTTTAATCCATCTGGACCTTGTTTCTCCATTCGCAGGATTAATACATTGAATTTGCACTCGCTTTGGATGTTCCACCAAAAGATCAACTTCAACCTTCACACGTGCACAACTTGGCCGTGTTTTATTCTGTGTCGCTAAATCAACATGGAGGGGCTTTCCAACCGCTGAAGCTAATGAAAACAGAGCTTCTTTCACGAAGTAATTAGGAGGTAAGGTGGGAAAATAAATCCATGCTATCCCGATCGACGTCTCCTCCTCCGGGTCAAACCAAGGATCTCACTTGAGTGGTCTCATTTGATGATAATTTTTTTTATCCTTGATGTAGTAGGCTGGTTTGGATAGCAACTGAACGTAATCTTCGAACAACGACAATCTGATTAGGACGTGACGATGGCATAAAAATCCAACAGTACAGTTGCCTTTTATTTCACATTGACTTGGAATCATATCCCGTAAATCATGAATTTCTGGCCAGCTATAAGAAAATTTCCGCAGAACTGCATATTGGAGATTTTCAAATTCTCTCAATTTCGTCTAAATCCCATTGCACTGTGGGTTCGCCATGGTGAAAAACAACAGGCTTTATTGGAATGGCTGCTACGGGCTGTATTGGTGGATTTAGTGTGGTGGGTTTTAGTATTTTGGAGTAGTCTAGGGCGGGGGTGGGCTGGACAACCTCGCTAGGAGGCTGTCCAGTGGTGGCAGCCGTCATGGCTGGCCGAAGAAAGCTAGGTTTAGGCGTGGAGGAGCATGAGAGAGAAGAGCGAGATTCTCACAGATATTGGGTTGGGCTGAGGCCAGAAAAGGAGGGCAACCTGTTAATTTCTCTCCTCAAAGCTATTAATGGACTTCATTTTCTTGAAGAGTTTGATGACAAGGAGACAATGCATTTTCTTCAAAATTTAAATTCGAACTTTGTAGAGGCAGATTTATGTTCAAGGGGAGCTAATTGTACGTACAATGCAAATAGACAAAGAAGCAAACTTCTTCACAAGAACATAGGCTACTGCTAGACTGTTCTTGACTTTTATTGGTAGTGGATTGCTCCCAAACTCAAATCCATGTGAAATACACCAAGAGTAGCACTTCTTTATGCTATTTGCGTGAAAATACCTCTGAATATTGGTAAGTTCTTGAACACTGACAAGATTGATTGTATGAGTGATTCTAATGTAAAAAGTTTGTACCTCCCTACTATAACTTTACTTTGCGAAATAAATGGTGTTTGCCCTACTTCAAGAATGGTAGTTTACAGGTACTCTAAATTTATCAACAATTTTTTGGGAAAAGATGGAAAAAACTGAAGGACCAAGAGAAAAAGAATCACTGCCATGGGGTAGAACAGACCAATAGGTAGGAAGTATCGGGCATCAAGTAGAACAATTTATGAGGATGAGTTTGAAGTTTGATAATATGGAGTAGAAATTTTGGGGTTTTGAAGAAAAAGTGGATCATGAATTCCAAAGGATCGAGCACATACAGATGAAAGATGTTATTTGTTACTCATCTCTGATATTACTCTTTCAAATATGACATATCATATGGCTGAATGCGGGACTTCACAGAAATGCCGGATTATCCGCCAATTCATTGGGCTGATCTGTCCACCACCCTATCTCAAGGTTCTATGATCCTACTGATTTTCAGACACCAAATGAGCAACAATCTGAGATCCCACAACCGTTTGCGCCTATTATTTCGGATACTTTGTCAAGTCATAATCGTGATAGCATTGGCAATTTATCGAATCTAAATGATATTGATATTAGTTTGCTCAAATTTATTCATCTTCGAGAGGGAAATCCTCCAAAAAAGAAAGCAAAGACAATTGTGGAAGGAAAAGGAAAAGCTGTACTAATGGATGAAGCTGAATCGTAATCTGATTCTGATGATCATTGTACCCCTAGTGATATGTTGAGAGGAAAAGAAAAGGGTGATGGAGGGAAAAGACCATGATGACTAGGTTTCTCACTCACATGTCGTCTTCATATAGGATGATAAAGCGTTCTAAGTATGGCAGTAATATGTTTAGGTCTTTCTATTTCTGTTTATGTATTTCGTATCTTGTGCAGATTGGTTATTTTGGACAATGTAAATAGGTGGAATATGTTGCTTGGTTATTTTGGAAAAATGTAAATAGAAGGAACGATTCTAGGTAGATGGGAATATATAGTTGGATCACACGGTGCAAGTTCTTGTTGAAGCCAACTATAAATCTGCATTTTAATATATGTATCTTTTTCTTAATGTTACTGCACTATAGATTGCTTATACTTTTATTTGTGACATTAAACTAACAAGTGCATAAAAGCACTGACTGTTTTTGTCTTTGTTGTTGAAGAAATATGAGTAGAAAAGAAGAAAAAAAACAAAATGGAGCAAAGAAAGCCAAATGTATTTGGCAGCAACATACAAATGCATCTAAAGAAAAAGAATTTATTTTATCCATACTAAGTTTTTATGTGTTTGTATATATGATCTTATTCACATAAGTGTGTTTTCCTTTCAATATAACATTGTAGATATTAACGTTAAATTGAAAAAGAAATGGTTCAACTAATTCTAATGGAAGGGGCGGCCCGACTATAAGGCCAATAAAACAATCGCTTGAGGCTTCATTTTTTTTTCTTTCTAAAAGATGTATATATATATATATATATATATATATATATATATATATATATATATATATATATATAATTTAAAAAAGTGTGTGTACTTTTAAATTGTAAGAAAAGTTTTTGGAGAAAAAGTACAATAACTTTTTATATTATATTTTAATGCGGAGACCCTTGTAATAATTTGGGAATGAAATAAATTTAGGGAATTATTTTCTTACGTGGGTAATTGGGTACCTATTTATTGTCTCATTTCTATCCTAACAACTAATATGGGCCCACATTATTATTCTTATATTTACCATATTCGTTCTTCTTTTACTATTCTTACTAGTCAACTAATCTGCGCTTCGCGCGGCCTCATATTTATTTTTATAAAACTAATAAATTTGTTCGCGCTTCGCGTGATTATAAAATACATTATTTAATTTACAAAATAAAATTTTAAATATTTGAGTGCTAAAAGTATTTTAAAGATTCTTTTTAGTGTTTAAATTCAAAATATCTGAGATTTGGAATTTAATTCATTTTATTATTGATATTTTGTTTTTACATTTTTTTTTTTTTGTAATTTTGAATCGCCCTAGAGTTTATGATCTTTTGAAGATGCTTTTTGCATCTTTGGAATAACTTTGTTTAGTATTTTGTAAAGAAAAGAAAGAATTTCAATAAGAAAAGTTGGAAGTGCATATGTGTATAAATATATAGTTTTTTCTTTTGAACTACTTTATTTCTTTACGTACAGAGAAGTTCCTTTGATTTCATAATTTTCTAACATTGTAAATAACATAGTATGGAATCAATATGGATCCCATCTCTAATTTTTGCTTTACTTTTTCCTTTCTTTTGGAACATTTTAGTTTCTCCTCATCTTCTGTTCTTTTCTTTTCCTTTTTGTGCTTCATGCCCGTTCATTTTTCACGACCAAATGTCAAATATATCCTTTTTTTCCTTTCTCTAACTTGCCAAAATGTTAACAAAGATAGGAGATCAAAGAGACTCGAGGTCCTATAAAAATGTAACCTAAGGGGCTCAAGGCAATAAAAGTAAGTAATAAAAAATGTGCAACCCATTAGTGAGTTAATTTTTTTTAAATATAATATAAATTGAATCTAAGGCAAAAATGGCATAAACTGAAAACAATAAATAAATAAATAGGCAATTAATATATATAATGAAAACGATGGACCAAATATTTTCATCAAGACTAATGATTCATATGTCAATAATAGTCTCTTATATGTCAAGTTCAAATTATTAGCCGATTTATGTAATTTGAGGTTGGCATTTTGTTATTTGTTGTTGTAGTATATAACTCATATAATCTGTAAAGATGAGAGGAGAAGTATGACATTTAATTTAAGAAGTGACCATTTTAACTAGTAATACCATGCAAACTTTGTCGCTTAATTGTTTCTTCGTCCTTTTGGTTATGTGTCATGAAATGAGTTCGTCAACTTAATTTCATGTTGAAGCTTGAAGCTTAAAATAAGATAAAAAAAATTCCCTCCCCCATGGGACGTCTCTTTAAGAAGAAAGGGACAATCTTCTCAAAATAATTAGAAGAACAAAATCTAAGACATAAGAAATCAAGCGATTCTCAATAGAACTTCGGTAAAATAACGTAATGGAGATAAGCGTACATGCTAAAATAAACTAAATAATAGAACATCCATGAATAAAGATGATATACCTTTTGAAGATGATATATATTAAAAGCTTTAATTTTTTTTATTTTTTTTATTTTGTTGGCTGTGACCAGTTGGGACGTTCCTTCAACATCATCTAAGCCCAAATTTAGTTTCAATAACAGTGCTTATGTTTTTTGGAAACAGAAAGTGCTTTATAGAAATAATGGAGGGGAATAGCAAAAGATAAGAGTAATAACATTAGAGACTTTTAAGCTTTCCACTAAAAAGGAATAGGAGGTGGAAGTAATTAAAATTGAAACTTTTCTTCTTATATTTAATCAAAGGTTCTCCCAAAACGGTTATAAAGAAACGTCAAACGTAGGAGTTACAATTATCAGATTTTTTTTATTATTAAGCCACTTGGGGGTTAGTAATTATTAGGTTTTAATGACTTTAATTTTTATAATTGGATTGGATAAATAGAGAAATATTAAAAGAAAAGGCAAAAAAAGGAGGAAAAAAAAAAGATAAATAGGAATCATGGTCTTAGAGAGGTGTCACATCACCTATTCTATTCCTAGGTTTATTATATATATAGATTTGTCAACATAGAAAGAAAAAACTTCTGTAGTGCTAAAAATAAAAATAACAAATAATAATATTTGCAAAGAAAAAACAAAAAATATAAAAAGTTAAGGAAAAAACATATGAAGAAATAAAACACAAAAGAAAATTCAAATGAAATAAAGAATGACTAACCTTTTTGTAGTTTTGTAAAGTTCTCGAAGGATATTCCTTTTCCTATTTAAATTTTGTTCAAAAGTAAATGTATTAATCACATAATAAAACTGTGCAAATAACGCATTACAATTATCTCTCATTAGTTAATATCTTTGAAAGTTATAAGTTTGATTAGTTATTACTTCTTAATTATATATTTTGAATGCATTGACGACCAGTGAGAGAATTGTAGTAACAATTACAGGGGCTTCAAGTTCATACTAAAAGTTGTCCCTCTAAACTTATATTTCTATCATTTCCTCATTATAAGAAAAAAAAAAGTTGATATATAAGAAGTAAACCAAAAGATTATTAATACATTTAGTCAATTACATGAATATAGCAATCAGCATGATCAGAAGTTTGACTATTTACTTAAATCCTGAAAGCATCATATTTAATGCAAGTTAATATATACATTCTTTCTCATCTTTTTATTTTAATTTTTCTGTGCCTCTATTTCTTCTTTTTTCTGTTCCTTTTTTGCTCGACACTTGTGACTTGTTATGGTTGTTAATTAACTCTGGCTTTTTCACTACTTTATTATTTCCTATATTAGGTATGACGTTCCGCTTACATCTCTCTCAAATATCACTTCAAACATTTGGTTTTTGATTAGATTTTCTTTAACATTTTCTTTATCTTCTATCAAATATTAATAAAATGAAGAACATATCGGATTGAATATAAGTACTATTAGATTTTATGCAATTTTTTTAATTCGTATTACATCATATTGACATTCTTAATCCCTCATTATGAATGCTCTTTGTCTAGATAACTTTTTAGGGGTAACACTACACTATAATCAACTGATATTATGCTACAAAAGTTTAAAAAATCTGCTTCTTTGTAATTAATATTTGGTTTTACCATTTCAAACACCAATGCTTTTGACAACTGAGAGAAAAACTACACATGTAAATCAAAAAGGAAGAAGGAAAAGAATAGATCAGTTGCAAATTAAGAGTGAAAGTGTGAAACTCTATGAGAAATAAAAATGAGACTACCAAATTTTTGTGTGAAATTCCAATTCAACACTAACATTTCTTTACTTTTACTATATCATTGTAAATGACGGGAGCAAGGACTCACGATCAACGCAATATACCAAATCTATCACAGAAATAATTTGGCAGATTTTAAGTTTGTGAGATGTGGAAGAAAAGGTTTGAAGGCGATAATTTATAGGCTTGATGGTTATATTAATTTGTAACTGATGTAAAATTGAAGAGGTAGATTAATATTAATAATGGTTATAAAGATTTTAATGGGCCAATAAGCATTATCTTTTACGTTTTTAACTTTTCAAGTTACTAAGCCTTATTTCTTTCCTCCAAATTCTCAAGCCTTTAGTGGTGTATGTTGATGTAGAGCTTTTAATATCATAATTCAATGGGCAATTAAATACGGATAATAGAGGCAGCTCACAAAAAAACAATGAAAATGAAAAAAAAAATGTTAAAAAAAGGAGAAAAAAGATAAATAGGAATGGTGGCCATAGAGAGGTGTCACATCACCTCGTCTATACCTAGTTTTATATTATATATAGATATAGATTTTCAATATTGAAAAGTCTCTCAAATAGCAACTTACTACGGCTTACAAGTTACAAATAAAAAGACTTGTTTCTTTTCAAATACATGCATTGCTTATAGAATAATCTTAATAGTTCCTGTAACTGTTGCGTCAGCCGAAAGAAGTTTTTCGAAATTAAAATTGATAAAATCTTCTAAGATCAACAATGTCTCAGAGAGATTTAACGGAGTAGCTAGAAAAATAGAGTTTAAATAAATATTATTTATGACAATCTTTCCTTTAAAAATTAGGGTCTCTCTCTGAAGTTTGGCTTTAAGCTCTCGATATTGTTGAGATGGTCCTGTCTAATGGCTTTGAAGTTCCTAATAAAATATTAAACATGTGTGTTTCTATATGCGTTTGTCATCTTATTTATATAAGTGTACGTTTCTTCAAAGTATTCCAATTTGTTAAAAAAAAAAAAATTGTTGCTTATGAAATTCAAAGGAAAAACATAAAAGCAAAAACAAAAAATGGACAACAACGTGAGAATATTGGCTGCTTCATTTTAAGATAAACAAAAAAAATTGTGAAAGAGTTTAAAAAGGAGAAACAAGGTTGGTTAATTGATTTAAAAGAAGGTTGTTGTGCTTATGTATTAAAATGTAGTGCCTATACAAGATTCAAGTCACTCTTATCCATATGTATCCTATCTATCTCACAGCCTACATTACAACCATGTAAAGTCTTACATTATCCCGACTCAATGTCTCCTACATTAGTGGAGAATCACATTATAGTCAAGATTATGAGCCTGATTGAATGGGCTTATGCCTATAAGCTGCAAACAGCTTATAAGCTAAAAAAAATAAGTTGGAGTAGTCTAACTTATTTTTTTGGCTTATAAGCTGTTTTAAGCTGCTTTAGATAAGCTAAGTCAAATGGGCTCAATTATTTTTTTGAGCTTATTTTAAGCACAAAATGACTTTAAGCTGGCCAGTCAAACACTCAAAAAAGCTGAAAACAGCTTATAAGCAACTTATAAGCCAATCCAAACGGGCTCTATGACAATTTTCAGTAAGATGAGCTATTTCTTTGTTGAGAGTAAGTAAGTCTTTCTATCTAAGTCCTTCTTTGTTCGATGTTGATATACATTATGAGCATCTCGTTTGACACACTTGGGATTAGAAAATATTATGATTTCGATTTTCAATAGGTGAACATGAGTATGGCTAAAGATTGTCCAAATTTGTGAGTTGGTCTTAGTTAATTCTTGTCTCCCTAAAGTTCTCATAATTTTATTTTGAAATGTTTAGCTCTTATGTTATTTTCTTCCCTGCTCGAGGATGAGCAAATGCTTAAGTGTGGGGAATTTGATGAATAAAAAATAATATAATAATATAATATTTTTGTAAAATTAAATAAATACACATTAGAAACTCACATTTCTAATATATCTTGCATGAAGAAAAATGGAACACTAGAAAAATTAGTGGAATTAAAAAGGAAAGGCTCGATGCATCTACAGGACATGACAAAGAATTGAGACAGGAAGAAGAAAGGAAGTTGATGATGCGTGTAGAGGAACAAGAACCTGATGTATCTACACCCCACATCCACAAATGTATCCAGGATAATGACTCGAGATGTGGCTAAGAGAAAAGAACAAGATGTATTCTAGGCAACAATCTCAGATTCATCTGGACATACAATCCTTGAATACCTAGTGAGTCTTTATTGAAACAATGAGTCTGGAGAAGTGGCAGTGATATTTTGATTTCCCTCTTTAGTACTTTGTTTTGCAAGTAAAATAAATACTCTTCTCAAGAGTTCTTCATCCTAGTCTTTGTTAGATTTAATGCTCCTTTATGAAATAATTTTTTTTCTATTTGGGATAGTTGAGGAAGCTTGATACATTTATAATACTATCTCAATTTTTATATATTTTTGGCTTGAAACATTCCGTTTATATTTCAAACAGTGCTGGAATGCTAGTTTTTAATTAATCATTATTATCATGTCTATATGTTTTATCTCTAAGTTATCCTTATATTAATTTTGTATTCTCGTGAAGCAAAACTAATATTTATAACTAGTGAGTAAAATAGTAGAGTGGTAGTAAATTTTAGTTATATTATTCCAAATCTTTGATCTTGCTTCTTTTAGTCCTAATTCTCACGGAGGGATTGATTCAAGCAAGTTTATTGATTTAAATAATCTTTATCTTATTTCTTTTAGTCGTAATTCTCATGGAGTGATTAACTTAACAACAACAATAACATGCCAGTGTATTTTCATAAGTGGGGTCTGGGGAGGGGAAGATTTGTTAAGGATAACAATATTTCTCCTACTAAATCTGTAACTCATGTATCTGTAGGATTGCCAACTAGAAGAGAAAATTGGTAGGATGTTTACCCGTAAATCGGTACAGTTGGATTTGTATACACGGTCAAGGACACGTGGATCGATATGACCAAATAATGAGATAATAAGCAATAACAAGTAGTACAATTGAAATGGAATAAGGAAAATCAAGATAAATAGCCTGAGCCTTGGAGAAGTCTTGAGCTAGAGTCTCCAGGCAATTATATTGCTAAAGTGTTGCAAGCGTAGTCAAACAATATTATGCTAAAAACAAGGTAAGTATGATGTTTTGCTATATATTTTCAGGTGTCCTTTACAATGGAATAAGGATTCCTATTTATACTTGAACTAAGGGTGCATATTCCTTGAATTGCGCCCTATTAATACCGAATATTAATATTAAGGTAATGATGAGTAATAAGAGCCCCATTAATACCGAATATTAATGTTAAGGTAATGATGAGTAATAAGAGGCAATAATGATCATTAAAGGCCCGAGGAAGATTCGGGTCCTTGCTGTAATGGATGACCGTTGAACTCTTTAAGATCGGAAGCGACCCTCCGAAGCTTTTCTATTCTATTGCCTTTGGAGGAGAGATATCATACCCCGGAGGAGAGATATCATACCACTTCTCTGGGGTCACACAAGCGTCCCCGGAGTCTCTCTTTTGCTGAGTTAGGTCTGACCTGTTACCACTGCCACATGTCACTTTTTTATTCGTCCATTTGGATCCTACGGATTTTGCCCAATACATATAGGACTCTTACTGTTATATCCCGTATTTTTGAACCTCGGAGTATCTGCTGGGGTGGGGCCCACACACCGAGATTTTTTTTGGAACATCTGAAAAGTCATATGAATCACATATGTAAAGTTAAACACAACTCATGAAGTACCTTTGGACCAAATCAAAGTGGAAACCCTCCAAACGAATATTTTTAAGAAAACGTTTTCAGGTGACCTGACTTTGGGGGGCAAAAACTGTATTGTAAGTTTGGAATTTCGAAAATACCTTGAAATAGAAGTTGTAGATAATTGAATTAGCTTTCCATCCATAGGTCGTGGGTTCCCAGGTGACGTCGGTACAAGGAGATATGAACGTTTTAAGGTCGAAAGGTCAGTGGGCTAGGCCCAACTCGGGACCAACCGAGTTGGCCCAAAACAAAATGAAAAAAAATTCAGGCCCAAGTGAGGAGCCATTCGGCCATGGTCCATAAAAAGGATCCAAGCCCATGGAATTAAGTCATGTGGTCAATGAATAAAAGACCACTTAATCATCCAAATTCCATAGAACTTTCAAGAGAAAGAATAGGAGGAAAAAACAAGAGAAAAACAAGAACAAAAAGAGGGCATTTCGGGTTTGGCCATAGAAAAATCACCCCTCAAAATCTTGCCTCTAAAATTATTTTCTTGTTGAATTCCTACTAAATTAAGTGTCCTCTACAACTTGGTGTAATTGTTTTGGAAGAAGGAGCACTTATTTCTTCAAGTTGACAACTTGTTCAAGTGAAGAAGTTTGTAGAAAAAGGTAAGAATCAATTCCTTTTTCTTATGTTATGAAGGTTTGTTTATGTTGTGGTATGTGGAAATGAGTAGAAATTATGGAAATAAGGAAGTTTGCAAAGTGGGTATGTATATATATATGTAGCCATGGGTGTATATATGTTGTATACATATATGAGTTGAATTTTATGTTGCATTCTAGTTGTGGTTATGATGGAAATTATATTGGGAATGAAAGTTGAATGAATTTTGGTTGAAGTTGGAATGTAGGTGATTATGTCACTTTAGAATAATTTTGTGATATTATGGAAATGAAGTTGTTAAGATGTGAATTATGATTATGGTTGATGAATTTGGAAGTTGGAAACTTGTTATGAAGTTGTATGCCAAAGATTTGATGTTTTGCATAAGTTATGATTTTGGCGGAAGATTGTATATCATGTATATCGAGTGTATATCTTAAGGAAAACGATATGAAATGTTTCTAGAACTATATGGTGATGATCATGATGGTTGTTGAATATGAAATTATTGATCTTAGTTGAAAGTTGGGTTGAATTGAAGATTATGTCAACTTGTGAGAAAAATGACTAGTTGAAGGATATTTGTGTTTTTAATGTTCATTGTTGATATTGTTGTTGTCGTTTGGGTTGTTGTTGATGATTTATAGCCGAGTTGAATTCTCGGGGTGTCATATGTATAGGGGAAGTGCTGCCGAAATTTCGGTAGCCAAATATGCTTAAAGTTGAAATAATGGCATTAATAATTCACAATTGGTAAACTTGACCAATTGCAGTTTTTCGACGAAACGGGAAGTGAGTTTGGAAAGGCTTAAGGAGCGCGAAAGGTATGTAAAGCAACCCCAATTCTTCCCTTGGCATGCCCCTAGTGTGTTAGGGTCGGATCCGGGCCTCGAAGGACCTCTTGGCCCTCGGAATCCGCAAGACAAAATTTCAGTTTTTCCTTCAGTAGAATTGAACCATTTTGATACGCTTTTTCTGAAATTATGCAATTTTGCTCTAAATTATTCAGAAAGTCATAGAATGTTTGTATAACCTTTTTAGGTGATACTATATGCTTAGAGGGCACAATTTGAGCCCGCCGCCTTGTTTGTCCCAAGGCGGGCCCGCTATTTACGGTTTTGCCCCTAATGTGTTAAAGCTTCCTTTTTAAGCGATTTTTGAAAGAAATGTTTTAATTACCCTACTAATCGCTTAACGAATATTATTTTAAATATTCTGTTAAATATTATAAATTATTTTAACACTCGGAATGACTTCGGGAAAGTTATACTTCTGTAATTTATTATGATATCCGAAATACATTTATTATGATTCCGTCCGACCCCATTGGATTTGTTTGTCTTTGATACGCTTCATCGAGTCTTTGAAAACATTTATTATATTTTTAAATTGCATTAGTCTCTCACTACTCCATTCGTGGATGTCCCAATGTTTCCCACACTGAGCCCGGGCCAGGATATGTTGTCAAGCGTAATTCTCTGCATTGTTCGCCGCGCCCCGATGTGAGGGGGCAGGTATATGCGTACATGGGTCTGTGGAGTATGATGTGCCATGTCCGCCTATTCTGATCTGATCTGTTATGGCCATTCTGATATGACATTTTATGATACGGGGCCACGCCCTTTTTTCTGATTCCTCTGTATAGTGGCACCAGCGTCGGGAGGGTGGCCACATTCTGTCTGCCGAGTCCCGTGTCAGGGACCGGATATGATATGATATGACATATGTTTCTGTACGCATTCTGTCTGTTTTGGAAATATGCATTTGACACTCTGGATTCTGTACTCATTTTCTGTAACCATTATGATTTGACTTCTGTGATTCCGCTTTACATATTCAGTACATATTTCGTACTGACCCCCTTTCTTCGGGGGCTGCGTTTTCATGCCGCGCAGGTACTGACGACAGGTTCGCTGATCCACACGTTTAGGATCCTATTTCTGCTATTTGGGGCGCTCTCTTCTACAGAGCCATCTTTTGGTACAGTCTGTCACTGCTATCTGGATATGTACTTTGTTCAGGGTATGACGGGGCCCTGTCCCGTCTTATGATTATGATATGTTCTGTAGAGGTCTGTGGATACATCTGTGTGGGTTCTGTACATATGTTTGGGATATTCTGTTCTGTGATGGCCTTATCGGCCTATGTGTGCCAAGTCTGTTTTTCTGCTAAATTCTGTAGCGACCACTAATATTATTATTATATTATTATTCTGTTAATATGCTAATTTGGGGTATCGGGTACGTATAGGTGCCCAGCTTGGGCACTGGTCGCGGCCCACGGGATTGGGTCGTGACACTTACGTAATGTAGTTAGAGTTAATTCTAGTCTCTTGTGGTGCCTATCTTAACTGTTTGGTTTGTTATATTAAATGAATAGTGTGTATTAGAATTGCAATAGTACTAGTATTGTTAATGTCACTATGTATAATGTTATATCCCGTATTTTGTACATTCGAATATTTCAAGATAACCGCGATAAGTTAAGGGCAAGGCTATAATTTTGATCTTGTTTAACACACAAGTTGTTTATGAAATTTTTTGATGTGGAAATATTAAGAAAGGCTAGGGGTAAAAAGGGAAATTCACAAGGTGGCTCGTGGAAATATTAAGAAAAATTTGGGGTTAAAAGTGAATTATGGGAAGTTAATAATTCTTGAAAAAAAAGGGCCAAGTGGCCGTGTAGTGTGGTGTGGGCCTTGGCCCACATGGATGCATAATATAATTAAGATAAAAGATGATAAGTTTATCATATTCTTCATCTTCATCACTTAGAAAATTCAAGAACCTTGGAGAAAAAGAAGAAGAGCTATTCGGCCATGGTAGCCAAAAATTGAAGCCCTCAAATCTTGATCACAAAAAATATTTTCTTCTAGCAATTCAACCAATTGGAAGGTCCTCTTTAACGTGGAGTAGTTGTTGGAGCAAGCAAAACACTTATTTGTGCACTTTACCACCCTAGCCAAGTTGAGAAGTGTAGTGAAGAAAGGTAAGGTTTAATCTTCTTTTTATATGTTATGGATGGTTTGTGTATGTTGTAGTATGTAGAAATAAATGAAAATCATGAAATTTTGTGTGTTTGGGTGGTGGCCGAATATGGGCTGCTTTGTATGGCAAGGAATGAACTAATTTTATCTAGTATTTTGGTTGTTGTCGTCTTGGATTCTATGATGAAAATGGAAGTTCAATAATTCTAGTTGAAGATGTAATTGTCGGAAAGTTGTTTTAGAAGCTAATGGTACATTAATACCACTTCTTGTATTTATGGAAAATAATGTTGTTAGTGTGTGAATTATTGGTGTAGTTCATGAATTTGAAAGAAGGAAATGTGTTGTTATTGCTATTGTTGCATTTTGGAGGTTTCAGGTGGAGTGGCATATTGGTTAGATTATTTTGAATATTGTGCAGATTGTTTGAAGTGTTCTTGAGTTTTGTTTGAATGGTTTCGGATTAGTATTTGAGTGTGCGAGCATTGGTGTTAGCTTGATTGTATGTAGTTGAAGTGAATGTAAATGGAATGCAGTCGAATTATGTAAAAGGGAGTTGCTAATGTTAGAATGTGTTTTGAATTAATTGTTGATGTTGTTAATATGGTTGTTGGTATTGTTGTTGATGATTTGGTCGAGTTGAATTCTCGGGGTTGTTGAATTTACAGGGGAAATGCTGCCCAAATTTTTGTAGACAAGTGCTAGCTTAGGATTGAATTCCTAAGTACTTGTAGCTAACGTTTGATATTTAATGACGTTATTGTAGATCTTGGGGAGCCCGAGACTTGAGTTGGGATTAGCTTAGGAAGCGGGCAAGGTATGTAAAGCTTACCCTTTCTTTCTTTTGGCATGCCTTAGATGTAAATAAGATGTGATACAAACCTCGGGGTAACTCCTTTCATAAGATCCGAGCATGTCGACGATTCTTATTCACTTCTTGATGTTACACTCCTAATATAGTCGAACTATGGTCCTTAGGTCTTTTGCATAATGGGATAATGAACGTGTATACAGAATTTTTGTTCTTAAAAGTCTTATGTCGAATAATGTCTCTAACTTTCATAGACGAGCTCGGATCGCTTCGATACGTTCTTAGGGAGTTCTAAAGCGAATAATGGTTGTAACTTTCGTAGGCGGTCTCGGATTGCTTTGAATCGTTCGTAGAGGTTCCTGTAGTAAAATGCCCATAACTTTCTTATACTAAATCGGATTGACTCGAAACGTGTTTATGATCCTTCAGGTGTCGGTAAGTGTACTTGCCTATCAAGTCTTAAAAATTGATTTATGTGCATATAGTTTCTCACTACTCTGCTCGTGCATACTGTTATTATATCTTTCGCCGAGTCCCGGGCCGGTTTTGTCATCGTGCGCACTATGTTATATTCGGCAGTATGATGCGTTACGGTTTCCCGAGTCTCCCACTAGCGGGCCGGGTACCGTTTATGTATGTTATGATGTTATGATGTGTTATGTTGCTATGATGTGTTACGGAGATGTTACGGGGATATGAAATCTTCTGGAGTATGATGTGTTGTGGCGCCAATGACGGGGTGGCGACCATGTTCCCGAGCCCTATGCATGATTTTGATATGCATTATTTGTGTTTCAAAAACAAGCATTTTGGTATATTGATTCTTGTACTCGTTTTCCATACTTCTTATTTCAGTTATGATCATGATTATTGTATTTCACGCTTTATATACCCAGTACCTATTTCGTACTGACCCCCTTTCTTTGAGGGGCTGCGTTTCATCCCCGCAGGTACAGACGCTTGTTCTGGTGACCCGCCAGCTCAGTACACCTATTCTGCTACTTTGGAGTGCTCCCCTTGTTTTGGAGCCAACATTGTGGTACAGACTTTTCCGTTGTATATATATGTATGTATATTCCGGGGTACGGCGGGGCCCTGTCCCGTCATATGATTCTGTTGTTACTCTTAGAGGCCTGTAGACATACACGTGGGTTGTGAATAGTTACTGTTCAGTTATGTCTGTGTGATTTATGTCTTAAGCGGTTCCATTTGCTGTGACAGCCTTATCGACTTGTATGTATATACATATATATTTCTGGGGCGATGTGTTTTACGACAGCCTTGCCGGCTTCTGTGTGATACATTTGTTTATATGCGACCGCTTGAGACGACGTCTGACCTTCGTATCTGGATAAGCCATTTGCATGCCGATTCTGGTAAGTGAGTGTGTACGGGTGTCCAGCTCGGGCACTAGTCACGGCCCACGGGGTTGGGTCATGACATATAAGAATTGTACTGAATAAGTTGTATTAGTTATTAGCTATACATAGGTTGAAAACACTATCAAATAATGAATTAAAGGCTTAATACATAGTCAACCCCTTAAACTCGTTAGGAAATTCTATTTAGACACTCGAACTAAGATTTGTTCCAATTGAACATCTCAATTCCTAATAAAGTATTCCAACTAGACACTTTCGATTTTAATTTTGGATTTTTTTTGCGTGTCATTCATTTTTAAGTAATTAAGTTAACCACATTAATTATGTTTCCTCCTTTAATTATACACATTCGTCTCAATAAGTCGTAAAACCCCAAACATTTTCTACTTGAGGTTGATGCGTATAATTAAAAGAGATGACATATTTTATGTAGTTAACTTAACTATCTAATAGACGAATGAAAACATACACAAAAAATCTCCAAACTTTGAGTAATCAATTCAAAAATACTTTTTTTTAATATTAGAGCAATAATATAAACAAACTAGGTCTCAAAAAGTGTTTTTGTAGATAAATTACTTTTTTTCAACTTCTAAAAAATAATTTTCTGCTACTTCAATAGCAATTATATCATAAAAACTTGGCCAAACATATAAAAATTCATCTAAGATGAGTGTATATATATATTCTTAGAGATACTTTTAATTTCTCAAGCGATTTTCCCAAACAGACTATAAATACGACAATATATACTCGTGAGTCCACCGTTATTTGTCCACAATGCACTTCTTAAGAAACATATAGTACTATATATTTTAGTTTAGTATAATATTCATGTTAAGCTGTGTTCTGTCGGGACTCGAGACAATAATACGCTTCAAATTGTTGGCTTCCCCACAGTGTAACCAAACCCACAAACAAGAATTAACCATGGGTGCAATGCGTCCACAGTTAAGTGCCGGAAAAGCTAGAGCTTTCTCTCAAATGGGGTTCTTCTCTGACACAGCAAGTACTCTTCCTTCTCTTTCTCTTTTTTATTACTTTCCTTTTACTTTTATCAAATTTTTCTCTCTCTCTCATCAATGTTTACACAAAATAACAACAAATAGCCCAGTCTGTGTATCTATGGGTGTGTTTGGTATGAAGGAAAATGTTTATCGTTGAAAGTTTTTCTAGGACAATAAGTGAGTATTGTACTTAGTTTCTTCTGTTCGGTACATAAGTAAAAGATACTCCACCCGTCTCAATTTAAGTATCTTAGTTTGACTAGGCCGGAATTTAAGAAATAATGGATTTTTTTTTAATCTTTTGGTCTTAAATTAACGATGTGTGTAGTCCTTATAATCTTATGGTCTTAAACTTGTTGTGTAGAATGTTTGAATTGGAAAACTTACTAAATATAGAAAGAGACTTTTTTTGAGATAGACCAAAAAGGAAAGTAAGACACTTAAACTGAGACGGAGGGAGTATTATTCTAAAAGCATTTGTGTATAATCTAGATAAATACTGAATGTGATGGGGTTTGGGGGTAGGGGTGTGGATAGTCCGGATGGGGGGCTTAGGGGTGGGGGTGGGGTGGAGATGAAGATGAGGTGTTTTGGAGGGTGGGGAGGACACAATCAATGTGGAGTGCCACTCGTGGAACTTGTAATCCCTACTTCTACTAGGGAAGTCATTTTCGTCATTTTTGAGGAACTTATTTTCCTAGAGAAAATATTTTCAAAAGTTTTGACCAACCGAACATGGGAAATTTTGGAAAACACTTGCTGGAAAGCATTTCCACCATACCGAACACACCCTATATTTCATGTATGTATTTTTAAGTTTTCTTATATATGTGAGCAGGTGGAGAAGGGGAGAAGAGCATCTACACAATTTTGACCTTGGATCGTTGGGACTCGCTCAATCATATGGGGTATAAAATGGCTTCACTTAGGCCCGTTCATGGCAAGTTGGCTTTGAAATTCTTGAACTGGTTTGTTAAGCAACCTGGTTTGGAGTTCAGTCATATTATTAATATGTATGGCATCACGACCCACATACTCATTAGAGCTAGAATGCATGACTATGTTAAGTCAATTTTGGGGCATTTATCTGACATGGATATTGGGCCAAGTTCTGTTTTTGGTGCTCTAATGGATACATATCGCCTTTGCAGTTCAAACCCTTGTGTTTTTGACCTCTTAATTAGGGTTTATGTGAGAAAAGGTACAATTAAAGATGCTCTTAAGATATTTGATTTGATGAGTTCTCGAGCATTTAAACCGTCGGTTTACACTTGCAATATGCTCCTAGCAGCAATCGGGAAGAAGGGGAATGCTGAGTCCGTCTGGTCGTTTTTCAAAGAAATGCTTGCTAAACGTATCTGCCCTAATGTTGGTACATTCAATATACTTTTACAAGTTCTTTGTGCCAAAGGAAAGGTCGAGAGTGCAAAGTATTTGCTTGCAAAGATGGTAGAGAGTGGTTATAACCCTGATGTGGTTACTTATAATACTTTGCTTAATTGGTTTTGCAAAAAGGGAAGGTATAAAGCAGCTTTAGAACTGATTGATTGCATGAATTGTAAAGGTCTTGAAGCCGATGTTTGTACATACAACATATTTATAGATGACTTGTGCAGGAAGAACAGGAGTGCTAAAGGTTATTTAGTATTGAGGAAGATGAGGAAGAGATTGATTGTTCCAAATCATACTACCTATAATACTCTTATTAACGGGTTTGTGAAAGAGGGGAAGATTGACATTGCAGTGAAGATTTTTCATGAGATGTTGAAGCTGAATCTTTCACCAAATTGTATCACTTTCAATTCTTTGATTGATGGGCAATGTCAAGCAGGCAATCTTAAAGAGGCTCAAGAGATGCTGACTGAAATGGAGACAAGAGGTCTACGGCCCAATGAAGTTAGTTATGGGGCTCTCTTGAATGGTTTCTGCAAGCATGGGATATTGGATTCTGCACGAAATATCGTCAAGAAGATGAAGCGAAACGGATTGTCTATCAATCAGGTTGCTTATACAATGTTATTAGAAGGGATATGCAAAACGGGGTCGCTTGGAGAAGTTGTACCGTTACTTGAGGATATGTTTGAGAGTGGTATATGTCTCGATGTTGTTGCATACTCGGTACTTCTGAATGGATTTTGTAAAGCTGGAATGCTAAGTACAGCAATGGAAATATTATGTAGGATGTACAAGTTTGGAGTTTTCCCGAACGATGTAGTATACTCTACTTTGATCTACAACTTTTGCAAACAGCAAAATGTCCTAAAAGCAATGAGAGTCTATGCAATGATGCACAAAACAGGCCATCATCCTGACACTTTCATATGCAACTCACTGATATCTTCTCTTTGTACAGGTGGAAGAGTAAGGGAGGCAGAGGATTTCATGCGTCACATGCATAAGATTGGTCTTGTTCCCAATTCTGTTGCTTTTACTTCTGTTATTGATTGCTATGGAAATGTAGGTGAAGGGTTAAAAGCATTATCCTGGTTCGACGAAATGATTAACTTGGGTAGACAGCCTAGCTTTAACACCTACGCAAGCTTACTAAAGGGAATATGCAGAGGAGGAAACCTTACAGAGGCTCTTGGATTATTTGATAAACTTCGTGGAAGTAGCTGTGCGGCAGATGTTGTTGTCTACAACTCATTGCTGGCTGAGATCTGTAAGTTAGGCCACTTCCACATGGCATTAATCCTTATCGACGAGATGGTTCAGAATAATGTGCTCCCTGATAGTCATACCTACACCAATCTCCTAGCTGGCTTGTGTGGGAAGGATAAGTTGGTGCCTGCGATTCTTCTGTTGGAAAGAGCATTGAGTAGAGGAGACCCCTCTTCAAACCGGGTCATGTATACTTGTATCATTGATGGACTTTTCAAGAGTGGCTTGCCTAAGGTTGCAAGTTACTTCTATGATGAGATGACAAGAAAAGGTCTTACCCCAGATACTGTGGCACTGAATGTGGTGATGGATGGTTACACAAAACATGGACAGATGGATAAGGTGAGCAGTCTCTTTTCTACAATGAGACAGAGAGGTCAAATGCCTTCCTTGGCTACACATAATATTTTATTACGAGGCTACTCGAGACAGAAAAACATATCTGACTGCTCTAAGTTATATCAGTCACTTAGAGAAAAAGGTCTTGGTCCAGATAAATTAACATGCCATTATGTGACCCTTGGACTCTGTGAGTCGAGTCTGCTGGATATTGGGGTTAAATTTATGATAAAGATGATCTCGGGGGGAATAGTGGCAGATAAATTCACATTCAACATGATTATCAGTAAATATTGTGAAAGGGATGAGGTGAAGAAGGCCCTTGATCTTCTTACTTTAATGACTTCCTTAGGTGTTTCTCCTGATAGAGACACTTACAATTTGATATTTAAGGGACTGAAAAGAACATTGGACTTCCAAAATTCACATCTTCTCTTGCATAAAATGATCGAAGAGGGTTTTGTCCCAATTGACAGACAATACTGCAATTTAATCACTAGTATGTGTAAAGTTGGAGATGTAAAGGGAGCATTCAAACTAAAAGATGAAATGGAGTTGTTAGGTGTTAGTTCCCGTAATATAGCTGAGGGTGCAATTATAAGGGGGCTTGTGCGTCGTGGGAAGATGGAGGAAGCAATGCTGGTCCTTGAATGTATGCTACGGGTGCATCTACTTCCTACTGTTGCCACATTCACAACTGTTATGCATGGACTTTGCAGAAGTTCTAAGCCCTTCGAGGCCTTAAAATTGAAAGCTACTATGGAGCTTCATGGTGCAAAGCCAGATGTTATTGCTTACAATGTCCTCGTAACAGGCCTTTGTGCTGGTGGATATATTGATGATGCATTTGATCTCTATGAGGAGCTGAAAGAGAAGGGTATGTGTCCCAATATTACAACCTTCACGGTTCTTCTCAATGCATTTTGTTCTGGGAATGATCTTGCAAAGGGTGAAAGCCTTCTAAATGATCTGCAAGAGAGAGGACTGGCAGGTGGATATTCAAATACCCAAGCGTTATGTGAAAGACTGACAATCATGAAGGACAAGCTAAATGCTTTAAGGAAGAAGAAAAAGAAAATAACCCGCAAGGGTGGCTCAGTTGGTTGAGCATGGGGCTTTCATAATGGAGGTCTTAGGTTCGAAACCCCCTGCCTACGACAGCAGGGGGTTTGCCTTCTGGGTTGAGCTCGTCACACGGGGCTTGACTAGTACGGGTTATCTCTCCTGTGTGGTTTGCGAGCTATTGCACAGGAGCTGAGTTTATCCTGTGCTCACCCGAAGGGTAGCGGCTGCGGGTTCCCATGTCATCAAAAAAGAAGAAAAAGAAAAGAAGATAAGTATTGATATAGAAAGATAACACTGGGAACAGTTATCTAGCTTGCTGGAAATGAGGTCTTCATGAGGGTCTCATGGCTTAAACCAACTTCAATGGTAATCACGTCTATCTGAGACGTCTGCAACTGAAACTTTGGACATTTCTACCATTTGAAGTGTATTTCTATGTTCGGTATCCTTTAAGATATCTGACCTACAAGGTGGATATAAGGATTATTGCAGCTCACAAAGTGGTCTATTGTGTATCTGACACTCTGTCCGAATAGGTATTTGGCATTGCTTGCTTTGGTTATTCTGTTTAATGCACCAGGACTATCTAGTAAGCTTTATCTTCAGTCCTGATCAATTAGTTTGTTTCTGCTGTCTGGTTGTTATTGCTGGGTCTTTATGTTTGGACTCCTTACTTCTGCAGCTTATGTGCTCTACATTGAAGTGCATTTCGTTATCTAGCAAGACGACTAGAGTTGAAGTGTTGCAAATCACATCGAAGCTTTTTTCTTCAATATGTAAGTGTGTATTTCCCTTGCATGACTTTTTTTTTTTCCCAATTTGAATAAGTATGCTATGGTTAAGAGCAGTATGTTTGTGTTTACCTGATCAGAAAAGAAAAAAGAAAGAGGGAAAAAAACAGTATGTTTGGATAAATTCCTCTAGCTTGGGCAAGTGAGATAAAACTTTTAACCTAGGCACACAAGGATGAATTATGTGGATAGTGAATGTTTAAGAATTAGTGAGTGAAAGCCATTGGTTAGGGCAGAAACGACTTCCCACCGTAGCTTGCATTCTTACAAACTCTGAAGTGAAATGGATTTACATATGATTGGGGTCTATTGTACGCAGCCTTACCTTACATTTCTGCAAGAGGCTGTTTCCACGGCTCGAACCTGTGACCTCCTGGTCACATGGCAACAACTTTACCAGTTACGCCAAACAATCATATGTTAGCGTTTGTAACACCTGCATGGGAGCCTTTATACTTGTATTTCAGGACCAAGGCCGCATATGAGGATCTTTTGGCCTTGACTTTCTTCTCCGTCATCCTGTAGTCTACAACAATGAATTCTGTAGGCTGCTTTGGGACATCTCCCTTCATTGGGACAAGTGGTCTTCTTATCACGATGTTCCACAGCTCGTAATCTCTACAGTCAGAAAATCTCTCATTCTTGCTTTCCACCAACTGTAATGTTGTCCATTGTAACGTGGTGGTCAAGTAATGGACTGTCCTTCATTCATAGCAAATGGTGCGCTCATCTTCAAGGATCTATCAAGGTGTTAGCCTATTGTGTGAGAATCTGCTCTAATACCAATTGTTAGTCTGGTGCTCCTTAATGACTCAGGAAGGGGGGTTGAGTCATACCTAATTTTCGTCAACTCTTAAATTTTGCCTAACTCGACTATTAAGCATGGTTCTTATGAGTATTTAGTTCAAACGACTAAAATAGTAAAGTGCGGAACAATAAGAACACATGATTTAACGTGGAAAAACACTTGGCTCAAAAGGTGCAAAGATCACGACCAACCCCAGTAGGATTTAACTCC
Source organism: Lycium barbarum (assembly GCF_019175385.1). Classification (NCBI taxonomy): domain Eukaryota; kingdom Viridiplantae; phylum Streptophyta; class Magnoliopsida; order Solanales; family Solanaceae; genus Lycium; species Lycium barbarum. The sequence goes on along the minus strand of NC_083340.1, from coordinate 119,808,861 downwards.
AAACTCCACTAACAAAGTGAACCAAAAATTCAGATTACAAACCCTTGCAATCTAAGACTTAACTCTAAGCCGTGACATCAACAGTCACCCGGCTGCTATACTCCCCTTAAGTCACTCCGACTTGAAACAACAGCAAAATGTTTCTCGCAACAAACAAACAACAACCTTCTGAATAAGCAGATGATTACAACTCAAATAGTTCTTCTGAATAGGCAGATGATTACAACTCAAATCTTAATACAATTGAACTAGGACTGGACTCAATGTATAAAAACGACGACGTACGGACCAAAATCTTTAGTCTGGTTCTTCACACTCTCAAATGATCAGTTTTCGTACTTCCAAGAACGACAGAGTTGCTTGAATGCTCTAAACTGTTTCTCAATCTCTCAGTTTGTGTGAATGACTGACTCCACCAAATTACAACAACATACCCAGTGAAATCCCATAATGTGGGGTCTGGGGAGGGTAAAGTGTACGCAGACCTTACCCCTATCTCGGAAGATAGGGAGGCTGTTTCCGGAAGACCCTCGACACTCCTGCAAATTAGTATACAATATTTTAAAAATTCGTGTTAGTAAGCACATTAAAAAGGAAACTACTTACTTTGGAGATCTTATCAAGTAAGGAAATCGAAATCAAATCAAAGTCCTTTACCGAAAAGAATTCTAAAACCGTGTCTTACCAAAAATAACTCCAAGTCGGTCAACCCATGGAGTCCTTTTACAACTCAAAATACTATGGAAGGTTCTTGTGAATATCCAAAATATATTGCACGAAAGATAATGGAGATATACACATATACAAAAGATAATGGAGATATACACATACTCCCTTTGTTTCAATTTGTTTGTCTTACTTTCCTTTTTAGTCCGTTTAAAAAAAGAATGCCTCTTTCCTTTTTTGGCAACTCTTTAATTCCAACTTTTCACATGGCATGATTAAGACCGCAAGATTAAAGGTATTTTGGTACATTCTACATATCTTTAATTTAAGACCACAAGATTCAAAAGTCTTCTTTACTTTCTACTTTCTTAAACTCCGTACCAAGTCAAAACCAGACAAATAAATTGAAACAGAGGGAGTATATTTTCTCATATACTTTTCCTAAAATATCTCAAAGACACAACTATTCAGCTCGTTAGACATAAGCATCAAGGACCTGGTTATTAGCACAATTCCTTCAGAGAGTATATTGTATTTGTTAACATCAAAAACATCAAGACAACAATAGACATTTCTAGTTCCAGCTTGCAAAGAAACGCTGGGGTGCCCTCCTTCTCCTGTCCACAACTTTGTTTGCCATCAATGCTGAATCTAAATTTATCTTCCTTCCACTACCGTTTTCCGGAATATTAAAACAGTGTTTTCCTGCACCCTTTTTAGTCTATTAGCAAGCATCTTAGTCATAATGATACAAATACTTTCCACTAGACTAGTCAATCTGTAAAGTTAATTGCCTCTTCCTCCTTCGGTATTCTGGAAATGGAGGAAGCATTAACTCTTCTCAAATTTGCTGAATCATGGAAGTCCGTCATCTCTCTGAATTTGCCTTTCATTGAAGGATCTGAGCAACATAGCTCTGGCTCACCCAATTCATGTATTAAGTACCTCTTTTTCCCCACCACCATGTCACCTTCTCTGTGAAATCCGCCGCCCTCGGTCACACGCTTTCAAAACCTTAATGGGTTGGCATTCTTCTTCTCTTGCTAGAATGCAGCATGATCATGCTCACACTTGGCAGGTGATCTAAGGCAAGTCTGGGTTGGAGGATTTGGATCATTTCCACGTTCAAAACTTCAAATCCTCCCTCTCCCAAGCAGTTGATATGAGGAACCTGTCCAACCTTAATCTCAATCTTGAGTCCTCTGCCTTGGACCATGTAAATCTAGGAATGGAAGATTAATATGAGAATTGCTATCAATAAATTCTGAGAATTCCTCCTTTACTCCTGACATCACCCTTGGAGATATATACGTACTGTGTGCATGTAGGAGATTGATAGTTTTTATTATTAAATTCTGCAGAATTTTCTCGGTATGAAAAGCATTAGTAGAGGGATAAAAGTAAGCCGTCACGACACGTTCAGTGAACTCAAATTCAGTTTCCGTTGATGTGTACCAAAAGCGGTCCCTGAAAGAAAGACTCCAAACTATGTAAACTTAATTTCCCTAAGCAATATTGCATTATTCCTGCTGGTAAGGTTGTCAGGAGGCCAATTGTGAAACATAGGTAAAAGAGTGCCCCTTTGAACTCTCCTAGTCACTTCAGCAATACCGACTAGAAGAAATACCTACCTGATGCTTAACTTCTTAGTTCCTTTTGCAGTTCTCGGAACTAGCACGATCCAACTGACAGCAAGATGCAATAGCTTAGCTACAAATGTTGTCCATCCTTGAGTAAGAGTATGCTGAATATTCTTGTTATGATTTGGCTTATGCAGGTACTGTTCTCTGGCAAAACACGAACAATTCCTGCCTCCACCGAACTTTCTGAAGAAGAGATAAGGTATCGTTTCAATTGTCGTTGATCATAATCCTATTCAATAGATCTTTTATCCGTCTTGGTTATTTGTTGGAAACTAAAGTCAGAAATCGCTTTCAGAAATCAAATGCCTTTGCTGCTAGGTGACGGTGATCAGGTATTTGACAGTTTATTGACCTGATATGTCTACTTGTGACAAGCTTTTTCTTGTCACTTCTTTCTCAACACCTCCCTCCACAATAAAAAGGTAGAAATGATATGGAAATGATGTGTGTGGATCATCAGGAAACCATATGGACTCAAATTACCTTTGGATACCGCATTCTCCAGACTTTTCGAAACCAGTTTGTAAACACCATTTAAGAACTGTGAATTTCCACTGTTCTCAATGGTTGTCTCTCTGCTTTTACCTTGGACTGGTCGAAGTCTCGGAGTATTAGATGCTAGAACCCCTGATCCTAAAGGTGATCATTTATGTTCATCTACCCCAGCTCGTACTCCGTTTGCTGGAAGATGAACTCAGTAACAATGGCAGATGACTTCTTCTTAAGGCAGCTCCCTGATATGCTCTGTACCAGAACATCTTTAACATATGTAAATCTAATAATGAAGGCAGGCAAGCCGGATGACGGTGTGGGACATCTACTTGCAGCCAGTATCTGAGGCAACTGGAGGAGTCTGGCAGAGAGGTGGAATATGCAGTGCTCATTTCATTTAGCTCATTTTCTTTCAATAGCAGATGCTCGTCGTCTTGTTCTCATGGCAGACAAAAGATGTAACTTCTTAATGTAGTTAGAAATAAGGCTTAAATGCATGTGCGGCCCCCTAAACTTGCCCTTTTTTTTTTTTTTCATTTTGGCACCTCAACTAAGTGTTGTTCCTATTGAACCTCAGAACTCGTTCTCAAGTGTATCCTCAACTAAGTTGGATTCTGTTTGATAGACACACTTGAGGACGAGTTCATGGGTTCAATAGTAATAACACTTAGTTGGGTGCAAAAATGAAAAAAAGGGGCAAGTTTAGGAGGCTGCATATGGATTAAGCCTAGAAATAAACTTGTTTTGGCTTATGTAGTGTTAACAATCAACTGACAAGGTCTAGTTGTCTCTCACCATTTTTATATTTTGTCTCTCCCTAAAATTATGTGTTTATAATTATTAATTTATCTCTCGCTTAAGTAAATTTTGGAAGGTTATAGCAACGTGTTAAACGGAAATGTGCTTTCTCCAGCACAGGATTACTGAGTATAACATGATTAGTTGCTTGAGTTAGTCTTCAATTAGTAATGATTGGTTGAGTAATGTCTTCAATTATTAATTTTAGTTGTTATGAATTGAATGTAAAGTTTCCAAAATTGTAGTGGCTGGCTTAAGTGTTGTCATAAATAGTAGGTTGATTCTGCAACTTTTAAATTTATATATATATAAGAAAAAGGAAATTTACTAGACGCAAAAGGGATAAATGACCTTAGAGGATATCCTTAGTTCAGTCCCACGCCATGCAATAATCAAAGGCAAAAGGTGTATAAGCTAACAGGACATATGAATAATAATAGGTGCATCCCCGGTGCGCACACGCAGACACCCATAGGACTATTTTCATTGTAACAAAAGATTAGTGCGACAAGTATGGACATCGAATTGCAGGGAACGTAATGATCATAAAATTAGAACGATAAAAATGATGAAAATGTAATGGGCAAAAAGAGTAAGAATCTCATTAGGAGTCCTCTTAGAACTTATTCAAGTACAAAATATATTGTTAGTGCAGATTTTAATGATGATTAATATATTTCGCAGGCACAAAAGGAAAAGAGGACTAAAGTTGCAAGTGAAAAAAAAATGAAGGACTCCAAACAAACCCTAATCAAAGAGGGAGAACACTACAAATCCTCCTAAATGGGAGGGGAAAAAAAAAAAATCAAAGAGGGAGCTAGCGACGGAACATAAGAGAGAAATATTGCATTAATCAATTAATGCATTGACATAAGGAAAGAAGGTATCCTTCCCAGTACCAACGGCCAGTCCTGTTTAAGGAATCAAAGTGCCAAACGCCCTGAAATCGAGGAAGATCAATCAAAACAAATCTTTAGCCAAGATCGCGCAAGTACTGAGCAAGGAAGTGAAGATTCCAAGTCATTCTAAGATATTGATGGTTGTAAAATACTTCTACATGGAAAGCAATCAATCACAAAAAGCTCTAACCTTATTCTTGGAACTAGGACCAATCAATTCCTCTTTCCAATGATCAATTCTCTTGGGTAGCTATCTCTGTGAAAGAAGCCTAAACATTTACTTTTCAAGACTATATAAGTAGGCTCAATCGACGAGGACAAATATACTTTCGTCTCAACCTTCTCAAGTTCTTTGCTCTAATTTTCATAAGAATTGTAATTTTGTGAGATTTCCTATATAAACAAAAGAGAGAGGAGAGATAAAATATAGTTGGTGAGGCATTGTATCAAAAAATTACGAGAGTTTGAGTGTAGAAGTAGGAGCTCCATTCAAACAAATCATTGTACCAAAACCATTGCAAAGAGCTGCAGAGAACACCCTTGCAACCAAAGGGGACTGGATTAGGATCTACATTGGATCTGAACTAGTATAATAACATAGTGTCATTTGTTGACACCCAATTTTGTCCCGCCTTCCTCCAAAATATCTATTTACGCTTCTAATATTTTTTGCAACTTAAGAAATAATTATTTATATTTTTACTACAATTATTAGCTTTTATTAATACCGGCATTTCATTATTCTATTGTAGTCACTAGCTATTGTTATTTTTTATTATTATCGTTATTACCATTATTATTACTATTACTATTATTATTATTATTATTATTATTATTATTATTATTATTATTATTACTATTCTTATTATTATTATTATTATTATTATTATTATTATTATTATTATTATTATCATGATCACTTTATTACCAGTATTGTTATAATTTGCATTATAATCATTTCAGCATTTTTACCAGCTTATGCACACGCATCGCATTTATCTTCGCATAATTAAATAATAGCATTTATTTACTGTTGACTTTCAAAATGTTATTGCACGGCCATTATGACATAATTTCTATTTTTTATCTGAGCACTAATAAATACGTACTTTTATATTAGGTAATATTTTGGCACACGTTAGCATATAATTAATTAAAATAGGTCTTAGAAGCCTAAGTTATTTCTTTCATTCAGCCCATATTTTAATTCATCAGCCCAATCTGTATGAGGCCAATTCATTACCCAGCCCACGTTTTAATTCAATCAGCCCATTTTAAATGACCAGCCCACTACCCGAAATACCCATGACTCGACCCGACTCGTCAACATAATGAACCACTAGGGTTTCTATTCTTCATGGCCGCACTCGTCTTTCCCCTTCCCCCTCTTTTCCTTTCTCTCTCTCTCTTCTCCCTCTCTCTTCACCGTCTCTCTCGGCTCGGATGAAAATAGCAAAATCACAGACCCTTTTCGCCTTCCCCAGACCGTGCATGGTCGATTTGGGAAGGGAAATTAATACCCTGTACCCCCTATTCGGAGTCAACCTTTGAAAGTTTGTCTTCTTCGTTCCTTTTCTGCCTTCGATCTGAAAAACCTTAATGAGCTTTGGGCGTTTGTGAAGTCCAAATCTTGCTTTGTCAGTTGCTTTCATTTTCGGGTACAAGGATTTTTGTTTCTTTCCCCTTTTTCGGATCAATGACAGAAAAAGGCTCTCCAACGTTCAGATATAGCACGAGCTTTGACTCGATTTTGAATCTTGGTTTTCAAATCCCACCCAATTTCGAACCCAAAAAGAAACCCTAACAAATCCCCTATAAATATTCGTTTTCGGAAGTAGAAGAGGGGGGTTCTTTTAGCCGCAGGAAGTTCCCTAAAATTAGAGTTCGTTTTAGCCGCATAAAATCCCCTTAAAAAATTAGTGTTTTTTTAGTTACATATTTCTAGTTTCAAGTAAAATACTAAATTTTCTGTTTGCTTACCCCTGGCATTCGTTCGAATCCGAGTGATACTAATTCGGAGTTTGTGGTGCTTCGAGGGAAGATCGAAGATTGAAACCCCACTTCGCTGCGCTCGAAAAAGGTAAACAACTTCTTCTATGATTAGTTTAATTCCATTCCTTGGCTATTTAATAAGTCGTTTATGTGTTCAGTTGGTTTAATTTCAGTTCAGTGGCCTAGAAGCATTATGTATGTCCCTGTTTTACTTAGTTTAGTTTTTGCTTAATAGAAAATACTTAGAGATTCATGTTTTAGTTTGATTTAGTTTCCAGTTTAATAGTTAATAGAATCCATCCGTTTATGCCTTAATTCAGTTTAGTCAATTTCAATTTTTTTTTGTTAATATTTAGGTGTTCGTATGAGTCTATACAAGGACGATCGTGTTAACTAATAATGATATGCGATATATTAAACTGTGGTATGAGCTTGTGCGCCTAAATATTGACTTGAAGCAAGATCTGAGTCATCTAGATTGGGTTTGATATTTTTGGAGTTGTTTGTTGTGAATATTTGGGTGATAGATGTTTGGATTCGGTTGTGTGTTAGTTTCGTTCTGATAAAGCATGTCTACACACTGCCTTAATCAATTTTCGATTAGTTTTGACCATTATGAAGTAGCAGCCAGTCCTAAAATGAAACTGTCACTCACTGTATTAAATTCTACCTATCTCTCATACTTGTTCCTTTTTTTGTTGATTATTTATCCGCATATTACTTGCTGAACAGAGCATCGATCCTATTCTTGTGTGTTTTCATATCATTTTGAATCCCTATCTTATTATATCCTGCCTGTTTCCCATGAGAATGATATTTGCATACTGGTATATAATTTCTTCTTGCCTTCGTATGACCTTTGTAACCTTGCATCTGCTTGTATGCCTTAGTTGATCTCGGCCCATCTTGAACTGTGTAAGACTGCTCGTTTCATTCTGATCATGCTAGCAGCGTCATTTTTAGGTCAACATGAATTCATTTTGCTCTTATCTGTGGAGAGTCCGCTGGTGCTTCCTCTGTGAACTTGCCTATGTTTCCGATGTTGACTATTTGGGTCTTGTGTGTTAAGTACTTGCCTTGTTTTAAGTCGGGCAATTGTAGTCTAGTATGAATGTCCAGTCATATATGATTAAAGTTTCTTGAAATATATAACCTACTGAGCTGTTTTGAGTTTGTATTTTTACATGTTTAACTTTACTGATTACATACTAATCTTTTTCTTTCATTTTTTTGCATGAACCTCGCATGCCCCTCCGCATTCGGTGTTGGGCCAAAGCCCAACAACATAATATTCTCTCTGCCCAGCCCTCTGTCCACAGCAAAAAAAAATAGAAAACAAAGTTCTGGGCCAAAGCCCAATAAATAGGAACAGCCGCAGCAGTCCATAAAAATGACTGGGCCAAAGCCCAACAGCAGCCTGGTCACGGCAGCCCTAAAATGGGCTGAGCCCATTTAATTTTGTTTCAGCCTCCTTTTATTTTGTGCATTTAATCTTATGTTGTTGACTAACACTTTATTTTATTGTTGTTTTACCTAGCTTAGATGAATCATAAAGGGGATTAGTGCGGGAATTAGTTTTAGTAAGGGATAGTTAATTTAGAGGAAATTAATAATTAATTCCTTAATTTTCATTCTCCTTTATTTACGTTAAAATTGTCTATAATACCTATAGTATTTATCGTCATTAGAATAATTACACATGACTACATATTTTGAGCTAAAGGGAATCATGAGTCATTCTTGATATCGTAGAAATTTAGAATGTCATTAATGTGCAAATATGAATCCAAACATATCTTATATACAATTTTTTCAAGATTTATCAAATTATACATATTTTTGAGCCGAATATAGTTAAGCAAAGTTAGTAAAAAGAGAAAGAAAACTCTATCACCTTTTGCATTCTATTTATAAAATTAAGTCTAGATTTTCTACATATAATGTAATTTTATTTCAAGTTTAATTTGGCTAGGTCTTCTCTTAAAAGCTTCTATTTATATGCAAATCATTATATTTTGCAAGTCTCATTTTTAAAATAACGTTATTATTTAAAGCATGGAAATATTTATAGTTTATTTTAAATAGCATTTGAAGTCTCTTTTTTGTGCAAATTATTCTACAAGTCTTATTTAAATAGCATTATTATACTCTTCCTTCAAAACCTTAACAACCTTTATAAGTCTTATTTTAAAATAGCCCTTAAAGATCTTCTATTTTCTGTAAATCTTATTTTAACTAACATTATTTTCCTTTAAAACTTTAGCAATATTTATAAGTCATTTTTTAAAATTTAAACACTATATTTAGCCTTAATTAATTAACCTAAATTTGGCCGGATAACCGTAGTTAACGGATCCTAGAGGATGCCTAACCCCTTCCCTTTAGGATAATCTAGAACCCTTACCTAGAATCACGTTAATTGAACAGACCATTAACAGAGGTTTAGTTAGACTTTACCTTAGTTAATAAATTAGGTGTCCTAATTCACCTTAAAATCAATTAGGTGGCGACTCCTTAAAACAAAACAAATAGGAATCACCAAAATGTTGTACTCTACTTTAACCCGTTTTAAATGGGGTATAACATCATTTACTTTCAGTACTTTGATTTCTGCAGTGTGCTAAGTTACTTTCGAATATAATCTATAATCGACTATTGATCTCAGACAGTCGACTAATCAAATGAAAAAGTTACAATTCACCCCTCCCCCTTCCCCCTCTTGCACTTCGAGATATTACCGAGCTAGATGCCGGGGTGACTCAATAGAGTCGGTGGCCTATAGCTAAAATTTAAAGGAGGCTTTTATATTTGTTGAGTAAACTTTTAATAGATTTTATTTGATATTTATTCCTATAGCTTCTTAAAATGAAAGGTTAGTTAATTATATTTTCATAATATCATTTTTTTTTCAATTGATAATAAGTCAAACATCTTTATAACAGCACCGTTGGGTCCGAAATTTTTCGGATGTTATATAAAATGGTTGTTATACACCTATAACAACATTTGATATTTAAATAATAGTTGGGTGTCATAGGTAAAAAAGATGCATAAAATCTATTTATTTATTTTATAAAGCTATAAAAATAACTAATTATGTAAATTTTAAATCTAAAAGATATGCATTTGACATTTAAATTATAGTTGGGTGTCATAGGTAAAAAAGATGCATAAAATCTAATTATTTATTTTATAAAGCTATAAAAATAACTAATTATGTAAATTTTAAATCTAAAAGATATGTAACTAAACATTAAAGAAAGTTAACACAATTTCAATAAATTCATAACTGAAATATATAAATTTTTAAGCTCTAAGGAACACATTTTAATCTACTTGAAATTAAATTCTTTCAAGATTGATGGAAGAAATATATAATTGTAGCTTGTTTCGTAGATTTCAATCTCTTAGTGGTGATATAACAATTGTTTTCCTTTTTTGGAAAATTATTTATAAATAAAAATAGAAGACAATGATATTCATAGATTACAAATATGTATTCATATGTAATATTTTGTCATAAATATAGTATATTAAAGTATCAAAGTAAATATTTAGTCAAAATCTCTAAACTTATTATTGGCAATCATAGATATTTTATTTTTATAAAGATAGTTGATTAATATATTACCAGAAAAAAAAGATAGGTGTTATATGGGGGGTAATTTTACAAAGAGCGTACTGTTGTAAAGTTAGTTGTTGCTGTTATAAGAAATCTTGTTATAGAGAAGTAAATTATAACATAAAAAAATTGATTCCGAAAAAACTTAGCTGTTATAGAGGGGAGTTGTTATATGCAAATGATGTTATAGAGAGGTCTAACTGTATAGTCAATTCGTGTAATTTTTCGTGAGACATTGTTGAACTTAGATAAAATTTCACTGATTTAGTTTTGAAAACTTTTTTTTAATTCAAACAATTATTAAACAAACTACTAAAATTATTTTATAAGCAATAGAAACATTTAAAAATAAAAGTAAGACTGGAAAAACAACATTTTGAGGAGTACGTAGACAAAAACTTTAGATCAAACAACATAATATTTAGCTTTGTTTTTGGCGTTGTAGTCTGTCCTCAAAGCATTATCCAAATAATAAATTGAAATGTATTTTTAGGTTTTTACTGAAATTTCTAGTTGAACAAAAAAACCCGTTCAGGTGAGTCCATGTAGTAAAGAAAATAACCAAACACAGTAAAGAAGAAAAGGTTGGAAGCTAACAAAAGAGAAAACATAGAGAAGAATGAACCAAGCAACCACCTTTAGCGGCGTCCTTCTAAAACAAGTCAAATAGACTTTAAATAGGAGGTCAATGCTTGTCAAACATTCTCTGTTTTTAATTAAGAAAATTACACAATTATTTTAGTTGCTAAGTTAAACTTGTGATCAGATTACACAATTCGCTATTGAGCTACGACACTCACTATTTCAAAGGTGATCAATATTTAGTATTTTCTCCGTTTCATTTTATATGAAGGTATTTGATTTGACACGAAACTTAGGAAATAAAGAAAGACTTTTGAAACTTGTGATCTAAACAAGCCATAAAAATTTATATGGCTAGAAATAATTCCATTAAGGGTAAAAAACAAACTTAAAGTTAAATTGTTACTAAATATATAAAAGTGTCATTTTTTTTTGGGAATAATTAAAAAGGAAAGAATGTCTTATAAATTGGAATGAAGAGAGTATATTTTTATAAAATATAATATTTAATCTATATATATATATATATATATATATATATAGATATGATATAATACTAAGTCCTTAACAAGAATATTCAACTGAGCAGGTGCGTAGTTGTGATGCTTTCAAATGTATCACCAGAATTTATACGCTACAACTTGTAGCCTATCATTGCCATTTGATTCTTGTGACCATATTGGCTTAGACTGATTATTATTCTTTGCTGAATCACTCAATCCGCCAGCCAATGAGCATAGAGAGTAGTTGTGTGGGTCCACATGGTGTGATGTGCGGTCCCACAAAAGGCATCCCTGGAGCCCACCCAAGCCCACCACTCTCTCTAATCTCTCTCTCCCCTATATATATATTTCTCATCTCATCTCATATATTATATATAAGCATGGAAGGAGGACTAACCCATATTTAATGGGTAATAACTTTTTACTTTTTATTTTATTTTTAGTCAAATAAATATAAATCTAATTAGAAAGAACCGATTTAACCCTCTTTGCCACTATGAGAAAAACTCATACTCCCTCTCTTTCAAAATATTTGCCTTACTTTTCTCTTCATTTGTTTAAAAAAATGTCTCTTTCCTTTTTTGGTAACTCTTTATTATCCATACTCGATGGGGTAATAACTTTTTACTTCTTTATTAATTTTTAGTCAAATAAATACAAATCTAATTAAAAAGAACCGATTCAACCAGCTTTGCCCCTATGAAAAAAACTCATCCTCCCTCCGTTTCAAATTTAATTAAAAAAAAGGCCGACCCGAACCGATCCAATCCAAAACCTATATCCAATGGGTAATAATCTTTTATTTTAATTTTATTTTTAGTCGAATAAATACAAATTCAATTAAAAAGAATTAATCCAACCTATCCGCCACTAGGAAAAAACTTAGGAGTCGTTTGGTACTCGGATTAAATTATCTCGGGATTATAATCCCAAAATTATACGGGACTAATTTATCCCAGTGTGGTAACTCTTACACCTTACTGACATAGAATTGCCAAATTTTAATAAGTTGCCATAAAACAGCCCCCACATACATTTGTTTCCTATTTTCTCTTCCACAATTTCCTCCTCTCTCTTATTTCTAATCCTAAAATCTCTCCAATGTTTCTCTCTCTCTTTCTCTCTTATTTCTTCAATCTATACGTTATTGTTTATCTCTCCTCCACTTTTTCACTCTTTCCTTTTTTTTTTCTTTTTTTTTTTAAGTGCTCCAAACAAAATAAAAAATCTACCATGATATATTTGTGAAGTACCATGTATACATTCTGATATATATATATATATATATATATATATATATATATATATATGAAGTACCATGTATACATTCTGTTATATATTGTGAAATACCATATATACATTCTTATATATAATGTGAAGTATCATGTATACAATATAATTATTATACTATTAAACACTGTATAATTATTATGTATAAAAAAGGATAAAGATAGGAGTTTCTAACCAAATATATTAAGAGTCTATTTGGAAAGCCACCTGGTAATTGGAATTGGTGTAATTACTAGGGTGGTAATTACACAGCTTAGTAATTACACAGCATAGTAATTACAATGACCTGTTTGTTTGTCAGAGCATAATTACATGTAATTCCCTCTGTCCTGTTTGGTTGGACAAATGTAATTACACAACTAAGCTAAAAAAAAAAAACAGATTAACATATAAATAAGTTTTACTGTATATATATAAAATATTTATTGTGAGGTATTTAAAATAAATATTTTTCTGCAAAATTATATTAAATAACTATAAATAATATTATTACTTAGCCGAATTAGCCGGGCTCTAATGCAAGCATCTAACACCCAATAAAAAACCAATATTTTTTTCCAGCTATCAATCAATATTGTATTATAGCCACAGAAGTTACTATATGTATCAACACATCTCGTGCGGTTAAAATGCCACAACATTGGGTTGAAAATATCTATTACAAAATGAATAGAAACTTTACAGTAATGAAGTCAATGAACCGCTTGTTGGACACTTCTTAGATTACTTAAACCTGTAAAGATACTTCTAAACAGAGATGGAAATCCACTTCACTGCAAATCCACCCTTCTATTAATATCATGATACTTATGCACCAGTAACTTTTATCAGCAAAAGTGACGCGACCATGAAGAGTAAAAGTTCAAGTCCATGAAAAACAAGGTGATTCACACAAACCATATAGAGCGACTTTTACCAACAAAAAACAAAAAAGAAGGAAGAAGAGAAAATTACAGCAAGATTCACAACAAGCTAACCCCAAGTTCCCAATATTAAATTATGATAGACTAATATCTGAGTTAACAACATCAGAGAAAAGGATATACAATGAAGTTTTACACTGATAAACCTTGCAACCTTTAATTACTCTACCTTCAAGCACTAATTAGTTTCCAATTCTAAATTTCTTTCTGGCCAACCTCTTACATCTACCTATTTTACAAAATAGACTGGTGGCTATACCCTTGCTTCAAGTGACAATGACCTACTCTGTCCCTTTCAACATATGTTATTCTACCTTATTGCTCTAGCATTCCATATCTGTTGAGCTATCCCATCTCTTAGATTGCACATATATTGTTTGTCAACATCTGTCGGTCCTCGTCCAAGTTCTTCTTCATCTGAATCTGAATCAATATCATCCAAATTGTGGAAATCTTCTATTTCCTCTTCCACGTGTTCTTCAAAATATGAATCGTCCTAGTTTCACTTACGAATGAAAATATGAAGTATACAACATGATAGCACAATCCAACCTTGTTTTTTGATGGAATATGGAGGAGGAGTCATTAATATAGGGAATCTTTTTTTCAAAACAACAAATGTCCTCTCCACGACATTTCGAAGCTTTGAATGTCTCAAGTTAAAGAGTTCACGAGCATTTTGTGGTGCTTGTGTTTGGCTCCATTCTCTCAAATGATATCGTACACCACAATAAGGTGCTAGAAATCCCTTTGTATTTGCATAGCCTGCATCAACTATGTAATATCTTCCTACAAAATTACAGGCACCAACTTAAATATTTTAGAAAAGTAAGTAAATAAATAAATAATGGATGTCTGAATTAAATATATGAAATAAAAAAGGGGAAAGAAAAGATCCTACCTGGAGGTTGAAGTGAAGAGCAGCGTTGCTGCTTGGTAGAAAGAGATGATATGTCCTTTTGTTTTCCAGATGAAATAATGACCGAAAAAAGATATCTGAAAAGTTAGGCATGTAATTACAGGGTGTAATTACACCAAATTCTCAACCCCTCCTTGAGAATTGGAGAGTGTAATTACACCCCTCCAATTACACTCAATTCCCTTTTAAGAATGTAATTACGTGGCTTGACAAACATGCCAAACAGTATAATTACACCCAATTCCAATTACATGAGTGGCTTTCCAAACAGGCCCTAAAAGATATTCATTACTCTATTTTTTTGGGGTTTGGGATCGGGGGTTGGGGGGCGGGGGGTGAATAGCGTGACATTAGGGAGAAAGTATAGTCCCTCCCTTATTTTGAGCCGATAAAATACACAAATAGCTACTCTATGCCATTTTTTTTAGGTTTCATTTGATAAATATAATATTTGGTTTAAAACATGCCAATTTTATTTAAGGGTATATTTATGTCCATTCCCCATCTTAGAGGTGGAATAAATAATCTCAAGGTTAATGGGATAAGGTGGGATATCGAGTCCGGAACCAAAATGCCCAAAAAAAAAATCATTTTAAACCAAAATATCCCAACAAAAAAAAAAGTTACAAAACTACCTTTAGCGCAGTAAAATACTGCGCTAAAGAAGTTCACGAAGACGGAGTCGTTAACTGCTTTAGCGCAGTATTTTGCTGCGCTATAGAAGCAGTTAAAAAAAAAAAATTCTATAACGCAGTAAAATACTGCGTTATAGAAACTGTACCAAAAAAAAAAAAAAATTGGCCAACTTTATTTTTTGCAACACTTAGTGTTTTTTCCATACTTTGACCAATGATTAGTCGTGTGTCAAGACTCCGAAACGTCAAAATTTTATATAGAACCTGATATTTTTTTCTGCGTACAATAATGTAGGCTTAATACATCAAGGATACGTAGACGTTCGGATCGTCATTTTAGGGGTTGAAAAGGTGTCCGAAGTAAGTTTTGTTTGAAAACTTTAGGTTTAAATGTTCTATATACATAAACGTCCATTTTTGTTTGAAGACTTGTTATCATTAGCTTAAAGTTTTTTATTTTTAGGGTTTAGATTTAAGTGTGTTATTTTTTAAAGCGTAACTTTATTTCTAATATACACGGTTTTTTGCGCTCGGACGTCCGATTTACGCATTTTTTTTTTTTTTGCAACATATTCGAAAGAAAGTTACGCATTAAAAAATAAACACTTAAGGAACACTTAGTGTTTTTTTCCATAAAAAGATCGCAAAATTTTATTTTAATAAATCTTTTCTTTGCAACACTTAGTGTTTTCCATACTTTGACCAACGATTAGTCATGTGTCAAGACTCTGAAACGTCAATATTTTATATAGAACCTGATATTTTTTTCTGCTTACTATAATGTAGGCTCAATACATCAAGGATACGTAAACGTTCGGACCGTCGTTTTAGGGGTTGAAAAGGTACTCGAAGTAAGTTTTTTTTTAAAATCAAGGATACGTAAACGTAAATGTTCCGGAAAAAAATATCCTTGATGTATTGAGCCTACATTATTGTACGCAGAAAAAAATATCAGTAACTATATAAAATATTAACGTTTTGGAGTCTTGACACACGACTAATCATTGGTCAAAGTATGGAAAAAAAAACACTAAGTGTTGCAAAAAATAAAGTTGACCAGTTTTTTTTTTTGGTACTGTTTCTATAATGCAGTATTTTACTGCGTTATAGATTTTTTTTTAACTGCTTCTATAGCGCAGCAAAATACTGCGCTAAAGCAGTTAACAGCTCCGTCTCCGTGAACTACTTTAGCGCAGTATTTTACTGCGCTAAAGGTGGTTTTGTAACTTTTTTTTTGTTGGGGTATTTTGGTTCAAAATGATTTTTTTTTGGGCATTTTGGTTCCGGACTCGTGGGATATCCCATCATTAAGTTCGGGCTTCATTTTATACTCTATTTGGTAGAAGGTATAAATTAATCCCAGGATAAATTTATATCTTTTACCATTAATTTACACATTCTACCAAACATGGTACAAAATTAATCCCAAAGTTAGTGCTGGGATATCCCACCTTAATCGTGTACCAAACGACTCGTTATAGTTTTGTCACCCACCTCTCTCTCTCTACTATTCCTATACTTCTCATCTCACCATTTTTTTCATATTTCCATTTCCAAACTACACTTTATCCACCAATACATGAGTTAATTTTATACATGATGACATAGCTATGAGTTTTTTCACCAAAATGACTTAATTATATTTCCTAACATAAAAATGCCTTTACTAACACAAAAAACACATACTATGCGGGGAAATTCTAACTTCCAATGAGTAATTCATTTTTAGTTGAAAACTAATTAAAGATCCAACCCATCCCACACTATAAAAATACTCATAGACTCATAGTTATGTGACCCACACCACTCTCTCTCTGTACTAATAATATTCCTTGTCTATATATTTTCTCATCTCACCATTTTGTTTTCATATTTCCATTTCTAAACTATATATATACCCTCTCTCTCACACATAATTCTCTCTCTTCTTTTCTTTCTTTCTCTCTCTTTGCTGCAACAACACTTAGATTCTTTTCCGGATTCATGTCGGTATGTGTACTATCCACCCCTAATTTGGGTTTTTTTTAGCACCTGTATTTCTTGGTTTTAGGTCACTAATTTTACTTACCTTTTGACAGTTAATTAGCTCTTTCATGTTTTTTTTTTTCCAGTTCTTGAATTTTGATTGATCGCTTTCTTCTTGTTAAGTTTACGCCACATAACTCAATCAGATCGTCAAAAAATAAAAAAAATTGTGAAATTTGGAAAAAAGTCGTATTTGTTTTCAGGTTGAAAATGGGAGTTGTATTTGGACATGAATACAAATTGGAGTTGTTTTTTGATTTTTGTGAGTGAAAAAAGGAAAAACAAAATTTTGGAGTTATTCGAATTCCAGAAAATTGTAACAATTCTATGTCCAAACAGTTTTACGGAATAATATTCTGGAAAAAAGTGAAAACTATCCATGGCCAAACGAGAGCTTAATTTATGCTACAATTGATATCATAATTGTTAGTCTAGAGGTCCTCCTTTAGTCTCTTCTTTTCACTTTATTTATTTTCAAATGCAAAGTTGGTATATGGTCTATATCTACTGATGATTAAACCCTATCCTATAGATTGTGTCACCGAAATTTTGTATACACTTACGCCACTATGTTTAATCGCATTTAAATTTGGAGGTGATGTCTTCTATTACTGAGACCAAAAAGGAAATTGGATGTAGGACTTTTATGTATGCATTTGGTAGGTGGGCTATGATGTGTCCTATAGCTGGACAGTAACTTTTTATTTTTTATTTTTGATAACCGTGGTGTCCTGGTCCAAGGTCCAGCTTGCGCGCATTTCGACTAATTCCACGAGATACCTGCCTCCTCCCACCAGCAACATACTACCAGGGAACTCGGTCCACCAAAGCTAAGACAGATGGAAGAAACCACCTAATGTTTTTGTCTCTGCCGGGATTTGAACCTGAGACCTCATGGTTCTCAACCCACTTCATTGACCACTCGGCCACACCCTTGGGTGCATAGTTGTACTGTTACTTTTCCAATTAATATGGAGATTCTATTGACTTGGTAATTGTTTCTCACTTGACTTGCATAAGTTCGCAGTGGTAGTGCCTTGTGTAGATTTCTTAGTACTTGTTAATGGATATAAGTTCTACTAGATGCTTCTTATATTTAGTGCATAAATCCTTTATGCCCATGCATTTCTTGATGGTTATATATACCCAGTTATCATATGACTGTTATGACGTTAGAGCCTTAGAGCTGTTTAAGATATTGAGGCTCTTTTACAGGGATTGAGCTCATAGTGGTTAAGAATTTCTTAGACAGAGGATGGCTATGATGACAGGTTCCAAATGTTTGTCTATTTCCTTTCAACAATTTATGTGAAATAAACGCTGAGAGGTAGTGGGTGAAGGAAACTTTGTGAAGAGAAAATGGATTATGATAGTGTGACTTTGACTATTGATTGGTCATGTATTTGGATATAAGCCTATCACTTGGAAATTCGCAAATGTATATTGTTCCAATCATTGCTCAAGCCCTATGATTAGATCCCTACCATGCATAGAAGAACAATCCTTTTTGTCACGTATCTCGATTTATGCAACTCAGTTGTTTTGGAATCAGCTATATGAGCTGCAGTTCGTACAAGAAGAATAGAAGGGAAATCTAGTGGTTTCTTTTTGTTTGGTGGCATATTGGGGATTTGGGGGAGGACATGGAGAAGTTGACTATGGTTAGATTGGATAATTGAACTTGTAGGACGACCCTTTTGTGGAACTAGCTCCTTTTTAGTAATTAGCACACAAGATCAATGTGCTTTCCTTAAGATCAAATACGTTTTTATGAGAAGTCAATAAGAAGGATAAACGAAATTTCTGAATAGTCTTACTTCAGGAACTCATATGTGCATGCTTCAACATCACACTTACGTTAATATATTGTGGATTATTTATCGTGTTTGTGCAATAATTTATGTTTCTGTTCCCTTTTTATGTCTAATCATCAGCAGGAAAAGGGTCAACCATTGCCTAAGTTTGGTGAGTGGGACGTCAATGACCCAGCTTCAGCAGAGGGGTTTACAGTAATCTTCAACAAGGCCCGAAATGAGAAGAAAACAGGTGGCAATCCAGACTCACCTTCAAAGGCTGATTCCAATATAAAGCAAGCAGCAGACCCGTGCAAACCTCAAGCTGTAAGTTGAACTTATAACTTGATGTGCACTTTTTTTACTACCATGACTTTCGTTTTCCTTTCTTTCTCTCTCATTTTATTTTATATATTTTTATTCTTAACTAAATATCAGCACATAATTAAAATTGAGGTCATTTTGCCACTACAGTATACCTCTTCATAGAAAGGAAAATTTTCTTATTGAGACATTAATGTTTTTTTTTTTTTTTTTTTGACAATGGACCAGGATCTTTTTAAGAAAATGAAGACTCTAAATGTATAAATCCTATTTCAAGACTTGAAAGTATCATTAATTTAGCTCTAATTTCTATGTCTAAGCTTGTATTATGGTTAATCTGGCCACAACTAATTCTTGCTTCAGTTCTTCTGTTTTTTTCATTACTTTTTTGAATATATTCAAATAATATAAATTAATAGCTCCAAGTCTGTAACTATATTTAATGCATTCTGAATGTCGCTTCTGTTAGGATTAATAGTGACCGTTTCTCATTATATTTCCTTCAGTACTGATATCGTTGTCAAAAAAAAAAAAAAAAAAAAAAAATTATTGTTCCCTAAGAAGCATGAATTCTAGAAACAATCTCTTGGCATGAAAATAACAAGGATTCTTGAGTTAGCTTTGGTTACATTTTTTGCCTACTTCACCTTCTTAATATCTGCGCTATCTTCCTGAATCCACTACCCATGTCTCACCAATCCTAAATTTGGCCTAAACGGATTCCTCAATTGGAATTAATGGATCAAATCAAATGGATGGGTCTCTAGGTTTCCGGGAGATTTTGGATATGAATTGGAAACTAAGTTTTATAAAAGGTAATAGAGCTGAGCCAAGAATGAACAACATTAAGATAAATAAGAAGTTTGATTCCTTGTTCAATACTTCTTGGAACTCTACAAAAGTTTTAGAATATAATGGGGAAAGGATACACGCAATACTCAGTTAAGGTTAGCCTTTCTCTTTGCCGAATTTCTCCATTATTGTCCTTCCCGTCCATCATTTCTCTTTTGATAAGACTTCTTCTTTTAATCTTTCTATTCATCATGAATCTTCTTTTTTCTTTTCATATCCAAAGGTTATGATCTTCTTAAAGTTTCTAAATAGGACTTCCTCATCCTTCGTGTTACACTCATTAGGATGATTATCCTATCCTTGTTTCTTCTCTTTGGCAGCCCCTTGATTAGTTGATTATATGTTTGTTTCGATTTTGGTTTATTAACCTCCTTGGACTGCATTACTGCCTTGCGCTGGAGCTTTTCTTAATTCCTATAGCCTCTTTATAATATCATATGCTTTAACTTGAGTGTTGTCTGTTCATAATATAAGCTCCTTTTTAGTTAACCAGATTTCAGATTGTGGAATAACTCTTATAACTTGAGTGTTGTCTGTTCAAAGTTCAGTTGTAAGTCGAGGGTTTTTCCAAATAGAATTAGAAGAAGACTTCAAGGAATGTACTGCCTGTAGCGTACCACAAGGACATTATGAATGGAATGTTTTATGGGTTATTACAATCAAAAGGGAAAGCAGAGATGGGGAAGAAAAGATAATATTTAGGATTAAATATGTAAAAAGGAGATGTAGGATTACAACCCCATATAGCCAAAAGTATCCTATAATTTCCAAATGAATTTAGTGATAAAAAACAATTACAAAGCTTCTTAGGATATTTAAATTATGCAAATAATTTATAAGAAAATGGAGCAAAACTAAGAGAAACCCTAAAAAAGAAATTTTGGAGGGAAAAAATTTAGTTGGAATAAAGAGGATACAAGGAAAGTAATAACAATAAAATAGACTATAAAAGAATTAAATCACGTGTCCTTGCCAAAAGACGAAAATGAACTTTATCTTAGAAACAAACCCTTCAGATAGGTAATGGGGAGCAATATTGTAACGAAAGGAGATGAGATAATACTTAAATATGCATCTAGAGGATTTAGAGGAGCATAATTAAATTACAATATAAATGAAAGGTTTGTTAGCAGTAATAAAGGCAGCTATTTATATTAGAATTTTCTGTTTTTCTTATTGGTATTAATTATACAACAAGAAATTCGAAAACCTTATTTTGATGGAAGGCATGAAAGTACTCCCTTGGCAATATGCAGAAAAAAGATTTGATGATGAACCTTCTTTTTTTATTTGGTAAATATCATAGATGTTAAAAATCAGCATAAAAAAGGTGCTGCAATTACATCCAAAAGTCAGCAAAAAGGAACACAAGAGGAGAGAAAGAAAAAAAGAAACATCCTGGCTATTACAAAGATCCCATGAACTGTAACATGGTTTCACTATCATCTATTTGTTCCTCTTTACACCAAAAAGATATCCACAAAATGCAATCTGATTTGATCTTTGAGATTGAGCTCTTTGTCCTTCAGATACCAATTTAGGCATAACTCTTTTCAACTTTTCATAGGTTTTTCCGCAACCTTGTAGATACTATCAATCAATCCGATAGGTCTAAAATCTTTTAGTTCCCTGACACCTTTCTCCTTTAGTATAAGAGCTATAAAGGTGGAGTTAAAGCTCTTTCAAATTTCTCTTATTGATGAAGTACTTAATAGCCTCCATGAATATGCATCCTATATGTAATTTTAAGCTTGACCCACATTTATGAAAAACTCCCATCATGTACCTATCCGGCCCAGGTCACAAGGGCATTGCTTTATAACTTCAATAACCTCTTCCTCTTCGAATGGTCTTTGCAACCAAATGTATTCATCATCCGTGATCTTAGGAGCCTCTCCCATGTTAAAAGGTCACCAATTCTCAGTTTCATTATACAGTTTCTCATAGTATCCGCAAACTTCATAACTTCATCTGGTTCTTCCAAGACTGTGCCCTCCACTTCTATTCAATCAATGTGGTTGTACCTTCTATGTGCATTGGCCATCCTTCGAAAAAAATTAGTGCGTGTCCCCCCCTGCTTTAGCCACAAATATTCTGATTTGTCTCCAGGATATCTATTCTCATTTTGCTAAATCCTGCATCTCTATATAAATGTTCATCTTTTCCAATAACTAAGCCTCTGTCTGTCTGTCTGTCTGTCTGTCTGTCAAGTCTCTTTCTTCCATGAACCCGTCCAGTGCCAAAATTCTGTCCAGAAGCTCTTTTTTCCTTATTCAAAGTTTCCAGTGACTTCTCTACTCCATTCTTTCAATTCCTGTTTAAGAAGTTTCAGCTTCTTAGCAGAATGAAATCAGGCCTGCTTGACACCACAAAAGAAGACCACCAGTTGTTGATCATTTCCGCAAAACCTTCTTTCTCCAGCCACCAATTCTCGAATTTGAAGTAACTGTTTCTTTCTCCGTCTCCTCATTGAAGCAATAGAGGTTCATATTTCAATATATTTAAGATTTTAAATTTTGTGGTGAATATGTCCTGTATTTTGGCTGACTATGTTCATGATAGGTAAAACTCTTGCCCATTGTAAAACATAATTCATAAACACCGACCCATACTGCTTCTTAGTTTTGATAAATGGACAGAGTAAAGATACCTAAAGGATGGATGCAATTCTTTCTTATTTGCGAAAGTATAAAATTCTATATTTTGTTATTTGCATACTTCTCTCTACCTAAGTTGAATAGAAAATTAATCAGAAAAACTTTGGTTGAAGTTGGCCATGGGATCTTCTGGCTGTGAGCATTTGTGATAAGTTAAGGACTGTACATAGGATCAGAGGCGGATCTAGGATTTTAAGGTTGTGGGTTCCCAAAAAATAAAATTAACATGCGATAATAATCAGACAAAAAATAAGTACAACAACAACAACATACCCAGTGAATCCCACAACGTGGGGTCTGGGGAGGGTAGAGTGTACGCAAACCTTACCCCCACCTTAGGTAGGGAGGCTGTTTCCGGAAGACCCTCGGCTCAAGAAAAAGCATAAGAAAGGTCAGATACGGGCAAACAAATCAAAGCAATTATGAAAATGAAAACAATGAAAGTAAAAGTAAATAAGCCATTATAAACCAACAGATACTCGCAGAAATCAAGAGACAAGAAACTATAGAGCAACATAACTACTCGTAAGAAAGGATAAACGCGACTACCTACTAGCCTTCTACCCTAATATGAGTCCTCCATACCCTCCCATCTAAGGTCATGTCCTCGGTAAGCAGGAAATGCGCCATGTCCTGTCTAATCACTTCCCCCCAATACTTCTTCGGCCTACCTTTACCTCTTTTGAAATCGTCGCTGGCCAACCTCTCGCACCTCCGCACTGGGGCATTTGCATCTCTCCGCATCACATGCCCAAACCATCTCAGCCTCGCTTCCCGCATCTTGTCTTCCACTGAGGCTATTCCAACCTTGTCTCGGATGACTTCATTCCTAATCCTATCTCTCCTAGTGTGCCCACACATCCATCGCAACATTCTCATTTCCGCCACTTTCATCTTCTGAACATGAGATTTCTTGACTGGCCAACACTCCGCCCCATACAACATAGTTGGTCTAACCACCACTTTGTAGAACTTGCCTTTGTTTCGGTGGCACCTTCTTGTCACACAACACTCCGAAGGAAAGCCTCCATTTCATCCACCCTGCACCAATACGGTGTGTGACGTCATCATCAATCTCCCCATTTCCTTGTTATTTATTGAAATATAAATAAAAAGTAGCAAACCACATTATCATTACAATTGTACTTGATGAACTGCCATCTTTTAAAAACGATCAATGATTGCTTCATTAGGTACACTTTCAAATACTTACATTCTCTATATAACAAACTAAGCAATCATTCAAAAATTCATCATCAATTCTGCTACGCAAGTCATTTTTAATATACTTCATCGAAGAAAAAACTCTTTCCACCGTTGCAGTAGCGACAGGTAATATTAAGCTCAACTTCACAAGCAAATAAACAAGTCTCCAAGTCTTGTGCAAATTTGTTTTAACCAATGTCTCTGAAAGATCTCCAAGTCTTTTCAAGTTAGAGAAAGCATTGTTCAATTCTCGTACATTGTCAATATAAGCATTGTTCAATTCTCGTACATTGTCAATATAGTTGTCAAGCTCAAAACTAAGATCCTTAAGCATGGAAACACTAAACTCATTCCGATAATGTGTAGCAAGTTTCATAATCCTCTCTTTATCATAATTTGCAAAAGAATTATCCGGACTCAAACTAGCCATACCAAGAAGTATATCGGTATTCACTTAATCAAAACGATTGTTAAGCTCTGCAAGTTGCAAATCAATAACAGCATTAAAAACTTCTACACGCAAATGATGAGAATATTTAACACTTGAGCTCTTACGCTTTGATTTTCCAAGAGCATAATTTTTATCCATTTCGGGGATCACAATATCATGCTTGACACAAAATGAAGAGACGTCTTTTACCAAAGAATCCCATTTAGACTCTCTCATAGATTGCAATTGTCTCTTTGTGAAACCAACAAGGTTCATCGCACTTACGATATCTTGATCTTTTCTTTGCAAGGCCATATTCAAATCATGTGTAATTGCCAGCACTTTCAACATCAAATGCAATGTATACCCAAACTCATAAGATCTTATGTCATCTACTAAACTTTTTGCCAGTGATCTCTCTTGATAATTTGAACCCTCCTTAGCAAGAACTCCAAGTACATGAATAATTGAAGAGAATAAACTAATAAAGTTACGCACTGTCTTAAAATGAGAACTCCAACGTGTATCCCCTGCCCTTTGAAGCCCAAGTTCTTGATTCAATCCACTTCCTGTATGAACTTCACCAAGCAGTAGTAGTTCCTTTAATTTTTCTGCTTGATCGTCTCTAAGCATCTCCTTACGCTTAAAAGAACCTCCAACAACATTCAAAACATTAGCAAGAATGTCAAAAAATTAATCTGCCTCATGATGCTTCTTTGCAACAGCTACAAGAGTCAATTGCAATTGATGAGCAAAGCAATGTCTGCAATATGCCGAAGGAGAATCTTTCATAATCAAAGTTTTAAGACCATTGATTTCTCCCTGCATGTTACTAGCTCCATCGTAACCTTGTCCCCGAATTTGAGATGAACTCAAATTATGTTCTAAAAGTAAAGAATATATCGCGTCTTTCAACGATCTTGCAGATGTATCTTTAACATGAACAACACTAAGGAATTGCTCCATTACTTACCCTCTTTGTTGACGTACCGTAGAATAAGAGCCATTTGTTCTTTATGAGAGACATCCTTAGACTCATCAACTAATATCCCAAAGTAATCCCCATTTAAGTCTTCAACAATTGCTTTTGCTTTCACTGTTTCTTTTGCACAAGAACTCACAATGTCTTTTTGGATACTTGGACAAATCATGATGTCATTTTGTGGAGCATTTTC
The DNA here is from genome assembly GCF_019175385.1 of Lycium barbarum. Classification (NCBI taxonomy): domain Eukaryota; kingdom Viridiplantae; phylum Streptophyta; class Magnoliopsida; order Solanales; family Solanaceae; genus Lycium; species Lycium barbarum. The sequence continues at coordinate 119,783,435 of NC_083340.1, read as the reverse complement.
TAACACAGCTTTTTTCACATCTTCATTCTTATCCGCATGCCACTTTAAGAGATCTAAAAAGTTTCCTCTTCTTGAAGAAGTTTCACTCTCATCATGGCCTCGAAAAGGCATTCCTTCTTTTAAAAGAAACCTTGCAACATCAAGCGAACCCGATAGTTTCCTCATTTTCCTTGTTAAAACAAGTTAGAATAGATTGTGCTTGATTATCTAAATCTAACATCATCTTGAAACACCGATAATGAACACTATTCACTTCACCCACATGTTTATTAAGTCTTTCTAAACCCTTATTCCAACTTTTGAAACCATTAACTGTGAAAGGATCACCTACTTGTTTTCCATATCCTCCCGTCTCATTTTTAAACAAGTAACAACATAAGCAAAAAACTGCATCTTTTTCAATGCTGTATTCTAACCATCCAGAATATGAAGTGCCAAACCAATCAGAATGACAAGAACGCGGTTTTTCACCAAAATATGTTACTGGAAAAACAAAATGATCATCAGGTTTACATGGACCCTTGTTAATGTAATATCTACTCACTCTATCACGTAGATTAGGAGAATAAGATGAAATTTGTTTTCTTTTAGCAGGATCTGATTCAAGAGGACCCAAATCCAACATCTTGTCTTTACCTAATGGTCGAGAAGGATTGGCATCATCGACGTTGTGAATAACTGGACTTTGTCGAGAGCTTAGCGGAGGAGAATCTAAAGTGGTTTGAGGCTTGAAAAAATTTGTGATCATATATCTCACTTCACAATTTCGACCTATTTAAATACAAAAATTTAATTTAAAACAAATCACATTCTAGGACCAAATATGAGCTTTGCAACCTTATCACAATATGCACAATATTTACTATGATATGTGAAATAGAAAGCAATTGCAATATTGATGACAATGTCACAAACTCACAATCTACACAACAATCACAATCATAGAATGTCACAATTTACACAACAATCACAATCATAGAATGTCACAATCTACACAACAATAGTAAAAGAAGAAAATACTTTACATAGACAAAGAGAAAATAAGCTTACTATGCGGGAGGAGAATGCAATGTATGGAGAATTGGAGATGAGAATGAGATTGAGCCTTGACTCTTGAGCTTTGGGATAGAAACAAAATGAGAGAGGAGGATTTAGGGGTTTTTTGATACTTTGTAGAACAATAGAAGAGAAGCTATTTTTAACCCTAACTTTTCTTGTTTCTCATTTGTTTGGTTTCAAATTTAATTTGAGATATCGGGATTTGGGTAAAGTAATAAGTTATTGGTTGATTCTTTTTAGTTAACTTTATAATGTTTTTGTAAAAAACAATAAAAGAAGAAAAAGAATGTGACATGTTATGCTGGGTCTCTGTTTTGGTGGCTGCTGCCTGCTGATTTAGAAAAGAAACGTGACCGCTGCTTTTAGAAGCAAAAGGAAGCAGTTTTTTATTTTAAAAAAAAAAAGGTTAGCGCCCAGCGGGACTCGATCCCGCATCACCTGGGCGAAATCCCCTCTAGCAGTCCGCCCTTGACCATGTAGCCATCCATCATTTTAGTTGTGGGTTCTACACTAAAAATACTTGTACTCTTCTTTTACAATATAAAACTAAGACTTACGGTAGCGGGCGTGGGTTCCCGGGAACCCACACCCGCTACTGTAGATCCGCCCCTGCATAGGATCCTATACTCATGTTGAAAAGGTGTCTTTGACTCCTTGTATTTTGACTTCTAGGTGAAGGGAGCCTTCTCTTTTTAAGTCTGGAGTTATTCATCAGGTGAAAATGTAACATTAAAATCAGATTTCTTACCTTGGAATTAGAACCAATAATTAGGAATTCGATGCTTTTTACCCCATAATAACTCTTTTTTAATTCCAGCATGTTCTCTTCTTTTCAACTTCGATAATTTCCCACCTCACAATCACTATATTTCCTTTTTCGTTAATGGGTATTGGAAAGAATGGAGAAAAGTAGACAGTTAATTTTATTTGAGAATATACCATTTTTTCATTTTAAATCGCATCTCTTCTCGTGACCTGCTGCACTGAGGCAAAAGATGGGTAGAGTTGGTCTTCTGTTCTCAAACTTAGTCTTGGAATATCAGAGGCAAGTTTTTGTTGTTCTTGTAGTTGTTGTTGCTTGTTCTTTTTCTTTTCTAATTATTTTTTGTGGATAGTTATGACTCTGGATCTACTTGTAATGCTGGATTAACATACCCAACCACTGGGCTGTGATGTTTGAATGGATTCTAACATTTCTGTGGTGAACCTCTGAAACATTCCTGTTATCTTAGAATTTCACTTTTATGTTTTGTTTTGCAGAAAAAATGGTTTTGCTGCATGCAAAGCCCCCATGCAGAAGCTTGACAAGGTTATCTGCCCGAGTTGAATATAGGATGCATATTCATAACGAACTCCAGAACTCCTGTTGGGTTGGCACGCTGGTTATAGAGGAACTGCTTTAAGTCCTTTTTGTCCTGTAATCTTGTGTTGGTGGGAAGAATATGAAAAACGACATGTTTGATGTACCTATGTGATATATTTTGTACTTCACATTTAAGAGACAATTTTTTCGATTGCTTTCATATACGTGTGGTTTGTAGAGCGCATCTCAACTATAAATTTTATAATTATTTTATTAGTCATTTCTGGTTTGCAAAGATTTTCTGGTCCCAAGCTGCCAACTTATTCAGTTGTGAATTGACTAATAAACTTGCATTATGCAATCATTTGGAGTTGTATATGTAATATTGGTGTATATCTGGCAGCTAAATGCTTGTTGCATCTGTTAAACTACCAAATAACAGGGTTTTAGAGAACTTTTGACAACCTAAGGATGTTTAGGTTTGGATTAAGATAGAAACCGTCATTTCCAACCATGTTATACCACTACTCCAGGACTTTATACAAGGTTTTTTTTTTTTTTTTTGGATAGGTGAAAGGGAAATGGAGGGGAATACAAGGTGGGGAATCAAATCCTAACCAAGAAGGTGAAAATTCATGTAGCCAATCAACTGAACTACTAAAAATCCCCCGACTTAATGCAAGATAACTTCTGCAGCGACTGATTCATTTAGAGAACATTTCAAACAGTCAAGATGCCAAAAATAAATCAAGTGGCTAGGCCCCAAACTTAGATATGGTGGTAAAAGCATAGCCCGTGATGTATGAGTTAAGCACATAGCATGAGTTCAAAGCCTACTACATGCCAAATGCCTATTTTAAGTGGGGAAGAGTAGAGGGGCGAGTTTGTCATCTATCAATTTCGAACCATGCACCAGCTTTCGGGAATTTTTTTATTGTAAAAAAATAAAAATAAAAACAAATAATCAAGTGCTTGTCAATGAGGAAAACAAACCTGCAATCTAAACAAGAATATTCCATTCACAAAACAACCAAAATGAAGGTTATAATGAGAGTTCAAATATAAGATTTGCTTGATTACAACAATGGACAGTGTAACAGCCATTAAAAGAAATTGCATGTAAGCAGATAATCTTAAAACATAGATAAGGAAAATCTCACTCATTCCTGAGAGAATGTATGAAATAACTTAATCTCGAATAAACCATGTCATTCTAGTTTCTACCCTGCCTTTCAGAAAAAGGCACAAAAAGTGAATACATCTGAGTTTACAAGGTTTGGCAGAAGAATATTATCCTCCTTGTGCCAAAAACTAAACTCTGGACTGCCCCAGCTTTCGTTCGAACAAATGCTTGAGCAGGAACACTTGCAGAAAACTAACACACATAAGAGCTGAAGACTCAAACAGAGCTTTGTAGATTGCTCTCTTGCTCATTCCTTCATTCACTGCATTAGTAGGAATTACATCAGCATATTAAAAACATAAGTAATACTAAGCATTGGATTATGCACTTTCATGATTCTAGGCTTTCTAGCGAAATTAGGGAGACAACTTTTACATAGTGAAGTTTAAGTTTGAGACGCAAAAAGTAAAAAACCATATAATATACATGATGAATCATATTCTTTTGGTGTTTCTCATTGAGTGAACCCGATGAGAATCTATACACGGGAAGGAATGATATTCTCTTGCTGTGCCTCATTGAGACAGCCCAATGAAAATCTAACCGGCATTGTGTCACTGTAAAGGTGAAGTATTTTTTTTTAAACTGGTAATTGTGTATTCATCAGCATTTAGGACATGCTGGAGACCTTCAAAAGTGTTACAGCAGGAGCATAAAAAGGAAATAGAAATACTTACAGAGATTTTAATAAATCTACAAACCGATTTATATCTTCTAATCCTATTTCTTTACACCAAAAGTAGAAAGACACTATACAATTCCATTTGACTTTCTGAAGGGAACTGGATCTATTTTCAAAACACCTATCATTCCTCTCCCTCCAAACTGTCCACCATATGCAGTGTGGGATTGTCCTCCACCATTTCTTTTGACTCTTACTACCTCCCCTCTTCATCCAACAGCTAAGTAAATCTGCAGTGTGTTCAGGCATAGTCCATTGTGTGCCTGTTATGTTGAGAAATAAGGACCACAGTTGTGCAGTGAATTTGCAGTGTAGAAACAGATGCTTGTTGGTTTCATCTGTTTCCTTGCACAAGAAACATCTGGAAACTATGATGACACCTTTTCTCTTTAGAACTTCATGTGTTAAACAAGCCCTCCTTGCCACCAATCATGTGAAGCATTTCACCTTGTTTGGAACTGGGCACTTCCATAAGTTTCTCCAAAGCTTTGGTTGCTCTCTATTCTGTAGATTAGACTCCCTTTTGTAAGCCCTTTTTACTGAGAATTTCCCATCACTATTATGCTTCCATCTCAGAGTGTCTGGTTCATTGTTGGTGCCACTGAAATCACCAATTTTGCTTAACAGGTCGGCCACCCTTTCCACCTCCCAATCATTCAACAGTCCTCTGAAATTTAAGTTCCAGCCCTGTGCACTCTACATCTCATCTATTGTGCTCTCTGGATTATTGCATAGAATAAACAAGTCTGGAAATATTTGCCTCAATGGAACTTGCTCCTTCCAAGAATCTTTCCAGAATTTCACTCTTTTTCCATCTCCTACAGTCATCTGCATATTACTTTCCATCTTGGGCCATAAAGCTCTGATTGTTTTCCATGCTCCAACACCATAAGTGCCAGTGCTCACTCTAGTACACCAAGGATTGAGTTCACCAAACTTGCACTTAATCACCTCTTTCCGTAATGCATTCTCCTCACTATTGTACCTCCATAGCCACTTCATCAACAGACAATTATTCTATGCTTTCAAGTTTCTAATGCCTAATCCACCCCTTTCTTTATCTCTCATTGTTGTCTGCCATTTAACCAGATTATAACCTTTGCCCTCTCTGCAGCCATGCCATAGAACTCCCTTCTAAGTCTATCCAATTTCTTCTGAACATTGGAGGGTAAAGGAAATAATGACATTACATATGTGGGAAGAGAATCTAGAACAGAATTGATAAGAATAAGTCTTCCTCCTAAAGATAAGTATTGTGCCTTCCACTTTGCTAATTTTTTTTTTCTGTTTTCTCAACTATTCCATCCCAAATTTCCCCTGCTTTGTGTTTGCTGCCAAGAGGCATGCCTAGATAAGTTGTAGGCAAAATATCCACTCTAAATCCTAAAATGAGAGCAAGAGTCTGTATGTTTGGTACCTCTTTTATTGAAAACAAACTGGTTTTTCCCCAATTTACCTTTAGGCCTGAAGATGCTTCAAATAGTGTCAAGATCATTCTTATGTAACCAGTCTGTTCGACCTTGGCCTCGCAAAATATCACTGTGTCATCTGCATACTGTAGATGACATATCTCTTTTCTCTGCCCCCCGATATCCCCTATCTCAAAACCTTTAATCCATTTATTCTGCAAAGCTATCCTCATCAAGCTATCAAAACCCTCCATTGCAATTATGAACAGGAAAGGCGACAATAGGTCACCCTGCCTAAGTCCTCTTTCGGAAGGGAAAAAACCTACAGGTTCTCCATTCACAAGAACAGAGAACCTGACAGTTTTCATGCAAAAGTCTATCCATTTCAGCCACTTCTCACCAAAGCCCATTTGTCTAAGGATGCTCAACAAAAATTTCCAATTAACATGGTCATAAGCTTTTTCTATGTCCAATTTACACATTGACACCTGCTTCTGCCCCTTTGATTCTGGAGTCCACACATTCACTGGCAATAAGTGCAGCATCCATGATTTGTCTCCCTTTTATAAAAGCCATTTGATGCTTGTTCACCAGATTATCAACTACCTTCTTGAGCCTTTCAGCTAGTAGCTTTGCTACTATCTTATAAACCCCACCTATGAGACTTATAGGTCTGAAGTCCTTCAACTCTGATGCTCCTGCTTTTTTGGGGATCAATGCTATAAACGTAGCATTAAAGCTTTTCTCAAACTTCTGATTCTCATGAAAATATTGAATGGTTTTCAGTATGTCATCTTTCATTATCTCCCAGAAAGTTAAATAGAATGACATAGGAAATCCATCAAGCCCAAGTGCCTTCTCCATAGCACACATTTTTACGCATTCCAGAACTTCTGCTTCATCAAATTGTCTTTGAAGCCACTCTTGCTCTTCCATAGTAATCCCTTGGACTTTATGTACCACCAGATCTAGCCTCCATTCCTCTGTTTCTTTGTAAAGAGTCTTGTAGAAGTTTTGGATTGCTTCTTTGATGTCCTCCGGGTTTGTCACCTCATTTCCCCCCACAGTCAGGTTATCAATGGAATTAACCCTTTTGTGAGCTGTTGCTATCATGTGAAAGTATTTTGTATTTTTGTCTCCCTGTTTCAGCCATTGTATCCTGGATCTTTGCTTCCAAGCTATTTATTCGTTTCTTGCTACTTCCTCATACTCCATAGCTAATTTTGATTTTTGTACTGCCTCATCATCTGTAAGAATTCTTTGTTCTTGTACAGCCTCCCAATTAGCCAATTGATTTAGAATATCCTACTTCTTCTGTTTCCAGTTGCCCCTGTTATTTTTACTCCAGTCCTTCAGTTTTTCTTTTAACATTTTCAGCTTTTCAGCCAGAACAAAGCCAGGCCTCCCATCTACCACAAATGATCCCCACCACAGTTCCGCATTTTCCTTGAACCACTCTACTCCCATCCACCAGTTCTCAAATCTAAAGTAAGATTTTTTGAAGTTCAACTCTCCACAAGATAGCAAAATAGGATTATGATCAGATCCTATCTTAGGCAAAACTGATTGTTTAATAAGAGTGAATTGTTCCTCCCATGTTGAAGAGTAGAGGAATCTATCAATTCTGGAAGCACTTCTATGATTTTCACCTCTTCTCCATGTGAAGGAACCTCCAAATAAAGGAGGATCCACTAACTCCAGTTCTTCTATGCATTCAGAGAACTCAGCCATAGCTCCATTGAATCTCAGACAACTTGTTCTCTCAATAGGGTATCGGATGAGATTAAAGTCGCCCCCCACCACCCATGGCCCTGCACACCTTTCCTTCATTGAATAAAGCTCCCCCCATTGTTCCCTTCTTTCAATTTTTTTACAGTCAGCATAGACAGCTGTTAGAAGCCAAGTAAAATCTGAGTTTTGTTCCGTCATTTAACAAGCATAGACAGTTCTTCTGTAAAGGTGAAGTATTTAAACCACTTAATCCCAGATATATAATGTAATTCCAAAAAAGCAACCACAAAAGTGAATTTCGTCAATAGGGTTAACTTACAACATGGATAGAAGTACATCAACTTGAAGTTCATACTATTGGTGGACGCCCAGGTTGATGAGAAGAAGTGAACAACAGTGTGGCTCAGCTGATTAACATTTACCGCGACTCAACTTTAGGTGGGTCACAAGCATGAATCATGGATTTCCCAGTCAAGCATTTAAATTTGATGTACTTCTCTGGAAACTAGATGGACATCCCTAAAGGGAATCTCTTTCTTTTTTTTTTTTTTTTTTTTTTATCACAAAGTGAGTGTTGATGTAGTTGAACCCACTTCATGCAAAAAATCACTCACAAAACAAGTACACAGTATATTACTCCCTCCATCCCAATTATGTGACACTTTCTATTTCAGTCAGTCCCAAAAAGAATGACACTGTTACACCTTGGATTTTCGCACGTTAAAATCGCATCATGAGTTAGTCGACGTAAGTTCAAAACGAAATTTTGTTGCGGATAAAAGGGATTGATTTTATTAATAAAAATGGTTACAAGAGTCTATAAATAATATTAGTAAGTGGCGGAAGATTTGGAGGGTGAATGAATCAAAGAAGCATGAGTTTCGTCAAAAGTCGGCAAGTTGCGAATACGATAACTTGTACTTTTGGGTGAGATTAGAAGTGCTCCACATGCTAAGCAAGTAATGATATGAAGTATTTGAAATATATAATGGTCTCTTGTTAAGTTTGGAAGTCAAACGAGTTGTAATACGAAAGTCGACAACAAGCGTCGCAAGTTAAGTTTGTAAATTTCACTAAAATTTGGGTCAGATGTCTCGGAGCTTTTCTCTCAATCTACTTGGAGTTACGGGGTGATCCACCTACCAAATCGAAGGTCTACGAGTCTAGTTTCCAGCGCATTTTATCGTTCGTCAATACGACATTGGAGTAGAGAGATATTCGCGTTTTCGTCCAAGGACGCAAACTGCTGCGTGAACAGTGAACATAGTCTTGGACGAAATTTCCTTATTTTGCCCCTATATTTTTTTTTTTTTATTAAGCACCGGGTGTCCGGGTCTCTTTGAGCCCCGACTAATCCCGGGGGTGCACAGGCCCTCGGCAAGGAGTTTCCCGCAAGTGCACCACGGGTAATTCAGGGTTTTTACCCCAGTCCGATGGCCCTCAGAAATTGTTTGCACCCAGTGGGTTTCGAACTTGAGACCTTGAAAGGGAGCACCCCAAGGCTCAAGCCAATTACCACCAGGCCAACCCCTGAGGGTTTGCTCCTATATATATACATAGCCTTGGACGAAATTTCCTTATTTCTTCACCATAAAAGGACCAGCAAACCCTAAGTAATATTCTCAAACCTTCTCCCATCAATCACAAACACTCCTAAAAGCAAATCAAACAAACTTCAACATGGAGAACAACATGGCAATTACGGAATTGTGATTTCTTCGCTAAATTGCTTCTCGGATAAGAACTTCACCTTGAAGTAACTTGGATTTTGGAGTGATTTTAATCATCTAAGGTATATTTTAACTTCCTTTTGATCTCTTTGAACTTCTACAAGTAATTAAACCTAGAAATTTGGTGAAAACCCCATAGAATAAGCTTTGACAATTCTTGTGAACTCTTATGGACTTAGCTTGATAGTTGGGCTGTTTTATGTGGTTGTAACGTGTTGTTTGGAGCTGTGTTGATATGGATTGGATCGTATTGACGAGGAGGAGTAGAAAAGTAGAATTTGGTAGCGTTTTACGAGGAAATTACGCTACAAAAAGGCCTATAAATTCACGCCTATAAGTTGCTCGATTAAATGTCTAAATGAAGATTTCTATAAGTTATAACCTTGGTTTTGATCTTGAATAGTCTGTATTATGTAGGAAATCATTCGTAAGACGTTCGAGGACTCGGGGAAAAGTATATAACTCCATCAACAAGGTATGTAGTGCTTTCTATTCTCTTTGTGGCATGACTAGATTTCAAATGACCTTTCATTGAAAAGTTGTTCCGCTAACTTGGATCGATCGCGTTCCATGATAATTGAGCTGACACATACTCATCTATGACTTGTACCAAATTATGGTCCACATCTCCTTTTGGCTATCGATTAAAAGACTTTCCGTTCAACTTGTGTCGATTATTTCCCAAAATGGTTAAGCTTACCCTTTTCTCATGGATAGCTTGTATTGAAGTACCTTTCACATTTCGTATCCCTCTTGTTTATCGAATGAAGAATGATATTAGTTATGGTACTCTTCACATCAAAGTTGAGTTGATTGTACTTCCTTTAATTGAGTTAATCCTTATCTTCTTGTCTATTGCTCCAAGATGACGAACCTTTCGTTGGCACACTCTTTCCGATAAAAGTTGTGTCGATCATATTTCATAAGAGTTTGGCTAACTTTGGCTTCATGAATAATTCATAACAAGATGTTTCCTTGTACTTTTACTTCTTTGGCCTAATGATCAAATAATGATAAACGTAGCGACAATAATGATAGTTGGAGGATAACGACAATAGGTCACTCTGACTCTTTCCATGATATTTCTTCTGAGGTCAGTCTTTCATTGCACTTATATATATGTATTTATTTTCATTATCGAGTCGCGCTATAGTCGGCCGGGTAGGCACTTATATGTGCACCTAGACATGTTTCTTTCTTTACCGAGCTGTGTTATAGGCGGCCGTGTAGGCACGTAGCTGTGCACCTAGATGTAATTCTTTCTTTACCGAGCCGTGTTGTAGGCGGCCGGGTAGGCACGTAGCTGTGCATTACCACTAATCAGTTGGGCAGAGATGATGTTATGATGATGAGCTCACCCCACAGAGGGATTTATTATTGTTATATGATATGATATATGCCTCCACATTGAGGAATGATTTTATGGGCACGCATTTACATTTATGTCATGATTATGGTCGCCCTCAGTGGCCTCGTTCAGAGTTTCAGGTTGTCTCTACATCTTTTCCCAAGTTATATGTATCTCTTATGCTTATGTTATGTTTATGCTTATTGCCTTACATACTCGGTACATCTTTCGTACTGACGCATTTTGTGCGCTGTGATCATGCCCACAGGTACGGTAGACGGATTGTTGTACCTTTCTCTGTAGGATACCAAAGTTCAGCAGGGATGTTCGCACTCCATTCTCCGGAGTTGCTGGTCAGAGTCATTAAATAGGATACATGCATTTATATATAGAGAGAGAAAGAGTATGGCTATGGGTACATCGGGGCCACTGTCCCGACTAGTTGATGTATATTAGTGCTCTTAGAGGCTTACAGACTATCAGTTAGTGTACAGGTATTTTGTTTGGCCTTGCCGGCCTTCTGACTAGTTGTTTTTCTTGGTTGTGGCCTTGTCGGCCCTAGTTATGCATATATGTGTTGTTGGGCCTTTTCTGCTTGCAGGTTGTCATGATATAGTTCTTACAATTGTTATTCCGCGGCCTTGTCGGCCTATGATTCATATTACAGAGTTCAGATATCACAGTTGGTTCGCTCGGCCCTTTCGGTGCCGGATACCGGCCACACCCCCAAGGTTGGGGTGTGACAGACACCTTTCTATATTTAGTATTCCCTCCGCTTCAAAATAAGTGTCCACTTAGTCTTTTTCACACCCCTTAAGAAAACACTAACTCCTAGAAAAAAATAGATATTTTAACTAAACTACCCTTAATTAATTAATAAGGCTCTTGCCTATTTAGTGCCTTGAGTAAATGGGGGCAAATCTGGTATAATAAAGTTAATCCTTCTTGGTTATGTAAGTGGACACTTATTTTGAACCAAAATAAAAAGGCTAAGTGGACACTTATTTTGAACCGGAGGGAGTAACAATTTAACTTTAAAATACCCATTTTACCCTTAATGAGATGATTTATCGCCATACAAATATCTATATCTTAATTTAGACCACAAGTTTCAAAAGTCTTCCTTTATTTCTTAAACTTCGTGCCCAGTTAGATACCTTCACATAAATTGGGACAGAGGGAGAAATACCTATCGCCTGACGGTCTGTCTGGGCCTCTAGCCAGTGCTGCTCAAACTGAATGTTGTACAAAGCTTCCTCTAGCTTTCCAATGTGCTCAAACAAAGGCTTGAAATGCTCTGCAAGTCTCAAACTAATCAAGTTAACTCTCTAGTATCAAGATAAGAAGTCAAGAATAAGATAAACGAACGTAGCATGCACACCATCTTTTGCATGCTCATCGTGGTATACAAAGTGAGCAGCATGTAGATCAAAGTCAATAGTTTCATGATACGGTGACTTGTTAGTGAAACAGAAACGATAAACTCCTTCATGATGAGATGTAAACTCGGACTTCTCGCTTATTTTGTCACGAAGATCATGAATCTGTTCTCCAGAAGGCCCCTTCACCTAAAATTTCAGCAACATCAATACAATAATCCATTATAAATAACTGCATGAAGGATAAAAGCCGAAACTTCTCAAGCAAAAAATGTACAACTTGACTATGTAAGGTTTCCTCTTCAAGAAAGTATGAAGAACCCTTTGTGGAACAACGACTACACGGATGAGCCTGAGTATTCTGTGTCTACATGAATCGATCAATTTACAGCTCTGAGGTTCAAAATTTCTTGAATATGCACCTGCATAGACTCGGATTCCCATGTACGGGATGGAAGCAGCCCCCCTGGGCTCCCTCAACCTATCGGCAATGTCTGCACTTCCTACTGGTCTTCATTAGAACCCAATCAAAAGGGAGGATTCCTATCTTTGTGTATGCAGGGGATGGAGTAGTCCAAAATATTTCTTAACGGATAGTTTTCTAAATATATTTTTTAAATTTTATTTATGTCAATGTGTGCTAGCTTTCTGGAATTGAAAAAGGGTCACCTTTGCTAGTTTCTGTACATACATTCTCTTCATGAAACCAAAATATACAAACAAACAAAAAAATTGCAAAATAACATCAGAGTTCTAAGTCTACTTCAATTCCATTATCAACGAGTTCATAATCACAAAGACCACATATATGATTCATTAAAGTAAACTAAAGACTTTATACTAGAAACTGCAAATTGTAACATGCACTTCTTACCAGATCCAATCTTAATCATAAACCAAATATAATAAACTAACGATAAGGGATTTACAGATGCTTTTCTTGTTTCCTCATTATCTAGCCAGAAAGTTATAATACCACTACATCCTTCAACTCCCTAGGAAAGATGGCCTACCAGTTTGCTGCCTCAATGAAGGTGAATTCAATCAGGCGAAATGCACAAACTTTAAATTTTATGGGGTTCATCTGAATGCTGAACCAAGTAGCTTATGTGCTCAAAAATTTACTAAATAAGTACTCCCTCCATTTAAATTTGTTTGTTTTACTTTCATATTAGGGTGTTAAAAAACCGCCACTTTCTCTATTTAGTAACTCTTTACACTCAACATCCTACATGACATATTTAAAACCACAAGATTCAAAGAACAGTTTGGTACATTACGCACATCTTTAGTTTAGAATCACAAGATCAAAAGTCTTCTTTATTTTCTTAAACTCCGTGCCGAATCAAACTAACACAAACAAATTGAACAGAGAAGTACCTCTGTCCCAATTTATGTGACACTTTTCGCAGATCGAGAGTCAATCTTACTAATTTTCAAAGTTAAATTGGATTAGATTAACTCAATATTTGAAAATTAAAATTTAGCTATTAAAAAACTATACGAAAGATACTATAAGATGCAATTCTTCTCTTGTCAATAAGATGAGAAAAATACATTTTAAACTATTGGAAAGCTGACATAGTTTGAATCAATGTATTGGAACGGACAAAGGGAGTAGTGGTTTGTTGCCTCAATGAAGGTGAATTGGATCCATAAACTTTATTGGGTAAAAAAAGAAACATTAAAACAGAGAGATTTAGTAATTTACATACCACAAGATCAACACCCTCTTCACTGTAATGCCAATCACCTTCAGACTTGATAACAACAAATGAATAATGGACTGTTTCTCCCATTTCAACCTTATGTGAAAAACATTCTTCTTTTTCAATTACAAATCTAATCCCAAATGCCCCATTGATGCTACATGCCACCACCAATATTGTAACCAAGATCCAAACTTCAGATAACCCATTTCTCATCTGCGATACAATTCTCAGTTAGATTTTCCTAATCCAACATATATTAACATTAAAAAAAAAAAAAAAAAATCTAAGGCTTACCATTTTCTTGAAAGAAGTGGAATTTTAAACAGAGAATTGGAAGGGTTAAGAGTGATGAAAGTATTTGACCAAGTTAAGGTACAACACATCAAGAAAAAGAGACGTGCGCCAATAATAATAAAGTAAAAGAACAAATCTACTTTTTTTTTTTTTGGTTAACATAAATCTACTTTTATCTGAGGGACCTCGTTATATGTTTTGGTTTATGTTGCCAACACAACCCGTTCTGGAGTTGGAAGTTGGGAACTTTAAGTTACTTTTTTTTTTGTCCTTGTCCTGTTTGGACTTGCCCATTCTTTAAAAAAATATAATAATATATATTTTATCACAATACTCATATTAATTCATGTTTAATGTTAGGTTATGAAAATAATGAGGAATTAATTGATTCTAAGGATAAAACATGAAAATAAAAAATTTATCTTGATATACCAAAAGTGACAAGTAAAATAATAGTCCAGTCAACCTCTCTATAACAGTGTCTTTTGATCCGATTTTTTTTTTACTGTTATAGAGAATGACGGTTATACACCTATAACATCATTTGATAATCAAATAATAGTTGGCTGCTATAAGCAAAAAAGATGCATAAAACTTAAGTTTTTTATCTCAAAGATATGCATACTTCACTAACTAAACATTAAAAAAATTAATATAATTTTAATCAATTCATAAGTGAATGTATAAAGTTTTAAGCTCAAAGACACACATTTTAAATCTTCCTGAAAATTAAATTCTTTCAATATTGATGAAAGAAAATTATAATTGTAGCATGTTTAAAACATATTAAAAGGATTCAACAATTTGTCGCTTTGCTTCTAAATAATAGAATTCGTACTCCTTCTTCACATTGTTTTACTTTTTAAAAATAATTTGTTAATAAAAATAGAAGACAATGATAATTTTATATTAGAAATGTGTATTCATATGTAATATTCTGTCATAAATATAGTATATTAAAGTATCAAATTAAACCTTTTTTACTAGTAGTTGAGTGCTCATTGTTGTTGGATTAGATCTTTTGGGAAGCTTTTGGACCTAGCAAAAAGGGCTCTAAGCCTCACGCAAGCAAGCGCAAGAGAAGCGGAGCACGAAGCTACCGCTTCGATCTCGCATTAAAAAACCTCCTTCTTTTGTATTATTTCTTGGAATATATAATACATATATGATCCAATACATATGTAGTTAAGGGCTGCTTAGAGTTGCTCCCATACAGTTCTTGCGAGAGCTGGAGAAGCGTATACGGATAAAGCACCGTATCCATATAACTGCTTGCCGCCTACGCTCCGCCATCCATTCCAAGTTTAGACCTAGTTTCAGACATAGATAATAGAAGGAAGCAAGCTAGAAGGTAGAAAAAAGTAAGAAGCAAAAATAGAGGGAAAAAAGAATAATACTATATTTGGTCAAATTCTCTACACTTATTATTGGTAATCAAAGATTTTCTATTTTTATAAAGATGGTTAATTATTATATTACCAAAAAAAAAAGATAATTGTTATATGATGGTAATTTTACAAAGGCGTACCGTAAGAAAGTTGGTTGTTGCTGTTATAGAGAAGTAAAATATAACATAAAAAATCAGTTCAGAAAAAACTTAGCTGTTATAGAGAGGTGTTGTTATATGCGGATGCTGATAGAGAGGTCTGGCTATAATATATTTTTATTATAGTGGACAAATAAAAGTGAACGAAGAAGTATCTTAAACATAACTAAAGGGATAATTTGGAAAATCATTCTTAACTTTGGTCAGGAAAAAAAATACTTCCGCGCGAATTTTGGTACCTACTAATGTCATTAATTTTGTGTTACATTTTTATAACGTAAAAATTAGTTCGTATGATCAATTTCGGACAGCTCGTCAATATTCAGTAACAATTTGAAATGTAATTGAGAAATAAACATCTTTTAAGGTGAAAATAACATCTAAACAAAATATTGTTGGTTAAAACACGAAACAACTCTAACACAATATGTTGTTGTTTGAAAATATGTTGATTCATAAAATTCAAATTTATACAATCTAGGTGCAAAAAATTTCCCGGTGGTTTTCCGTGATTTTAACTAGGGGTATTTTTGTTAAAAAAAAATCTGCATTAAAAAGTGACTAAACACTAAATAATTTTGAAATGTTAGCTAAAACTTAATTAACGATAAAAAAAATTGGCTATTGCCAATTTCTCCCTTTTATTTCCATAACGGTTTGACCCGACCCAATTCAGTCCTAGTGGGTTGCAGAATTTCACTAATTGAGAATTGGGTGGGCTAGCCACTTTGGAATAGGCATTAGATGTTTGAAATGAAATTGAAAAATAGTCATTATTTAATGTTGTATTGATCAAAATGCAATGAGCCTTTAGATGGACACACATGGGGATAAGGGACCATATCAATACAAGTAGAAGGGTCCGGAGATTGCGTTTGGAAAGTCAGAACGGTGTACGAATGAGTTATTGGTCACTCAAGTATCAGATCTCATTCCTGACATACGTCGCATACCCAGTGATCGGTGGATAACCATACATCCCGATATTCAGGAGATCACGACTTATCCCTCAGGTGAGTGGTACTCCACTTATCACTTTATTACTCGTCGGTCACGTATACTTGCGTGTCTGTTGGGATCCAACACTGGAAATGCTCAATGTGTTTGCACCCTCCAGCTTGATGGGAGTAATGAGACAAGTGATGACGTGTCAGGGTACTAAAGTGTATCTAATTTAAATTAGGGGATATAGTTGTACAGATTCAATGTTAGTAACAAACGAAATTAGTAGGCACGTATAGTTGTATATAGCTTAGATATTTTCTTCTTTTGATAACTACTTCTCTTGCATTAGCTTGATAATGCGCTGTAAGAATGGACTTCAACGTGATACTATTCGAGTTATCTGGTATCTGTAATAGTTGGAGATAACAGGTACTCGGTAATATAATCAAGGTGTGCAAGGGCCACCACTGTAAAAGAAAAAAAAATATTCTCATCCGGTGTTTGATACTAGCTTTGTGGCCTAACTAATTCGAATTCGCACAGGGAAGTTCCACTTTGAGAGTGAAGCGCTCCTACCAAAGGCGACTCTAAGGCTTGAATCTGAAACTTCTAGTTAAGAATGGAAGGATACTCACCGCATCATCACAACTTTAGTGATAAAAGAAAACTATTTGATTACATATTGTTCAACCCATGTCCTATTAAAATCTAAAAAATAGGTAACAGACATGCTATTGATACTAGGACGACAGACCGAAACAAAACAGAGGATGGCAAGCTTCCCTCGTCGCTGCGAAAAAAGAGTGCCTCATAAACTGGGACATTCACTAGAACTATTAATCCACATAGAATGACATGCGACATAACATTTTCCAGTACTTCTTCTAATGCTGCATCCACAACAAGTTTCTTGATTCCCCAAATGAAACTAATTAGATTAACCAATGCAAGTGTGGCTGTGATTGTGAACATGGCAGATGAATTGCCGAACTCCATAATCTCTTGGTCGTATCTCCTCTGGACATCGTCGTCTACGACCTTTGTTGTGAGCGCGAATGCTGTCTGAGAGATGCCTAATTGCTTAGTTACTGCATCTATGAGCGCGAAGAAGTATGAAGTTGTCCTTCGAATCATCCACATTCTTTGCAAGTTCCACCATGACTTAGGTGTGTCACCGCAAATCATGGCTTCAGCCAAGGAATACACGAACTTGGCAATGAAAACATATGCAAAAGGCAAGAACCATAGGCTTGACACCTGCGACATAAGAAGTGGTGAAGGCATAATTAAGTAAAATATGTTCTACATAATAATTTACACTTTTAGATAAGATTGTCACACGATTCAATGTGGTATATAGTGATTCGCCCATGAAAAACGTCAGACCTGCATGTATAAAAGGTGTTTTGAAGACTAAATTACGAAGTAATAAAATGGGATAGTTACCCTTTTGGGCCTCCCTAAAAAATAATAGCGGGCAAATGTATATGTTTTGTATATTAAGTATAAATATACATATTGTATACATGAATATACATATAATATACATAATCAGTGTATAGGTTTGTATATTTTTGCTAGCGCCCGTAATTAATGTCGACTGATGGGCCAAAAGTAAGAAGAAAGCCCTAATAAAATTGTGTTATCTCTTATAGTATAAGCTTTTGCTGAGACGATCACATAATTCAATAATAAAAACATTGTGCTAATGGTTGAAATGCCAAAGAAGTTGTTAAATAACATAAAAATTGATTACCTCTGGAAATAGGGAGATGCCATGAAGCAGACAAAGAGAAGGGACCAACAAATAAATCAGTGTGGCAACAGATATAGGGGCCCAGAGAAGGTAAATGCAGTATCCCATTTGGGCACCAAATTTGATTTTGCTGTGGCCATATATGAAGGGGCAATATTTGGATATGAAAATCTGGAACAAGCCTTCTGACCATCTTTTATGTTGAACAAGAGCAACATCTAAGATTGTTGGAGCTACACCCAAAAATGCATGTTTACTTGGATTACAGTATACTGATTTCCATCCTCTGCATTGGATTGTTAATCCTGTGATTATATCTTCCACAGGACACCCATACAACAACCCCATCTGAAAAGGAAAAGAATTTCAGAAATCAAACATATGTTATCATCTTTTGTTAGAATGTGCTTATGTGTGTGTTTGTTTTTTGGCTTCAGCATTTGGTTTTCAGAACCCACTGATTCAACTAATTTAGATTCGTGTGGTTGAAAGCTCATTGAGGGAAAGTAGCGCTTCCCTACTAAAGAGGACTCTATTCTCAGAGCTCGAACTCAAAGCATTTTATCAAGGGAAAAAGAATCTTTACCATTCCTTTACACCCTCTTTTGTACCTCCGCCTTTGCCTTCTGATCATGGTCATCATTTTGTTATCACTGCTACAGACTACTTCACCAAGGGGGTTGAAGCAATAACAATAGCCTAAAGATTCAGATTGGAAAGTTGCTTTTAAGTCCTAGTGAAACCAAACTAGCAGGAAATGAAAGCAGAGGTATCCGTGTATATCTGTTCTTGCAAATGCTTATGCATGTGTGGATAAAGAAATTAGTTCTCCTCAGTCCTCTCTCTCATTTGATGTGACGTATTTTGACTAAAACAAAATTTAAGAAAGACTTTTTTGAAACTTGTAGTTTAAAACAAATTATATATATTTTAAACCTTAGATATTGTGTGGCTACAAATCATTTCATAAGGGTGTATTTGGTGTGGAAGAAAACATTTTCTAAAAAATGTTTTCCAATTTCCCTTGTTTGGTTGGTCAAAAAAATGCTTGGGAAAACAAGTTCCTAAAGATGAGGAAAATAACTTCCCCAATGGAAGTAGGAAAAACAACTTCCATTAGTGACATGTCAAGTTCACAGTCTCCTTCCCACCCACCCAACGCCCCCCAACCCCTACCTGTTGACCATCCCACACCTGCCACCCCCGAAGGGCTCGAACCCCCACTCCCCACCCTATAGTGCTTTCCTATGTTACAAACAATGCTCTTGGGGTAACATCTTTTTATTTACTTACCAAACAGTAGAAAAATTAATCCGCTTATTTTCAAAGAAAATATTTTCTAGAAAAACATTTTCCTTCATACCAAACGCACAGAGTAAAATAAATTTCTTAAAGTTAAATTACTTTTAAATACGAAAATGTATTATTCTTTTTTTGGATAAACTAATGAGAGAAGCGTATCACATAAATTGAGAAACACGGATTACCTGTTTTCCCCATTGAGTTCCCTCTTCATAGCTACAGTTCGCAACAACTTTTGATGCTTCCTCTAATTCTTCCACAGTTTTATAGGTGGATTTTTCTTCCTTGTTATTCCATTCAACAGTTTGATCCTCAGAGAATTTTCTGCCACAGAGACATTCCCTTCTGTGAAAACATCCAGTGCCACAATACAGAGCAGCTCCATAACCTCCTATTCCAGCAAGTTCAATCTATATGTGGAAATTCAAAGTTTCTAAATTCATCAAAATGTCTTATAAGAACGTTAATAATAGGACTTCATTTCGATACAACAATAAGGGGTCATTTGGTATGCTGGACAAGCATAAATAGTCCTCGGATATCCCTATCAGATGGAAAAATAATAGTACTAGGATTAGTTATCCCCAGATAAAACAATAAAAATGATAAGAATACTCATCTGGTCCCTCAAACCTTTTTTCTACTAAATAGGGTGGAGGGTATTTTAGTAAACAAACAATTTCATCTTAGAAATTATGTATGCAATGCATGTTATTTTTAAGACAACAGATCAAACAGTCAACAAAAAATAATATCAAAATAACTAATCCAATGTAACTAATTCTCGTATACCTAATCCCAACATTACTTGTCTTCCAACCAAATGACCCCTAAGAGTTGAGAAACGGTTGTCATGAAATTAAAACGTCATTTTTACGACTTACTTCATGAGTAACTCGAGCCACATTTCCGTAAATATCATTCTTGGTTGCGTTATTATAACGTTGAGGATACTGAACGTAGGCTATCTCGTGCCCTTGATTTTCGTCCATGAAGAAGCACAATGCTTCTCGTATTGCATCTGGATCGTTCGAGTACATGTCACAATCCAAGTTAAGGATGATGGGTGCATTGCTTATTTGTGATGAAACTCGTATCTATACATGTAAAAAAAAAAAAAATTACACTGTCAGTGCATATAACTTAAATCCTATCAAATATCGTGACAGTAATAAATTACTGATGATAACATAAATTTTCATTGCTTTATTTACCAATGAGTTCATTGATCCAGCCTTGAAGTTATGTGGACAGGTTGGTTTTTTCTCTCGTGACATGTAGACAAGTGTTGGTAGTCGATTTCCATCCACGTCGACCATGTTATGGTCCCTTCCATCTATTAGTATCTGAAAAGACACAAATTAAATCTCTCTTTCTTTGTTTTTTTTGTTCTTTTTTCGACCTTAATACTAGCATTTACCTGAACAATTGACTGGTGATCTTGCTTTGTAACTTTAGAGTTCCATTCTGAGAACCCTTTGTGCTGAGCCTTAATTTCGCTTGGGATGTTACCACTTTCTATGGCGATTTCGATCCTGCTTGTCATATCTTCGTATAATTTCTGAAGAAAGTTTACAAGGAACATATCCATTTAGAAGCGCTAAGTTATGACTCGTTTGTTAACTTGAACTCATGGGTTGAACTCGAAATGACCCATCAAATTACTAAGTCAAAATGATAACTCAACTATTAAAATGCAACCCAAATTAATCCAAACATAGAAAATCAAGTTTGCAGATTGAAAATTATGTAAGTTTGATAACTTAAACTAATAATTAAGAAAAATACATTAACTTTTACTTTTTTTTTCTTTCAAAAAAACAAAATAAAGGAAGATGAGAGGTTAGCTCATATGGTGGACAAATTGAATTATGTCCCGTTCTTAGAGGGAAAATTCACAAATAACCACTTTGCGGTGTCTCAATTGAAAAATAGCCACTGTCATAGCGTTTCAAATTCCATAGTCCAAGACATTTCATGGAATTTCATCTACAGAAAATGTCATGTAGTACAATCCGTGGAATTTAAAACTCCATAATAGTGATTATTTTTTGAAGACATAGCCAAAAAGTGGATAGTGACCAATATTTATATCAGTTGACTCATCTTGATCCAACCCATTTTGCTCTCAGCAAACTTTAGCAGGTCGTCTATTTGCCAACTCTAAATACTCCATCCTTTTTCAATTTGCTTATCTTAATTTAACTTGACACGAAATTTAAGAAAATTAAATCTTGTGATCTTAAAATAAAGATATATATAATGTACCAAAATGTCTGGTAATATTGTAGTCTAAAACTGTCTTTTTATTTTTTTAATGACAAGGAACCCGCAGCTGCTACCCTTTGGGTGCGCATAGGGTAAACCCCGCTCCTGTGCAATAGCCCGCAAATCACACAAGAGATATAACCCACACTAGGCAAGCCATGTGTGACGAGCTCGACCCAGAAGGCAAAATCCCCTACTTTCGTAAGCAGGGGGTTTCGAACCTGAGACCTCCATTATAAAAGCTTCATGCTCAACCAACTGAGATGTTGAAAGTAAAGAGTTACCACATTAGGAAAAACTTAATTTTTTAGACTGCAGATTGAAAAAGAAGATAAGGAAAAAAAAATTGAAATAGCGAAAGCAGTACTTTTCAATTTTCAAAAAAGGCAAGTTCTCACCTTGGTATTGAACCATTCTTGAACAAAAGATTTATCTATACTATTCTTGCATGCATCATCTTCAAAATAGGTAGCAGGGCACCTAGGCTCCACATTGAATCTCTTACAGAAAGGTATCCAATATTTAGAGAATTGAGAGGCTTCAAGGAGAGCATAAAATGTATATTCTGAACCCCCATCATCAGATAGGTAAATACTCAATTTCTCAGGAGGGGAATTATATGACATAACTGATAATACTGTATTTATGACCAGTGTTGGAGGTTCCATTATTGGATCAGCTGTACAAACAAATATGTCCACACTTGGCAACTTGTCCTCATATCTGCAAACAACTTAAACAAGTGAAAACCACGAGTGGATGTAATTAAGAACTTAGGGATTTAACCGAACTCAATAATTTTTTACTCGAACTTCATGTATGTGTTAGAAAATTTACTAGATAATTACAGAAATAAAATTCGAATTCAGTAAATCAAGCAAGCCGTTTGGCCATGAGAATTGTTCATTTTTTTTTGGGAATAGTTTGCACTTTATTTCAAAAAGTGTTTGGTCAAAAAAATTGCAAATCCAACTTGGAGTTGGATTTCAAATTTGAAAAGTGCTTCAAACTTATTTTCCAACTCCATCATTATAAATTTCAAAACAAAATATTCTCTGGAGTACTCATAATGTTCAAATCATAAATATGTATCGGATTTGTAAAAAAAAATGAGTATTTTGAGCAAAAGAATAACTAGGAAAAGCTTTCAAACACTGCAAAAAGTTACAAAATGGACAAGTTCGACATCTTGTCATTCAAGGAATAGTAGCTTGGGAAGTTAAAAAGTCAAAGGCCAATCACAGACCAAGCATACCCAAGTCCGAAGAAAACGGTTCAGAATTTAAACTATAATACTTTTACCGTTAAATTCATTATACTTTTAAAACTACGAATTTAAAATGTAATATTATTGAAATATTGTGTCTAACCTGTGGGAGAGTCTGTTCTTGAAGGGATAACGATATATAACATCCCAACGAGCAGACTGAGTGATAATCCAGTATAAACCAAAGCAAAGCTCAGCTAAGAACATGCTTATCCATGCTAATCTTCCAGATTCACTTTTTCTTGGTATATTAATAAATCTATATAACCATATTAAGCAAATACCCACAAACACTGTTGAAGCAAATAACTTGTAAATATTTTTTCCTTTAGCTGCCTTTGATTCAAATAATGGAAGATGCATAGTTTCTTCTTTTCCTTTTCCATTTTCCCCCATCTCTCTGTGTCTCTCAGATACACAAACAGAGCAATCCGTGACTTTTGTAGGACAAAAAAAAAAGTTGAATCAAACTAACACAAAAAAAAAAAAATATAAGTAGATTTCACGCACTAATTTAGTATGTGAAAGGACCAAACTGCAAAAATAAAAGTTTGGCCTTTCACACATGGTGAATGAGGCATGCGTGAATAATGTACTAAATTGAATGGTAATGAAGAATTGAAAGTATTGAAAATAAGCAGCAATTGGATCGGTCTGGATTGTAGTGGTTATAAGTAGACAAAATGACAAAAGTTGTTTGATTATGTGACCCCCACTGCCCAATGACAATAAAGTAGCTATATTTTGTTTGTGGGCAAGAGATTAGTTTAGTCACGTTACACAAAATCACGTAACGACGTAACAATATGAGTCGACATTCAACAAATATCATAATAATATTGGGGGTTGGGGCCTATCCTCTGTGCACCATTTTATGATAAGAAGTCTGGCGAAATTCAGTAATTTTAATTCAATTCATATATTTGTGTGTATAAATTGTAAATTTTAGAAAACAATAATTTTAAAGAGCAAGATTCAGAAGCAATAATCAAATTTCAAATCTCAAATTCGCTTTTGATCCATTGTCGTTGCATGGATTCAACAATGGATTTACAAATTCGAGATAACCAGTGTTTCAAAATTAACTCTATATAAATGAGTTAAAGCATACATATAAATAGAACTATATATATTAAAGTCGATCTTAATTTAGAACTCGCAACATTTAAATTATAGTATTGCATGAGTAGCGGGGATTCATGTCGCATTCATCAAGAGGAAAATCAAATATAAGATTCCAATATAAACTCTCTGTTATTCGATGCATTACACTTCTACAGCAACAACTTTAATTTAAAAAACAAAAGCTGAAAAAAAGATAAGAATTCAAACTGTGGTTTAATTGTAACAATTCTATGTCCAAGCACTAGTACTACCAAGGATTATGGTAGAATATATATGATTCTTTCGGTCTTAATTAGAGGTCTAAAATTTGAATTTTGAATATAAAAAAATTCTGATAGGAAGCGTTTCCTCCTTTAATGGACCTTACGCAACACAAATTTAATTAATCGAGACTTCGAACGCCGGATAGGATAACCAAAAAGAATTACTAGTCACTTTGAATGTTGAAAACTTGAAACGACAAAAGCCATTCAATAGCATTTCAGAGGCATGTTTCCATTGTCAAAGCACGTGTAGTAGTACAAAACTAGCGAGGACCCCAACTAAAAAACCTTCATGTATTGGTCATAGACCCTAATTTAGTACACTATTCACGCATGCCTCATTCACGCATGAATTTCGTGTGTGAAAGGTCAAACTTTTATTTTTGCAGTTTGATCCTTTCACGTACTAAATTAGTACGTGAAACCTACTTATATTTTTTTTTTTTGTTAGTTTGATTCAACTTTTTTTTTATCCTACAAAAGTTACGGATTCCAAACATAGCCAAACACAGAGTAACAAAACCTATAGATGCTTTATTATTATAAGTATTATATATTATATACAATTGAATCAACGAGTCTAGATATGATTGACTATGCGTGGGGGCTACAGTTGAATATGCATTATATATAATAGGCCTATATAATATGATTATTTTACTATTTGTAGCTTACTAGGTGCAGGGGCGGTTGAAGGGTAAGAATATTAAAGCGATTGCCTTTGGCCTTGAAAACTAAAGGCTCCAAAAATGTTACTTATACTCTACTAATATTACTATTACTACTACTACTATTATTATTATTATTATTATTATTATTATTACTTACTTATACTCTACTACTACTACTATTACTATTATTATTATTATTATTATTATTATTATTATTATTTAGCAACGAAAGTTAGTCAAATTGACTCTTGAAAAGCGAAAAATGACAAGTAAAAATGGACGGAGGGAGTATTATACAACACATAATTTATGTACTTATTATTAATAAGAGATTTTAAAGTTACTATAATTTTTAAAATAATGGTGATTTTCTCTCTCATTATGATATTTACCTGCCTCTTCATTGCTAAATTTTTCGTCTTTACGTACGCTCATTTCTTTTTCATATTTTTGACGATTTCACTTTCTAGTTCCAACTCGATTTCTCTAAATTAGTTATTTCTTTTTGTCAGGTTTAATATACATCATAAAACAAGTTTTTTTCGTGTCCATTATTGTATGACTTTTATGACATTAGTTTAAGAGACCTCTTAATAGAGACTCTAGGCAACCGACTCTATCGAGCCGCTCGGTAGTTTATTGAATATATAAACCTAGGAGGACCATGTAGAAATAAATTTATATGGCTATGCAATATTTTATGTGTCACTAGCGACAGAGATCGGTGTGCCATTGCGTACCAAATTAAAAATGACTCAAAAGAGAGTGGAAAATGGAGCATATATTATGATGAGAATATAAAAGAATTAACAAGGTGCGGTGGCTCTTGCCTGGCTCTACCAAGTGATAGTGATTATCTTACAAAGGACAAACTCTTAATGGGGTTGTTAGTGATGATCTTAAAAAGGAAAGCTTTATAGTTTTCTTCTTTTCCTATTGCGGTATAATATCTTTATATTATTTAATATTATTTGATAGCATATTTGTAGGGAGATAATTACCATATATTAGTTAGTTTCCTTGTTTCACTAATTACCATATATTAGTTAGTTTCCTTGCTTCACTAGGATCTTAGTTTCCTTGTTTCACTAGGGTTCAAGATTGTATCCTATATATATTCTCTCTTGGTGAATGAATGGAACAAGTCAAGATTGTATAGTTTCTATAACCACTGCCCAACCAGTGCCTGCTGGCAGTCAGGCCGAGCTGCAGCTAACGGCCACTGTCCAGCCCGCTGGGAACCCAGCGCCAGCTGGCAGCGAGGCTGAGCAGCTGCCAACAGCCACTGCACAGCCCGCTGGGAACCCAGCGTCCGCTGGCAGCGAGGGGGGGGGGGGGGCAGCAACATCATACCCCAGTCACGAATGTGGAAGGTGGCTTGGGGCGTGGTTTTCGGGAGAAATTTCCCTCTGTTGTGCTTCGTGATTATGTGACACACTCAGTTTTTGCTAATAGTCCGTCCCCTACAACTCCTGTTAACAATCAATCCTCAGGTACTCCTTATCCTTTGGCACACTATATTAATTGTGACAATTTTTCTGTAAATTATCGTAAGTTTCTTGCAGCTATTATTTCGGGTAAGGATCCTAAGACCTTCAAAGAAGCCATGAAACACGAAGGTTGGAGACATTCAATGAAAGAAGAGATACGTGCATTGGAAGACAATGGTACATGGACTTTGGAACATCTTCCTCCGGGTAAGAAAGCACTTGGTAATCAGTGGGTGTACAAGACCAAGTTTTTGTCAAATGGAGATGTGGAACGGCTCAAATCGCGCTTGGTTGTGTTGGGAAATCATCAACAAGCGGGGATTGACTACAATGAAACTTTTGCTCCGGTCGCCAAGATGACTACTGTTCGAGTCTTCCTAGCCATTGCAACATCCAAAAATTGGGAACTTCACAAAATGGATGTTCATAATGCCTTTTTACATGGTGACCTTGATGAGGAGGTGTATATGAAGCTCCCTCCCGGGTTTGAAAGTCCAGATCCTACGTTGGTGTGTCGTTTGCGCAAATCGCTGTATGGGTTGAAACAGGCCCCTAGATGTTGGTTTGCAAAATTGGTGACTGCTTTGAAAGGGTACGGTTTCCTTCAATCTTATTCTGATTATTCTCTTTTTACATTTACTAGAGGGAATATTCAGATTAATATCTTGGTTTATGTTGACGATCTTATTATTTCTGGGAATGATTCCGCTGCACTTGCAACTTTCAAAGCCTATTTAAGTGATTGTTTCAAAATGAAAGACCTTGGGTCTCTCAAATATTTTTTGGGTATTGAAGTAGCTTGTAGTTCATTAGGATTGTTTTTGTATCAACGCAAGTATACTCTTGATAATCTCTGAAGCAGGATTGTTAGGTGCAAAGTCAAGTGGGTTCCCTATTGAGCAAAATCATAAACTTGGCCTTGCAAATGGAGATTTGTTGTCGGATCCGGAGGTCTACCGTAGATTAGTCGGGCATTTGATTTATTTGGGGGTCACTCGACCGGACTTGGCATATTTTGTTCATATTTTGTCTCAATTCATGCAAGAACCCCGGATTGAACATTGGGAAGCGGTCTTACGAGTGGTCCGTTATTTGAAAGGCACACCAGGACACGGTATTTTGTTATGTGCCGACAGTGAGTTGACTTTGCAGGGATGGTGTGATTCTGATTGGGCGGCTTGTCCGCTTACTCGTCGTTCGTTGACAGGTTGGCTAGTATTTCTAGGTCAATCTCTTATCTCTTGGAAAACAAAGAAGCAGCACACCGTTTCTAGATCTTCTGCAGAGGCTGAATATAGGTCCATGGCTGCGGTCACTTGTGAGTTGAAGTGGCTGAGAGGTCTGTTGTTGAGTTTAGGTATACAACATCCCAAGGCGATCAAATTGTTTTGTGATAGTCAGTCCGCTTTGCACATCGCAAAAAATCCGGTTTTCCATGAACGAACAAAGCACATTGAGGTAGATTGTCACTTTGTTCGTGATGCAATTAATGAAGGTTTGATTTCTCCGTCACACGTTTCAACATCTTCACAATTGGCAGACATTTTTACCAAAGCTCTCGGCGAAACTCAGTTTGACTTCTTGCTTTCCAAATTGGGCATTTTTTATTCCCATGCTCCAACTTGAGGGGGATATTGCGGTATAATATCTTTATATTATTTAATATTATTTGGTAGCATATTTGTAGGGAGATAATTACCATATATTAGTTAGTTTCCTTGTTTCACTAGGATCTTAGTTTCCTTGTTTCACTACGGTTCAAGATTGTATCCTATATATATTCTTTCTTGGTGAATGAATGGAACAAGTCAAGATTGTATAGTTTCTACATTTCCTCCTCCATCTTCCCAGAAAAAGAGGGTGTGCTGACTAGGGGACTCCACAGAAACACTTGGCACAAAAATAGAGTATCCTCAAAAACCATGATAAAAAATTTCAAACACACAGTAACAAAACCTGTAGATGCTTTGTTATTATATAACAGGTATGTACAATTGAATCAACGAGTTTAGATATGATTGACTATGGGTGGCTAAAGTTGAATATGCATTATATGTAAGAGGCCAAATACATAGATGGCCCCTAAACTTGACACAAAATCTCCATTTAGGCACCTCAACTCTAGTTATTTCCCATTGAGCACTAGTAGATCTATACTCAAACTATGTCTATTTAACACATTCAGCTTACTTGACAAAGTGCGTGTGCCCCACTTCTTCTAAGAGCGTGAAAGACCAAAATCTACCTTTTTCTCTTTCCTTCTATTCCTTTCTCTCCCCTCCGCCGATCTCTCGCCCTTCGTCATTTTTACGCTCATTACCTCCATTAACAATTACATGACCCTTTTTCCCTTTCTATCTTAACTCCAAAGACAACACAGGTGCTCATTGTTCCTCTTTTCCAATCTTGTTCTATCTATTTTTTCAAAAATAAAAATATCACTACAAAATACAAATTGTTCTCTTTATGTTTAACTCCCTCTTCAGAGCTTCGAAGACCTCATATTTTTCACACAAAAAGGCACCAGCTTTTTTAATAATTTACTCTTTGGATGCAAGAGCTACACCCACTCCGCCACCATTGCTGTAACCTCGACACCAATTCTGATGATAGTGTTATATATATACTAGAAGTTATTTATTTTGCTCAAAAGCTTCTCTTTTTTAAAAAGAAAAAACTCAAAATTCGTATGGCGTTTATCATTCGTTATTTTAGTCTTGTCGGTTTGTGTGAACTTCACGCACTACACATATAAGTCATGAGGTGTTACAAATTAAATGAAGTTGGAGTGTCTAATAGAAATAAATTTTAGTTAAATAAAAATTTGTGTCAAGTTTAGGGGTCATGGCCTATATAATATGACTATTTTACAACTTTTGTAGTTTACTAGCTAGTTAGGTGCGGCATTTATATCAAGGGGTCCAGGGCCATATTTTATTAAAATAAATGTAGACGGCCAAGGGGGTATCTACAATATTAAATACAACTTTACATCAAATCAGTAATTTGAACCCAATATATATATATATATATGATATTAATTTGAGGTTGGCGTAAAAATTCATAAATTTCAAATTTTGATTTTGCATTGATACGCGACTATGTAATATATGTGCAGCAGCGGAGCCATAATGCTAGTTACGGGTTCCGCAAAACTCAATAGCTTTAATCAAAATTTTGTATTCAAAATTCATTTAATTTTTGGTCTGCTCCGTATATGTGTCACTATACCAAATTTAAAAATGATTCAGAAGAAAGTGGAAAATGGAGCATATGAGAATATAAATAAAAGAATTAATTAATAAGGTGCAGTGGCTCTTGCCTCTACCAACTGATGCTGTGATAGTGATGATCTTAGCAGGTGAAACAAAAGGACAAACTGGTAATGGGATATTCAGAACGACAAGCCAACTTTCCACGTCCATTTTGCTAAACAAAATCACATTTAACGTCAAGGATAGAACGCCTCAAAGAAAGATCATACGCTTGACTGCACATGCATTGATAGATATACCTGTGTACCGAATAATTAAATAGTGTATGGAATCATGGAATAGATGGTCATTTGGACACATAATTATGTTAGTCCATGATTTGGAGAATAAAACATAGTAGGTGCTATACTAAAGTAACAATTATTTGGGAACAATTATTTTACTAAAAAAAATAGCTAAAATGGATGGAGGGAGTATTTATATATATTTATTGGGAGGGGGGAGTGGATATATGTTGAGCTTTGTATTTTTCGAAAAGTTGAATAAAGAAAAGGTTACATTAAAAATAGTAAAATTAAATCTCATGTAATTTTCAGTTATATATATAATTACCATTTAAGGACGATTTAAAAGAGAATGTAGCGAAGTGCCTTAATTACTTTTAATTCTGGATTGTTAAAAAGTCATGCTATTTTTTCAAAAAGAAAATTAATTTCTTGTAATAATTCATTCTGTTCTCAACGTTCTATTATAAAAGTGAACTCTATTTACCCTTTAGGGTGAGGGGTATTATAGCGAACTCTATATAATGGGGCTGCTTTTTTTCGTTCAATAAGAGCATGAAACGTGGCTTTTTAAAGCTGAAAATGAAATTTTAATTGGTACGGGTAAATATATATTTAAAGTATGACTTTAGGGGTATATTTGTTGAAAAAGTATAACCGAAGGCAAATATAACTTATTTTCGATAGTAAAGGCGCAAATATGATCCTTTTCCGAAAAAAGATTAAAGGAAAATTGAATCATGATGAGTTATGAGTTTTGATGATCGACATTCCTTGATCAGGTCCCCTGGTCACTGTACAAATGTGACAGCTGTAAAGCTGTGACACTGTTCTGACTTGCAGAGCCACAGCAGGACAGACGGATCATTGCAATGTCTCTATCTATGTAACATGCGTCTCACATGCTCCTCACTTGACCCCCTATATAAACAACATGTTGGCATTTGTTTGACCTAGCAACTCGAAACATATTATTCTCATTGTTGAAAAGAGTAGCCACCACTGTTTTCTCGGAGTTTTCAAGATCAAGACTAAATAACTCCAAGGACCAGATCCCAATACTAAAGATGTTTTAAGTCCTAGGTTATTTTAGTCTTTATCTTTTGGTCTAAATATTATAAACCTACACTTCTTTTAAGAAGGGCTTTTGTAGGTGTTTGGTTTATTAAGCTTTTTATGTAGACACCTAACTATAGTTAGTTATTGTGAGTTGAAGTTTAGTTAGAGGTAGTTGAATTAGTTTGGTTCTTGGCTAAAGTTAGTCAAGTGAGTGCTTACAATAGAGGTATTGTAAGGGAAGAGATTAGTGGGCTAATTCTTTGGTTGCAAAAGGCTTGTAATTTGAAAGACATTGCTCAGTTAGTGAAGTTGGAAATTCTAGCAGTGTAGGTTGTGGTTTTTAATCCTTTGAGCAAGAAGTTTTCCACGTAAACATCGTGTCTTGTTTACTTTCTGTTTTTACTTGAGGGAACAGATAAGGTACCCGATCCCCTTATCTGTTTTGGTGGACGCTTAGTTTCTATCAAATCATAATCCTAAGTAACAAAAATTCCTTCCTTTTCCAACTTATTTACAAAAATCTGAGTTTTTTCATGGTTTTCATCTCAGCAAGAAATTCTTCAACACCACAATCATTGCATAAATGAATGCTAAATACTAAAGTATTATTTTCTGTCAATATTATAGTTAATCAATCACTGAAAATGAACTGATTTATAGTAAGATTTTTATTTAAAATTGATTTTAGTACAAATTAATTTATGTTTCAATTTGTTCTAAGTTATAAATTTATTAGATAAAATTGTTCTAATTTAAATAGGTTTTTTCCGCTTTGATCAAAATTAAATATCAGTTTATATATGTTCATATACAGTATTGCTTTAAATTCCTGTCAAAGAAAGAGCATTTATAACTTGCCACAGCATAAAAATCTTAGTGTTAAAGTGTGTAAATGGGCAAATAATACTATCTTATTTCCTTAAAAATTTTTGCCACTTTTTTGTCAACCATCCAAAACATCTATTTTTTTTTTCTTTCTATCTTTGCAAATTTCACTAATTCATTGACATGGAATTCACAAGAAAAAGATGCAGAAAACGTCATGAAATGTCCGCTTCAAACCTGAAAGCAATGGCTGTGCGAGAGATCAGCTGAGAGGGAGGGATAAAATTGTATTTTTACTTGGTCAAATCCAAAGTGATTTTTAACCGAAAAAGCAATAAGTTGGGTAGACAGCTTTTGGCTTGTTTTGGGTTATTTTTAACTTAAAAGCAGTGTTGGTGTTTGTCAAAATTAAAATAAGTCAAAAAAAACCCAATCCAAACAACTAGGCTAATCTCTGAATTATTTAAAAAAAAAACAAAAGTTAATGGTAAAAAACATATTTGAACAATAGCTTATTCACAAGCTTCCTACTTGAAAAACTAAGTGTGCGGATTTCCTACCTGAACTATCACTAACTATTTATCAAAATACACATCAACTATTAGTTATTCCCTTTTTCTACTTGAATAGTTGAGGTAGGAAAAGGGAACAATGGATAGTTGAAGTGTTCAAATAGGAAACACACACGCCTGATAGTTCAGGTAGCAAACTTGCTCACTTAATAATTTAGGTAGCAAACTCATGAAAAAGTTATAGTTAATGTGTGTTTTTGACCATTATCTAAAAACAAAAAAAGAATACAAAACAAAAGAACCACAAGTTTAGATATTTTTTTTGAATATAACTGTAGGGAGGGAAAAATGTGAAAATTAAGAAAGAATAACATCAGTAAAAGAGAAAGTGTAATCATAATATCACTTTAAAGGATTAACTTAACTACTCCCTCTGTTTCAATTTATTTGAACCTATTTTCTTTTTAGTTCGTGCCAAAATGAATTACCTCTTTTCTAATTTGGAAACAAATGCATTTTATGAAATGATTTACAGCCATACAAATATTCAAGACTTATTTTGAACCACAAGTTTCAAAAGTCTTCACTCTTTCTTAAATGTCGTGCTCAGTCAAATGGATTCACATAAATTGAAATGGAGGGCGTATATAATAAATGCGCTCTTGCTTGTTGCTTACGTTATCCTACATCGAATATTGAGTAAGAAACTTAGTCCTTTAATATTTAGAGCAGAAGAGCAGCGCTCATACTCGGGGGTGTGGAGCTGAGATTGCACGCGATTTGTGTTTAAACCCTAAACCACTTCTGTAATCAGAAGACTTGTTGAAGGGGGTTGTTTGCCCAGTGTTTTCCCCCAAAATAAAAAAGAAACACTGATGCCCATACGTGTCTCAATTCGCAGAGTTGATCATATATCCCCAAGCAGGTTAGAAGGTAGTGTGCCATTGACACGGGACATGTCTTGTGGTTGTATACGGTAAAAATCGGACATATGTTAGAACCGGTAAGACCAGAGATCGAAGGAAAAGAGGGAAGATCATCATCTGGTCCGATTTCTCCATAGCCGAATTGATCGTGGCCATTGGTCCGTTTGACCGGGGCCGTTGGTCCGAATTGATCGTGGCCGCTGGTCCGGTTGATCATAGCTGTTGGTCCGAATCGATCGTGGCCGCTGGTCCGTTTGATCATAGCCGTTGGTCCGAATTGATCGTGGCCGCTGGTCCGTTTGATCGTGGCCGTTAGTCCGGAAAATCGTGGCCGTTAGTCCGGTAGATCCTGGCCGTTAGTCCGTTTTGGTCATGGCCGTTGATCCGGGAGATCCGTTACGCGGTTGCCACGCGTCGATAGCGTCTTGCCATGCTCAACTGCCAATCATACGGGTGTCAGACCGTACGGCCAACCTAATCCAACTCAGAGCTTTTTCATCATTATTTTATTGTTCATATTGCATGAAGCCCATAGGGCACTACTATAAATAAGGGGCATTGTCCCCCTCTTAAGGGGTTAGCTTTATCATATCAAGAACACTTTGTAATAGAAAACTATATATAAGAATCTCTCTCATATCAGATTTCGGTCCATAGTTGCTGTGCTTTATCTCTTACGTTTTCTAAATCAAATAACACTCATTTGCTAGTAGATACTCGAGTCTAGAGCAAACCACCGATTGTCGTTGCTCTCTTCATATCATACCCATATATATATCTTTCTCTTGTCAAGAAGATTGAGACTTAACCACATATCTCATACCCACATATATATCTTTCTCTTATCAAGAAGATTGAGACTTAACCACATATCTCATACCCACTCACAAATTTAATTGATTATCCAAATTCGGGGTAAACAGTTTGGCGCCCACCGTGGGGCTAGGATAATAGTGGTCTTTGATCTTGATCTCTATCTTACCCATCAAAATCAGAAACATCTATTGTTCGTCTCTGAAAAAACGGACCAAATGGCTAACAGTGGGCAATCTGGTCACGTCAACAACAACAACGAGATCGTGGCCGAAAATGGAGGCAGCGGGCCACGAGGATTGCCAAGCCCCACTGACCCTTTAAATACTAACAATTCAATTACTTTGTCCGGGACACAAGTCCGGAAAGAACCGGATACCCCGAATGATAATATTGACTTGCGTTTAATTTTTGAAATGTTACAGGAACAGAGAGCGGCGATTGCCGAACAGGGAATCGCAATAGCCCAGTTGCAAAACGGAAGAGATAAAACGACCCCGGAAAAGGCGAAGGGTGTTGCTGAACCCAGAAGAGATGAGGCACCGATGGTTGAAAGCAATGGCTCCGGAGCTGGTTCATCCACCGAGGTTCTGAGAATGCTCGAAACGTTGGCGAAACGGGTGGACTCGACCGAAAAAAGGGTGGAGACATACAACTCTCGGGTGGATCAAATCCCGGGGGCTCCGCCTATTTTAAAAGGGCCGGATTCAAAGAGGTACATCCAAAGGCCTTTTCCTCCGAGTGCGGCTCCGAAATTGATCCCGAAGAGGTTCAAAATGCCGGATATCCAAAAATATGATGGCACAACGGACCCTCACGAACACGTGACCTCATACGCCTGTGCTATAAAAGGCAATGATATGGAAGAGGATGAAATCGAATTCGTGTTGCTGAAAAAGTTCGAGGAAACTCTGTCAAAAGGAGCATTGACTTGGTACGATTATCTGCCCGAGCATTCAATCACTTCTTTCGAAATGCTCGCCGATGCCTTCATAAAAGCACACGCCGGAGCCAAAAAGGTGCAAGCTCGAAAGGCGGATATTTTCCGTATAGCCCAAAGAGACGAGGAGTTATTGCGTGAATTTTTCAACCGGTTCCAAAGGGAGCGAATGGAGCTCCCCCCGGTTCCGGAGGAATGGGCTGCACAAGCTTTCACAAAGGGGCTCAATGTTCGGAGCTCGACGGCTTCGTTCAAATTAAAGGAAAGCTTGCTGGAATACGAGGCTGTGACCTGGGCGGATGTCCATAACCGATACGAGTCAAAAATTCGGATAGAGGATGACCAACTCGAGCTTCCCCCGGGGCCCGTAAAAATGAACAAAAGCTCGGAGAGATCACGAAAGAATTACGAACCGGAGGCCGAACCGACGAGGGAAAGGTATCGGCCATACTCTCGAAAACCAAGCTTTAGGTCGGAAAAATCAAGGGATGGCCCGAGTCATTTCTCCGGGCGGGGGTGATAAACGGGCCGAGTCCCCAGTTCAGGTATACCACCGAGGAGTCAAACGAGGAGGCCATGGCTGTGAAACTCGATCTCACGGATGAACTTCGCGAAAACGCATTGGTCCGTATTGCAGCCTGTTGACACCCAATTTTGTCCCGCCTCTCCTCCGAAATACCTATTTGCGCTTCTAATATTTTTTGGCAAATTTAAAAAAAAATAATAATTATATTTTACTATAATTATTAGCTTTATTAAAATCGGCGTTTCATTATTCCATTGCATTCACCACTATTATTATCATCATTATCATTATTCCAGCATTTTTGCCAGCTTACGCACACGCATCGCATTTATCTTTGCATAATTAGATAATAGTGTTTATTTACTGTGGATTTTTGAAATATTATTGCACGGCTATTACAACGCCATTTTTTATTATCTGAGCACTAATAATTGCATATTTCATATGGAGCAATATTTTAACACAAGTTATTTAAATGGATCTTCTATTTAAATTTAGAAGCCAAATTATTTCTTTCATTCAGCCCATATTTTAATTCATCTACCCAACCAGCCCACATTTTAATTTATCCCAATCCACATTTTTATACCCAGCCTAACATTTTTCACCCCAGCCCACATTTAAAATCGACCCAGTCCAAAAATGGATCCGACCCATTTCTTAAATGAAGAAAACAGGTAGGGTTCCCTCACCCTTTTCTTTTTCCTCCGCCGCTCCCTTCCTCTTTCTCTCTCTCTTCGCTCCCTCTTCTCTCATCGACAGCCCCACCACCGCCGCTCCTCTTCGTCATCTCTCGTCCCCACCACCGCCGCCTGCACCCCGCTCCCACTTCCCTCTGTTCCCCACTTCGTCTTGTTCCCCCCGCTCCTCTCTCTCTTCCTCTCAAACGAAAACCCCAATACACCCTATAAATAATTGGATCTTGATTCGGTTAGAGGAGGGATTTTTGATTTGGTGAAACCCCCCAAGGACCTGGAGGACCTTTTGATTCAGAAAACTCCCCCAAGAACTGGGATTTTTCGGTTCAAGAAACCCCCGCCCCCTAAGAATCAAAGTCGTTTAGCCGCCGGAAATTCCTTGAAAAATTAAAGATCTTGAAACCCCCAAAATTCTCCAATACATAGATATATATCAAGTTTCAGTAGTGATAAGAAATTCTAAATGTCGAATCAAGAACATTAAATCATTTTTTTCTATTTTTTTTACTTGCCTCTGTGTCGCTTTTAATTTGAGCATCACAAACTCGGATTTAACGAGTGTTCGAGTGTAGATCGAAGATTTGCACCCACTTCGCTGCACCCGGAGAAGGTAATTCCCCTTTTCTACTTGTTCTCGCATCCTTCAGTTGCTATTCTATATGCTGTTTAGTTAGAGTTGATTAGCTCAGTTTAAATAGTTTGTTTGCATGTTGATAGTAATTCGGACTTAATTTGTTTGGTATGATGGTTTGATTATCGAGCTTGGCTCTGTTTGTGTAATTACATGTATTAGGTGCGATAATTGGGCTTTAATTGATTCAAATGTGTGGTTTAATCATGTTAGTTGGTTTAAATTGCGTATTGTTATACAAATCTGGTTAATTAGTCAGTAGGATATTCGAACCCGTTTAAGGGTTGTTGTTAGGTCAGGCATAATTAGTAGTCGAATCTGTGGCTGATTTCTGTTTTACTTCTGATTATATTAACGAAGAACACCTCTATAAGTTTGTTCAATGTGGTTTAATAATGTCATAGTAATAAGGTAGGTTAGCACAATCCTCGGAGATTCATTGATACCTGTTTATGCTCAGTTTTAATTAGTTTCAGTCACCTGTAATTTGCTGAAATAAAATCAGTATGATTAGACATGCTATTAGTATAGTCCGTAGATTTTGTTTGATATTGAAGTAGCCTGGGGATGCTGTTTGGTTTTGTTAACTGAATCAGGACTCTGTATTGAATTATTGACTCATAATTTGTGAAAATATGGTTAGTTTAAACTTCAATAATGTAGAGGATTTTGCCTAATCCAATCCAGTTTGTATATGTCACTCTAAATTGGTCTTTGTGTCCAAATTCGTATGATGAATTACCTGAAATTTAGTGGTATATTTAATTAAGACCTTCTGCCTAATATTTAAGACTCTGGCTGTTTTATTCTTATCATGTTATACTTTCCCCTTCTTTCTCTGATATTTTCCTCTGTTTCTAAGTAGCTAGTTCATGCCCCCTGTTAAATAGTAGTCCAGTATGCAAATCTGTTTGTTTGTCTGTTGTGTGTTGTCTTTTTGAGTGCTTGTTGCAGTATCTTAAAATGATGTTTTAAATATGCCAACAAGTTTGAAATTTGCTGCTGTTTGAGTATTCTTTATCATCATAGATAGTGCATTACTGAACATTTTCTTAAGTCTGAATATAGGTTCGGCTGGTATTAGTGTACTTAGTTGTATTGGCCTCTCTTCGTTTTATTTTGCTATCTGATCCTGCTGCCCCCTGTTTGATTTATATTTATGATCCAAATGCTCAGTTGGCTTATGTTCAGTTTAGCTTAGCTTAGCAGCTTTAAGCATATTCATGTTCTCGTTAGCTCAGTTTCGTTTTAGTAGTTAAAATGCTTAGACATTCATGTTTAAGGTGGT
The DNA here is from genome assembly GCF_019175385.1 of Lycium barbarum. Lineage (NCBI taxonomy): Eukaryota > Viridiplantae > Streptophyta > Magnoliopsida > Solanales > Solanaceae > Lycium > Lycium barbarum. The sequence continues at coordinate 119,745,255 of NC_083340.1, read as the reverse complement.
TTAGTTTCCAGACTGGTAGTTAGCAGAATCTGCCTATTCATGTCTTAATTCAGTTCAGATGATTTTAGTCTTATTAGCATGTCTGTGTTCATATGTAGCTCATTTGAATATGCTGAATGCTCATTGCCTCTGTATGACTGAAATGCCTCTGTATGACTGAAATGTACATACCTATTTTTTTTAGTTCCCTTGCCCTTCCCTCTGGTAAGTAGGTAACTGTGGTGTTTGAATATTTTGTTGGAATTAAATGAATGAAGAATAAGTTTTCATTTAGGAATAAGAAGTACCTTGGCCTTTTGGCAATCTGCATATATAAATCTGAAACTGTCCATTTAGGAATATATTTTGTTCTCTTAGATTCACGCTTAGTCCGCTAGTGTGTCAAGCATGTGTAGATTGGTATATCGTTTTGGGTTTGAAGCACATAAGTTGACATGACAGTGCATGAATTTCCTTTTCTCTTGTTTGCATTTTTTTGAAATCTGCCCATGTTGGCTTATCTCCTTCTATTCCTCATCTAGTTTTGTTTATGGTATGATATACCTCGAAGTATACATAGTATATGAGCCTTAGTATACACCGAGTGTATACAAGGGTTGCACATTAGTGTATACCTTTCAGGTATATCAAGTGTACTCTGAATATTATGTGTATACCAGCCTTCGCATATGTCCAAATTCTATACACGTTTAAGAACAATGAATGATACACTATTTGATTATGCCCATGCTTGAGTATTGCCTGTTTATATGTGTGTGGTGGTTAATTTGTGTATGCATGGATTATACTTAAGTATACGTAATATATATATATATATATATATATATATATATATATATATATATATATATATATATATGATCTACGGAGTTGTTTGAATTTATATTTTTTACATGTTTAACCTTATTGATCGTATACTAATCCTTTTCCCTTCATTTTCATGCATGACCATCATATACAAGTCCGAGGGACTCGTTCTTCTTCCGCATTCGGCGTTGGGCTAAAAGCCCAATGAGATTTTTTCTCGGTCCATCCATGTCCACAGCAAAAAACGGAAAACATAAATGCTGGGCCAAGGCCCAACAGGCATGAACAGTGCGCAATAGTTTACAAATGGGCTGAGTCCATTCTCCCCAACTGCAGCTATGGATCACAGTGGCCCAAAATGGGCAGGCCCATTTGATATTAGTTGGTCTCTTTTATTTTATTTTTGTGTCCTTTAACTTGTATTATGTGACTAACTTTTTATTTTGTTTTTATTTTCTTAATTTAGGTGAACCTTGGCAAAATTAGTAGGTTATATTTAGTATAATGGGTAGTAAATTTAAGAGAGTAACTCAATTAATACCATAAGTTTCGTTTTCTTCTCTTTACATTAAAGTTATTTATAGTATCTTAATATTTACTTTCTGAACAATTGATTTAAAAAATAGAATATTTTTGAATCAAAGGAATTATGTTTTATTTATTACCATATTAGAAAATTAAACGTCACTAATATACAAATATTAATTCGAGTATATTTTATAAACAGTCAAGATTAATTTGATTATACATATTTTGAGTCAAACATAGTTAAATAAGTTAATAAGAAAGAGAAAGAAAACTCATCACCTTTTGCATTCTATTTATAAAATAGTTTAGATTAAGTAAGCATATCTAACCAATTGAATTTTAAAGTCTCATTTACATTATTTTAAACCTTTTCCATTCTATTCATAATGAGTCTAGATTTCCTACATCACTATACTCATATAATGTCATTTTATTCCAAGTCAAATTGGCTAGGTTTTCTATTAAAAGGCTTCTATTTATATACGAATCGTTATATTTTGCAAGTCTCATCTTTTAAATAAAATTATTATTTTAAGCTTAACAACGTTTATAAGTTTTATTTTTTAAGTGGATTACTATGTATTTCTTCAAAATTAGTTTAAATAGCATTATTATGTTTTTCCTTTAAAACCTCAATAACATTTACAACCTATTTTTCTTAAGATTTAAGCATTATATTTCATCTAAATTAATTAACCTAAGTTTGGCCGGATAACCGTAAGTTAACGGATTCTAAAGGATGCCTAACCCCTTCCCTTTAGTTATAGAGCCCTTATCTAGAATCATATTGGTTAAGCAGACTATTAATTGAGGTTTAGTTCTAACTTTGCCTTAGTTAACCTCTAGGTGTCCTAATTCACCGTTAAATTAATTAGGTGGCGACTCCTTAAAACAAAATAAATAGGAATCACCAATACGTCATACTCCTAAATCAACCCGGTTAAAATGGGGGTGTGACACAGCCCAGAAGCAGAGAATGGAAAGGTACTACAATCGGAGAGCCAATTTTCGACATTTCTAAGTTGGGGACTTGGTGCTCCGGAAAGTTACCTTGAGCACCAAGAATCCCAACGGAGGAAAACTGGGTCTGAACTGGGAAAGACCGTACAAGATAACCGAGGTAACGGGCAAAGGATCGTATCAGCTGGAATCCGTGAACGGGCAGCGATTGTGCAACAATTGGAATGTGGCTCATTTGAAGGGATGTTACTGTTAAGGTATGGACACCTCATGTTTAACCTTTTTCTTTTTGCAGGAAGTCAAGTACCGGATAAAGTTAGGATCTAGGTCTGAAAACGCGTGTTGCACTCTTTTCCTTAGTACGGTTTTGTCCCAAAATGGGTTTTTTGACAAGGTTTTTAATGAGACAACAAGTACAACGTGTTACTTAACAAAGATAAGGACAAACGCCCGGGAACTCGGGGGTCACGGCCTACAAGTGGGGGCTTGATAGCGCTCGCCTGATCTTGCAGCTCGGATAATCACTAGGAGACTTATACCCACATCGAGGTTTATCCCGGTTAATGGAAAACAGAGGAGCTCAACAAATCAAGACCGGACCTTCTGCATTAGGTTTCGGTGTAAGGACCAAACGATCAAAATGAATCGTGTCCCCCCAATATTTGCTACGGCAAAACCAAAACCGGACCTTCTGCATTCGGTGTCGATGAAAGGACTAAACGATCAGAATGAATCGTGTCCAAACAGTATTAGCTACGGCAAAAGCAGAAGGAAACAAAATTCTCGTATCTTGTACAAATACTTGCAATACAAAAATCATCGAAAGTTCGGATAACGATATCTCAGATGTCTTCTTGTTAAAATACTCTACCCCGATGATTGTCGCCGTATTTCGGCATTACTTCATTCGTCTACCCTATTCCGGGCACTACGGTCGAAATTCGACAAAGGCAACAAGGTCATAGTGAACCGAGCCAAAATCGTTAACCCCTCAAACGGGGACTGTTACATCGAAATTTAGCTAAGGCTGAGATTCAGGTGTCCGAAAAATACCGGCCTTAAAAAAATATAGCCGAAAAATACCGGCCCTAAAAATGCCCATCGTGATTCGGAGACGTCTGAATTCACAAAGCATAAGATAAGTCCCACGGGCAAAAACTCCATCAAATTTTCGGGCAAAACATACCGGCTGAAGAGAAAAGCCAATATTCAGGCACAACGCGGAATAATGATTTCCAGTTTGCTTGTCCTTAAATCGGACTGACAACTCGGGCGAAGGACATAACAGATATTCAAGCAAAAGAATAAAGAAAATCAAGAAAAATGTGTGTTCCATTTATACGAAGGTCTTTACACCGGAAACCCCTACAAAAGCAAAAAACAAAAGGCTAAGTACAGCCCCTGGTCTATCCGGCATGGCTGGATCCGGAGTGTTCGGACATCGTCCGCTCGGAGTCGTGGGAGTCAGTCTCGAGGGCTCTCTTAGCTTCTTCCTCGACCCTCTTAGCTTCAAGTATCAGGGCCGGAAGATCCGCAAAACCATGCCCGGCTTGCTCAAGGGTGATCCTCCGAGACTTCCACCGTTCATAATACAAGCGATGAACCAAAGGGGATAAACGGTTAAATCAGCAACAAACTTGAGATGGAAGATGATTAGAGGTGACGAAATGAAGAGAGAATAAAGTGAAGTGAAGAAAATAAAATGGAGGAAGAATGAAATGAAGGCGTGATTCATCCACTTCCCGTTACTTCGATAAAACTACGGTCCGGAAAGTGTGGGGGCTATCTGTATACGGTAAAAATCGGACATATGTTAGAACCGGTAAAGACCAGAGATCGAAGGAAAAGAGGGAAGATCATCATCTGGTCCAATTTCTCCATAGCCGAATTGATCGTGGCCATTGGTCCGTTTGACCGGGGCCGTTGGTCCGAATTGATCGTGGCCGCTGGTCCGGTTGATCATAGCCGTTGGTCCGAATCGATCGCGGCCGCTGGTCCGTTTGATCATAGCCGTTGGTCTGAATTGATCGTGGCCGCTGGTCCGTTTGATCGTGGCCGTTAGTCCGGGAAATCGTGGCCGTTAGTCTGGCAGATCCTGGCCGTTAGTCCGTTTTGGTCATGGTCGTTGATCCGGGAGATCCGTTACGCGGTTGCCATGCGTCGATAGCGTCCTGCCATGCTCAACTGCCAATCGTACGGGTGTCAGACCGTACGGCCAACCTAATCCAACTCAGAGCTTTTTCATCATTATTTTATTGTTCATGTTGTATGAAGCCCATAGGGCACTACTATAAATAAGGGGCATTGTCCCCCTCTTAAGGGGTTGGCTTTATCATATCAAGAACACTTTGTAATAGAAAACTATATATAAGAATCTCTCTCATATCAGATTTCGGTCCATATTTGCTGTGCTTTATCTCTTACATTTTCTAAATCAAATAACACTCATTTGCTAGTAGATACTCGAGTTTAGAGCAAACCACCGATTGTCGTTGCTCTCTTCATATTATACCGATATATATATATCTTTCTCTTATCAAGAAGATTGAGACTTAACCACATATCTTATACCCACTCACAAATTTAATTGATTATCTAAATTCGGGGTAAACAGTGGTGACTTTAGTCCTCGCTAGCCAAGCACCCCCATTTTTTCATTTCGGGTTTTCAAGAAACTTAAGACCTGTTTGGGCATAAATTTTCTTTTTGCTGTTTTTAAGTTTGTTTTTTTTTCATTAATTATTTGGTTATATATTGTAGTCAATTTCTTACGCTAACTTCAGTATTTTTTTCAAGTGAATGCATGTCCAAACATAATTTTACCTTCTTAATATTCTTTTTTCGACTTAACTTCAAATACTAAATACTGAATTCACCTCGGTACAAGAAACAAGAAAATGGCTCGTTGAAAACAATATTTTATTCAAACAAGAATGTGCTTTTTTTTTTTAATTAAAAATAATCATATATATTTGTTAGGAAAATGGAAATTTTAACTCAATCAAATAACAGTAGGGGCCTTTTTTACCAAACTATTAACGGTAAGCATATTTTTTGACCAAACTATTAACAGAGATATTTTTGATCAATTTCGCATCGTTTAAGGACATTTTTGATCCTCTTTCGTACTATAAAAGAATTAACAAGGTGCAGTGGCTACCGCAAGGGTTGACTGAGTTGGTTGGGATGAGTGATTTCGCACTGGGAGACCTGAGATCGATTCCCCTTACCAGCAACCTTCTTAGTCAGAGCTCATCGCATCAGTCTTGCATAGTTTGGTTTACATCTCCTGTGTGGTTATCAAACCTATTACACAGTGAACAAATTATCCAATACGCGTCCCAAGAATAACAGCCACCGTTTTCCTGGGTTTTAAAAGAAAAGGTACAATGGCTCTGCCTCTACTGTAGTGATCATGATCTTTGCTCGTGAAACGAAAGGACAAACTCGTAATGGGATTTGTAGAACGACAAGCCGACTTTCCACGTCCATTTGCTAAAGATAATCACATTTGACGTCAAGGATAGAATACCACAAGGAAATTTCATGTGCTTGACTGCACGCCTGCATTGATAGACACCTATGTACATATTAGATAATGTAGGAATAACGGTCATTTGGACAGATGATTAATTATCTTGTAAATCTAATTTTGTAATCTATATATATATTTTGTAATCTATCTATATATATATATATATATATATATAAAAGCTGGCACAAGGCCCGGTTGATGTGGCGCTCTCCTAGGTTACGTATTTTGACTTTTTTTTCCTTATTACTTTCATACGTCATCGGCGACCAAACGCGGCTTCGCATCCATTCTGCAGCTGTTATTTGTGTTCAAAATTATAATTATCCATTAATTACTCTCTCAAACATAACCACTATCTCTTCTACTGGGTTGACTTGGAGCAATTGGGACGATTCTGCCTTTTTGGTCTTCCCTTTTTGGAGGCGATTATGCTCCAATGGCTTTGGAGCAATTGAAGGTGTTCAAATTTCCTTTTTGGTTACTGCGTCTGATTCTGCCTTCTAAGCTTTTTACATCTAAATTTTCCCATATAATATTGACAATGACGAAAATAGCAATGGGAGAAATCACTACTCCCTTATTTCTCCTTGCAATTCTTTTTATGATATTCCTTAATTAGACCCACATTTGCCATGAAAAAGGGTAAGAATGTTTTTTTTTTAGAATTTTAATTCATTCATTGTTTGTGCAATTCAATGCAACTTGTGCATGTGCTATGTATATGGCAGTTCTTTGTCAAGAGAATACGAAATTTGGGTCCATGAAAGTTATTAAGATCTTCAATTTTGTCGTACAGGAATTATGCCTATTATAACAGAGGTGTTAATGAACCAGTTTCGCGTCACATGGCCATGGGGTTGTATTTGGTGGAGAAGACAGTTCCGTAAAGGTCAAACTTTCTCCCTTAAATTTTTATCCTCATTCAAAGTAATATATGTTTAAAAGAAATTACCTCAATCTCAAAGTCATTGTTCATAAAGTGATTGTTCATCATACCATTGCCCCTCTCTTACATCACTTCAACATGAGTGGTTGTTTGGTTTTTCCCTAATTCATCGATAAGACTTTGCTACTCATTTCTCATTATTGTTTGTGATCTAGGCCTACTATATTTGTTAGAATGATAAGATAATGTTATATCCGGGGACACCCTTGAAATTATCTGTACTAGACCAATTCCTAAGACAAAAAGCAGGACATAATAACTACGAGATTATCTTTATGGTGGAGTTAGAAAAAACAAGAGGCTGAAGAAAGCACCATTTTATGCATGCATCCATCCTCCAATCCAAGGAGACAAAAATACATGCAGATTACATTTATTCATTGAATAGTCTTCTGCTGATCTATTGAAGCCGAAAGCCAATAAGGTCATAGCTTACGAATTTTGCATATTATTCTATAGATTGAATATAACTATTAACGTGTGTTGTTTTTAAGCTGCTGCTTTGTCTAATATACAATAATTGTGTCTTATTCCCTTTTCTCCCAATTAAGTGGAAACATATGGTATGGAAAATTAAAAAGGTCGGTGCTCATTATGTTTGGTTTAATCTTCAATAGCTTTTTGAAGTTTGTTTTGAATTTTACCTCTTTGTATGGCAAAGCACGGGAGTAATTTCCTGCAGATTTAGTAGTAGTTAGAGCCATTAGTAAATAGCTAACTTGCATTTTCACTTGAATGGAGGTTTAATTGAAAGCTCAAGATCTTGAAATGAATATTGCTGCTTCTCCATTAATTTAGGTGACTTTTGATGATGGTTTGCAACTATTTCTTGAATGTATATATGCCTCTATTTATCCCCAATGAATTTGATTCTTCCTTAGGCCCTTTAGCCATATGATGTTGCATCAGTTTATTATTGGTGAAATCTTTTATTTGAAGTTGATTCGGGAATTTCATTAGACTTTGGTGGTTTAAGAAAAGGCCGTAAGTACTTTGATTTAATCCGGAAGATCACCAGCTTTGTGCAGTAAGCTGTAAAGTTTCTTCAAGAAATAGCTTCTTCTATTGTTAAACCGGTTGTCGTTAATTAGTCTGCACCATTCTCAAAACCTTTTACCGCTCCATTTAAATCCCACTTTGGGAGACTATTGCATTTTCAAGTTCTGAGAATTTCCTTGGAAAGTAATGTTATTGTGGGGAGGCAATTTGTTTAGTTGATTGTTAATTGTGGTTTAGCTATGGTTACCGTCAATTGGAGTAATATTATGAGATATGTATATATAGTACCTCTCTTAGGCTAGGAATCCTTTTTTTTTTTTTTTTGATATTTTCTCTTCCTATTTTAATAAGAGATTTCCCAAAAATAAAGGTATCATATTTAACTCTATCCCAAATTAATCTCATTAATTATTCCATTTTTGTTATGTCAAAAAACTTAAAAATGATTTTTTCATAATGAATTCAATAAATGCGAGCTTTCTGTTACTAATCTTTTCCTCTTCCAGTTTTTTAGTTACTAATGTATATACTCCCTTGAATTTCATCCATTCTTCTCGTATTCCAATGCAGTTCTTACATCATCCAAGTGAAATTGCCGAATTCTTCGACCTATTGTCTTCAATTTGTGAGTTGCAAAATATTTTAATTTTATTTTGTTATCTGAAATCGCTAATCTATGTAAGGAGTGGTGGAAGGAGAAGATTCATTGAGAGCTTTGTTTTCTTGAAATTTGTTATTTTTGTCGTTGTTGCCTTTCTATTTTTTGAAGTAGACGATGGGAGGAAGTGTATTGCATTTACATTTGTTTCTTGGAATGTGCAGCTTCTTAAACCGGCGTTGGCTATTCTCAAGTTATTGATTTCTTTTGGGCATAAATCTGTTAGAGGCCTATAGGGCATTGTTTTTCATTTTGAGACTTGGAAGGGGCAGTAAAAGGGCATCAAAAGGAGGAGATTATTGAGAACAGACTCTTGGAGGGGCTGATATTAACTACATATATGCAAGTTCAGAAGTGCTTGATGTATCTATTAGAATGGTTTTAGGTGACTCTATTAACTGTTGGCCATTGCTTTGCTCATCTATTTAGTACTAGGAATTGTTGTATCTACCTTTTAACTTTTGGTCTCAATTACTATGACACCCCCCAACTCGACATTAGTAGTAAGAGATCCTACTAAATGACTTTTTCACATCATTTTAGTATAAGAACTCCATAAGAGTTCCAAGTAATGGAAATTTTAGTATTGTGTTAATAAAAGTGCCGGACAAAGAGTAATGAACTAGACAGATGTGCTTCTTCATTGAGCCATCTGTAAGTTTGTTTCTTATGTCATAGGAAAATATTTTCTGCTTCATCGCTACTTGTGATTCCTATACTGTGAGTAGTGAATTTGGTCTCATTTTCATCTTATGATTGGGTTTTGTTGAAGTCTTCTGTGGAAGGCCTGTTATCAATCCCCGCTCTTCCAAGGAATTGGTAAACTAGTCGAACGGGTGATAAAATGTTTAATGACAGGAGAATCATAAGCAATTGTTGATCCTAGGATTCCACGCAGAAAACACCAAAATCCTTGATGAATAGTTTGTAAACACTACTGAGAAATGCTTGACTGAATATGGTGCAGATCGACCGACTATGGGAGAAGTTTTGTAAAGCTTGGAATATGTATTGAAGCTTCAAGGAGAAGACGGAAAAACAACACAAGAGAATGACATCCTGGATAATCAGTTGGATAATAGTGTGTTAAGTACAAAATATAGCATGGAGAGTATGGCTGAACTTGCTGGTGTTTCAGTGAGTAAAGTTTTTTCCCAAATGGTGAAATCTGAAAACAAAAGTTTTTTTCCCAAATGGTGAAATCTGAAAACAATGACTTATGTGACATATGTTAGACTCTGCCTCTGGGTTGTATATTTGTCTTCTCTTTGCTTTAGATTAAGGAATAAATGTTACAATCCAGTAAAATTTATAGAAGATAGTAAGACTTTAGAAGTTCTTGAGATATATTAATAACGTCAAATTTTGTAATTTAGAATGTTCTTAATATATTTAGTTGTTTTCTTATTTTAAAATTTAATTGTAAGTTTAATGAAGTCATCTATGACCGCGCAAAGCGCGGGAAAATTACCTAGTTTAGAGAATAAAACAGTAGTAACGTGCTATGCCAAGTTAAAATATATTGATGATATAAATAAGTCTTTACATTGTTGCTCTCCCGTCCCAATTTGTTTGAAGGTTGACCAGTTTGGGGAGTCAAATAACTCTTTCTTTGACTATGATTTTCTCAATTCTTTTCATATATTATGAATTATTAATTATGCAGACTTATAGATTTATAAAAAACTTGAAGAATCGATGTTTAAAATTAAGTCAAAGAAAAAACTGTTTGACTTCCCAAACTGGTCAACCTTCAAACAAATTGAGACGGAAAGAGTATTGTATATACGAGTTAAAATTGAACAATATTAGTTTACCTTATAAACAAAGTAAATTTCTCAAATAATCACTCAACTTGATAAATTTATATAGTAAAGTCACTTTTCTTTATCTTATATCAACAAAGTCATTTTACTATTCATTTGCTTCTCTACAAGTCATTCACGCCTAAACTAAACAAAAATCACCAGAGAACTGTCATTAATAATTCATTCTTTATAAAACCACCAAAAAATTTACTCTTTTTTTGTACTTCATTGACTTATATAGTTCTATTATTAGACATGACAACTTCTTATAGTAGTACATTTGTTTACATCTGCATGTGGTACTTCTTTTTTCACTTCCGTTAAGGATTACATCATGATCAGCAAGAACTGAAGCTGAAGCTCTTGTCAAAGGGAAGAGTAACTTAATTATCTTCTAGTTCTTAATTGAATTCATGTTCCATTTCCAATGTCAGAACTTCTGTAAATGGACATCTATTGTCTGCAATAAAGGGCAGCCCAATGCACTAAGCTCCCCTTATGCGCGGAGTTCAGGGAAGAGCCAACCATTAGGGTCTATCGTACACGGCCTTATCCTGCATTTCTGTAAGAGGTTGTTTCCACGGCTCGAACGTGTGACCTCCTGATCACATGACAACAACTTTACCAGTTACACCAGGGCTCTCCTTCATCTATTGTTTGCAGCACTGGTGGAAATTTTTTGAGATCAAGTTTTATCATTTTCCTTATGATTTCTTGTTCTCCCAATCCAATGAAAAGTCCATTGTGGGGTTCGGTACTTGAGCTGGACCTTCATTTTCCATTTCACACTTATTGAGTAGGGCTTGTTCTTGTCATAACTCATAAATTGCTTACTGAGGAAGATCTTGATATCGGTTTTGCATCATATTAATTTGATGACAAAAACAGGATATCAACCTGATTCCAAACGATCACTAGAGGAATTGAGGCAACCAGCTGGGGACGTAGTTTTTCAGCAATAGATGCAGGTGTAACCATAGGAAATTTTTCCCGTGATTTGATAAAGAGTGAGTTATTAATGGCAGTTTTCCGGTGGTTTTAGTTAAGTTTTCGGCGTAAATGACTTTTAGAGAAACAAATTAATAGTTAAGTGACTTTATTGATATAAAATAAAGAAAATGACTTTACTAGATAAATCATTAAGTTGGGTGACCATTTGAGAAATTTAGCCCATATAAATGTGTATTAGAGCATCTTAGATAATCTCTGAATTATTTGAAAAAAAGTATAAAACAAAAGAACCACAAGTTTAGAGAAACTTTTTGAATTTAACTGTGGTCAATGTAATCTCATAATTTGCAATATAAGTTTTTACTTAAATTTTTATAATTAAGAGCACTTATTCTAAACTTTAAAACGGAGGCAAAATTATTCCATTTTGACTAGTCAACGACAAAATTGGTCATTTTTCCTTGTAACCTAGGAATGGTATATTTGAGTTACTTGGCTTTGGAGCATTTTTGATAGTTGAGTAACGACAAAATTGGTCATTTTTCCTTGTAACCTAGCTAGAGTATTTTTATGTAAAAAATGTAACAGAAAGTGAACTTTACCTATTTGGAATAGTTTACAGGTATGTTTGGCCCTTTTCCCAAAAGAGAAACAAAAGAACCACGAGTTTAGACAATTTTTTTTGAATTAACTGTGGAGAGGGAAAATGTGAAAATTAAGAAAGAATAACATATAACTGAAAAAGGAGGGTCCAAGTCATATATAGCATGCAAACCCCTGAAATAATTCTGGAAATAAATACAGTATATATATTCCAGATTTATTTGTGCTAGCTGGTTCAGTTTTTGTAAAAGGTACACATAATTTAAATTGACAACCAATAGACAGCTGTAATGTATATTCACCACATGAAGTTCAACAACAACATGAGTAAGACGGGCTTTGTACAGAACGAATAATGTGTGTCTTTCCGGTTCCTAATCAACCTTCACATGCAGGAATGTGCTCTCTCCTTATATTTTAATTTATGTGAAGGTGTTTGATTAGCATGAAATTTGAAAATCAAAGAAAGATTTTTGAAATTTGTAGTCTAAAACAAGTTATAGACATTAGTATGGTTTTAAATCATCTTGTTGAAGGAAAAATAGGAAATTTAACGTTAAATTATTAAGAAATATAAAAAAGATATCATTCTTTTTAGACTGGCTAAAAATAAAATGTCGCATGGATCGACAAATGAAGTACTATACTATATTTCCGAACGTCCTAATTAATCGAAATTCCAAAGGCGGGAATTCAATTCGATGTTGCCTAACTACAAATGCACAAGTAGCCTAGTCATCGTTAGTAATATCTATCAATTCATGAAAACTCAAAAGTCAAAAGTGATCATATCATCCTTTTTAATGTTGAGACAACTGATAAGCCAGCTCCAAGAGGTCTAAGAAAGATTGCAATTTGCAACGAGAAAGGAGTTAGGTGGCTTACCGAGTATCAATTGAAAACAACCTTTTTACCCGGTAAGGTTAAGATATGCGTTCACCCCACCCTTTTCAGACCCCACCATATGGGACCATACTGGGTATGTTGTTGTTGTAAAGGAGTTAGGTAGCTTGAGAATTTCTTCCAGATGCAGACGTCTCTCACATTATTGACCGATCATGACCCAAAAATAGAGGGTTGCCTCATCCACCCTCGTCCACGTAACACGGCCAAGCAAATCAATAGCTCACATTAAAGCGCTTCAGATTTTTTTGAATTAAGTTTAATATTTTATGCGTGCTTCTGCTAACACACATATAAAATATCATTTTGCGTGTTAAACAATATTGTGGACTAATACGAACATATATATATATATAGGAATAAATAGAAATAAACTCATATTTATTTATATATATATATATAGGAATAAATAGAAATAAACTCATATTTACAATAACTAGCAATACTATCCTACTTTCGAAATATAGCAACAAAACTTTACAAAATATGTATATCTACAACAAATCCCAAAATATTAGGGATTTTGAAATTTTTTGTTTCTTCTCTTTCTTCATATCTTCTCTTACCACAAATCCTAGCCATTAGCTTTCCCCATCCCAATCCCCATTTCTTATCGCCGGAGTTTGCTGCTTACGCCGAAGTTTGCGCTGCTTCACCGGAAAATTGCCTTATGACTTTATATGTTTTCCAAAGACAGTTTAATTCCTCCATATGCATGTTTTGCAAAGATAGTCTCAAAATTTTTGGTGGACTATTAGGACTAACAGGTGTAATGAAATTACTGTCCAAACCAATAGATAATTGATGGTAAAAACTTATCCACATCGGGTGTTTTACCAAATCAATAAATGAATGTCAAGTGTATGAATATATACAATTATCACTTAATCATGATTAATTAATGTATGTATTCATTTAATTAAATCACTTAACTACCGTAAATTGCATTAAAGGAAATCATTTTAGATTGAGTGTCCGTTACATGCACAGAGTTGGCCTGGAGGGCACACGAATCCAAACTATTAAAAGAAGTTTCAGATTTTTACCGGATTTTCTACCCCGAATATGCTCTAGAATAGCTTTTATCTAAAAAAGAAAATGCTTCCTCAACTTCTCTTTTTCATAGACACATGTATGTATTGGCTGAAAAATACATATAGAGACACTTAAAACTCACACGATTTTTCATTTAAACACTTAAATTTAGGAGTGTACCTATTAAACACTTACATTAACCAAAATTTGTCCAATTAAGCACTCGGTGCTTACAAAGTGTGGGCAATACACTCGGTGTTGACATGGAAAATGACGAATAAAATAAGGACATGTGTCATTTTGATTAAAGAAAAGGCTATTTTTACACTTTATGACAATTAAGGCAAAAATAATTACCCGTTTTAGCGCATTTTTAATGTTTTACCCGAGTTAGCCACAACTTGAATAGGCGGCAGAGGAGCTATTGGAGGAAGGAACCGATGCGTGGACATGTGAGTGCTGACGGTGAGGAGCAGAACTAGTGCAGGCGTGATGTGTGTGCAGCGGTGCGACGCAGAGGAGTTGGGGGAGCTGGGAGTTCTTTTGTTTTGGACCACCGGCAGGGCGGGATCGAACTAGTTGGATGAGGGTGTCACTGTTATGAATAGTGGTGATGTTGTTCAGCGGTGGGGAGTAAGTGATGCCCATTGTGGTGGTCGGTACGACGGTGGAGGAGGGGAACATTAGATGAAGTTAGTGAATCATTGTATAAGTTTGTATAATTTTGTATAATAGTGTAAAAGTGTGTATAAACATCTCTTATACACTATTATACACATTTATACAACATTGATACATTGTCTACAATAAGTATATAAAGTTGTATATTGTTGTATAACATTGTATATACACTTTTATACAAGATTGATACATTATCTACTCCAGATGTATAAAGTTGTATAATGTTTTATACCGTGAAAAAGTGAATATGCGGATGTAAATAAAAAATATGGCTACGTGAATGTGGTTTCTTAGGCTGGATTGTGTTAAGTTTAAAGTCCACAAATGCATTAAGTGAGAGACTTTAAAGGTGAAGTATGAATTGAGAAATGGAGGGAAACAAAAGTGGAGGCAAATGAAAGTTTGAAAAATAACCTTTCAAGTGAACACTTCTCCCACATTGGTGGTTGAAAGTGTTATGTGTGTGCTTATATTAAGCAACACATTCTCTAACTCATAAAGGGTTGAGAAGAGGACCACCCCTCGCGCCGTCGTCGTCGCTCGGCTCGGCTTCGGTTTCGGATTTGATTGATGATTTTTTTGGACCAAATTTATTTTATTTCCATTTTCCTTACTTAATGTTTCTAATCCGGATATTAATTAATTCACGCGAAATTAACTTAATTCATTAAATTCGCGGTTTTTTTTTTATTTCCAACGGACATAACGATGACCAACGGTCATCTCCTTCACCGAACAGGCACTTTCATACCTGTTCAGATCAAAATAACAGGCTATAAATTTTCAGAGGCTTCGCCTCATTTGTTTTTTTTTTTTTACATGCTGAAAAAATTGAAAAACATTTTTGTTCTCTGAAAAACGCAATTTCCTTTCCCCTCATACTGCATTCTTTTCGAAACAAAAAATCAGTAAGTGTCGTGTGATTACTGCCATTCGTTGAGTTCGCTGAAATTCTGCAATTTCCATTGCCGGTATTGCAGAATAGAATTTCGTTCTATCCTGGGAAGAATTAATCCAAACCTTTGGCAACAGTGAGGGGATTAAATTCTTTAAGGAAACACAGTTTTCTGTGGGCTCAAAATAAACACACTGTTCTTTAGTTTATATAACCAGATTACTATTTGATTAACAGGAATCACAAACTTAAAGAATTTAATTAATTATACTTCTGTTTCATCTAATATTCTGTTCTGGTTGGAGACTAAAATCCTCGGATTTTCTACTCCAGTAATCTACTCGATTCGAAGATATAAAAACTTCATTGAGATTATTACTTTGTGTGTTCGATTAGAAGAATATAAAAACTTCATCGACGTTATTACTTTGTGCGTTCTATTTATTGATTTTGGTTCTGTTTTGTTGACAAACAGAAAAATGGCTGATATCACTGTCGAGAACGCTACTGGTTCTGGTGCAAAGACTGTCGCCTCTTCCAGTCGCACCACAACTGTCCCTGCGATGGCTGCGGCAGAGAAGCCCGAAAAGTTTTCTGGCATAGACTTTAAACGCTGGCAACAGAAAATGTTCTTCTATTTAACTACCCTCAGTCTGCAAAAATTTATTACTGAGGAAGTTCCTGTTCTACCAGAAGAGACTCCGGACAACGAACGTTTCATCGTGACGGAGGCATGGAATCATTCTGATTTTCTATGTAAAAATTATATTCTCAATGGGCTGGATGATGGTCTTTATAATGTCTATAGCGGCTGTAAGACGTCTAAGGAATTATGGAATGCTTTGGACAAGAAATATAAGACCGAGGATGCTGGGTTGAAAAAGTTTGTTGCTGCGAAGTTCTTGGACTTTAAAATGGTAGATAATAAATCTGTCATGTCGCAAGTCCAGGAACTTCAAGTGATTACACATGATCTGCTTGCGGAAGGAATGGTAGTCAATGGAGCTTTCCAGGTTGCGGCCTTTATTGAAAAATTGCTGCCTTTGTGGAAGGATTTTAAAACTTCTTAAAGCACAAACGTAAGGAAATGACATTAGAAGATCTAATCGTCCCTCTTAGAATTGAGGAAGACAACAGATCTGCTGGGAAGAAGGCCAATGGCAAACAAGCAATAATGGGGGCAAACATCGTTGAAACTGCCCCTACAGGTTCAAAGAAAAGGAAGCGGGCTTCTGGAGGGAAGAATGTTCCAAGCAAGAAGAAATTCAAAGGAAGTTGTTACAATTGCGGCAAAATTGGACACATGGCTTCAGACTGTCGTGCTCCGAAAAAGGATAAGGAGAAGAAGAAAGGTCAAGCCAATATGACTGAAATGAATAATGAAGTGGATAATCTATGTGCCATGTTATCCGAATGCAACTTGGTAGGTAACCCGTGAGAATGGTGGATAGACTCGGGTGCTACTCGCTACGTGTGTTCTAACAAGGAATTCTTTTCTTCTTATGATGCAGTTGGCCCCAATGAGACGATCTTCATGGCCAATTCTGCTACTGCCAAAATCGAGGGAATAGGCAACATTGCCTTGAAGATGACGTCTGGAAAGATTGTGACGCTCAAGAATGTCCTTCGTGTTCCAGAAATGCGAAAGAACTTAGTCTCAACTTCACTACTAGTCAAGAATGGATTTAAATGTGTTTTTGTTTCTGATAAGGTTGTTGTTAGTAAAAATGATATGTATGTTGGAAAGGGCTACCTCACAGAGGGCCTTTTCAAACTCAATGTAATCTCAGTTGATATGAATAAAATTTCTCCTTCATCTTATTTACTTGAGTCAAATAGTTTATGGCATGCACGTTTGGGACATGTTAATTATAAAACATTGCGAAAAATGATTAACTTGGAAATACTTCCTAAGTTTGAATGCAATAAGTCCAAATGTCAAGTATGTGTTGAATCCAAGTATGCTAAGCATCCTTATAAGTCTATTGAAAGGAATTCCAATCCTTTAGACTTAATTCATACCGACATTTGTGATATGAAGTCAACACCATCACGCGGTGGGAAAAAGTACTTTTGTAACTTTTATTGACGATAGCGCTCGATATTGCTATGTGTATTTACTTAATAGCAAAGATGAAGCTATTAATGCATTTAAACAATACAAAAATGAAGTCGAAACACAACTGAACAAGAAAATCAAAATGATTAGAAGTGATAGGGGTGGAGAGTATGAATCTCCCTTTGAAGAAATATGCTTAGAATATGGAATTATTCATCAAACTACTGCCCCATACACCTCACAATCCAATGGAATTGAGGAAAGAAAGAATCGAACGTTGAAGGAAATGATGAATGTCGTATTAATAAGTTCTGGTTTACAGCAAAACTTGTGGGGCGAAGCTATCCTTACAGCAAGCCGAATACTCAACCGAGTGCCCCATAGCAAAACAAAGTCCATTCCATATGAACAATGAAAAGGTAGAAAGCCTAGCTTAAAATATTTCAAAGTGTGGGGGTGTTTAGCCAAGGTACAAATTCCTAAACCCAAAAGGGTAAAAATTGGAACAAAAACCATTGATTGTGTTTTTATAGGATACGCCACCAATAGTAAAGCGTATTGTTTTCTGGTTCATAAATCAGAAAATCCCGACATTCATGTTAATACGGTAATGGAATCTGATAATTCTGATTTTTTTTGAGAATATTTATCCGTATAAAATAGAATGTGAGTCGTCTAGTAAAAGACCTAAACGACCTTGGGAAGAAACAAAGGAAAATATGCCTAACGAAGAGAATCCAAGACGTAGCAAACGTCAAAGAACATCGACTACCTTTGGTCCAGACTTTTTGACATTCTTAGTAGAGAATGAGCCTCAAACATTCAAGGAAGCAATGTCTTCCTCCGAAGCACAATATTGGAAAGAGGCAATCAATAGTGAAATAGAATCCATATTAAACAATCATACTTGGGAATTGGTTGATCTTCCTCCGGGAAACAAACCTTTAGGCTCCAAATGTATTTTCAAGAAGAAAATGAAAGATGATGGCACTATTGATAAATATAAGGCAAGACTCGTTGTCAAAGGATTCAGACAACGAGAAGGTCTTGACTATTTTGATACATACTCACCGGTAACAAGGATAACATCCATTCGGGTGTTGACAGCGTTGGCTGCGGTGTACGGACTCCATATCCATCAAATGGACGTGAAAACAACCTTCTTGAATGGAGAGTTAGAGGAAGAAATCTATATGGATCAACCCGAAGGGTTCATAACTCCCGGAAAATAGAAGAAGGTGTGTCGACTTGTTAAGTCACTTTATGGACTTAAGCAAGCACTCAAACAATGGCATGCAAAATTTGACCAAACAATGTTGGCAAATGGATTTAAAATTAATGAATGTGATAAATGTGTTTATGTTAAGAACGTTCCAAATCACTTAGTCATTGTTTGCCTGTATGTTGATGATATGTTGATAATGAGCAAAGACATTGCCGACATAAATGCTACTAAGCGTATGCTTGCTAGTAAGTTTGATATGAAAGACTTAGGAGTTGCTGATTTAATTCTAGGAATTAAGATCCATAGAACTCCACAAGGTCTAGCATTGTCACAAACTCACTATGTTAAGATGGTACTTGAAAAATTCAAGTATCTGGAGTTTAACGTTGCAAAGACTCCGATTGACGTGAACCTTGCTCTTATAAAGAACCAAGGTCAAAGCAAGTCTCAGTTAGACTATGCTCGAGTGTTGGGAAGTTTGATGTACATTATGAACTGTACACGACTAGATATAGCTTGTGCAATAAGTAAACTGAGTCGTTACACAAGTAATCTTGACCAAACTCATTGGATGGCAATGAAAAGAGTTTTGGGGTATTTACAATACACCCAAGACTATGTTTTGCACTATAATAAATATCCTGCGGTAATTGAAGGATATAGTGATGCAAATTGGATCACCGGATCATCTGAAGTTAAATCCACAGGTGGATACGTTTCACCATTGGAGGAGGAGCAGTGTCTTGGAAATCATCCAAGCAGACATGTATCGCTCGCTCTACAATGGAGTCAGAATTTATAGCTTTGGATAAAGCTGGTGAGGAAGTTGAATGGATACGGAAGTTCTTGGAAGACATTCCGTTTTGGCCTAAACTAGTGGCACCTATATGCATACATTGTGATAGTCAAGCTGCAATAGGAAGGGCTGGAAACGTCATGTATAACGGAAAATATCGTCACATACGACGAAGACATAATACCGTTAGACAATTACTCTCTAGTGGAATTATCACAATTGACTATGTAAAGTCAAAGGATAATGTGTCGGATCCACTTACAAAAGGCCTAACTAGAGAGGCGGTTGATAAATCATCTAAGGGATTGGGATTATGGCCAAGAACAAGTCATAATAATGGTAACTTCACCTAGCTAACTGGAAATCCCAAGATCTAGGTTCAAGGAGATCAAACAAAATTATGAATGACAGTTCAACATTGTCGTCAAACTCAATCCATTCTCATGATAAGACAATGTTCAGGAACAAGGATAAAGCGCAAAGGCTTTTTAATGATTTCTAAGTTTGATACGAAGTATATCAAATTGTGTATCTACAGGATGACATGTTTAGGAATCACCTATGTGAGCGTGAAGTGGAAGCCGCTTCAAGGAGAATTAGAGTAAGGCCAGTTATCTACACACTCATGAAACCAGGCGGTGTTCAAGGCTGAAACGAACACAACAATGAGAACCAAGAATGGTTAAGGGTTAAGTGTGTGACATATGTTGTCTAGATATTCATTAAAGATCGACGGTTCAAAGATATCAAATCTACTGATTGATCGAGTATATCCGATGTATGTTCACTATGGAAAGTTCAAAGGGAAACCTACTTACCTAGATGCGGTTAATCCTTACCTGTAATCACACAAGTTTTTTTTTTTTTTAGGCATGTTGCATATATAGCCATTCCCCATTCATGTGGGGGATTGTTAAGTTTAAAGTCCACAAATGCATTAAGTGAGGGACTTTAAAGGTGAAGTCTGAATTGGGAAATGGAGGGAAACAAAAGTTTGAAAAACAACCTTTCAAGTGAACACTTCTCCCACATTAGTGGTTTGAAAGTGTTATGTGTGTGCTTATATTAAGCAGCGCATTCTCTAGCTCATAAAGGGTTGAGAAGAGGACCACTCCTCGCGTCGTCGTCGTTGCTCGGCTCGGCTTCGGCTTTGGCTTCGGATTTGGTCAAATGATCTGATTGATTGATGATCTTTTTGGACCAAATTTATTTTATTTCCATTTTCCTTACTTAATGTTTCTAATCCGGATATTAATTAATTCACGCGAAATTAACTTAATTCATTAAATTCGCGGATTTTTTTTTCTTTCCAACGGACATAATGATGACCAACAGTCATCTCCTTCACCGAATATGCACTTTCATACCTGTTCAGATCAAAATAACAGGCTATAAATTTTCAGAGGCTTCGCCTCATTTGTTTTTTTTTACACTGAAAAAACTGAAAAACATTTTTTTTCTCTGAAAAACGCAATTTCCTTTCCCCTCATACTGCATTCTTTTCGAAACCAAAAATCAGTAAGTGTCGTGTGATTACTGCCATTCGTTGAGTTCGCTGAAATTCTGCAATTTCCATTGCCGGTATTGCAGAATAGAATTTTGTTCTATCCTGGGAAGAATTAATCCAAACCTTTGGCAACAGTGAGGGGATTAAATTCTTTAAGGAAACACAGTTTTCTGTGGGCTCGAAATAAACACACTGTTCTTTAGTTTATATAACCAGATTACTATTTGATTAACAGGAATCACATATTGTACATTATTGAAATTTTCCTTTTTAAAATCTATTTAATAACAAAATAGTAATAACATTCTAAAAAACAAAAAGAAAACTTTATTTATACCCAAGCAAAAAGAAAGATTCATGAATTATGCTAACGATTTATGATTTAATAAACAAAGTAATAATAACATTCTAAGAAAGAAAAAGAAAACTTTATTTACACCCAAGCAAAAAGAAAAATTCATGAATTATGCTAATAATTTATGTGTTGTATTGCCTCAATTTCTCATCATCTTTGACTCACCCTTCCACCATCTTCAGGCCCCACTAAATGGTAAAAAAGAGATTAAATTAATAACACTGAAATAGTTTTGAATTTTACGAATCCATATGGGTTTCCACTTTCTCTCTCTTTCATATTAAAAATCATGGACTGACTTACTTAGAACTGTCGTATGAATAATCTCTTTGTAACCGTGAACATGTTGTTCTCTTCAACAATGGTTTTATCTGATGTTTTCATCTTTCAAGCAATGCTAGATGTTTTTTTGGGCCACGCTTTAATATTGGGTGAAACTCAATCCATTTGTCAATTTAGCAAAAAGTGCCTAATTGGACAAATTCCGGGTAGCGTAAGTGTTCAAGAGAAACACCCATCTAAATGAAAAATCGTGCCAATTTTAGGTGTCTCCCCGTATGTTCAGCCTATGTTATTATATATCATTGTACAAGGTGGCAAATAAGTGGGTTGGGTTGGATTTGGGGCGGGTTGAAAACGGGTTGAGCAAATATGGGTCAAAATCCAATTTGCCCATATTTCATGCGTGTAATATACGGGTTGGGTTATAAATACACGGGTTGAAAATGAGTTAATCCATATTATATAACTGATTTTGACAAATGACATTCTTTAGCCATGTTTTAAATGTTTTGTCACCAGCTTGTTGGTTTACTAGATGAGTAGATGTCCACTTTTGTTTTATTATAAGAGAATATTTTTTACTCATACTTAGGATTAATTGATGTGCTAAGCATATTGCAAAAAAAACTCTTTTTTTCTTTTTCTTTTCTATCACTTCTTTTCACAAGACCACAATACGAAATATCGAGAACTAATTTAAAACAAAATGATCAATTACTTAAGCATCTTTACTCGACCAAAAAGTTCACATACTCTCTGCATATAGTATTAAAAGAACAGTCCCCATGTTAGTATGTTACATTTTATTCTTAGCTGATTTTGCTTTTGCTAATGTAGTAAGTACATAAGTATAGTGACGTGAAGATATCTCTAGTCACTGACAATGAAAGATAAAAAATTTCCATTCCTTGATAGGTTCATATCATTTTTTCTAGAAATAAAATATGATGTTAATGACGAGAAAAAAAAAATCGCAGTTAAATATTCAAATATTCATTTAACTATATAATATGAGTGAGCCTTTTGGATGACGAAAGGTTCTTTAGTAAATCTAAACTTCTTTTATGGCTAAAGTGTAAGTTTGTAGGCCTTGAAAAATAAACACGTGTCCCACTCGTTTACCACTGTGCTGCCCGTTTCAATTTCCTCTCTTTCATTCACTCATCCCTCCAAAATCAGAGTTTCTATCGGTGGATCCTTTCAGAGTTTATTCATTTTATGGATTTCTTGCAGAGCTTAGAGCTTAGAGAAGGCATAATACATGAACATGCTTTGACATTTAATCTCAACTGGCAAGTATGCCCTTCAACTTTGGGTGTGCACAAGTAGACACCTCAACTTGAACAAAGTTGAACACGTAAACACAAATGCTGACGTGACACATAAATTTTGGAGGTGTCTAGATGATCATTTTGTAAGTTAGAGAGTTCAACTGACAAGGTGGAGACAAGTTGAGGTGCGTACTTATGCACACCCAAAATTGGAGGACATACTTGCCAGCTTTGAAGCCACTCCCTCAGTTTACTTTGTAACAGGGCCACTCATTTTCTTTTCCCTTTATTTTTTCATATTAGGGTTAAGGTTAGTGGTCCCGAGGTCACTTTATAATTTTAAAAACTTTGGAGTTTACAACTTATGCACTTAAGTCTCCTTTCACTTATTATTAAAATATACAAAAGCCCCTTCTCTCTCCTCACTTCTTCCCAACTCCCGCTTTAACAAAATTGAAGTGCACATCGGAATTCTCCCTCTCCCCCAATCTTGGTAACGTTCCTGCCGTCCATTCCAAGTATTTTCTTTAATTTAGCAACTCCTCTAGAGCATTTAGAGTTCCATTTTTCCATGAAAGTTGTTATTGTTGACACCTAATTTTCGACCTCCCGTAATTTATTTTAAGTGCTCGGAGTCCTTGGGCAATAAATAAAATCAGCTGCGCACCCTAAAGGGTTTGGGTAATTTTTAATGAAATTATTTGGGATAATATTTCACCCTTTTAAATTGATAAAGAAATCTCCAGGGTGTTTTTTTTTTTTTAAATTTTGTGGAAATTAATGATATTCAAGGAATATTTTTATTGAAATTAATCAAAGGCAAAAACCCTTTTGGATAATTATTCGCTTAATTAATTAAATCAAGAAAAATTAGATTAATGAGTAATTTTACTCCATTTTTATTGTCCAAGGCACTTTGAGTAATTAAAATAATTGACCATTTTTATCGTTTAACTATTGATTCTGTGTGTGTTTGCGTAGTTGTTTGATTTTCTTTTATCTGGTTAATTAATTCAGAACCAGTATCTGCAAAATGATTTTTATTTTATTTATGAGTCGTGTTTTAAATTAATTAAGTCCTAATGGACTAATAATTAGTTTTATCTTTTTTATTATTTTTCCTCGACCCTCCATATATATATATATATATATTTATTTTATTTATGAGTCGTGTTTTAAATTAATTAAGTCCTAATGGACTAATAATTAGTTTTATCTTTTTTATTATTTTTCCTCGACCCTCCATATATATATATATATATATATATATATATATATATATATATACAAAAGGACCAAGCCCAACATTTTCCAAATAAAAGGCCTAGGCCCAGTCCAATATGGACCAGGACCTGGTCCACTGTCAATTAAAAGAGATGGAGTAATACTCCTCTCTTCCGTCTCATTTTACAAAGACCCTAGGGGTCTGTTAGCAAAAAGAGAAGAGGGGAGGCGGCTAAGGGTAAAACCCTAGCGCCGCCTCACTGTTCCTCCACCACCCGCCTTTCAGTCCTGTCCCATCGTATAGTAGGCATGTAGCGTGAGGAGAGAAGGCGAAGCCATTAATGCTCCGTCCTTCTCTCCCCAAAAATCGGCCAAATAGACCCTTGAAGGTACGAACCCTTCTTTTTTATATATTTTTCATCATTATTATTAGTATTGAAGCTTGTAGACCGTTGATTTCATTTTTGTACCTTGAATCTGGACCGTGTGTTGGATTTGTGAGTGAGACTTGTGTAAATCCACAAGTCCCACATCGGTAGTTTGTGATTTGAGAAGCATTCTGGGGTTTCTATAAATAGAAACCCTCATTTGTTCGAAAAGAAGGTTGGAAACCAAAAAGAGGCTGAAAATTACGATTTTTAAGTCTTAAGAGTTCCATAAGTAAAAAATTTTGGTTTTAAACCTAAGGGTTTCAGTTTTCTAGTTCTAAAATTTGTCTTTCATTTGTTTGTGTGGTGTTTTGGTGGCCTTAGTTTGGCATTGGAGCACAAAAGCCTCCAAGTCCATCACTTGACCCCGGTTGCACTCACAAAAGGTAAATACTTTTTAGTTTATTGCTTTATATTTAGATTTCTGTTAAGTTTAGTTAATAAGGTTATGGTTGGTTTATGATAAAGCTTAGGTAGTGTTTTAATTTATTGCTTTTTATACTTAGATTCTGTTTATTTGATGCTTAGGTAATATGATTATGTGTGGTTTATGATAGAGTTTAAGTTAGTACTTTAGCTTTATGCCTTCATATCTAGATTCTGTCTACATTATACTTAGTCAAATGTGATTTTGTGTGGTTTAGGATAAAATTTAGGATAATATGATGGTTTATTACCTTTCCTTTCAGTTTCTGTCTATACTATGCTTAGTTAATGTGATTGTTTGTGGTTTAGGACAAATTTCAACCTGGTGTGCTTGTTATGATTGTCTTTTTTTTTTTTTTTTAGATTTTATCTATATTATACTCACTTAATGAGATTATGTGGGGCTTAGAACATAGTTCAAGTTGATAGGCTTGTTGTGACTCAGATTTTCCCTTTGGAACTTTTATTCATATCATGTTTGCTTAATATGATTAGGTGTCATTTCTGTGTATGGTTTGGAATAAAGCCTAAGTAGAGATGCTTGTTTTGACTTGGCATTTCCATTTAGATCTTCTGATTAGGTCCTGTTGGTTTAGTGGTGACTAAGAGTATTTAAGTGTGGCTTAGGCTATAGTTTGAGTTAAGGAGTTTGTTTGATTTGGATTTCTCTCTTGATTTTCAGTTCCTTCATGATTGTCCAAAGACCATTAAATGCTTTATGTGAGGGTCTGGGATGTAGTTTAAGTTAATGTATTTGATTGATGTGTGTTATAAGTCCTGTGTTTTAAATTGGGGTCAAAGTGGGTCTGTTAAAAGTCATGAGGGGTCTATTCCTATGCGTCCCATGTGATAGGCTTGGTTCGGGGGGGAGGGGGGTGGGGTTAGTTTGAAGTCACAGTCTCTGTGAGTGACTTACTTGCCTTATGTTCTTGTTGTTATTCATTTGGGGATGTGTCTTGGTCTGATGGTGAATTTAGGAGGGGGTCAAGAGGAAGTTTGAAGTAAGTTGTCTGATCCGGTTATTGTGTGTCCTACCTATCCATGTGTTAGTTGGAAAGTTTGAAGTCTTGAACCTAGTTTGATCATGGTTTGTCCTGTTTGATCATATGTCTGTTTTGAGAAGTTGAGAGTTTGATATGAATTAACTCTGGTCTGATCATTATTTGTCCCTTTTTAAACATGTGTCTGTTCGGAAGTTAAAATCTTGTTGTGGAGGGATTTAGTCTGCTTATTATTTGTCTTGCTTGATCGTATGTTAGTTGGGAAGTTTTGAAGTCTTGGACCTAGTCTGGTTATTGTTTGTCTCACTTGACCATATGTTAGTTGGGAAGTCTGGGGTCATGTTATGAAGGGACCCAACCTGGTCATTGTTTGTCCTAATTGATCATGTGTTTATTTGAAAAGTTGAAAGCCTAAAAGGAACTGGACCTGGTCTGACCATCACTTGTTCTACTTAATCATGTTGTTTGTTTGGGAGTTAAAGTTTGATATGTGTTAGACCTAGCCTGATCATGTATATCCTATCTAGTGATGCTTTGATGCTAAAAGAGTGAAAGTGTACTGTGTGTTTTTTGTGGAATTCTAATTGTTTTACTTGGTAACCTGCTTGGCCTTAAGGGTGTTGGTGGTTACAAGGGAATTAAATGCCTTTGTTTGGCCTGATCCCTGCTGTTTCATCTAAGTCATACCTGTTTTGGTTGAAACTTGGCATTTTGGGTTACATTAATGTGTATTGAAATAAAGGTCTTTAAAAATGATTCTGGGAAGGGGAAGGGATTTAAATGATCAAAAGTGTTTCTTTTTGCTTTGCCTTTGTCTGATTGTCTTGCTTTTTGGTAAGTGTGAAAGTTTGCTGAATCTACCTCTAAGTAAGACCTGTGGAGTGTTGTAGTTGTGTGGTGGTTGAGTCTAAAAGGTCTGCACTATTGCCAAAATGAACTGGATGCAGAGCAGTTCTAAGATGGTCTTTTGCTAAAATGGCAAATCTCTTAGTCTAACAGGTTGGTTAAGAGGTAATTGTCATATTTGTCTTAATCTAGCAATGAGATGTACTTACTCTGATAAAAAGGGCACAAAAAGAAGGGTTTAAAGATTGGTAGTTTGACAAGGAGTGTGTATATGTGTGAGTCTTTTGGTCCCTCATGTGTAGAAACTGTCCATGAATCATGTTTGTGTGAAGAAAAGCTTTATTTTGTGGGCTGATCATCTAGTTATGCTAACTGCAAAGATAAAAAAAAAAAAAAAAAAAGGGAGGCTAATGGGATCTTTATCATGAAATTTGCTATAGTTTGTCCTTGTGTGTTTTTTCCTGGATAATGTTGTGCTTCCCTTTTGATGTTGGGAACTAAGTTCTTTTAAAAAAGAATGATAATAAGACCAGAATAATGAATTGAAGTCTGTTGTTTTCTTCCTCTGTGTGATTTAATCCTGATAGTAAAAGTAATGTGTGTGTTATATCCCGCATTTTGCACATTCGGATATTTTAAGGTAATTGCGACAAGTTAAGGACAAGGCTATATTTTGACCTTGTTTAATACATAAGTTGTTTATGAAAAAAAATTTGATGTGGAAATATTAAGAATGGCCAGGGGTAAAAAGGGAAATTCGCAAGATGGCTCATAGAAATGTGGAGGAAGCCTAAGGGCAAATTTGGAATTAGGAAAACAAATTTTCATGAATTACAAAAAAAAAAAAAAAAAGAGTGGGCTTGAATTAAGGGGCCATTTGGCCGTCTAACATGAAATGGGCCAAGGTCCACATGGAATTAAAATAAATAGCCCAAAAGATGACTTATTAGTCATAATATTCATCTTTTATGCTTGGAAATTTCAAGAAACTTGAAGAGAAGACAAGAGAGGCCATTCGGCCATGGTCTTGGCCGAGCAAGTCCATGGAAAATTGACCAAGAAAAATTATTTTCTTCTTGCTTTCCTACCAATTGGAACGTCCTTAACAACATGGAGTGGTTGTTGGAGCAAGCAAACCATTTATTTGTGCAAACATACACTCCTAGCCAAGTGAAGAGATGTGTGGAGAAAGGTATGTGTTCAATCTTCTTTTTCATATGTTATGGATGATTTGTGAATATTGTAGTATGTGGAAATGGATGGAACCCATGAAATATGCATGTGGGTGGTATGGTCGAATGGGAGTAGTATTGTGTAGATACGACGAAATGATTTTATTTAGTAGTTTGATTGTTGTTGTTGTTGTTGTGAATTCCATAATAAAAACGAAGAATTAATGGTTTGAAATAAAGTTGAAATTGTGGTGGGAGTGTTGAAGAAGTTAGTATGACATTAGCATGGTTTCTTATACTTGTAGGAATGATATTGCTAATGTGTAGCATGTAAATATAATTCATGAATTTGGAAGTGAGACATGTGTTTGGAATATTGTAAGTTGGGTTGTTGTGTTTGAATTTGAAAGAAGGAAATGTGTCGTTATTATCCTTATTGAATTTGGAAGGTTTCGGGTGAAGTAAAATGTTGATTGGGTTGTTTGGAATATTATGTGAATTGTTTGAAGTATTCTTGAATCATGTTAGAATGATTTCGGGCAAATACTTGAATGTGGGATCATTGGTGTTAACTTGACTATATGTGACTGAATTGGATATAAATGAAAAGCCGTTGAATTATGTGACGAAGGTTGTTAATATTAGAATATATTTTGGATTGATTGTTGAAGTTGTTAGTATAATTGTTGGTATTGTTGTTGATAAATTGGCCGAGTTAGATTCTCGGGGATGGTGTATTTACAGGGGAAATGCTGCCGAAATTTCGGCAGATTATAAGTGAGTTTATTTGAAAGACTAAGACAAGTATATGTCGATGAGTCTAATGATTATGTCAATTCTCTTGAATGTAGACTAGCAAGTTTGGACGAATAAGCGTAGTTAATTGGACGTGGGACAGGTATGTAAGGCTTACCCTTTCTTTCTTTTGGCATGATCTTTATGAAATGAACAAATGACGTATATGTATGATTTCAAAGAAACCCCCCTTCTTAGAGCCACTAGGATGGCTAATATCCTTGATTTCCATAAGCTATTTCATATGGTTTTGATACGTATCTATGATGTCCGAAGTTCTGTTTGATATGTTTCCGAATGGCATTCGAAAGAAAATTGATATGACTAAAGTTTTGATTTTCAAATGATAGCACGTTTGATTATTCCACTGAGTCCTTGATGTATTTTGATACGTACATATGGTTCCAAAAGCTCTATCTGATTTGATCACGATATCCGAAAGGTACTTGGTATGATTGTTGCTTTGATTTTCCAAAAATGGCTTCTGAAACGTTCGTAGAAGGTTCTGTACTTGAAACGCTCATAACTTTCTTATACTAAGTCGGATTGACCCGAAACTTGTTTATGAGCCTTTAGATGTCGGTAAGTGTACGTATCTATCGAGTCTTGATTTATGTGCATGTGGTTTCGCACTACTCTGTTTGTGGAAGTCTCAATATATCTATTCACCGAGTCCTGGGCCGGGTATGTTATCGTGCGCACTCCTCTGTATTGTTCACCAAGTCCCTCTCACTTGCAGGTCGGGACACGTTATATGTATGTGTATATGATGATATGATGATACGGGGATGACAGCCAGGATGGCATATTATGACTTTATTCACCGAGACCCGCAATAGAGGGCCGGGACACGTTAAGTATATATGAGACATGATGCTGACATGCCTGATTCTATCCACCGAGTCCCTCAATAGAGGGCCGGGACACGTTATATGTATACATGATATATGATGTTTACATGCATGATCTTATCCACCGAGTCCCTCACTTGAGGGCCGGGACACGTTACACATATATGATATATGATGTGGACATGTATGATTTTATCCACCGAGTCCCTCACTGGAGGGCCGGGACACGTTATCTGTATATATGATATATGATGTGCATATGCATGATTTTCATTTAAAAAGGCAAGTGCTTTGATGTTTTAAAAGGTCATACTTGATTCTGGTAAATCTCTGCTTCAGTTATAAGCTCCCTTTTTTTGTATTCCATGCCTTACATGCTCAGTACATATTCCGTACTGACCCCCTTTCTTTGGGGGCTGCGTTTCATGCCACGCAGGTACACCCAGATGAGTAGAAGATATTACTAGAAGATGTTCCAGCAGGATTGGCGAGCTCCCCTTCCTTCCGGAGCGTTGCCGAGTCGGAGTTTGTATGTTATGATGTCTGGATTGATGTTAGAGACTTTGCAGACAGAGTTGTGGATATAGAATGTCAGTTTTGTAAGCGGCTCCATTAGCTGATATATCATTCTGTGTTATGTGATAAATTCTATATGATTACAGATTTTGTTTGATTTGAGAACAATGAGAAAGAATATTTCTGAAAGCTTTACTATGTGTTTCATCCTTATTTGATTTAAAAGTCCAAAGGGATTATGTGTGTACTAAGAGTCAGAGGGTTCGCTCGGCCCTAAATAAGGGTCGGGTGCGCATCATACCCTAGTGAGTTTAGGGTGTGACAGTGTGTCTCCTTTTAGAACACAATATGGTTAAGAGTAAGATCCTGTCTGGATGATCATTTGGCTTAAAGTTGTTCAGGAACACTAGTTTGTTATTGTTTGCTATGTTGTTTATGAGGGGTCTGTTTCTATGTATTCATATTTGAATTTGGCAATTGTTATACCCCAGTTCGCTGCCGAAGAAATAGTTCCACGTTGCGCTAAAATCTCCTGCGAAACTAAAAACTAGATAAAAATAGTCAGTAAGAATAAATATTG
Organism: Lycium barbarum; assembly: GCF_019175385.1. Lineage (NCBI taxonomy): Eukaryota > Viridiplantae > Streptophyta > Magnoliopsida > Solanales > Solanaceae > Lycium > Lycium barbarum. Next base: position 119,714,612 of record NC_083340.1, on the reverse strand, counting down.
AAATACAGCGATGCAAGCGCGGTGCAATGCTGCTGCGAGCATATGCAGGGCATCAACAAAATAATAATAAAACAAGGCAGGTGCGGTGCAATGTCTTTATGCGGAGATTTAGAAAGGCGGTGCATGGCCCACGTGATATGCGAAAGAGATGCAAGGGCGGTGCTCCGCTTTATGCAGAAAATTAAAAGGGCGGTGCATGGCCCAAGCAATATATGAAAGCGATGCAAAGGGCGGTGCACGTCTTTATGCATAAAATTAAAAGGTGGTGCTCAGCCTTATGCAGAAGTTTGAAAGGGCGGTTCATGGCTCAGGCAATATATGAAAGCGATGCAAAGGGCGGTGCAAAACCCATGCATCATATGAGAGGCGGTGCACAACTTTATGCAGAAATTTAGAAGGGCGGTGCATGGCCCAGGCAATATATGGAAACAATGCAAAGGGCGGTGCGCAGCCCATGCCTCATGCGAAGGGCGGTGCACAGCCTTATGCAGAAATTTAAAAGGGCGGTGCATAGCCCAAAATGTCCTATTAAAGGCGGATTAGCCTAAACTGCCCTATTAAAGGCGGACTAGCCTAAAATGTTCAATTAAAGGCGAACAAGTCTAAAGTGTCCTATTAAAGGCGGACGAGCCTAAAACGTTCAATTAAAGGCGAACAAATCTAAAGTGTCCTATTAAAGGCGGACGAGCCTAAAACGTTCAATTAAAGGCGAACAAGTCTAAAGTGTCCTATTAAAGGCGGACGAGCCTAAATGTTCAATTAAAGGCGAACAAGTCTAAAGTGTCCTATTAAAGGCGGACGAGCCTAAATGTCCAATTAAAGGCGGACGAGCCTAAAATGTCCAATTAAAGGCGGACGAGCCTAAAATGTCCAATTAAAGGCGGACGAGCCTAAAATGTCCAATTAAAGGCGGACGAGCCTAAAATGTCGGTGCTTTTGCGAACAATGATGTTGCGTCTTTGCAGGGCATTTGAAGGTGATAATGTAATGCAGGTGCGGTGCGATGCGGCTGCGCATACACAGGGGCATTTGAAAATAATAAAGCCATGCAAGTGCGGTGCAATGCGAGCAATGATGCAGTGCTTTCGTAGGGTATTTAGTGCATATGCAGCGCTTTGGTTCGTGTTGACTCTGAAGATTTGGCTCTCGACGCTTTATGCTTCCAACTTTGTCTGGACTTGTAAATTCCGCCTATTTCTGAGTCTTGGCTAACTGGGACTGTGACGCACTGTGAAGAGCGTCCTTTTTCCCAAGTTTCCCTTTTGCCTGATGACTCTGTTAGCCATATACTCCTTCATGTTTCTCGATATCTCTTGCGATGATGCCCTAAAAAAATTTGTCCCAGTTTTGGCGCAGGAGGATGTTGGGCTGCGATGACGCCTTTAAAATTTGTCCCAGTTTCTGGCACGGAAGGATATTGAGCTTTTCGCAAACGACGAATCCCACTGAGGGAATCGGGTCGAGCGTAGTTCAGGTTACAAAGCAGAATGAAATTGAGATGGAAAACGGTGCTCGGCCTTATGCAAAAGCATCAAGAGGGCGGTGCTAAGACCATGCGACAGATAGAAGGCGGCGCTCAGCTTTTGCAGAAATTCCAAGGGGCGGTGCACAGCCCATGCGATATATAAAAGGCAGTGCTCAGCCTTAAATGTCCTATTAAAGGCAGACTAGTCTAAAATGTCCGATTAAAGGCGGGCGAGCCTAAAATGTCCACTTAAAGGCGGAAGAGCCTAAAATGTCCAATTAAAGGCGAACGAGCCTAAATGTCCAATTAAAGGCGGAAGAGCCTAAAATGTCCAATTAAAGGCGGACGAGCCTAAATGTCCTATTAAAGGCGGACTAGCCTATAATGTCCAATTAAAGGTGGACGAGCCTATAATGTCCTATTAAAGGCGGACTAGCCTATAATGTCCAATTAAAGGCGGACAAGCCTAAATATCCAATTAAAGGTGGACGGACCTATAATGTCCTATTAAAGGCGAACGGGCCTAAAATGCGGTGCTTTTGCGAACGATGGTGTTGTGCTTTTGGAGGGCATTTGAAAGTGATAATGTAATGCGGGTGCGGTGCGATGCAGGGCATTTGCAAATAATAAAGCAATGCTAGTGCTGTGCTCAGCCTTATGCGATAATTCAAAGGGCGGTGCACAGCCCATACAACGCATAAAGGCGGAATGAGCCCAAAATGACCCGCTCGATTTATGATTACCAAAATTAGTGCGGAGCGAAGAGCTTTTGCGATGCTTGATTCATATACGGTGAGACGTGTCTTGACGCAGTGCGTAATTTGCGGCAACAAATATTCATGATGCAATGCCGAAGATTTTGGGACTTTCTACCCTGCCAAAATTTTCAACTAAAAGGTTCCTGCACTCAAAGAAATTTGTAAGTTTCAAATTTAATTAGTATTAAGTTGACTTTTCCCTTTGTTGTATCTGAATCTTGCAATTGTCGATTTGATATTGTGCGATGTCCTTCAAGAATAGCTAAAATATGTCCCTGCGTTACTCAAAGAAAATTTGTTAGTGTAAAATAACATGGTTGCCTTGCATTGAACACCAAAGCTTTGGCGTTGAATCTGCATTTCTTGAGGTGATGGCATTGCAACAATCTGGTGACGTTGATATATTGTTCGAGATTTCGATTCATGCTTTTTGTCGAATAATGATAGGCCATTTGCAAAGCTGCCCCAGTGTTGCTTTATGGGGAGGATGGAATTTTTCACTATATTAAGACCGTGTCCGAGAATGGACTGCCTACTTATCCCGAAGGAATCAGGTCGAAAGTAGTTCATAACAAGCTTTAGCAAAAATTACAAGAAGGAAAGCTGATGGGTGGAGAATGCTAGTGACGGTAGATCCTTTCAATCGTCTTACTTAGTTCCACACTTCCTTTTCAAATGTCTCGGTGCCAATTTTGACAGATCACCGGTAACAATAATTGCATTTGCAACTGAAGGGCCATCATTGTCGCACAATTTATTTTGTTGCACACTTATCTTATCCTTTTCGATCATGTTCTGGATCTTATGCTTAAGAGCCGGACAATTTTCTGTGTCATGACCTGGAATATTAGAGTGGTAAGCACAACTCTTGGACCAATCAAAATCTGGCGGTAGGCTTTTAGGGATCCATCCTTTCTTTGGCTTCAGGAGTCCCTTGGCTTTCATTTTCTCAAATATGCTGGTTAATGACTCTTCAAGAGGAGTAAAAGTGCGGAATTTTGCGTGCTCTGACTGTCGTAAGCTAGACTGTGCTTGATCGGTTTGATTTTGAAAGCCTCGTTGATGAAGGTATACATGATCACGCGAACATTGATAGTTCTGCCGTGATTGCGGCTGACGTGTAGACCTGACAGTTGAGTCGGTCTCTCTGTTTTTGCCTTGCAAGTTGTTGAATGTCTCGGCTTGAAAAGTTTCTTGTACTGATGAAGTGTTAACAATTTTTCCTGCTCGAATGCCCGCTTCTACTTGCTTTCCAACTTGAATTAAATCAGAAAAGTCGCGTAACCGCGCACATAACAACTTTTCATAGTATATGCCCTTTTGCATTTGGATGAAAGTTGAAATCAGCTCATTCTCGGGCAACGGAGGGTGTATTTGTGAAGCTTCCAATATCCACCGGATGGCATATTCCTGAAAAGACTCATGTGGCATTCTTTCTATCTCAAGCATATCATACAGATTTGGACTAACCCCGATGTTAAATTTGAAATGTTCTACAAAGTCGCGGGCCATGTCCTCCCATGTGTACCATTTGCGAAAGTCTTGTTCTGTGTACCAATTTAACGCCAACCCTGATAGGCTCTGAATGAACAATTTCATTCTTATGGCTTCATCTCGTCCAATTCCCATTAATCTGCTACAATAGTCCTTCAAGTGCGTAACAGGATTTCCTCTGCCATTAAAGGTGTTGAATTTTGGCACTTTGAATCCTGGCGGCAAATCAACATTCGGAAGCATGCACAAACTTTCATATCTTAAACTTTGGACATTTCTTGCCCGCATCTCTTCTTCGATAATCCTCCTTAAATTGTGAAGCTCTCTATTCGAGTTATTCTGATTGATTGCATTCGTTTCATTTCTCAATCTCTTGTATGGGTATACCGCTAGCTGATTTTGCTGGTTTTCTGTGAAGGGCGCTGCACATGCAGGCTTTTGGACATTAGGTATCAATGTGACTTGCAAAGCTTCTGGTTTAATAGAGTATCTTGGCGGTATGTTTTTAGGAGCTGGGTGAGGAGAAATAGTGAAGGAAATGTTTTGGGTAGAGCTGGAAGCTGAACTTGTGTTAGGAAGAAGGCTGAGGGTATTTCCCAAATTGATCAATACGCTTCTTTGTACTACATTCTTCTCGCCATCCTCATTTTGCGCTTGCACCAACCCCACACCGGTGTTGAATGACTCAAATCTTTTTGCCATTGTATCTCGTCCTTAATGCAGATTCGCAGCCAAAACAATGTTCAATGCCAGATAACCCGTAAAAGAAGGACACAAGAAGCTCTAGAATTTGTAGTCTGACGGTATCGTGACAGGCTGAATTGATGGTACGTAATCCTGATTTGATTCGTCTTTAATCTCGTCAACCTTCAAAAACAGGTGTATAAAGTTATAGAATTATATTGATAAGAATAAATTAAAAGATAAGGCTGAAAGCAAAGCTGCATGGCTTTTGAGGCGAGGCCACAATGGCCCTGATTGGTAGACTTGATTGTTGATCTCGCGATTTTAAGTTCCTGCATTCAAAGAAAAATTCTCAGTTTGGGAGGGGGAAAGTTGATTCGTGTTGACTCGAAGCTTGACTTTGTTGGCGCCCCATTCATCCTGTTTGTTTGGATCTTGCGGCCTCCGTTTAAAGCCTCGGTAGATGAACAGTAGTGAAATAATTTGAAAGAAAGCCTTCCATTCGAAAAATATATACGTAAGTGTATGTATGTAAGGAAAGATATATATGAAAATATATGTATACAAGTTGTAAGATATTCCTGCTAACTTTCGATTGCGACACTTCCGAGAACTTTGAAAGGTCGTTTGTGTGTACTATTCTTGTCTAGTAGCCTTAATAGTGTCGATGTCCAACTTTTCTCTTATCTAATCTTCCAAAATATGCCCCAGTTTTGATTCTGGAGGGTATACTAAACCTATGCTATGTTGTGACCGAACCTTGTATAGGTTGCCTACGTATCCACCAAGGAATCAGGTCCGAACGTAGTTCGTGACGCATAAGATATTTTGGATTTTTGTTATAAAGCAACCGAACCCTGTGTGGGTTGCCTACGTATCCCACCTCGGGAATCAGGTCAGAACGTAGTTCGTACGCATGTGAATGGCAAAAATTCTAACCTAGTATGACCGAGCCCCTATGTGGGCTGCCTACGTATCCACCGAGGAATCAGGTCAAGCGTAGTTCGCAACTAAAGGAAAGGTTGCAAACTAGGTTGTCTAACCTAATTGCGTACTTTGATTTCTTCTTGAATTGCCAGCTTTTAGGCTTAGGTTGTCACCTATCGGCTATTTCAATTTCTCGAGTGGAATCTTGTCTTGTCCCCTAGTTTCTTTGTTACTCTCTCAGGATTTGTCTATTCGTTCATGTCACAATCGTAGAGTTGGCAGATTTGATAAGTAAAGTAGAAAATAGATGATTAAGGAAAATCCGAAATGCATTCATAGTTTTGCAATTCAAGCTTCCACAAGGTGAAGCAAAACAAACAAAATTTTAGGTACGGTTCAAGCATCAATAAAAGAAAACAAGTTCACTACATGTTCATGCCACCAAGGCTCCTGGCGAATCAGGGACGGAGTACAAGTCCAGTTATTCAGAGTCTCTCCTGGTTCTGTACCCTGGATGGTTGGTGTCTCAGTAGTTGTTGCAGCCATCTTCACTGGCACTTGTTTTCGGATCATCCCCACAGGCGCAACGAACGTTGATGACACGCCTCTCTCCATCTTTTCCAATTGGTGTAACAGCCTCCTTCCGATTCTTAACTTTTCGATAATTATCATGTTCACGTTGGCGTTTTCGTGAGTAGGAAAAGGGATGGCGATCCATATCGAGTTGAGCTCCAGTGAGCTGAATTGTTCCTTCCTTAATCAAGGCTTCGATTTTGCTTTTGAAGCCATAGCAATCCTCAGTGGCATGCCCCGGAACTCCAGAATGATATGCGCAATGCTTGGAACTATCAAACCATTTTGGGATAGGATTGAGAATTTTCCCTTCAATAGGTTGTACCACGCCTGCCGCTTTTAGTCTTTCAAATAGCTGAGACAAAGGTTCAGTGAACTGAGTGTAATCACGGGTGTTTTTTATGACAGGGTTTGGACGGGCTCTATGTGTGGTATGTGGTCGATTTCGGTGGGTGGAAATTTGGGAAAATTGGTATGGACGTAAGTTTTGATATTGAGGTGCTCGGGGTTGGTAGTAATTTGGTCGAGTACTATAGACAGGGTAAGGGAATAGTGGAGCTTGGTAGGGTTCAACGTAATGGTAAGGGTAGAAAGATTGTTGTGGATGGCCAAAGTATGTAAGGACTTGGTTTGGTGGGTTTAGAGGAGTAATTGTAGGTGGTGGGTTAGTGTTGGTGGGTAAAGCAATGTAAGGAGTATTACCTAGTGATTGATTTGGTGGGTTGACGGGTGGTGGATCAGGAGCAGCATAGGTAGTGTAGGTTAGAGGTAAGTTGTCGTTGGTAGATACAGTGTTCTGTGGAGGAAAATGTTCAGGGACTGGAGATTCAAGTGATGGAAAATGAGGCGGGTTTGGTGCGACGTCCCTAGGTTCAGGAGGTGGACTTTGGAGTGTAACAGATGAGTTGGTCATGTTTCTAACCCGATTCAGTTCTCTGCGTAGATCCTTAATCTCTTGAGTCAGGCGGGCAATATGTTCATCCTGTTGAATAGTAGTTCCATGTTCGGAAATCTCGGGCGGATCGCTAGAGATCACGATATTTTCCACACCAGTTGAAATAGCTGCGGCCGGATCGGACATAGTAATTTCATTTCCTTGAACTGCCCAACTATGTTCAGGTAACGACGACGTCTTTGACCTTGTGATGTAAGGATGGTCGGCCATCGAATGTCAACACGAATCAACTCTCTTTGGGGAATAAGATAAACGAAACATAAAGTATAAACGATGTTAGTCTCATGAGCATATATCTAGGCAAAGTCATGATCACGTAAAGTCAAGTAAGGCATGTAGCAAATAATTCATCAAACAGAGTCAAACAAGTTGTCAAACAGATGTAAACGATTATATCAAATGATAACGCGTCCTAACATGCATGTGACCTCTTTGTGCCAGAGATGGGCCTAACGTTGTTTGAAGGGTAAAAGTGTGCCATAATATGTCATCCTGTTGCTTTGATTAATTAAACGGATTCTATTTTCCCCAAAATAAAGTACAAAACACTGTGTAACATTTATTAACACATTAAATGAATACAACATGAAGTGTTTCCTAATCTGAGTAAAGTAAATACAGCTTCCTATGTCTAACTTCTAGCTCCGTTTTTGATGTCCTTGATCTTCGTCATTTGTTGTACTCCAATGCAAATCCAAACCTGTCATAGAAACGTTAGTCATCCCCTCCTTCCTAAAGTTTAATTAATTAGAGCAAATAGTCAATATTTAGGCACAATTATCCTTCAAACATGCACATAAAGTATGATTGGTGTCACTCGGGGTCGTGAACCCACTCGGACGTTTGGGTAAAGTCATCTAATGGATTTAATACACCAAGGGTATTAAACCTCCTAGGTCATGAAACGTATGCTCTTGATAAAGTGTGTTGGTTTAGCTCTATCTTAGGCTGACTAAGAGTTGGCTTCCTATGACACAAGGTTCCCCCAAGCGGACAACTTGGGAGTGGAAAGTCCGTGGCCATCGACTGCACCGCCGATCGACTAAATCCACAAGATTGATCCAACTAAAGGGTAATTTAATAGTGAACGGGCGCGAACCGCGAAGCCGTTTTGAGTGTTTGAATATGTGTGAGTTTTCCAGGAGTGGAAGAAATATGAACGGAATGACAGTTTATCAAAGCAGTAACACATAAACAGTTTATATCAAGCAAACAATTAATAGCATGTAAAAACAGTTAACAAATAAATAAAGTAATTAAAATAAGCACACAAAACCTATTTAAACTAAGTCCGTTATGGTTAGAACCTAAGTAACATCCCCAGCGGAGTCGCCAAGCTGTTATACCCCATTTTAACCGGAGTTGAAGCGGAGTACAACATATTGGTGATTCCTAAATTGATTTGTTTTAAAGAGTCGCCACCTAATTAATTTTACGGTGAATTAGGACACCTAATTATTAACTAAGGTAAAGTTAAAACTAAACCTTTGTTAATGGTCTGCTTAACCAGTGTGATTCTAGGTAAGGGTTCTATATCATCCTAAAGGGAAGGGGTTAGGCATCCTTTAGAATCCGTTAAACACGGTTATCCGGCCAAACTTAGGTTAATTAATCAATGTTGGATATAGTATCAAATTTTAAGAAAATAGTTTATGCAGATAAGGCTTGTAAAATATAGCAATTTATGCAAAAGAGGATTTTAAATGTTATTTTATAAAAAAGACTTCAAGTAATAAGGTTGTCAAAATAGAACTAGTAATTCGCATGAGAGGGAATTTTAGAATGCTATTTGAAATAGAAGTTTATAAATGTTGCTAAGATTTAAAATAAAATACTAAATAAAACTTATGAAAAAAGAAGGTAATGATTTGTATAAAAGGAGACTTCAAATGCCATATAATTTGTAAATATTGTTAAGGTTGAAATATAAGAAAAAGTGCGGTATAAAGTGAAATTTTATAGAAAAAAAATGTAATAATTCGCGTAAAAGAAACTGCAAATGCCATACGAAAATAACTTATAAATGTTGCAAAGATTTTAATTAATGATGCTAATAGAACTCGCATGAAATGTATAAGCAAAAAAAAGAAAACGCGAGTTTGCGCAATGCTTTAACAAATATTTGAAACAAACTAAACGATGATGTATTGATTGACTTTTGCATTTTTGGAAGTTTAAAATGTTCTTTAATTCCTATTTACGTGTTAATGACGTTTCGAAATTCCCGAGATAATAAAGCGTGAATCCTTTGACTCAAAAAAAATATAAAATTAGGCCATTTGTAAATCAGTTATTCTAAATAAGATAAATATTAGATGCTTATAAATAGTTTTGACATAAAAGAGAAGAACACGACTTATGAGATTGATCGTTAGTCTTTTTATCTAACTACCCCTTTACTAAACTATCTACTAATCCTCAATAGTTCAACTAAGCTAAGGAAGAACGGAAAAATACGAAAGTGTTAGTCAAATAATACATACAAGTTAAAAGACATAAAATAAAACAAAGGCATAAATAAAATTAAGTGGGCTCGGCTCATTTTGAGATTACTATTTGCGGTTGGGCTTCGGCCCAGCAAATTTTATTACTGGACTGCTGCTGCTGCTATTAGAATTGGGCTTGGCCCAGAATTTATTTCTTTAAACTGGGCTGCGGACAGAGATGGGTTGAGAAGAAGTCTTGTTGGGCCTTTAGCCCAACACCAAACGCGGAAGGAGACGAGTCTCTCAGACTCGTATGCGATGGTCATGCAAAGGAACGAGAGAAAAGGATTAGAATATAATCAAACGAATAAAACACATAAGATATACACTCAAAGCAAATTATGTATATGCCATGTATAGTTAATGTATATCTCATACGTACATATGCACAGCCAACCTAACATGCTTGCAATGTAGCAAAACACACCCCAACATGCTCCATAGGACACATTAGAATGTCAACAGTTTATCCAGATTTGAACAAGTATATATATATATATGAGGTGGTACACTTAGTTGTTTCATATGATTGTATGGGGTTTATCAAATGCAATTCGTGTGCGTATGAACTTGAGCAAACGCAGATCCAAAACTAATATCAGGATTTGGTAGTGGTAGTGCCTAGACAGAGATTTGAACATTTTTATTTGACGAGATAGGCATCATATTTTAACCATGCACTGTTAACAAAAGGATCAATCAAATATCAGCCCGTAACTCTTTGAACTGTGACTACAGTCTCCACTGAATAAGCAAATTGTGCTCTTTTGAGTATGATTTTTACACTAACTGCAACACTCACACAGGACAAACTTAATAACTGGGCATGGCTTCATACCCAACTGTGTGCCAGCAAACCAATTTGAATGTTAAATGCAGTTTTTTATCAGTTGCCATAGTAAACAAACAAACTAAAACAGCTGAAGATAGTTTCTTGCCAACAGCAACACCAAGCAAACACTAAGTGGCTAAACACATATCAACAGCTCATGTTTGAGTAGAAAATGAGACTAAAGCAAGCAGGGGAGTAGAAGCAAACCAAGAGAGATACCCAAAGGAATATTTCAGACACGAATGGAATAAATATCCAATTCAAAACAAACTATATTAGGGCCTTTTATCTGAACTTGGACAAAATTTAGAACAAGCTGTGAGATGAAGTCAACCAGTTCATGTTTGTATTTTTCAGATCTCTTAAAAGAAATGACAGGAAGAGGATAGCAAACAAGGGTCATATCATGAAAGGCTGTATTCAATTTAAAAGAAACATCAAGGATTAGACCTATAAGCAAACTGCCAGATAACAACAAAATAAGGAGACAGCCCGAGAGTATTATAATAACCTGACTTAGAATTACAATAATCTAGTGTCCATTTTGAAAGATAGAAACAGCCATTGATTGTTTATCTACTCCAAAAAAGTACCCACTAGTCTTTTAACTATAACAGTTCCAAACTCAAAAATACAGTAGGCATGGAAGGTTGCAACATGATACCAGCAAAACAACTACAGTCCTAGGTATTAGGCAAGAGATTTTGATCAAGTAGGCTACAACATTGCAGATAACTCATCATACAATTTTAACCACAAAAAAAAAAAAACAACTTAGAATGATGTATGACAACTGGACTGAATCATGATCCAACTAACAGCAATAACATGGCAATCCCAAGAGATCTCTACACCAAGCAAGATTTACTAACTGTACTAATAATGTGTCAAATCATACTAAATCTGTTTTTTTGCAAATTATAGATGACTGAAACCAATAAAAAAACAAGGGAACAGAAACAGGTACCAATGAATTTCCAAGGGGTTATGCCAAACTACAAAAGACTCATAAGATATGTTTCCAAGGGGATTATGCTAACTAAATCATCCTTACACATAAATCATATAAGATATGTTTTAACTACATAACTGGAATGACTTAACTAATTTTGCTGACATATCAACATATTTTAAACTGCCAATCTAAGATAAACAGAGCAGGGCTAGCAAATTACAGGAAAACCAAACCAGTTCAAAACGAACACATAGATGGGATACCCAATATCAATACAGAAGGACTAACATATTATACTGCCCTTAACATGAATCATATGTGCACACCAGATTCTTAAGTTAACAAACTTCACATCTAAACTTGTTCAAACATTGTCAACTGGAAAAACATGCTAACCGAAAACTAACAAATGCTTTAAATCAAACAGGGTCCAATTAATCGATAGACAGGCTATTTAAATGAGCATTTAATGAAAGCATTTGATTAAACAGCATTCTAAGGACTCCCAGTCAAGCTTATTTAGAACATTCTGATAATTTAGTCAAACAAACAATTCTATTAGCATGTCTTTACCCTAATCATGCTCATTACATAACATCTAAACAATAACTCTAGTTAAGCAATGTATGCATAAAATATTTAACCACTAATCCTGCTTACTAACTATAATTATAACTAAACAAACTAATATAACTTAATCCTAATCATGCTTACTACTGTAACTCTAACAAACAACAAAATTATCCCGATCAAATTTACTACTAATATGGGATTAAACACATAGCCTAAATAGTATAAACAACAATTCGAACAAACAGAAATAGTTAAGGAAGTGGGTTTACCTTCTTCGGATGCAGCGAAGTGGAGCGAAGGTTCCGATCTAACCTCGAACACTTCAAATATACTTCAAAATACTAAAATCCCAAATTTTATACACCCCTGAACCCAAACAGATGCCAAGGGAATAACAGAACACAGTGATGTGGACTTCGACTCGATATCGGGTAATACTGCTAAAAAACTAATGTTGTTCGTGGAGGGGATTTCTTAGGGTTTAAACGAATCTAAAACCTAATTTCTAGGGAGATTTTGACGGCTAAAACAAGTTATTCCTTCGGTTTCCCAATCAAAAGTGAAACTGTTCTTGGGGTTTTCCGTTTTTATCCCTTTTTTTTTTGTGTTTTTCTCTCTGTCCTCCCCCTTTTTTGTTGTTGTTGTTTACTGTCCTTTATAGGTTTTTTTTGTTTTCGTCGTTTTGTACTGAAAAAGGGGAAGGAGGAGCGGGAGAGAGAGAAAAGTGGGGGACAAGGGTGAGTGGGGAGCGGAGAAGAAGGAGGGAACAAGGGAGAGTGGGGGCGGCGTGAGGCGAAAGAAAAAGAGAGGGGCGGCTAGGGTTTTGGGAGGAGAAGAGACAGAGGAAAAAGGAAGAAGAAGAGGCGGAAGGCGAAAAAAAATGAGGGGAAACCCTTATTTTGATGAACATGTATCGGACCCGGTCCATCCGTGGACCGTGTCAATTTTAGACTGGGTTCTAAAAGGATGGACTAGTAAATTAAACATGGACTGATCTAAAAAATTGAGATAAAAATATGGTCTAGTCCAAAAATATTAGGAATTAATCGGACTTTGATTTGGGGTCCGGTAAGTCCAAATACGGACTGAGTGCAAGAAATAGTTTGGCTTCTAAATTTGAATAAGAGACACATTTTGATTAACGATGTACTAAGGGTGCCAGAATATCACCTAATACAGAAATATGTAATTATAAAAAGACCCGGGTAAAAAATTATATGATGTCGCAAATGACCGTGCAATAATATTTAATAACAAACGCTATCATTAAAATGTGCAAAGTAAATGCGATGCGTATGCGGAAGTTGGTAGAAACGTTGAGAAATGCAAGTTTGAATAATACTAAATAATAGCAGCAAATAAATAGCGGTAGTAATACTGCTAATAACAATAATGATAATGGTAATAATGATAATATTGATGATTATAGTGATAAAAAATAATAATAGATATAATAATAATAGTAATAACAAATATTGATAATTAAAAATGATAATAATTAATAATAATAAAGATGATAATAAATTAATAATAAAATAATAATAATAAATAACAAATATTGATAGTGGCAAAATGTTAATAAATTAATAATAATAACAATAATAGTGGTAATAATAAGATAATAATGATAATAATAATAAGAAATAATAATGATGATAAGAATAATAATAAATAACAATTATTGATAAAACAATGATAATAATTAATAATAAAATAACGATGATAATGATGATTAATAATTGATAACAAAAATAACGCTGATAATAATGATTAGTAATTAATAATAATAATAATAATAATAATGGAAATAACAAGAAATAATAATTAATGACAATTAGTAATAAAAAATGATAATTTAAGAGTAATAATAACAATAATAATAATAATAATAATAATAGTAATAATAATAATAATAATAATTATAATAATAACTGCAACGGAATAATAAAACGTGGGTGTTAATAAAAGACTAATAATTATAGTAAAATTTAAATGCATATTTTTTTAATTTCTCAAAACACTAGAAGTATTAATAGGTATTTCGGGGGAGAGGCGGGACAAAATTGGGTGTCAACAGCAATAAAAGGTCTTCAAAATCTGGAGATAGTCTTCATGAATCAGCTAGTCTGCTATTGTTTGGTATGTGTTTATGAGGGGTCTGTTCCTAGTACTTACAACTGATTTTGGTCACAAAAAGTCTTAAAAGATGGACTTTGGTTTCATGAGTTCATTGTAGGAAGTTATGACAGAGTTGGATGATTGTGAATCTGCCTAGGACCTCTGGTGTTGTCACTGGATGATTAGGGCGAGGTCATAGGATGGGGGAAAGGGTTTTAGGAGAGAAAAAAGTGAGCCTGGGCATGGACTGGAGGTAGTGGCCAGTGGGGCCCAAGATCTCTTTTTGCTGAAAGGAGACTTAGGAAAAGGAGATAGAGAGGTGATGACCCCACCCTATCCTGTTTCCCTTTCAGAGGCCTGAAGCTTTTTCTTTCATCTCCTTGACCTTCTCCTCATGATCTTGGCACTCACAAGGGTCTCAGGTAGGGAAGAGCAGTCTAACCATGTCTAAAAGAGAGGGGAAGATACACCTAGAACTAAATGAGCTGCTGTTAATACTTGTCAAGTCTAAGTGATGTATGATTCCCACCTTGTCTTCTGATAGTTTCTTTTGTCTGAGAAGTCTGTAGGTTCTTAAGTCTTATTTTTTTAAAATTGGTTGTGTGTAAGGGAAAATGGGGCTAATGGTTGTGTTATATGGGCATGAGTCCACCTATAGAAGACTGAAAGTCCACTGGGTTATTTGCCATTTACTTCTGCTGGCCATGTGTCTTTATCCACTTTTCCTAACTTGTTTATCCATAACTGATGTCTGAGAACTTGCCACTTGGTTTATTGATTAAGACTTCCTCTTTATGTGGTGTTTGGATTCCTTGTTTGCCAAAAATCATGTTATAAATCCATTTCTTGCTTTTCTTTTCTTCTACTTCTATTCTTTGGGGAAAGCCTATGATTAGTCTAAATATTGAAAGACCACTTTTAGGAACCAAAACTATTGTAAGGCTGCTTGGTTAAGTGTCGATATGACTTGCCCAATGGGAATCTTTTTTTTTACCAAGGTTTTTCAAAAGCTCACTTATTTATTAACCAAAAGCCTCGATTAGTGCACCAACTTGTTGTGTGTTTGAGTTAATGAAGAGGGGTAAGTTTTAGAGGATGCCAGTTCTGAATGTGTGCTCTAAAGTTCTAAACATAGCCATGAGCCTTGGCTATCTGTGAGATCTTCCCAGGCCCTTCTCTGTGAATATTGTGTTTGTTTTTGGACTTGCTTATGTGTAATCTGGAGTTTAGTTTGGGATAGGAGGTATGCTATCACTTGAATTAGTGTAACCATGTCCTGTTTCCTCTAGGAAGTGGCTTGAACCGTAATAAAGGGATAGGTCAGGCTGCCTGAACATGTGCATTTGGAATCTTTTTTTTTTTTTCTTATGATGAGTCCTAGGCTAAGTGTTGTCTGGACAGAAGCAAAATCTACATTTGACCATGGACCCTCCTATACTTGCTTTGATATGTCTGAATTGTTTCAGCTTATTCTTTCTGTTACTATGATTATCTTAACAAGTCCATGTCTTGACTGATCAATATTTGTGTTCCCTCTGAAGCATTTGTGTGTATTATCCTTATTGTCTTCTTTATTACCTTACTTGCTGATCATTTAGTCCCACTTAAGTGTTGTTGCTGGCTGTGTTTTGATATAAATATATGCCCTTAGAATATGACACTTGACTGCTGTTTGTTTATGAGTTTGCTCAAATTTGTTGCCACTCTTAAATTTTGTACTCTTATTTTTCTTGCTTGGGTGTTTTGGTTGAAGTAAACTATGGTAGTTCGGGGTCGTCCAGGCCTTCTCGGTGTTAGCCATGCCTGGGGTTCTTAGAAGCCCCTTGGAACTTGTGTGACATCGGGAATACAAGGCAAGGACTTAGTCCCCATGCCATTGCAAAATCTCCAATCAAAACAAATCCACTCAAGAAAAAAAGGGGCAAGTATAGAGCAATATGAGTACTTTTCATGTTTTTGTACTATGTATAGTTTTATTAATTTAGTGATAAGATCAGTGTTTATAAACTAACCGGGTTTTCTTTTTTCTTTTCCTCCCTCTCCTCACCCTCATGGCCATTCGGGTCCAGTCAAAGCCTTTGGCCCAATAGGAAATTAATTCAAAATCGAGTCCGCGAAGGCGAAGCAAATAGCGAGGCCGGCAGAAGGCCCAGCCATAGGTGAAAATGGCTAAACTAGGGGCTTGGTACGCCCCTAGTCTAACTCTATTCCATTATCATTTCATTTTATATTATTTGTTTAAAAGCTTTGATGTATTTGTAATTTGTATCAAACTCATATTATAGTGGAAAATGTTATGGTTAGAATTAGCCGTCTTAGGACAATGGTGCTTATACCGATTAGATGACTTTAGGTCCCCAACGAATTTTCAAAACCCTGAGCAAATTCAAGAGTTTTTGAGGCTAAGTGTAAAAATGAGATTTTATAAACTCCTTTTAATATAACTTGATGTTTTTAAACTCCACAACGGTTAAAAACGATTATTGGTAACAAAAGTATTTTTAGAGCTTAATAAAATTACAAACTCCTTTTAGATAAACTCGTTTTTCTTAAGCTTGTATCAAAGAGATTCGTTTTACAACTACTTGGAACAAATTTTGGGCTTCAGCCCACGGATAATTTCAAATCAAAAGACAAACTTTGTATTATTTATAAAATTCCAGGAAAAGATGGACCAATTCCATACTTAAACCTTTAAAACTGGAAGGGACCAGATTTTGACAAAAACACAACTCACTTTCCTGAAAGTTAAAACAAAAACAAGCTTTTTACGCATGCTTGCAGATTCTGGGCCAAGAAAAGGTCAAAAAACACGAGTATATACAGCCAAGATATACTCCTTTGGATACATAAACCGCTCTTTTATAACATAAAAACCAAAATCGTAATATAAAGTTTCGGATAAGACTGAACGTACCAAAACGGATCGACACGAGCCGAAGTATGAGTATGACATAAGCTTAATTCTATAAAAACAAAACCTCTCTTTTCCCTTTATTTATGAAACAAAATATACTCCCTGTATATAAAAGAAGACTATTTTATACACGGATATTATAAATCCGAAAACTACAATACCCTGTATATAAAGGAACATATTCAAATTCTTTCTAAAAAATGATGTGCAATTTACAAAATGACAGTTTAGTTTTGCGAGAATAAACACTAAACAGATAGTTCAGGCAAATACTCAAACTTTGGAATTCGAAGGTCAACTATATAGTACGGATCCTTAACACTGGGGTGCCTAACACCTTCCCTAGACGATCATCAGAACCCTTACCTAGAACTCTGGATTGCGAAGGTTTTTTCACGGTATTTGAATAAACCCTTCACCCTGGTTTTCCTAATTTCCTAAAAATTAGGTGGCGACACTTTTTAAACAAAGTCCGAAAGAGCGCCAACGAGATCGTAGTAGCCTTTTATGCCTTAACACCGTGTAAAAAGCGACTGTTATAGATGGCGACTCCGCTGGGGACTGACTGGTTCTAACCATAAGGATTCCAAAATAATATGAGTTTTATCTGCCTTAACTATCTATGTGTTTACTTCCTTGCAATTATTAACTGTCATTGCATGCATATCATAACTCCGCCTCTCCTGGCATTTATTTTACACTTTGTTCCAAAGGCGACTTCGCGGAGCACGGGGTCGTTCCTTCACTATAAAACCAAAATTTTCTTTTGTTACCGTTATAAGGCGGGGTTGGTACGCGGTCGTCCAACAACCCTAATGGTTCAGCCCCAGTTGTCCGCTCGGGTTCTCGATCATTCTTGAAAAATCGCTCTAGTAAAACTAGGATAGAGCTAAGCCATATCTCTACTGAACTAGAGCATTTATACCTAGACGGGCCTTGGGTATCTCAGACCTACCTAAGGCCCATTAAGAGTGACTACCCTTTGTTCGGACGGTCTATGACCAGAAAAATACCGCATCACATTTATGTGCTATGTGGAAACATGTTCGTGCCTATGTGATGAACCATTGATCCTACGGCGACGAGGGAATCTTAACCGTGTTCTGTTTTGTAGATGGAACTATGGATCCGTTTTGACATCGTCACTGAGGCTCCAGAGTTGTTGAGGGCCTGGTATGAATGGTTGGGTGATACTCACCAGAGAACGATCAATTGCAATTTAGGACATCTGCCCTCCATTATGACAATGAAAGGTCGCCCAGAGCTAATAGAAGTATTAGTGGGGTATTGGGATGATAAAGAAATGTTGTTCCGTTTTGGTGATATTAAAATGACTCTTACCCTAGAGGAGATTAGGGATGCCATTGACAACAATGGAATCTATATGAGGAGGCGACACAAGCCGGACCATAATCTGTTATTTCCGCATAAGCCCACCGTCAGCCAGATCATGAGATTTCTTGCTTTGACCGAAGCACCGTGGGAGCAAGGGCCCATTGTAGCCTTCAGAGATCTATACTGAAGATTTGGAGACGCCACTGGGTGCACTCTATATCAAAGAGAATTCAGGAGCCGAGAAGAGTGGGAAACCACTAGACCTCTAGCCTTCGCCATAGCTTTGTTAGGCACTATGGTTTTCCCACAGGACGAGTCATTGGACATAGATACCAAAGTGATATACCTGGCTCATGCGATCTTCTACGGTATAACCAAAGATCAAGAGACGAGGTATTTTGTCCTTGCACCCATCATATTGGCCAACATCTTCCAAGCTCTAGATAAGTGTCGAAATCGTTTTCGATGCTTTCAAGGGTGCAATATGTTGCTGCAATGGTGGATCATCAAACATCTTAACATGGCCAAAGAAGTTCAGGGCTAGAGTCGACAGAACCGGGTAGATCGCCTCGTGAATTACTGTCCAAATCTCGGGTTTATGTCAAAATATTCTTGGGTTGAATTCTTCACCGACTTGACTAAAAATCAGATTCGTTGGATATTCCCTGATTTTATATCCGAGACTGTGGTAGTCCGAGGCAAGAATTGCCCATTTGTGCCGCTAGTTGGGGTTTGATGAATCCGTCCTTACTATCCATCTAGGGTTTTAAGACAATTCGGCAGGAGGCAAGTGATACCTCAGGTGGGAAACTCTGAGCAGTTCATCATTGAGCATACCGAATAAAAAATCAAGCACGCTGGGTGATCCTCAGAGAATGGAATGGCGGTGTGAGCTGGGGCCCAGATACTCTAGCTCCAGACAGGCTCGAAGCAGGGTGTGACTTGGGGTATCGTGCATGGCTACAGGGACACTTGGCTCTCACACCTACGCTAAAGCCCGCACCTCCCCAGGAAGCCCAAGAAGAGGAGCGTATGAAAGAATGCTTGGAAGGTACATACGAGCATTTGGCTAGGATCTTGGAAGAAATAGACCCGGTGATTGTCAGAATGAAGCTATATCAAGCACGCCTCCGTATCCAGACTACCCTTCGAGGAGTCAATAAGGCCAGGACGAGCCAAGCCTCGACATCGGCCGTTAGAGGACCTCATTGATTGCTGATTTTCCTGTTTTATTTTTATTTTATATATATATATATATATATATATATATATAAGCCCCATGTCGGCTTTATCATCACTTTTGTAATCCCTTTGGGAAAGATATTACTATTATTAATTATGATGGCTTTTTCGGGGCAATAGTTCACCTTCACGAATGGCACCTACATGTTTCAAACGACTAGGAAAGCCTTGACTCAAGAGGCTTTAGGAACGCGAGTAATATAAATGCCTGTAAATTATATGCTTATCTGCTACGTGCTTCGCATGCTTACCTGCTGTGTGTATGATCATATATTAAGCTTGAGTACAATTGGTCCGATAATCTAAACTACATGCCCAAGAGAAAAACCATGAGGCTTGAAGCTTACCCGAACTTATCTCTACTAAATGTTGACTTACAATGACGAACCAAGGAAGGCAGGAAGCGTGGACTCTAGGGGATACAGTTGAGATGCTGCGTGGCAAAGTGCTGCAAATGGAGAAACACTTTCATGAAATACGGAAGAACATTGAGGAGGTAGATGGATTACTGGACATATCCCTGAAGAGGTGAGTGAGTTGGTGCTAAACTACATACTGCTAGAAAGAGGTACCTGCAACACCTGGAGAGAGAACCCCAGAGGGAACCAATGAGGGACAAGAGGCCGGTTCGGATCCATGGGTGTTCACGTCAGACCCTCCGGAAGGAACGGAGCCCCAAGAAGGGGATCCCAAACCGCTTGAGGAGGAACAACCGGAGGAAGAAGAAGAACCGGAAGAATAAGAAAAAAAAGAGCCAGAGGAGGAAGTGGAAGGGCCTCAGGACATAGAAGAAACAGAGCCTATCAACATAGAGGCTGAAGGAGGGGAGAAACCATTTGAGATGTTCCCCGAATTTTAAGGGAATAACGCAGATGACGAATCTGGTTATTATGCCCCCACTGATGAGGGAATGGATTTCTATGCACCTTCGCATATGCTAATGCCTGCTGCCTCTACTGTGTCTTGGGAGAACTTTGGAAGGGAAAATCTCCCTACGCCAGCTTTATGGAGCATAGCCTCCAGAGCCCGGTCCTCCCCATTCAGAGTAGCTCCGTTGCCCGTCACTTGTAAAGAAGTATTCAAGAAAATGATGGTCGTTGGGATGGATTGCACCACTAGGGCTAGACTGCCGGTCTCTGACTTGGTATACGCTTATGAGAGATGCCCGTTTCACCTCAATCAGGCAAGGAACACCTTGAAAGAATGTCTGGCGTTGAGAAGGAGGATGACCCCATCACCCTAGGAGAGAGAGTTAACCCTGAGACCTAAGTGTGGCAGTATGATTTCATAGTTTTCGAGGAACCATACAGCGCCTTTTCTCGACTTTGGCTTCACTGAACAAATCAGGCCTGTGGAACCTGTTTACGAGCCCACACAGTTAGGGCCCAACAGAAACAAGTTCTGTCTGTACCATACTGGAGCCAGAGGCATGATGTTAAAGGATGCCATGCTTTCAAGCTTGAGCTCGAAAATATGATCAAGACTGGATATATCTTGGTCCTGCTCCCACCATGGTTCTAAGAAAGAAAGATCCGACATGAGAAAGCAAGCTTGTAAGGACAGCGGCTTGCAGAAGCTATACTTTTGGGTAGATTTTAGGTGTTCCGTCTTTTGCACAAATGTTACCCTCACCCTCATAAAAATTTAAAGGAACCGCGCCGACCTGATGTCCTAATAGAGGGATACGCGGGAAGCCCTAATCGGGCCTGCTTTAGGGATGGCTGCAGCTAGGTTTAGTCAAAGGATATTTAGGAAGAAATGTATATCCCTCCGTTTGCTTAAATGACAAGTCAAAAAGGTTCACCGTGGTGAGTCAACCACGAGACCACTAAACCAAGATCTACCCGAACATAAAGCCCGTGATATCCAAGACTTTAGAACATCAGATCGAGAGTACTCAAGCTTCTATATGCAATTTTATGTGCTATTTGCCCTTTAATTACCCATATGTGATATTTTGCCTTTATATTTGGTGTCCGGAAACTAACTTTCTTTACCGTTGAGTTATTCTTACTTATAGAAAGGGGCCAATTAGTGTGACACTGAAAGCTGGCATACTTCACAAGATCCAAGGCCGCGTTAGCATCCCTTTCCGACAAAGGAAAGGACAAAATGACTGGTACTCCCGAAGAAACAAGAAATGAGCTCGCTTTCCGCAACGGGGACACCCAAGACTCGTAAGACGTATCGTTCCAGGAGGATGTGATTGTAACATTGTTAACTACCGTCGCCACTCTCCAGGAAAAGGTAGCCATAAGGGAGGCAGCCGAAGCAGAAAAGAATGCCTCCACTGAAGGAAGGAGGCCACCTCATTTCTTTCCCTCGTTAAGCTCTCCAGTGCCCGGTCACTTTCCCGTCTACCCGCCAGGAACCACACCCCCTCCACTAAACATCGCCAACCCAAACCATGCTGGCCCCTCTTACTGTACACCACCGCTGGTTAAAAATGCTCAAGTCCCAGGGACCACCCACTCAGTCCCCTCGTACCAAGTTCCTCAGCCGGTATTCTTCAATCCGACAAGCCAAACACACGCACTGGTCCCGCCTGCTGGGAAAACCACTACTATCCCTTTTAACCATACCGCCCACCAAGTATCATTCTTTACTCCCAACATCCCGGACGAATCCTCACGAGGACACAAGAAGTTAGATCATTACGAGGAGATGGAGAGGATTTGGAGGGCTGAACAAGACAGGCGAGAGAAAGATATGGAGAGGAAGATGGAGGAGTTATTGGAAAAGTTCAATAGGTCCACGAGGAAGGCCACAGGACTGAGATATGATGACTTATGCATGCACCTGGATTTGGACCTGCCAAAGGGGTTTAAAATCCCGAAATTTGAACTGTTCAACGGGACAGGAAACCCCAAAGCCCACCTCCGTTTGTACTGGACCAGTTAGTCGGAGTGAAGAGGAATGAACCCTTAATCATGCGGCTATTCAGTCGTAGCTTGAACGGTAAGGCAGCCGAATAGTTCGCCACACAGGACATGTGCCAATGGCTCCGCTGGGAAGACATGGAAGATTCCTTCATGGAAAGTTTTCGGTTCAATATCGAGATCGTATCAGACCGTTACTACCTCAAGAAAGTCAAGCAAAAGTCAATATAACACTATAGAGAGTTTGCCAGCAGATGGAGGGCCGAAGCGGCCCGTGTGCAACCACCAATGAGCGAGGAAGAACTCGTTTCCGTATTCATCAGGTCACATGAGCCAAATTTCTATGACAGGATGTTGATTATGGCCGGGAGGCCGTTCTTCGAGTTGGTCAAAATGGGAGAGGCCATAGAAGATGGCCTCAAATCTGAAAAGATCGTCAGTATCTTCAACAAAGCGTTTGGGCAGGCCGTTGAGGGAATCTTCCGCAAAAAGAAAGAGGACGTGGCAAGTATATCTCACATTTCAAACCAAAACCCAAAAGGACCATCACCTTCCCACCAAGCTCCACCCCTTTTGAATTACTCTACCTCTCCGTACAGTCTAGCACCCGTGTATTAGGTACAACCCGCCTTTACCACCGTTATGCCAGCGTACACGGCTCCGTCCAGTGTCCGTGTATCCGCTCCTGCTTATCAACCACCACCACAACAAACGTACCAGCCACCACCTCAGCAAAACTATCGCCCACCACAAAACAACCCCCTAAAAGCCTATCAACCCCAGAATTATCAAAATCAGCCACCACCTCCAACATATAATGCGCCACGTCTGGCTTTTGAGAAAAGACCTGTGAGGGAATTCACGACGCTCGTCGAACCTAGGGCTCGACTACTGGAGAGGCTACTGATCGCAGGGTTAATCTAGAAAGCCCTACTAAAGCTGGCGCAGCCCGGAAGCAGGTTCTGCAGGGCCGACCAGACTTGTGTCTACCATTCAGGAGGGAGCGGGCACAACACAGAGTATTGTATAAACCTGAAGCACAAAATCCAGGATTTGATCGACAAAAGGAAAATCGTCTTGGAAACTGCCGCTCCCAGCGTATACACGAATCCATTGCCGAATCATGAAAATAGTGGGGTCCACATGATAGAGAGGGACGAAGATTGAGAAGCTTGCGGAACATTGTCTCCCAAAATTACCGAGCCTCTTGAACAGATGGTCGCTTCCCTAACACTCCAGGAATGGCCCAAATTCAAGGTCTTGATCCCCAGTCCGGGAATTCCCTAGGCTATACCCATGTTCAGGACCTTGGTCCCAGCACCTGTGATAGCCCAAGTAGCACAACAGGTTATGCCTGACCACAAAAAGACAATCGCTGTGCAGGTGGCAATGACCCAGGGCATGACTCGTTTAGGAAGATGCTATATTCCTGAAGAATTGGCCCAGAACGCCACAAGGAAGGAGAAATACTCAGAAAAAGGCAATAACCGAGGGAGAAACTGAAGATTTCTTGCCGCGCATTCAGCCAAAATATTATTCCATTATTAAGCACTTGAAAAAAACGCCGGCGCAAATCTCTGTGCTGTCGCTATTGGCTAGCTCACTATCGCATAGACATTTCCCTCATGATGGTATTGGATGATACACACGTGCCAGCAGGTACGAGCAGTGAAGATTTAGTCGGGCTAGTGGCCCATATCATTGGGGAATATAAGATCTGCTTCTCCAAAGAAGAACTGCCCTTCCCACAACGAAGCCCTCCATATCACCCTGGAATGTCGTGACAAGGCCGTAGAAAGGGTACTTATGGACAACAGGTCAGGCCTCAACATTTGCCTCGTAACTACCCTAACACAGCTTAGCTATGACATAGGAAAGATTCGCCAGAGCGGGACGAACATCACAGAATTCGATGGATCCTTAAGTGATTCTTTAGGAGAGGTCGATCTACAGATCCGGGTCGGACCTGCCTCCTTCACAGTAGAGTTTCAGGTCATGGCAATCACTGCCAATTACAACATGCTCTTGGGAAGACCCTGGATCCACTTCACCGGTGCAGTACCATCAAGTCTGCACCAGGCTATAAAATTCGAATGGCAAGGATAGGAAATTATAGTAGCAGTTGAGAGGGATATTCAGAAGTATCCTTACAACACCGTTCCTGTGATCGAAGGGAGTCCCCATTTCTCAAACTTTCATATAGTGGAATACGTGGAGGGCTACACATGTGGAGGAAGAGGTCGGTAGACCTATGCCAGCAGTCTACAGGATGATTACCTCTGCCATGCTGAAGAACGGTTTTGAAACAGGAAAAGGTCTAGGAAGGGACCTTGAAGGGATAAAAAAGCCTGTGCCAATCCCGAAAGAAAGCTACCACTTCGGTCTAGGGTATGCCCCTAGCGAAGACGAGCTCACGAGGGCAAGCAATCAAGAGAGAGCCTAGAACAAGGAATTTACCTCGTCCAATTCTTGGTCTGTACCAGTCATTCCCCAGAAGAGATGCCGATGCCGAATGAAGAAGAAGCTGATGGAAGTCTCGAGTCACTGTTCCAAGAAGAGAGATGCTACACAATCGCTGAAGAAAGTTAGAAGAAGTCCAACATACGCAGTCTAAGGCTGGAGGAGCACCTAAAAAATTGGACATCCACCCCCCTCTTGGCTCCTTGGTAGAGAGATAGACTTTTCTTGAAAAAACCCTTTTGCTAAAAAGCGGCAACATCGATGGAGGCCCGAATGATCGCCTTTTTCTAAAATAATTTTGTGATGTTTAAAAATGAAAATAGCCCGACGTTGTTCTGGACCAGGACCACAGTTGTAATCAATTACCTTTGAATTAATGAAAGCCTCGAACCACGTAAATTACTGCTTAATAATAACAAATGTTTTTCTTACTAACTAGGAAATAATAACTAACGAATAAGCCTAATTTTACTTTGCCTCGCTTTTTCAGTAATAATCATAATAAAACGACCAAAATGTCATGACATGTCATGAAATGAATGAGAAAAACAGCCAGCAGGAATACGAGGAGTACGATGAGTCGATAATGATGGCAGAAGGGCTAGTAAAAGAGTTGGAAGAATTGGAATAGAAGAAGAAGCTGAATATGGATGAGACTAGGGTGATCAACCTCGGTGACAAAGAGGATGTCAAAGAGACACGAATCAGTGATCACGTAGGAGCCCCACAAAAGGAAGAGCTTGTAGC
Organism: Lycium barbarum; assembly: GCF_019175385.1. Lineage (NCBI taxonomy): Eukaryota > Viridiplantae > Streptophyta > Magnoliopsida > Solanales > Solanaceae > Lycium > Lycium barbarum. The sequence goes on along the minus strand of NC_083340.1, from coordinate 119,689,212 downwards.
TTTGTTAAAAAGATATGTGGATGTCTTCGCTTGGTCATACACAGATATGCCAGGGTTAAACACTGAAATAGTAGCCCGCATGTTACCCATCAAGGAGGGTTTTACCCCAGTCAAACAAAAGCCGCAAACATTCAAACCAGACATGAGTATCAGGATAAAGGACGAAGTAGAAAAGCAGATCGAGTCCGGGATAGTGGAAGTAACATCCTACCCCACTTGGGTAGCCAACATAGTGCCGGTACCCAAGAAGGACGGAAAGATCTGAATCTGCGTAGACTACCGAGATCTCAATCGGGGCAGTCGTAAGAATAACTTCCCTCTGCCGAACATCCACATCCTGATAGATAATTGCGCCAAGCACAAGCTGCAGTCGTTTGTGGACTGTTTCGCCCGGTACCACCAAATACTCATGAGTAAGGAAGACTCTGAGAAGACAGCCTTTATTATCACTTGGGGAGCCTACCATTACAGGGTAATGCCGTTCAGCCTCAAAAACACCGGCGCCACATAGATGAGAGCCATGACTACCCTGTTCCATGATATGATGCATCGAGAGATCGAAGTCTATGTGGTCAATGTCATCATAAATTCAAAAGAAAGTTGGGGTTTTTGAACCCCTGTATAAGAAACCCTTTATGCTAGTCTCAAAAAAAGGTCTGAATATCCACAAGTCTGGATTTAAAGCATAGAACACTCGAAAAACTAGGGTTTTAGCAATTTTTGTAAAAATACCTTTAATCTTCAAGTTGTTCGTAGTTTAAAATTTTAATTCTCTTTTCCCTTTTCGTGGTTCTGCGGCTGACAGGAGTTCGAGGGATCTTCAAGCTTCAATTCTCGACTAACGGCTGCTCAAGAGAAAGGTAATTACATTCCCCTTTTAAATTTTAAGTTGTTTATGTGTTTTCTTATTGTTTATTATGTTATGCGTTTATTAATGTTAAATTTTATTAGTAATTAGTTGTTTAGATTAGTTTGAATACTTAGCTTAATTATATGTGCTTGCTTAGTTAGAGTTTCTGCTTATGCTAGTTTAGTTTTAAATCTAGTCTTGTCTTGTTTAGTTTAGGTGCTTGTGTTTTAGTGTGATTTCTATTTATAGTTCAGCTTAACTTAGATGTTAATTTATGTGTTTTGTATTGTAATGTTAGATCTTTCATGATTAGGGGGTGTGCTGATAGAATTAGGAGCATGATTAAGGTTTAATGTCATTTAATTTCAAGCTAATGTATGTCTGTGAGATTAGAGTAATTGTTAAATAGAGTTTACATGTTGATTAGTGTAACCCTTTAGCAATAAAACACTGCTACTATGAGAATAGTTTGGTTTCTGTTTCCTTTAATATAAGATCTAAAGATGTCGCTTTAAATGGATGTATATGAACCATGGTCTGTGTACTATGTGTCCTATTTGGAATTGAGGTGTATGAAGCATGTCTTCCTGTGTGTGCATCTGGATGTTAGTTCATAATGTGGTATGGCAGTTATGAATCATGTCTTAAAAGATAAAAAACTCTTCTGATTCCCTATTTTGAAGACTGTGGTCAAGTTGTTAGCCTTGTTGTTCCTTTCCTAGTTTATTTGTTAGAATGGATGTGTTTGTAAATAAGTTAAAGGTAAAAGGAGATGCTCATGTGAGCATTGGAGGTAGAGGATGAGTGTTTTTAGCACCCACCTTCTGTTACCTCATCCTCTTTCCATTGAACGCTGATTCAATGCCCCTTTCCCCCTTTCCCTTTGTATGTTTGTGGCATCCTGAGGTCTGGATATGTTCAAGAGGCCTGTTGATTAGCCGATTGCATGTTCTAAACCATGACATTATAATTAGATGTCTCTTTGTTGTCATATTTGGGAAACTGTCCACCATGTTTGTTTTAGTTAATTATCCTTCATTGAAAATGTATTAGAATGTTTATGAGTTTTTCCCTTCTCTTGGAATATGCCAAACTTGCTTACATTTGACTTATCTTAAAATTTTCTCAATGTGTTTTGAATTGGTATACCTCGACATGTACTTTGTTGACACCTAATTTTGGCTCGACGTGCTTAAAATTAACGTTTCGGGGAGCCCTGATAGTTAAAAGAGCACGAAATACACTTTTTGCACATTTTTTTCTTACATTTTTGATGATTTAGTGATAATTGTCCTCATTTTAGGAGTTTTATCAATTTATTGACATTTTTCAAGAATCATTATTTTTGCACATGTATAGCGTAATACAATCATTTTGTGCAATTAATAATTGTTTCTTTATCTTATGATAGTACATTTTTGTATCTTATACATTAATATTCATATTTTATACTTACATTATTATTAATACATGTATTAGTTAACTATATTTTAGTACAGTCCGTCAGCATAGAGAAAATCGGAGCAATTAATTCTTAAACGTAGAGCAAGTATTCGATCAAGTCAAGGTCTTGTCATTTTTTTTTAAAAAGTGACATTTGAAGTGATAGGTTGGGTTCTCATCCATTGATTAATATATCCTTATACATTGGTTAAAAGGATGAAAACCCTATTGAATAATAACCTAGAGATTAAAAGTAGCATCAAGGGGACAAAGGGGTACGACACTTTATTTTTGGACAATAGAAGGGGCTAAAATGTAGTATATAGAAAAGGAAGAGGCTTTTGCATTCAAGACCAAAAAATATTTTCCAAATTTGCCTTTGTTCTTCTAAACTTAATCATCTCTCATCCCTTCTCCCATTTTAAGCCACCAACCACTTCTCACTACCTCACATATATTTTTCTTCTCTCTACACTCTCCATATTTTCTTTTCATAGGAGTAGCATCTTCCTCCTCTCTTTTATTTTATTTTTTTTCTCTTCTTTTTTCATACATTGTCTTTACGCTTTTATATACCTTGTCTTTACATTCATTATATGCATAGCCTTTATATTTTTATATACATTAGATACATTATCTTTATATTTATTCATGCATTTATCTGTACATTTATTCTTGCATTTGCCTTTATATTTGTTCATGCATTTTGTTTATATTTATTCATTCAGCCCTATCACCACTAATCCTAGGTTATCAGGGGACGCTAGGCATCAGAATTCAAAAAGTGCTCTTTTTTTATTGTCTCTACATTTTCTTCATACATTTTCTCTACTTTTTCTTTAAATTTGCATACATTTTTTTTACTCCCCTATAAATATTTTTCATACACTTGCAAGCATTTTCTTTTACCTTTTTGTCAATATCATCACAATACATGCTCATTTTTATTTTATTATTTTTTACACATTTTGTTCTTTATATTTTCTCTACATTGTCTATACATTATTTTTACATTTACATATATTTTCATATTTTTTTTATTCTTATATTTTTTACATATATATATATATATATATATATATATATATATATATATATATATATATATATATATATATATACATTCTTACACCGTGTATACTACACCAATTCTAGGGTCAAAACAAATTTTATCTCCCTTTTGTCAAGTTTAATATACTTTATGTCAAATCGCTTTTTTAAAGGCTTTATGTCAAATCACTTTTCAAAGACTTTATGTCATATCACTTTTCAAAGGCTTTATGTTAAATCACCTTTTAAAAGCTTTGTCACATCCCTTATTTTTTGACTTTTTCAAACTTCTTAACAAACATATTTTTCTTTCATTTTACAATTTATTACAAATATTACACTCTTGGCCGATGAAGAAATTTTCGTCGATTTCCAAGACTTCCCATGTACAAAAGACGGGTTTTTATGTTAAGTTTATTTATTATTTCTTTAATTCATTCGATAATTATTTATTCTCTTACTAACACTTTTACTAAGTGTTTATACAGGTACCCGGAGACACATCCCGAAGACGACACTCGGAAGGAACCCGAAGACTTCATCGAATCCTTATACACTTTTATACTTATGAGGTACCCGGAGACACATCCCGAAGACGACACTCGGAAGGAACCCGAAGACTTCATCTAATCCTAATACACTTTTATACTTACGAGGTCCATTCTCTTTATACTCTTTTATATATTCTTTTTTAATATACATTCTTTATAAATACTTAATACTTGATATAAATACATTTTTATACATTGTATATACTTAGTATATTATCAACAAGTGTAGCTTTTCATGAAGTCACAACATTTTGAAAACAGGTAATAATAATGATAAACAAATAGATAATCCCCATCTAGTGTTCCGTTAAACTAAGTTTAAGGACTGTCTTCGGGCAGGCTCTGTGGGATGCTTAATACCTTCCCCACGGGGTAAATAAAACCCTTATCTAGAATCTTATATGTTTCGTGAACTAAAAATGGAGTGGACACACAAATACATATAGGTTTCCTGTTTTTCCTTAAAAACAAGGTGGCGACTCTAACCCTTTTAAAAGTAGTTAGAAGAACCGGGAAGTTGTAAACTATCTTGGACCAGTTCAAAATAGGGTGTAACATACTTAGTTTATCAATCTTGGTAGACATTAAGTGTATACTAGTGTTACACCCCAGAATATTTCACATTACCAAGACTATAGACAGCTTAGTATGAGCTCAAGGGAGAGAAAAGTTATACAAGGATTAGGGATGAAAATTATATTATATGAGTATAAGAATAACATATATATGACATTTGCAGACCGTATGATGTAAATCAGTTAATACGTTACTTGATGAATAGCCCTCGTAACCGTAAGTAAGGTGGGGCCCACATGCCGGGATTTTATAAAGGACGTATGAAACATTATATGAGTAGTACAGGGGAAGTTGAGCAAGTCTTAAGAAGGACCCTTAAGCCAAATATGGGCATAAGCCCTCCAAAAGGATGATTTAAGAATACATTTTCGGATGATCTGAGTTAAAGAGGCCAAAACGCCACTATAAGTTTAGAATTTTGAAACACACCAAAAATGAAAGTTGTAGATAATTGAAATATCTTTCCAACCATAGGTCGTGGGCCCTCATACAATATCGGAATCAAGAGTTATGACTCTTTTACTGAACGAAAGCGCAGACAGTAAAATAAGCCTGCGCGAACGCACCCAAAGCCCATGCGAACGCGCTGAGTAATTTTTAGGTCGGTTAAGGCAGATTATGGAAAGTTATAAAAGGGGGCTCACCCCTCATTTTCCATTCTACAGCTTGTTCTCCATTAGAGGTCTGTAGACAGTTGTACATGGTTGGGATATTATGTAGCCTCTCATTTTGTTGTACAGTATATGTAGCGGCCTAATCGGCTTGCATCGTTCTTCCCATCTTGCATATATGAGCAGATTATGCAGAGTTTATGACGACATCCTGTCATGAGTCAGTATAAGTTCGGTTTGAGCTACTTAAAGGCCCCTGTTATTTAATGTTATTCAGATATAAGTATAGGGGTATTTGGTCACTAGAGATCAGGCACTCGTCATGACTTATTGATTTGGGTCGTGACAACTAGGCTGTATATTTATGTATATTTTCATGTATACCATGTATAAACCTGTATATATAGCGTATATCCTGTTTTGTGGTCAGCTTAGATACAGTTGGGCAATATATCTCATGTATGTCAGTCGTATATCATATAATTAACAGTTGTTTTTGGGCTAAAGGACCATTTGGGTATGTTATTTATTTTATATGTCAATTGCGGAGCTCGTTTGGGCCTGTTACAAGTATTAGCATCTGTTTTCTCTCTTTGGGCTTGTTTCTTTAAGTTCAGTTATTGCATGGGCTTTTTTCTTACCTGAATGTTTTTCTGTTTCTAGGCCTGCCCCTAATTGATTGTTATCACTGATAGGCCTGCGAGCTTTTATACATGAGTGTAAACAAGTCAATTAAGTGTTATGTGCTCTGTTTTGTTTAAGTGTGATTAGTTATATAAGTTTTTTCTCATTATAGACACTTACTAACCCCCGTATCCCTTTCTTTTATCCTCCCCTTTCGCGTACCCGCGATGGGGAATAACCTTGCATAAATCTTGGTTGGGCCAGAGGCCCAACATCTCATTGGATCGAGTCAAACCGCAACAATGCAATGAAAGGGAAGCAAACATGAACGGGAAGCAAATATTAGAAATGATGAAGGCCCAACAATGGGTGAAAATTGCATATTTAGGCCGATGGGCTTAGTACACCCATCGGCCCACTGCTTTATTTCATTCTTGTATTTTTATGTAATTTTAAAATAACATATGTGTTAATGAAACCCTTATAGTAGAACTTAGTTGAAAACCTAGGCAAAACAATGACAACGTCGTTTAGAATGATTAGGATTCCAATAAAAGGAATAAAGGGATTACTTGGTTATTTTTATAAACCTTAATTAGGTAGGTCTAAAAATGGTTTGATTTTTACCCTTTACTTCCAATGATTTTATGATTGTGAGACTTTTTCAAAGGGATAAAGTTTTAACTTTGATCTTTCTTCAAGATAAGTTAGTTTTCAAACATTGGGCTCTTTCCAAAGGACTTTCAAAACCTAAATGATTTAAGTGACATATTTCAAATAAGTGTTGTCTTTATAAACTCAAACAAGGAAGATTTCTTTAGAAACCAAAGTTTATATGAGGGTTTTGGCTCATTAGATATATGGTTGACCTTCAAAAAATAAAGTGGATACATTATAAAGTTCCTTCTTATTTTTCACAACTTAAAGCTTGCATGGCATTCTTAAAGATAAAACAAAATCATTTTTGAGAAAACATTACAAGGTAGATATACCATTAGGACCAAGAATAATAGAACTCTACTTAAGAGAATCTTAAGTGGGTTTGGTCTAGAAATGGGATATTCAACCTTAATTTTTATATAATTTTCCAAAGGAAAATCCAACTCTTTTCCTTCAAAAAATAAAAGCTTTTGCCAAGTGTTTTTATGTTGTGCCATGACAAGTCTTTACAAGAAAATAAACTATTTAAGAAAATGATTATTTAAAGCCATTATTTTGAAACTTGAAGGTCAATCGTATTCTACGGATCTTTAATACTAGGGTGGATAAAACCTTTCCTAGGGGATCATCAAAACCCTTACCTCGAACTTTGGTTAAGTGAAGAATTCATCTCTTGTTTGACGAATTCTTTAAAATACGATTTTCCTAATTTCCATAAAAAAATTAGGTGGCGACTCTAAAAAAAAAAACAAATAAAGTCCACAAACTCCTAGTAGCTTTTATGCTTGCATAAAAGTGAACCGTAACAGGGGGTAAGGGGCGGGGGTAGGTGTAGGGTGTGTGAGGTGGGCGGGGCGGGGTAGGGTTGGGGGTGTGAAGTGGGTGGGGCAGGGTAGGGTGGGTGAATATGACCAAACAAGGGAAAATAGGAAAATATTTTTCAGAAAACATTTTCCGTCATACAAAACACGTCTTCCGATTTTTGGTATTACAAAAGTGAGATAGTATATGCATACCCATATTTGTGCATATTTGTATGAGTTAAAGATAGGTTGAAGCCCATATTTACAACTAAATATAAGTGATCCAACCCATTAAAACTTACAGGAATAACTACCTTAAAGGTGGAGCTTACCAACCATACCCACCATTTCACAATTACAGCTCGTAGCTAACATACAACAACATACGTGTGAATTCGCGTGTATTTGAAGGTCTTCAAAAACACGCAGAAGCTGTGTATTTCGCGTGTATTTGAGCGAGGCTCTCCCCTTGCCCGCCCAGGTTTGAACCCAGCCAACAACATTACTTTACTTACATATTTTTCCTAGCTTCTTCTCCTTGTATTTTGAGCGTATTTTTGTCATATGTATTTGGCTCCTATTATATCTCATATGTATTTGATGTCACATGTATTTGAACTTTATTTGAATGTATGTCATACGTATTTGGCTCATATGTCTTGCTTGTCATGTATCTGAATGTCTTGTATCTGAATGTATATGAAGCCAAATACATTCAACTATAAGACAGTCAGGCCAAATACATATGACGAAATACACTCAGGCCAAATACATATAGATACAAATATGAGCCAAATACATATGGTAAAATACACTCAAATACAATGAGAAAAAGCTAGGGAAAATATGTAAGAAAAGAAATGTTGTTGGCCGGGTTCGAACCTAAGCGGGCAGGGGGAGAGCCTCGCCCAATAACCACTTCAACCACTCCAATTTTATGTATTTTGACGTAGTTATGAATAGTAATTTACAAAATCACTGCAGCTACTAATTATAATTAAATGAAAGGGTAGTTATTATTAATAATTAGGTCTTAAAAGACGCTACAACAAGTAAAAATTCCTAAAATATAAGTAAAATGGGCTGATTTTATTAATATGCGCTGAAATTGCCAGCTCTTGATACAGTGACATACACGTAACATACACCACATATATCACTTCTACGTCATATGTATGTTACACTTCACTGAAAATCAAGGAGCACTAACTCATTTTTTTTTTTAATAAATTTGACCCAAAAAAAAAAAAAAACAGTTGAAATAAATAGTCATTGCAGCTAAAAAGTACACAGTTGCAAGTCGATTATTTTGGTCAAATATTTTTATATTTGACGAATAATGAGACTCTAAGTTTTTTTTAATTGATTTGGCCCGAGAAGAAAAATGCAGAGTTAAAATAAATAGTCATCGCATCTAAAGAAGAAATACACTGTTGTATTTTATTATTTTGGATAAAAAAATTTATTTGGTTAAAATAATGGAGTTCGAGCCAATTTTTTCCCTTTTTTTTTTTTTACAAATTGAAATGAAAAAATACACAGTTAAAACAAATAATTGAAACAAGTAATCGTTGCATTTAAAAGAATGAATTTTGAAAATGCAAAATTGAAGTAAAAATTGCATTATATAATAAGCAAAAGTATGAAGAAATACACAATTCAGATAAAGAAACTATATGACTATATGACAATTAACTATTGAAAAATAGCTTTTTAATTTTTGTTTCATCCCCACACGCTCTTCGCTACATCAACGCCTGTGGGGCAAAATATTATCAAATAGCCAAATTCAAGGATAATTAAGACTACAAATAGCTTAGATGTACAACTAATAATTAGAGCCAAATTTAAAAGGATTTGTAGATTTTCATTTTTTGTTTTACGAGTTAACTCTATAAAAAAAAGTTCTGAAGAGAACTATTCAAATGTCTGCTAGGACAGTATTGTTTGGCTTTATGTTCTCGGAAAATGTTCCTTTTAAACGCTGATGATTGGGGGGGGGGGGGGGGGGGGGGGGAAGGAAAGAAAAAGAGAAAAGAAAAGAAGAGAGAAAACCATTAGCTTATTATATAATGCAAAATTTTACTTCAATTTTGCATTTTCAAAATTCATTCTTTTAAATGCAACGATTACTTGTTTCAATTATTTGTCATTGACATAGGTGTTAGCAACTTATCCATTACCCAAATATCAATACTCTTTCCGTCCCATTTTAAAATGAAGGTGTTTAATTTAACACGAAATTAAGAAATAAATAAAGATTTTTAAAATTTATAATCTAAAACAAATAATAAAAATTTATGTAGCTACGAATCATTTCATTAAAGACAAAAAGGTAAATTTAAAATTGATTTGTTACTAAATATAGAAATGTGTCATTCTTTTTCGGAGTGACTAAAATGGAAAGAGTGTCATATAATTTTGAAACAAGGAGTACTTTTGTATTTTTTTCTTTGTCTTGTGATACACTTTTCTTTTTAGTCTGTTCCGAAAAAAATAAATTAATTTTATATTTATAAATAATTTAACTTAAAACTTTCTCAGCTACCCCTGACTAGATATATATTTGTTTCAGACCATACATTTTTTTTTTTTTTTTTTGTTACACTTCAAACCTAATCAAATTATATGAGATAAATTAAGACGACAACGTCGACAAGGAGCAGTTGATGATGACATAGGTGCTCGCAACCTATCCAATCCATTACCAAAATATCTAGACAGACTGTATTTGCGCGACCAATCAGTCGGGTTCCTCACATATAAATAAAATTTGTCTGTCTCATTCTCTTTCCTCACCTTAAAAAATGTCTGTCATCATGGACAAAAATTGATAGACTTAAAGAGTGTTGACAATCCTAATTGTTTGATGTTTAACTAGATGAATTGTCATCTTGACTTTCTGAAACCTTTGAGCATTTTGTCTAGTTGATCAACAATTTTACCCTATTTCTGAGAACTCACCAGGTTTTTTGGGAGGAGTTTTTATTCGGTTAGTCCTTCACCTTCATTTCTCTTTTCTTGCTTTGATTTCAATTTGCTTATTCTCAGTAAGGGGGTGTTCGTTATGAAGTAAAATGTTTTCCATGGAAAGGGTTTTTCAGAAAAATAAGTGGTTTCTTACTTTTTTTTTTTTTTTTTTTTTGTTTGTATTTTGTACATAAGTAAGAGAATATTATCCTAAGATCATTTGTATATAATCTAGACAAATACTATAGAGGTGGGGGTGGGGTGGGTGTAGGGGTTGGAGGTGAAGCGTGGGAGGTGGGTGGAGTGGGGGTGAAGATAGGTGCGTTCGAGCGAGAAGACAATCAATACGGATGACACTTGTGGAACTTATTTTTCTACTTATATTAAGAAAGTAATTTTTCTCATTTTTAAGGAATTTATGTTCCTAGAGAAAATGTTATTCAAAAATTTTAACCAACCGAACATGAGATGCTCTTTTTTCTTCCCAAAAATTTTAACCAACCGAACCAACCTCCATACTAAACACACCCTAAATGCTCTTTTATCTTCCCGTTCAATATCAGATGCTGAGTTTATTAATGTTGAGTTTGTGTGGAAGTATGTTAAAGAACTATTTGAGAATTTTCATTTTTTCCCCTAGAGATAAGACACCTCTGTTTGAGCTTTGTTCTTGTACGAGTTCTATTATTTTTGTAACACATTAGTAAACTTAGTTGCCGAGCACATTCTAGTGTGCATCTTCCTAGGAGAAGATACATGTATATATGGATTTTGTTTCATACATTGGCTGCTGAATATCAACAACAACAACAACAACCCAGTGAAATCCCACATCGTGGGGTCTGGGGAAGGTAGAGTGTACGCAGACCTTACTCCTACCAAGGTAGGACAGCTGTTTCCGAAAGACCCTCGGCTCAATAAAAGCATAAAAAGAAGTCAGATAAGGTTAAGAGATTCGGATAAGAGATTCAAAGCGATATGGAAATGAAATAATGCAAGCGACACAGATAACACAGGATAATCAAAGCACAGGAAATAACAGATAATAGCAGAAATCGGAGCAGATAACACAGGATAATCAAAGCACAGGAAATAACAGATAATAACAGACCCAAGGTACCTGAAACTACTTTTGGTGGCACCTTCTTGTCACATAGCACTCCGGAAGCAAGCCTCCATTTCATCCACCCTGCCCCAATACGATGTGTGACATCATCGTCAATCTCTCCGCTGCCTTGCACAATAGACCCAAGGTACTTGAAACTACTTTTCTTCTGGATGGCTTGGGTACCAAGCCTTACTTCCAAGTCAGCCTCCTGAGGTGCTTCACTGAACTTACATTCTAAGTACTCTGTCTTGGTCCTACTCAGCTTAAACCCTTTAGACTCCAGAGTATGTCTCCAACACTCCAGCTTAGCGTTAACTCCGCTACGAGTCTCGTCAATCAGGACTATGTCGTCTGCGAAAAGCATACACCATGGCACCTCACCTTGAATTTGCCGTGTCAATCCATCCATCACCAAGGCAAATAAAAACGGACTAAGAGCTGATCCTCGATGCAACCCCATCACAACTGGAAAGTGCTCTGAGTCTCCTCCTACTGTCCTCACCCTGGTTTTGGCTCCCTCATACATGTCCTTGATCACCCTAATGTACGCCACAGGTACACTTTTAGCCTCCAAGCATTTCCATAGGATCTGTCTTAGAACTTTGTCATAAGCCTTTTCTAGGTCGACGAATACCATGTGTAAGTCTCTCTTCCTCTCCCTATACTGCTCCACCAACCTTCTCATAAGATGGATGGCTTCTGTAGTTGAACGTCCCGGCATGAATCCGAACTGGTTTTCTGAAATAGACACACCTCTCCTCACCCTCATCTCCACCACCCTTTCCCACACTTTCATAGTATGGCTTAGCAGCTTGATACCTCTATAGTTGTTGCAACTCTGGATATCTCCCTTATTCTTGTATATAGGGATCATTACACTCGCCCTCCATTCTTCGGGCATCAATGCCGTCTTAAAGATGACATTAAACAACCTAGTCAGCCACTCCAAACCTGCCGGGCCCGCGCTCTTCCAGAATTCCCCCGGAATCTCGTCAGGTCCGGTCGCTCTTCCCCTGCGCATCCTACGAACAGCACCCTTAACCTCGTCAACCTTAATACTCCTGCAATATTGGGCCATAAATTACCTTTTTGGCTTGCATTTGAAAATCTGCCAATAATAGAGTTCGAAATTGGTTTAGGATCTATTTGTTCTGGTTTTAAAAGGCATTGGAAACTTAAAACCAAGAGTTCTACAAATAAACTAATTTTTCAAAAACCAAACTGTTTGGTTTTCAAGAGGAGAAATCAACTCACTCATGTTTCGAAAATCACAATAATTTGCTTTCTGAACATAATGTAGTTCGACCAAATGGTCAAGGGAACAACTTTATCTAATTATAATCTAAACTAGTAATCAACTAATCATGTTCCAAAATGTTTTACTGTTACATTGCCAAAACTAATGTTCTACAAACTAAACCAAAAACGAATCCAAACTCCAAAACTATTGGACATGCATAAATATGCTGTATGCTATCTTAGAGAGCTGAATATCTATTGAGGCGGCTTAAAGAATATTTTTAATTGTAGTTGCAGGGGTACTCGCACCACTTTTGTCTCTTTGTTTCCTTTCAATAATGAAAGCGTATGTATTATTTGGCAGTTCATGGATAGATATTGTGGAGAAACTGAGTACTAATTTGGAAAATCTAAACTTTGTATTTTTTTTTCCAGCTATCTGAAATCATGGCTAACACACCCATGGTGGGTGTTCTTACTTTGTTTTTAGTTGGACTTTGTTCATTATGCATTTAATTTGATTAGTTTTATCCAATGGGGAGTGGAGGATACTAATATTGGTTAACCTTTGCTGCTTTTATGCCAAATAGAACTCACCTTACACCTAAGTATACGATTCATTTAGTCTGTTTTAGCCTTATCATAATCTAATACAAATTAACTTGTAAATCATTTTGAGGAAGAAAAAGTACATGTAATAGACTAAAGTTGCAGTGTCTTGGGAAAAAGGACTAAATTTCCAGTGTGTACTATGTAACATAATTTGAAATTATCCGGAAAGTACAAAGTAAAACAGATTCCATTATCCTGCATCCATTGATAAGTCTAGAATAAAGTTTATTGAGGAATAGAAGTATGTTAGCATGATATTGAAATAACAAATGATTCACTTGAATCAGAAATAGCAGGGGAGTGTCTTGTATTCCTGAAGAAGGAACAGCACAAAAGGCTTGATATTGTATATAAGATTCTCAATCTCTAGTTTATTTCCCTTGGACGAGCCATAAAAGGAAAAGTGAATGCCGGTTTCCAGGTAATAAACTTTCTTTAGTTTTCAACTAGTAAATTGGCCTCACTAGTGGCAAGCAGTAGGAGTATTGAACAGACTAAACATAAGATACCTGTTGAAGTAACATCATAGTTATAGGGGCTCTTATAAATATGTATTTAGTCTTTAGCTAATAATAATATTTTTCTTGGACTGTCATGGTTTATGGAAAAGAGCATTACCACCTGTTCTGGCTGGGGAATTAGGTCGATGGTTGAATGTAATAAATGTCCAAATGATCAAGGCAGTGGCTGATAGTTAATACTCCCTCCGTCCCAATTTATATCACACTCTTTATTTTTTAATCAGTCCCAAAAAGAACGACACCTTTCTATACTTTGTAACAATTTAACTTCAAATTTACCATGTTACTCTTAATGAAATGATTTATAGCCACACAAATAGCTATGACTCATTTTGGTTTACAAGTTTCAAAAGTCTTTCTTTCCTTCTTAAACTCCGTGCCAAGTCAAACACCTTCATATAAAATGGGATGGAGGGAGTATCTTTCTTGGTTGCTAAGGTTTCACTATAGAACCTTGCCATTTGTGTTTGTTGGCCATGGAAGACTTCCGATTTACTAATCACTTTTGCTATTCCTTATAGTATAGTAAACGGGAGAAGAGATTCATGGGAGTTCTTCTGAATCTTAGATAGCAATTAGGAGGAAGATTTTGCCTCTCCACCTTTACAAGGTAGGGGTAAGGTTTGCGTACACTCACCAGACTCCACCTGGTGGGATTATACTGGGTATGTGGTTGTTGTTGTTGTCATGGACTAAGAATCACTATCTAGTTGGTATTGTAAGAGTTTTTCGTAGAATCACTCGGTAGATCTTTATTAGGTTTAGAAGCTTTTTTTTTTTTAAATTTTTTTTTATAAGTATTCAAATGTCATTAGTGAAGCATCAAGAAGATGCAAGGTTACAGGTGGGCAAACGAAGCTGCTTCAAACAAAACAGACAGCACACTTAGACTAAAAACCTGTAAAACAGCCAAAAGGTATCCTGCCTATTGTACTAAGCTAAAGACAGGGAACTAACAAAATCCAAAAAAAAGTATCCACACTGTTTACGGGGTAAGATGCCAACTAAATAAGCACTCTAAACATCTAGCCCTGAGAGTACTAATAGGAGTTGAGATTCCATCAAAGCATCTGCTAGGTTTAGAAGCTTTTTGTCATAACGCTTCCTTGATAGGAGGGATGTAGTGCCTCAAAAGGCAGAGGATTTCAGTTCATCTGCAATTTACATTTCTTCTGCTATGTTTACATCAAGTTCTGGGCTTACAAGTTTATATCTTTCACTCCAAAACTGCTCATATGATTCTCTACACCATCTCTGTCAGTGGACCTAGGAGCTTACAAGAGCTTTATATATCTATCTGTGTGTCAAATAGAGCACTAGATTTGTTTATGAATATGCTGGAACTTGTAAACCTCATGATTGTGAGACCTGATGGCCATTTGTAAACTGTCATTCAAAATTTGGTGCGTTTATAGAAATTCAGAAATTTTGACTGCCTTTTCAATTACTTTTCCAGTTCCTTTCAATAGCCTTTCCACTTCAACTTTTCTTTGGCTTTTCTTCGTAGGTGAATTTTCAAAAAGATTTAAGGAAATATGGTTGCAAAAGACCATATGAAAACGACAGGATCTCCAACAGTAGAAGTTGGAGAAATAGATACAAAGTGCACCATTCCACTCTGTCAAACAAGCTGTCAACTTATTTGGAGATGGTACTTTCTCGGGGGAAAAAACTGCAATTAAGAAGCCAAAACAGCATTCTGCTGAGGTACATGATACTATAGGTGAAGATAGTATTGTTTTTCAGATTTTGCGGAAGCTTGGTATTTTACTATAGGCTTTCCGCAATTCTTGTGAATCATAATAAACTATGACCAATTATTATCTTCATTATACTTGCAAAGCTGGAGTTGAATGTTTAAACCACATGTTTCTTCCGTTTGACAAGCATAGTCAATTTTTCTTGTAACTTGTCCGAATCTACATCAATGAAGTCAGAATTCTGTATGCATGCACCTCTATCCGTGTATCAAAGTTTGGTAGTGGCCTCGTGGGATATAGTATATGTATTTGAATTGCCAACTTTTTAAGTAATTTTAACATTTTTAGAAAGCGCTTAATGATTTGGGAATTCTTTTTTTCGCCTTCTGCAGTTTTTTCTTTTTCTTTTATAACATTTGAGTTTAAGAATTTCTTTTTTCATCTAATAACAACCTACATATATTAGACTTATGGCTCATCTGGCATAAAATGCTCAGGCAGAGTTGTAATCAATACGCTAGTTTGGCTGAAATAAGGAAGTGAATGAATACAACTACTTATTTTTAATGGTTGTGGCAGAAAGTACCATCAAATAGCCTCACTCTTCTTCTGTCTTACTTTCAGAGGGTACTGACAAAGGAAACACAGCTTCATGTTACTGAGAAAGAGTTGAACAAGTTGATGAAGCAACTGAAATATGCTGAAGATACTAAAGCACAAGCACTTGTAGAGCTCAAAGGGGCTAATCAGACTGTCGAGGACCTGATGCACAATATTAAATTTGTATGTGAATCAAAGGATTCCACTATAAAGGCAACAGAAGCAGCAAAAAATCAGGTGAAGCAACATGAAGAGGCAAGTGATAGACCTGTTCTGGGAATGGATGGTTCTTTGAAGGTGGACGCAGAAACTGCACGAGAAAAGTATATGGCAGCAGTTGCCGATCTTGATACTGCAAAAGAAGATCTGAGGAAGATCCGTCTAGATGGTGATACAGCTTTAGAAGAAAAAGTGTCTGCTCTCAAACAGGCGGCAGAAGCTGAGCGTACTGCCAAAGAAAATATGGAAAGAGCTGGTGAGCTGTCTAAAGAAATTGTGGCTGCCAAGGAGTCAATCGGGCAGCTAAAACTTGCATGTGTGCAGGTGGGGGAAGAGGAAGCAAAGATCTATGTAGAAAAAGATGTCCAGAAGCACTCCTACAAGGATCGACTTGAGGAGGTGGCAAAAAAATTACTTGCTTTGAGGAAAGACCTTGATCCCGATCCGACCAAGAGTCTGGAAGCACGGTTTACAGAAACAATGTCTGAAGTTGAAGCTTTGCAAAAAGACAGAGATTGTACAAGGTCTTCTGACCTTGTTTTCGTGACAGCTGTTACTACAGAACTGGGTGATGCGAAGGAATCACTGTATAAAGTGGCAGAAGAGGAGAGCACTCTGCAGACCTTGGTGGAGACCCTTAAACTTGAGCTAGAGAATGTGAAGAAAGTGCATTCTGATCTGAAGGAAAAGGAGGCAGAGACAGAATTACGTGCTGATAGTTTACATTTCAAACTCCGGAAAACCAAATCCGAGCTTGAAGTAGCAGTTGCAGAAGAATCCAAAGTCAGAGGTGCTTCTGAAGAAATGATCTCTACTTTCCACCAGCTAACATCGGAGACCGAGAATGCTAGGCTTGAAGGTGAAGAGATGAAGAACCAAGCTGATGAACTAAAAAAAGAAGCTGATGCTACTAGAATCGCATTGGAAGAAGCAGAGAAGAAGTTAAAAGTGGCACTAGAAGAGGCTGAAGAAGCGAAATCAGCTGAGGGTAGGGCTCTTGATCAAAATCAAATTTTGTCTGAAAGAACAACTGCATCACGTGCCTCAACTTCGGAATGTGGTGCGTACATCAGTATATCAAAAGATGAGTTTAATTCTTTGAGCTGGAAAGTTGAAGAATCTGAAAAGTTAGCAGAAATGAAAGTGGCAGCTGCAATAGCTCAGTTAGAGGCCGTGAAATCGAGTGAAAATGAGGCCCCTAAGAGGTTGGAGGCTACTCATAAGGAGATAGATGATATGAAAACTGCTACTCAGGAAGTGTTGAAGAAGGCAGAGATGGCAGATGGTGCAAATAAGGCAGTAGAAGGTGAGCTCAGAAGGTGGCGTGAACGTGAGCAAAAGAAAGCAGCAGAAGCAGCTTCTCGTATTTTGGCTGAAACACAGACCACCTCTGGCTCATCTCCTCGTAACTACTAAGTGAAAAGGAGAATGTACGTGAAACATCACTGGAGTCACATCTAATGAAGAACCACGCAGCGAAGAAGATGGAATTGGGCAAGTTGCAGAAAGCAAATACATCAGTTCCAAGAAAGTACTGATTCCTAACATCAGTGGCATATTTCATAAGAAGAAAAACCATGTGGAGGGAGTTTCTCCTTCCTATCTTCCAGGAGAGAAGCTGGTTTGGTGAAGCACTTGGAAAATTTCTTTGTGCGAATGATGTGTATCTATCTGAAACCTGTGGAACGACATTTCTTTTCCTTTTCACTGTTTACACTCCCTATGAGTCTGGATGTAATCCTTAAGAAGCCTATCAGAAGTACTTAGAACAAGATGCTTAAGCTTAGTATGTGCCTCACCATCTCCCCAACTTCCTTGGAAAATAAAAGACAGAAAAAAGAATGAATAGCAAGAATACATTACTTTGGAGTTTTTCCCCTTTTTGTTGTGTTGGTGTGAGCAGAAGAATTTTTGCAAAGTATTACTTGGATCAACTATGTATCATGATAAAAAAAAATTAGAGTTGATATATGAATACATTCCACACTCTTGAAGTCTATTTCGCTCTAATAATATTAGTTTCAAGGAAAAATGGCATTTTTCCTCCCAGTGCTATTGCCTAATAGCACTTTTGGTCCCTGTGATATTTGACTCTGCACATTTAACCTTGAATTAATTAAAGTGGGCGATTTTAGTCTAATCTCTGTAAAGTTTGCCATGTTAATCTCTAATAAATTCTGACACTAGCACGTGAATCTATGATAAATTAATGACCAAAAGTTATTTTCTACATAAATGAACTGATACTTACAACCAACAGAAATTAAACATGCTAAGCTAAAAGTAATATTTAAATGACAGAACTGTCCTTCACAGTAATAGACGGTCTGTTTGCACTGTTAACCGGAGTCAGTAATTAGACGAAAATCGCTCACTTTAGTTAATTCAAGGTTAAATGTGCAAAGTCAAATATCACAGAGATCAAAGTGCTATTAGACAATAACACAAGGACGAAAACTGCCATTTTCATCTTTCATAACATAAAATTGCATCAAAGTTCTTGGAGTGGGGGAACTCTACAAATTTGACAGCAGTCTTCTTATGTTTCTCTGTTTCCACGGGAAGCTCAATCAAGAAGAAGAAGCAGAAGAATTTCAAAGTGGAGGGAATGGGTTAAACAGGTAGGTTTCTAAAGAAATCGATTATTTAAAATTGGGGGCGGATTATTTTATTCTGAGCTTGTGACGTGTCCCTCCATCAAAATTAAGGGCAAATTTGTGCCAAAGTATGATGGGAGGGGTATATTTGGACCGAATGTATAACGATATAGGTATATTTGGATCAAAAGTATAACGGTGAAGATATATTTGGACCAATAATATTACTAGGGGTATATTTAAACTATTTTTGATAGTACAAGGGTATATTTGACCCTTTTTCATTTTAATTGTAAAAAACTGAATCCATTGATATGATGCCAACTTGACTCAAACTTGCCTCAGAAGTTTGGATGCATTTTTAATGGCTATTTAGTTAATCATATAACTTCTGACAAATTTCAAAAGTTAGATGAAAGAATTTTAGAAAAATAACACAAAATACCCTCTAAAATGCAAAATATTTACCCGACCACGCTACATCCTAAATTAGTTTCACTTTTTTTCAGCCGGCCAAAAATATTTACTCGAGTACCCCCTCACTCAAAACTCTTCCTCTATGGTACCATCGCAATATTTTTATATAGCATGATGGTATCACAGAGGACTATGAGAGTGTCTCATTGAAGGACTGGAGCAGTCCTCCATGATACTATCTCAGTATATAGTATATATCATGATAGTATCATGGAAGACTGAGGAGTGTCTCATTAAAGGATTGAAGCAGTCCTCCATGATAGCATCTCAGTATATGTATATAAGATGATGATATCGTAGAGGTTTTTTTTTTTAGGAATGTGTGTTTTTTTAATAATTGAACATGATCCTCTATGATACCATGTCGGTATATTATATATATACACCATATGGTTTCATAGATGCTAATGATTGATTTTTGAAGAAATGAAAAAAGTTCTCTCTGATACCATCATGGTATATAAGAGACAGGGTGATACCATGTTGGTATCATAATTTTGGGGGCATTTCGGGTAAATACTTTTGGGGGCATGAAAGTAAGGGAATATGGACGGGTAATTATTTTGTTTTTGTTGGGTTTTAGTGATTGGTTGAATGAGAAATGAAGGGAAGAAAATATGGAGGAAAATGAAAATTTTGAATAGTTCCTTTATTGCTTTTTGGACGAAGCATTTCTACCACATTGATAGTGGAAAGGAAAGTTCTTGTGCTTATATATAGAGAAACACATCTTCTAGCTCATAAAGAGTTGAGAAGAGGACCTCCCCTCGCGCCGTCGTCGTCGCTCGGCTCGGATTTGAATTTGAATTTGGTCAAATGATCTGATTGATTGATAATCTTTTTGAACCAAATTTATTTCGTTTTAATTATTTAATTAATTATCCAATTTTCTTTCCCGGATTATTTTAAATTTTTCGCCCGTTATTACATGGCCTTTATGATAAATTTCGTTTTTCCTCATATTTCTTCCTTATGAAATTTTCTGAACTTCTAAAATTCTTCTTCTTCTGCACAAAAAAATTCCAGTGTGATTTACTGCCCTCGAGTGGCTCGCTGTTCACCGGCGTTTTAGGTACTGGTACTCCGGTGAGTAAAATCGTTCTATCCTGGGAGGATATATTCCACAACCTCGGGTACTTGAGGGGAATAATTTTCTTAAGGACACATTGTGCATTCAGTGGGCTCGATTTGATTCTTAAATATATTTTCAGATACTGTT
The DNA here is from genome assembly GCF_019175385.1 of Lycium barbarum. Classification (NCBI taxonomy): domain Eukaryota; kingdom Viridiplantae; phylum Streptophyta; class Magnoliopsida; order Solanales; family Solanaceae; genus Lycium; species Lycium barbarum. Next base: position 119,668,782 of record NC_083340.1, on the reverse strand, counting down.
CTCTGACTTTTCCAATTTCTAGTTTAGTTTCTGTTTTTTGTTTTCCTGTTTTCTGTTTCAAGGATTTTTTTCAAAGTTACTGTTTCAAAGTATTTCTGCAATACAGATTTATAACAATCTTAAGGAAATTATATTTATATTTAATCTTTATTTTGTTTCTGGAGATTAAAACCTTTGTGGTTTTCTATTCCGTGTGAATTTTCTATTCTGACTTGAAGATATAAAAACTTCGTCAGAGTATTAAAGTTCATAATTGTGAAACGATTTGAAGAACATAAAAACTTCGTCGTTGTCTTGTGAAACAGTTTATAAAAATAAAACCTTTAATATTTATTGTTCTGGTTTTGTTTGCCATTTATTAAACTGGTTGTCATCTGTTGACCGTGAAAAGAAATGGCAATAGAAGTGGAAAACACTGTTCCTACTGAGACTGTGGCGGCAACAACTAGCCGTTCAACTGCTGTGGCACCAGCAGAAAAATCAGGGAAGTTTTCTGGTATCAACTTCAAAGAATGACAGCAAAGAATGTTCTTTTGATTGACCACTCTTGGTATGCAAAAGTTCACAAGCGAAGATCCTCATGTTCCTGAAGAAGGAACACCAGAAAATCAGCGTTTCATGGTAATAGAGGCTTGGAAGCATTTAGATTTCCTGTGCAAAGGCTATATACTTAGTGCTCTAGATGATGACCTATACAATGTCTACATTGCTGCACAAATGTCCAAACAACTATGGACTGCACTTGAAAAGAAGTATAAAACCGAAGATGCATGCTTGAAAAAGTTTGTGGTTGCCAAATTCCTTGACTATAAAATGGTGGATGGTAAAACTATTGGAACCCAAGTTCAAGAACTCCAAGTTCTCATCCATGACCTCATTGCCGAAGGCATGGTAGTTAATGAGGCATTTCAAGTGACTGCTGTGATTGAGAAGTTGCCTCAGTCATGAAGAGATTTCAAAAACTATCTAAAACACAAGCGCAGAGAAATGACGCTGGAAGACCTTGTGATCCGTTTGAAGATTGAGGAAGACCAGAAGGCTGCCGAAAGGAAGTCACGTGGAAACTCAATGGTTATGGGGGCTAATATCATTGAAGAAGCCGCTCCAAATAATAAGAAAAGAAAAAAGTCGCCTGGACAAAGGAAGGAGCAAAACAAGAAAAAATTCAAAGGCAATTGCTACAATTGCGGGAAAGCTGGACATAAGGCTCCTGATTGTCGTGCCCCCAAGAAAGACAAAAAGAAGGGTCAGGAAAATGTGGTGGAGAAGTATGATGAAATAGATGAGTTATGTGCTATGATCTCGGAGTGCAACCTAGTTGGAAATCCAAAGGAGTGGTGGATTGACTCGGGAACAACTCGACATGTTTGTGATATCAAAGAAGCATTTGCTACTTATACTCTGCCGGACTCGAAGAAGAGCTTTCCATGGGAAATTCTGCAACAGCCAAGGTGGAAGAATATGGGAAGATTTGTTTGAAAATGACTTCCGGCAAGGTGTTGACTCTCAACAAAGTTCTGCATGTTCCTACAATTAGGAAGAACTTAGTTTCTGACGCACTACTCGTTAAAAACGGGTTTAAGTGCGTTCTTGTTAGTGAGAAAGTTGTTATTAGCAAAAATGAGATGTTTGTAGGAAAGGGCTACCTCACCGAGAGCCTTTTCAAACTAAATGTAATGGTTGTTAACAGTGGTAATAAAATTTTGCTTCATCTTATTTAATGAAGTCAAATGATTTATGGCAAGTTCGTTTAGGACATGTCAATCACAAAACCATGTGAAAATTGATTAATCTAGAAGTATTGCCTAAATTCGAGTGTAGAAAATCAAAATGTCAAATATGTGTTGAATCTAAGTTTGTTAAGCATCCTTATAAATCTGTTGAAAGGAATTCAAATCCTTTAGACTTAATCCATACTGACATTTGTGATATGAAGTCAATACCATCTCGCGGTGGGAAGAAGTATTTCATAACGTTTATTGATGACTGCACTCGATATTGTTATGTTTATTTGCTAAATAGTAAGGATGAAGCAATTGAAGCATTTAAGCAATACAAGAATGAAATGGAAAATCAATTGAATAAAAAGATAAAAATGATTAGAAGTGATAGGGGTGGAGAATACAAATCTCCTTTTGCAGAAATATGTTTAGAATATGTAATTATCCATCAAACTACTGCCCCTTACACACCACAATCAAATGGAATTTCGGAAAGGAAAAACCGAACATTAAAGGAAATAATGAATGCTTTATTAAGAAGTTCCGATTTATCGTAGAGCTTGGGGGGGGGGGGGGGGGGGGGGGAAGCTATCCTTACATCTAACTGAATACTCAACAGAGTGCCCCACAGAAAAACACAATCTATTCCATATGAAAAATGGAAAAGAAGAAAACCCAACTTGAAATATTTCAAAGTGTGGGGGTGTTTAGCAAAGGTACAAGTTCCTATACCCAAAAGGGTCAAAATAGGACCAAAATTGTGGATTTTGTTTTCATTGGATATGCTACAAACAGTAAAGAATGTCGGTTTTTGGTTCACAAATCCGACAATCCCGAAATTCATGTTAATACGGTAATTGAATTAGATAATGTTGAATTCTTTGAAGCCATTTATCCGTATCAAAATGAATGTGAGTCGTCAAGTGAAAGATCTAAACGATAACGGGAAGAACCAAAGGAAAATATTCTAAGTGAAGAGGATCCAAGGCGTAACAAACGTCAAAGGAAATCTACTTCTTTTGGACCGGATTTTGTGACATTCTTGCTTGAAAATGAGCCTCAAACATTTAAAACAGTTATGTCTTCTTCTGATTCAGCATTTTGGAAAGAGGAAGTCAATAGTGAGATTAAATCAATCTTGAACAACCATACATGGTAATTGGTTGATCTTCCTCCTGGAAATAAACCTTTAGCTTCGAAATGGATCTTTAAAAGGAAAATGAAAGCTGATGGCACTATTGACAAATATAAGGCAAGACTTGTTGTCAAAGGTCATAGACAAAAGGAAGGCCTTGATTACTTTGACACATACTCACCGGTAATGAGGATAACATCTATTCGGGTGTTAGTGGCACTAGCGGCCATGTATGGACTTGAAATCCATGAAATAGATGTTAAGACAACTTTCTTAAATAGAGAGTTGGAGGAAGAAATTTACATGGAACAACCTGAGGGTTTCGTGGTTCCTGGTAAAGAAAGGAAAGTGTGCAAACCTATTAAGTCGCTTTATGGACTTAAACAAGCACCCAAACAATGGCATGCAAAATTTGACCAAACAATGTGTCACACCCTAACCTTACTAGGGTGTGATGGGCACCCGACCCTTACTTAGGGCCGAGCGAACCCTCTGACCCTTAGTACACACATAATCTTGTCGGACTTTTAAATCAAATAGAATGAAATGCATAGTAATACTTTCAGAAATATTCTTTCCGTTATTCTCAAATCAAACCAAAATCCATAATCATATAAAATTTATATCATAACACAGGATGACATATCGGTTGATGGAGCCGCTTACAAAACCGACATACTATACCCACGACTCTGTCTGCAAAGTCTCTAACTTCGAACAAAACATCATAGCATAATACTCTGACCCAGCAACACTCCAGAGGCAAATGGAGCTTGCCAAATTCGCTGGAACATCTTCTGTAATGACTTCTACTCATCTGGGTGTACCTGCGCAGCATGAAACGCAGCCCCCGAAGAAAGGGGGTCAGTACGGAAAATGTACTGAGCATGTAAGGCATGAATTACAGGAAACAGAACCATAATCGACACAAGCAGTACAAACATAAGTACATTATTCAGAATACCAAACTACTTATTTTTCAGAACGCAGATCGTATCTGCCGATGTCATATGTCAGAAGAAGTACAGAGAGTAAGTAAATCATCCAGAATATCCAAATACTTGTTTTCCAAACACAAATCATCTATGTCGAAGTCATATGCCAGAAGAAGTACAGAACATAAGTGGCTTATCTAGAATATCAAAATGCTTACTCGAAACACAAATCATGCATGTCAGAAACGGTGTCCGGTCCCTTGCGGGACCCGGGGAACGTGGTCGCCACCCCATCTTTGGCGCCACACACATCATACTCCAGAAGATTTACTCAGTAATCTCCGTCACACATAACACATCATAGCATATACACGATACCCGGGAACCGGACATATATACACGGTAATCGGGGACCGGACACATCATACTCCATAACATATACACGGTAACCGGGGACCGGACACATATACACGGTACCCCAGAACCGGACACATCATACTCCGGAATTATATATATGGAACTCGGCCCTCAAGCAAGGGACTCGGCGAACCATACACACGATACATACCGGCTCGGGACTCGGCGAAAGAGTTCATGACACATGCACGAGCAGAGTAGTGAGAAACTGTATGCATATAAATCAAGACTCGATAGATAAGTATACTTACCGACGTCTGAAGGCTCAGAAACAAGTTTCGGGTCAATCCGACTTAGTATAAGAAAGTTATGAGCGTTTGAAGTTTTACCACAGGATTCAAGCAATTGGAAACCATTTACGAAAGTTAGGAACATTAACACTTACAGAACTCTTCCGAAAGCATATCAAAAGTGAATAAGAATCATATACAAGGTCGGAATCAAGAGCAGAGTAACCCCAAGATGTATATCATACCTTAGTCGGCTCTAGGATATGCCAAAAGAAAGAAAGGGTAAGCCTTACATACCTGCTCCACGTCCTATTAGCTACGCTTAATTGTCCAAGCTTGCTAGTCTACATACAAAATAATTCACATAATCATTAGATTCATTGTCATTCACTTGCCTTAGTCTTTCAAATGAATTCACTTATATTCTACCGAAATTTCGGCAGCATTTCCCCTGTAAATACACCATTCCCGAGATTCTAACTCGGCCAATTTTATCAACAACAATCCGAGAATTTAACTCTGCCAAAATATCAACAACAATACCAACAATTATTCTAACAATATCCACAATCGCTTCAAAACGCATACTAACATTAGCAACTTCTTTCTACAAACTTCAATGGCGTTTCACTTATATTCAATTCATATTTGCTCACACATTCAAGTACTAATCCGAAGCCACTCAAACAATATTCAAGAACGCATCAAACAATCCGCACAATATCCACAATAATCCAACCCACATGCCATTCCATTCGAAACCTTCCAAATTCAACAAGAACAATAACAACACATTTCTTCCTTTCAAATTCATGAACTACACCAACAATTCACACACTAACAACATTATCTTCCATAAATACAAGAAGACTATGTTCAAATCACATTAGCTTCTAAAACAACTCTCCAACCGTTACAACTTCAACTAGAATCATTACACTTTCATTTTTATCATAGAATTCATGACAACAACAACCAAAATACTAGATAAAATTAGTTCATCATCCCTACACAATACAATACATACACGGCCAACACCAACACATACACGGCCACAACACAACTTCCATATTGCCATGAATTTCATCCATTTCCACACACTACAACATACACAACCATCCATAACATATAAAAGAAGATTAAATCTTATCTCTTTCCACTTGTCTTCTTACTTGGCTCGAGTTATGAACTTGCAAGAATAAATAGTTTTCTTGCTCCAACAACCACTCCATGTTAATTAGGGCCTTCAAATTAGTTGGAATACTAGAAGAAATAATTTTTTCTTGATCAACTCCATGGAGCCAATTTCCTTTAGCCATGGCCGAATGGCTCCTTAATTTTTCTTCTCCATGTTTCTTCATCTTTCTAAAAGATGAAGATAATATGTCTTATTTATTTATTTTTTCCATCACTTGTCCATATATATATACTTAAGTCCCATAAATAAAAATAGGGACACACGGCCATGGGTGGGTCCCACTCTTTATATCACACGGCCAAGGTAGCATGTTCAAGAATTTTCTTGAACATTTTGTGAAATCCCCGTTTTGCCCCTAGCCTTCCACAATATTACCATGGGCCATTTTGCGAATTTTCCTTTCTACCCTTAGTCGTTCTCAATATTTCCATACTAGTAATATTCATAAATAATATTCATAACAACTTGTACATTAAAATAATTTTTGAAAATGGTCTTGCCCTTAACTTACCACGATTATCTCGAAATATCCGGACGTACAAAATACGGGCTATAACATCCTCCCCCCCTTTAGAACATTCGTCCTCGAATGTTCAACTGACCTCATGGGGTGTCATAATACTTCGGGAGGGTCCTTTTTCTTCCTACCCATTCCTTATCTCTCACCCTATTTCCTTTATAATTGAACTTCTTAGTCTTTACATGAGTCCTCATTCCGTGTCATGGGCTTTCTAATCCGCTGTGCTCACTCATGATCCTTGTGCTCCCCAGATTATCTCTTTCTGTTATTGCTTCGTTACCACACCTTAATAGAAGCCCTGTCTTTGGTACGCAATCTGCGCTTAACGATCCATATGACTGCAGGCTGTTCCTTGCTCTCATTTGATCTACAGTATTACAGTCTCGCTTATCATGCTATAATTATCCATCGGTCTTTTGGTGTTCCATTTTTTTTCCGCCCCCTGTTTCTTTACGTCTTTGTCACTATCCCTTTTAATCTTTCATTCCGAATATTTACCCAAAAACATATGTACGTAATGTTTCTTTGCCAATTTCTATCCTTCTCAGTCCAGTCGCGCTCATGGTGACTTATGATCCGAATTCACCTAACTTCTTAGCTCGCAGCATCTTGAGTTCTTACTTCAGCTTTCCTTTATTCCCTTCTCTTCACTTTTCTCGACACAAGTATACCTCTCTTTGATTTCTTTGTATTGGCGCTCATTTCATCCTTCGTTATCTCTTGTTGGCGCTCCGGTGGGGATTTCTTACAAATATGATCGAGCATCGCTTCACATCGATGGTTCATATGATTTCATAGCGTATATCTTCATGTTCTGTATAATTAAAGGTCCATGAGTTATTTTCTAGTATCCAGATTACCAATTGTTGATACTTTCGTCATAGTCGCTGTTGCTGTCCAAAATATCTTTTGGATCTTATCATTTTCTCCCTTATTCTTTGTGCACTTAGCTTGTAGGCCTTTCTTGCTCTCTTTGTTACCCTTTAAAACATATCACTGCGTGCTTAGGTACGACGCCAGTTTTCCCGATAGGAGAGATTCAAATCATGACATAAACATGTCATAATTCCTGTTGGCAAGAAGCATTCTCTTAAGGTATCTTTCATTCCTTTCCCTTCATGTCGATCTCATGGTACCCTCATTGTCAATTCGTTTCTACTTCTTCCACGTATCCTTTTGATGTGCCGACATGTTTCGAACTCTGGTCCCGAGCTAATAAATTTCCTTTCTTGGTGCTTGAAAATGTTGTGATTCCTTTTTAAGCCTAATATAATATGGTCTCTCCCCCCCCCCCCCCCTTTTAAGGGGCTCCTTATATGCCAGCAGTCCTTTTGTGAAGTCTTCGTTTATACCTTACTCCTCGTCTTTCTTTCCAACTCTGTGCACAACATATCGAAACTTCTTACCATAAGTTTTTCTTTCATTTTGCGCCTATATCATCATTCTTATCAATATTTCCATATCCTTCCATCCACTATTAATCCTTTCACTCATTTATCTCACTTACTCGTGATTCTTCTTAACCATGCTATTGTGTTGCAACCGCGCATCCATATTTTTCGAGCGTCCACTACCTTTGCTCTTAGCACAAAATCCTTACAGTTTACACTCTCCCTATCCTCGCTCATAGAATCCTTTGACTATACTTATGGCATTATGACCGAGCGGTCTTCCATACACATTCTTTATATTTCACTCCATTTTCTCTAAGATCAAGTCCTTCAGACCTCACATGAATTCTCGCTCCACACCTTAAATTTTCAAATCAACAGTGTCGACCCATTATCCTTATTTTTCCTTGGTGCGTAATTGGGTTCCTACCGCTACCTCGTTAAGGTATCCTTCTTACACCTATGGTTAGTGGTTTCCAATTTCCCTGCGCCTACACACTTTCCTCTTCCTTTGACCGACCCATTTATATATTTTCCTACTTTCATCCTTAACCTTCCTTAGGTTCCTTCCTCCTCGGACACTTTTCTTTTCTTGTTATTTGCCGTATGGGTTCTGAAGTTCGCGAAATATTCCTTTTAATGCACAAATCCGTCCTATTCTTAAGTCACCCTCTCAGGAAAACTCTTCCATGTTCGAGGCAACCACATTAATATGGCTACACATTTATTCCTTTATATACCTTCCAAGGCCGAAGTCCTATAACAACATCACTAAGCTTAGTCATTCCTTTTCTTACTTCACATTCCTTGTCGTGGTCACTGTTCTTTCGGACCCATTTATTGAAATTGGTCTTCGAACCTCACACATTCCTCTCCTGTTCCATATTACCGCACTTTACCCTTTTCACGTGCCTACCTTTGAAGTTTTACCTAAATCGTCTCGTGCTTTGCCTGTAGTTTCTCTCGATGGCTTCATTCACTAAGGTTTCTGTCACGACCCGACTCGGGGCCGCGACGAGGACCCGGTGCTAGCCCACCCGAGCACCCTCTTAGCTTACTCTTATACTTACATCTAGGTGAGCCACATAATTATACATACATTTCCATTCATTCGTCAACTAGTCCCAATTGGACAACGGTACATTTATATCACCATAGGCATCTATGCCACATCAATGTACGTGGCCAACGTGGCCGACAAAATGATATACAAACCATAGGCCGACAAGGCCGGACATGTCTAACCATATGCACATGACTACGAGCCTCTAGGAAGAGTATACATATCACATAAGCGGGACAGGACCCCGCTATGCCCATAATTATATACACAGAAGAATAAGTACCCAAAATCTATGGCTCCGAAGGAAATGGAGCTCCGCTATGTAATCTCTGAATAAGCAGCTATGGATCAAGTCTGTCTCCCTGTGCACCTGCGGGCATGACGCAGCGTCCACAAATGAAAGGACGTCAGTACGAAGAATGTACTAAGTATGTAAAGCATGATTAACATCAATATAGAAGCATCATAGACAATATATGAAGTGGCATAGGAGGGAAGACAATAATATCATCGTCATGGCACTTACCTGTCTTTCATAGGAACTTTCCATTTCTCAGGCGCATTTCATAATAATGCTCGTATTCGTATACATGCCTCTATTTGCATTCATATACATAGTCTTTTCACATTCATATTCATATTATATACATAGCCATACACTTATATACATACATAGTGTACCCGACCATAAGGTTCGGTGTTTCATACATACTTGGCCAACCAAGGCTCAATGTTATATATATATATGATTACGTAACGCGCGCGCACATCTGCAGATGGTACGGATAACCCTGAAGCCTTGGTAGGGCCAGGTAGAAATATATATATATATATATATATATATATATATATATATATATATATACATCCATATACATATATTCTACCCGGCATTATAAGCTCGGGGTGTCATTATAGCCCTTCATAGGCACATGTGAATATAATAGCCCGTAGGCACCTTTAGCATCATTATTATTACCATCGTCATCACTAACATCATCGTTTTCGCTACATCTCTATCTTATACTTACTCGTCAAATGGGGTGCGTAGTACATTCGTAGCACGTATCGAGGATCGTGAGCTTATGAGCTCGGAGTGTCAATCACTTGAATACAACATACTCATATAGAGGATTTAAGAGTTTGGCCAAGGAACCATGCCTTATGAAAGAAGGGTTAGCCTTACATACCTTTTCGTCGGACTATTCTACACTTGCACGCTTCCTTCCAATGCTAGCGTCTATGCCTTCATTAATATCATAACAATGGCCATTAGTCATTCACATTATCCACATTATTTAGATTCCTTAGTTTGCCTCTAATTCACCCATATTCATGGTCATAACATCCAACTTCGTCCATTTGTCTAAAGTGTCTAGTTCATGATCTTAGTACCATTTATAATGCATTCATATCACAACACAACAACATTCATGATTCAATTCAAACTATTCCTCAAAATGCCACTATTCATCATTCATGACCTACTTGACCATATTTTCTACAATCCATGTATTTCAACTCTTCAATACCTTAAACATCATGTAAAAATCATGAATCTTACCTTAGAAGTTGTAGGAACAAGCTTTGGTTAATAATACTCCACTTTGAGCAAAACCCTAGTTTTTCTCCATTTGCATTTCTTGACTTGAATAGTATTTAATGGCTTGCTTACACTTGCTTCACTTGTTTATGTTGTTGGTGACTTATAATCCTTGAAAACTTATGAAATAAATGTAGAGAGATGATTCTAGAGAGAAGTGGTGTAATGTAGAAATGAAATAAAACAAGTCTTGGTCCTCATATTTAATGAATTGAAATTCTGTGCTGAGGTGTACAGTGGTCGTCCATGGAGGTTTACGGTCCGTATTCCAGTTTACGGACCGCCCCTCGTGGTCGTCTTTAACCTTAAGCAGAACCAGAAACTTTGGCTGCATGCATGGTGATTTACGACCATGGTTTACGGGCCATAAATCACTTTACGGTCCGTCCACCAGGTCGTATTTTACCACTTCTCAGCTGGGCGGAAAGTTGAAACCTTGCATGGCAATTTACGACTGCCAGTTTACGGACCGTATTCCATTTTACGGTCCGTATTTTGCACTTTACGACCACTGGGCAGTTTTTCCAACTTTCAACTTTTCACATTTCTCGACTTTTCATTCTAATCATTCTCGTCCATATACGCACATTGCTCATGAAACATTATGCACTCGCACTCGCACACATAACTAGTTCGTTTACTTGCGAACCAACGGGAAATTTTCCGAGGTGCAACAGTTTCTTACCTTTCACCTTCTTCCCACACTTTGATCTGTTTATTTTCCAGCTACTCACTCACTTCTTTTCCAAGTGTCATTGTATTAGAACTTTCCAATCTTAACAAGTAGAGAAGATAACAGCAACTTACCTTATAACATTTGTGCCTTTTATTCTTATTGTTACCTGAACTTCGGTACCCTTGCTCGATTGAGGCTTTCCATACTGCAGCACCGGTCGCGGGGGCACACATCACATGCCCGCCAATACATTCTCATGTGGGGTGTCGTATGCATTTATATATATATAATTATTATCAACTAGCCCACAACATACTTCAAAACGCTATTCAAGCCTATCCTAATTCCAGAGCTGGGATGCACCTTCTGTCTCTTCACCCGTCTAGACTGTCTCGTCCTATGTGGCCTTTTATGGTCTCTAACCATCCCATATACTCTAGTTTCCCTTAGGCTACTCTAGCTTCTCATTTGCCGCTTATGTCGGAATATATAAAATTTCTTGCACACTTCCCAGGGGGTCACCCATCCTGAAATTTCTCCCACCTTAGCACGCTTAACCTCGAAACTTTGATGGAATCCGGTGCCTTAATACTTGTCACGACCCAGCCCCGTGGGCCGCGACTGGTGTCCTTCTGGGACACCCCAAACGAACTCACACCCAGACCATCGTAATCAGACTCGTCCAAACTCAACGTACGTTATTCGAACTCATCATCGTAATCATACATCTACCGAACACTTATCCTAAGCAGTCGCCCGTACAAATCAGACAAATCACAAATCAGAAGGAAGGCGGAATGTACATCGCCAAATTTCACACACACACATCAGAAGGGTGGCGGAATGCACATCGCCCCCAAATGCATACACATACATACAAACTCAGAGGCCGACTTGGCCATAGTAGCGTACGGGCCACTTAAGATCGTAAAACAGACTCACATGCAAACACACCGGACCCACGACCCACAAATCTGACTACAGGCCTCTAGACAAAACAGAACATAAGAACATAGGACGGGACAGGGCCCCGCCGTACCCACTCATCCAAATATACAGAATACAGACACAACAAAAGATGTGTACCAAAGTAGGCTCCGGATCAAAGGGGAGCTCTCCAACACAGCAGAATGAGTAGCCTAAACTGGAGGACCACCCAAACGAGCTTCTGTACCTGCGGGCATGAAACACAGCCCCCGAAGAAACGGGGGTCAGCACGGGAGAAGTACTGAGTATGTAAAGCAGAAGGTACAGAAATCACAAACACAGCTGGAGTCAGAAAGAACCAACACACCAACATCGCAAACAAAGCAAACCTGTGCGGGAGGCGAACGTACAAATGCAAATCAAATCATGTATAGGGTTTAGGAACGTGGTCACCCCCCGACGCTGGTGCCACAACACATCATAACTCCAGAAGGTTTCAAATCTCCGTACAATCTCCAGACACATCATATCACACACACATCATATCATCAGAACGTATCAAATGCCATATCACATCATAACTCCATAAACGGTAACCGGCCCTATGGCGAGGCCTCGGAAACCGTAACACATCATAACTCCCGAATATATTATAGTGCGCACGATCACAAAGTCGGCCCGGGTACCGACGAACGAAATCATAGCAGACAGCACGAACAGAGTAGTGCAGAAATCATATGCATATCAAAAATAATTTGTCGGACTTAACATATAGTTTACGTAGAGGTATATACTGACGCCCGAAGGATCGGAGTAGGAATCAGACTGATCAAAGTATGCGTATAAAAGTTACGAAGTTCCAAACTGCCAAATTCGCAAGAAAACTGTTCATAAGTCATTTTCCGAAAATCTCACATCATTCAAAGTATAGAACGTACATTAATGGCATAGGAAGTTTCAAACACATCCTTGGGTCCTAAACAGACGGTTGCGGATCATAACGGACACAAACGAATCAAACAAACCGAATGAGGGGAGCCTCGGGGCTCGCGGGCCCACCTCGAGTCAAATTGAGGTGGCGGACACAAATCACAGACTTTCGGCTCCATAGAGCCATCTACAAAAGTTTCGAAGAGTTTCAGACACAACAGCACAAGTTATGGAGGTACGAACATTCTTTTAACCAAATGTGACAAAGAGGGTTCAATCGCGCTGAGTGAATAGTGCTCGAACTTGAACCTCGATTTCCAAGAGTAGGATTATTCCCGAGGGGCCAATCTTAACCTAGTATGTCTAGGACATGCCAAAAGAATGATAGGTAGGCTTTACATACCTGGTTGGCGCCTTACGCTCCTCAAATCGAAATTCCCGTTTCGCCCAGAAACTGCAAATGGTCACTTTTACCAGTTACTATTCATGAGAATTAACATTCTAGTCTTTGGGCTATATTTGGCTACCGAAATTTCGGCAGCACTTCCCCTATAAATCTAACACCCCCGAGGCTTAGCTCGGCTCAAAATATAACAACATCAACAGCCCAAACATCATTACACAATACGAATCACAATCAAACACACTGACTTCACAATTGCACTTTATTTCATAAGTTGGTAATCCTATTTCCAAACTTCACAATTTCAACTCATATCCACATTATTGTATTCATTCATTCAAGATTATTCCACTACATAACAAACAAGTTCCAAACCACATACAAACATCCCCAAAATTCACTACTTTCCAACTTTCATTCAAAACACCAAAAGTTACGACGAACGTTCTAACTTGCGTCGTTTCATTCCAAACTCATTATCATCAACCATAAATCATGTTCAAAGTCTTTAGTATCATAAATATACTATGATATACACAAATATACCAAGGGTATACACTTTCCGATAACGTCAAAAATTATTTTCTAATACCAACTCACTTCCTTAATCAATCATTTACAACATAATGACCACAACAACACATTATTCAAACTAAACAAGCTCAAATTCTTAGGCCTTTCACCTCCCTCACTTTCGGCCAAACACACCCTTTATATACACACACACCATGCACAAACACAACACCATTCCAAAATCTTCATGCTAATTCAATCACTAACACATATATATTCATTTCATAACATTAGAACATAGAAATCTTACCTTGATCTTAAGATTCCGATTCGCCGCAAACGTCGCCCTTTCGTCAAACTAATTGTACCACAACGAAGAGCACCTCGAACTCATCAATCATTCAAAAGAGACTTTTTGTGTGGATTAGAAACAAAGGCCTAGATTTTTTTTTTTTTTTTTTAACTTGGTTCGGCCGAGAGCCCTTCAATGGGTGTTCTTGAGTTGCTTTGAGTTTATCTTGGAAATTCCCAATTATTCATGATATATATCCAAATAGGAGTCATGTGCATAGCACATGACTCTTTAAAAGTGGGCTTGGGCCATTGCATGGCCGGCCACTTCAAGTGTTGGGCTCCAATTTTTTTTGTAATCAATTTTCTTGGCCCGATTCATTAAGAGTCCCGTTTTGTAATTCCCGAAACTAATTTCCGAAATTCCCAATTTACCCTCGGCCTTCCCCGACGTCTTAACATTAATAACTCCATAACCAACACATTCATATTCACCAAAATCAAAATATTTCCTCAACACACAAGTCTTCTTTATTTCTTGATTTCCCGTTATACGAAAATACGGGACATAACATTCTCCCCCCCTTTAGAACATTCGTCCTCGAATGTTGAATCGACCTCAAGGGTGTCGTACTACTCCGGGAGGGTTCTCTTGATAGGTCCTTTATTGATTCCTCTGACATGTCTTCTTTTACCAATACTCGGGGTAAATTTCTTACATCACCAATCCAAATGCCTTCATAATCCATTTTCTCGTACTCTACGTAATCACCGAACCATACGCTATATTCTTGTAATGGACGAACGCTTCCCAGACATCATAATCAATATCATTTTCTTATCACACTCCTGGGTTTCCTTACCACATCGTCGTACTCTCACTTTACTTCATATCAGACACTTCATGCCAAACAGATTCAGAACTTAAGCCGGACGCGCATAAGTATATCGGACGGATTCGTAGTCAACATCAAAAGTGCGGACGCATATCAGACACATCTGAGATCGGAGTCAGACGTACAAAGGCGTATCAAACGAATTCGTAGGCAGAATCAGACACCCGAAGATATACCAAACAGATTCACAATCAAAGCCAGACGTACGGAATCATATCGAACAAACCCGAAATCAGAAGCAAATATACAGAATTGTTTCATACCGAATCGTGATCAGACAAACCGAAATGTATCAAACACACGCGCGGTCAAAATCAAACGCACAGAAGTATATCAGACGGATTTATATCCAGAGTCAGACATACAGAGGTGTGCCAGACAGAAACGGATTCGGAATCAAAACGCACAAAAGGTTCATCGGACGGGAACCTAGTCGAGCGCAGAAGTATAGAGGTGTACTAGGTAGAGCCTCATCGGAATCGGAAGTGCAGAAGCACCACAGATGGGATGTCAATTTAGAATCAAATCATTCATATTAAAGCTCCAATAATTCATGAGAATGCCCCTTGATTTGCAAACTTATTCACCAAGTCGTCACACAATTTACCTTGCGTCTTACGTATCGATTCCTTCAAATTTCCAATTACTCACACTGCTTATCTTTTCTTTATCACAACATTAGTCGCCGGGGCTCGGCTCTTAATCCACATGGCACCAAATGAAATTCATACACACACATACACATACACATACACATACACATACACGCACTTATCCAGACCTTACTGGCGAACATCTCTGGCTGTTATTCAAGTTCGTTCAATTTCCCAAGCGGTGTTATACCTTCTTTTTTTTCTTTTTGCCCGTTTAGTCCGCCTCGTTCCGCGCGACTCCCGAAAGAGCACTAATTACTCCACACACATTCTATTTACCTCTTGGTTACCCCAAATTTCCATTTATTTTTATCATATTCCCACTTATGAAGAACTTTGCATTACTTCCCAGGGGGGTCACCCATCCCAGAATTACTCTGGCTTGAGCACGCTTAACCCCGAAACTTTCACGCATTTTGACGCGTTAGGACTGATATAATTTCGTCAATTGCCCCGCACGACCTTTGTCACATAATTTTAGGCCAAACGGGGTCTTAGCAAAAATTTTTTCGGAAATTTTTCGTAGCGGGTCCCACTCTAACCCAAAGAGGTCGTTTGCTTTTCTGGCTGTGAGGTCTATCGTTCTAGTCTTCCAAATCCCATATTTTTTCCCCCCACATGTACAGATAACTGCCTCGGATATTTTCATTAATTCGTATTCTTACCCTACCTTTACTGACACACACAAAAAGAATATCGCATAATACTGAGGTACAAACCTACCATTGCACATATTCATTAAACAAAAAGGTTAGTAATATACCTGGGTCTGTGTCTGGGGGTGCCTCTGGGTCCCGACGACCAGTCAAAGCGTAGATGCGGTTCGAGGGACCGCTAGAATCTGAAGCCCCACCACGGCCTCTACCGCGGCCCGCTGGTGCTGGCATACCTCGCCCCGTAGAGCGCGTGGCCGAAGGGGTAGATGACGAACCAGCAACGGATCTCATCGGCGGTGCTGCGCTGCCGGAACCGCCTGCCCACGGACAATCTCGCATGATATGGCCCTGGCGGCCGCAAGCAAAACAGGCCCCTGTGGCCCTGAAGCACTCACCTGGGTGCGATCTTCCACAATACGAACACTGGGGTATGGGTGGCCTAGACTGACTGGGACCCCTGCTCACCTGAGGACCTGGGGCTCTGGAACTCTGGTCTGCCCTGGACGGTCCTGCTCCATCAAACCTCTTACCGACAGACTGTGTGTCCCGGCCTGACGGAGGAATGTACCCACTGGGCTGATACTGAGGCTGCCCGCCCCGAGAATCTCCAAAATGCCCCGCTGATCTGGCCCTCTTGGGCCGTCTCCCATCATACTCTCGGCTGGGCCGATCTGCTCGGTGCCGGTTCTCCATCCCCTGGGCGTAGGCCTGTAGACGGGCAATGTCCATATCTGTCTGCAATGACACCGCCATACACCCGTCAATCAAGTAACGATCCAGCCCCATAACATATCTATGCATCCGATCTGTCATATCTGCCACCACGGCGGGGGCATACCGGGCCAGGGAATCAAACTCCAAATTATATTCACGGACGCTCCGACCTTTCTGCTGCAGATGCAAAAACCGATCAGCTCGCTCCCGTCGTAACTCTGGGGGCAGAAAGTGGCGGGTGAAAGCAGTCACAAACTGATCCCACATAGCTGGAGGAGCACCCTCACCCCGGGATAACTCCCAAGTCTCATACCAATGCGCGGCAACATCCCGAAGTCTATGCGAGGCTAGCTCAACCGACTCGGTCTCTGAAGCCCTGACCAAGTCTAATGCACGCCGCATCCCCCGAATGAAGTCATGGGGGTCCTCGTCGGGCTTAGACCCGAAAAACTCTGGAGGGCCGCATAACAAGAACTCCCGAACTCTCAGGCTTTCCCGCCTGTCCTCATCATCATCGTCCCTCCGCCCGCGCCTGCGAGCCTGTCCGGCTACAATCGTGGTCAACAACTGTACAGCATCCCTCAGGGTCCTATCCTCCGCTCCTGGCTGAGGAGCTGGAGTCTCAGGAGCGGGTACACGGACCTCTGGAGCTGCTGAAGGTCCCGCTCCAGGCTGTACTAATGGGGGTGTAGCAGACCCCTCAGAATGAGGTGTAACCTCAGGCAAATCATAAACACGAGCCCGAGTAGCCCGTTGTGCCTGACTGGTCTCTCCCACCTTCGCCTTGCCCTTCTGGGCCGCCGTTGCCTTCTTCGGAGGCATCGCTGCAAACACAACAACGGGTCAGATCAGAATGACCCTAATAACACAGCTCTATCGCACGATCTAAGATTCCAAAGAAAAGAGCAACACAACATCCTAGATGTCCTGTAGCTCCCTGTTTATAGATGTGGTGCACAACACATCGATAAACAAGACTCTACTAGACACGGCCTGTAGACATTCCGAGGACAAACCGCTCTGATACCACTTTTGTCACGACCCAGCCCCGTGGGCCGCGACTGGTGTCCTTCTAGGACACCCCAAACGAACTCACACCCAGACCATCGTAATCAGACTCGTCCAAACTCAACGTACGTTATTCGAACTCATCATCGTAATCAGACATCTACCGAACACTTATCCTAAGCAGTCGCCCGTACAGATCAGACAAATCACAAATCAGAAGGAAGGCGGAATGTACATCGCCAAATTTCACACACACACATCAGAAGGGTGGCGGAATGCACATCGCCCCCAAATGCATACACATACATACAAACTCAGAGGCCGACTTGGCCATAGTAGCGTACGGGCCACTTAAGATCGTAAAACAGACTCACATGCAAACACACCGGACCCACGACCCACAAATCTGACTACAGGCCTCTAGACAAAACAGAACATAAGAACATAGGACGGGACAGGGCCCCGCCGTACCCACTCATCCAAATATATAGAATACAGACACAACAAAAGATGTGTACCAAAGTAGGCTCCGGATCAAAGGGGAGCTCTCCAACACAGCAGAATGAGTAGCCTAAACTGGAGGACCACCCAAACGAGCTTCTGTACCTGCGGGCATGAAACACAGCCCCCGAAGAAACGGGGGTCAGCACGGGAGAAGTACTGAGTATGTAAAGCAGAAGGTACAGAAATCACAAACACAGCTGGAGTCAGAAAGAACCAACACACCAACATCGCAAACAAAGCAAACCTGTGCGGGAGGCGAACGTACAAATGCAAATCAAATCATGTATAGGGTTTAGGAACGTGGTCACCCCCCGACGCTGGTGCCACAACACATCATAACTCCAGAAGGTTTCAAATCTCCGTACAATCTCCAGACACATCATATCACACACACATCATATCATCAGAACGTATCAAATGCCATATCACATCATAACTCCATAAACGGTAACCGGCCCTATGGCGAGGCCTCGGAAACCGTAACACATCATAACTCCCGAATATATTATAGTGCGCACGATCACAAAGTCGGCCCGGGTACCGACGAACGAAATCATAGCAGACAGCACGAACAGAGTAGTGCAGAAATCATATGCATATCAAAAATAATTTGTCGGACTTAACATATAGTTTACGTAGAGGTATATACTGACGCCCGAAGGATCGGAGTAGGAATCAGACTGATCAAAGTATGCGTATAAAAGTTACGAAGTTCCAAACTGCCAAATTCGCAAGAAAACTGTTCATAAGTCATTTTCCGAAAATCTCACATCATTCAAAGTATAGAACGTACATTAATGGCATAGGAAGTTTCAAACACATCCTTGGGTCCTAAACAGACGGTTGCGGATCATAACGGACACAAACGAATCAAACAAACCGAATGAGGGGAGCCTCGGGGCTCGCGGGCCCACCTCGAGTCAAATTGAGGTGGCGGACACAAATCACAGACTTTCGGCTCCATAGAGCCATCTACAAAAGTTTCGAAGAGTTTCAGACACAACAGCACAAGTTATGGAGGTACGAACATTCTTTTAACCAAATGTGACAAAGAGGGTTCAATCGCGCTGAGTGAATAGTGCTCGAACTTGAACCTCGATTTCCAAGAGTAGGATTATTCCCGAGGGGCCGATCTTAACCTAGTATGTCTAGGACATGCCAAAAGAATGATAGGTAGGCTTTACATACCTGGTTGGCGCCTTACGCTCCTCAAATCGAAATTCCCGTTTCGCCCAGAAACTGCAAATGGTCACTTTTACCAGTTACTATTCATGAGAATTAACATTCTAGTCTTTGGGCTATATTTGGCTACCGAAATTTCGGCAGCACTTCCCCTATAAATCTAACACCCCCGAGGCTTAGCTCGGCTCAAAATATAACAACATCAACAGCCCAAACATCATTACACAATACGAATCACAATCAAACACACTGACTTCACAATTGCACTTTATTTCATAAGTTGGTAATCCTATTTCCAAACTTCACAATTTCAACTCATATCCACATTATTGTATTCATTCATTCAAGATTATTCCACTACATAACAAACAAGTTCCAAACCACATACAAACATCCCCAAAATTCACTACTTTCCAACTTTCATTCAAAACACCAAAAGTTACGACGAACGTTCTAACTTGCGTCGTTTCATTCCAAACTCATTATCATCAACCATAAATCATGTTCAAAGTCTTTAGTATCATAAATATACTATGATATACACAAATATACCAAGGGTATACACTTTCCGATAACGTCAAAAATTATTTTCTAATACCAACTCACTTCCTTAATCAATCATTTACAACATAATGACCACAACAACACATTATTCAAACTAAACAAGCTCAAATTCTTAGGCCTTTCACCTCCCTCACTTTCGGCCAAACACACCCTTTATATACACACACACCATGCACAAACACAACACCATTCCAAAATCTTCATGCTAATTCAATCACTAACACATATATATTCATTTCATAACATTAGAACATAGAAATCTTACCTTGATCTTAAGATTCCGATTCGCCGCAAACGTCGCCCTTTCGTCAAACTAATTGTACCACAACGAAGAGCACCTCGAACTCATCAATCATTCAAAAGAGACTTTTTGTGTGGATTAGAAACAAAGGCCAAGATTTTTTTTTTTTTTTTAACTTGGTTCGGCCGAGAGCCCTTCAATGGGTGTTCTTGAGTTGCTTTGAGTTTATCTTGGAAATTCCCAATTATTCATGATATATATCCAAATAGGAGTCATGTGCATAGCACATGACTCTTTAAAAGTGGGCTTGGGCCATTGCATGGCCGGCCACTTCAAGTGTTGGGCTCCAATTTTTTTTGTAATCAATTTTCTTGGCCCGATTCATTAAGAGTCCCGTTTTGTAATTCCCGAAACTAATTTCCGAAATTCCCAATTTACCCTCGGCCTTCCCCGACGTCTTAACATTAATAACTCCATAACCAACATATTCATATTCACCAAAATCAAAATATTTCCTCAACACACAAGTCTTCTTTATTTCTTGATTTCCCGTTATACGAAAATACGGGACATAACAATACTAATATAATCGCGTCCACTTCCTCGCATGACCTTTATTACATGATCTGGAGCAAGTCGAGATCTTACAGACTCCGAGGCATTTTCGTAGCACGTCCTTCTCCTTTACAATTACTATTTTACCCTTTTCAATTCCTAGTGTTCACCTTTCACTTATATGCATAACTACCCTTCGTCCTAAATTCCCAGATTCCCGATGGTAGTGAATATGCCTTCGTCGCCGTTTCTTATGAATACTTCGGGTATCAGCCTGTTCGGATTTTCACTCACCATTCTTATATCATAATCTACAGCAAAACTGCTTGTCAACTTTCTCTGAATCCTTCAACAAACCTGGTCCCTCTTATACCATTCTTTCTTTTCAAAATCTGTACACAGCAAATATCAACAATGCCTCACAGAACATACGGCTATATATCACATTCTAGCCATCCGGAACTGCCAATTTCAGGTAACAGATCAAATATATCAATACTTACAGCAGTGACTTTCCATATCATCACTTACCTCCTTCCGTCATATGTAAGGCTTATATATGGAATTTCATTTTCCTATGACTTGGCTCTACCGCACGATCTATGACAGAAAGAAGGTCAACAATCCCTAGATGCCCCGCAGCCTCCTGTTTATAAATGTGGCGCGCTTCACACCATAAACACGACTCTACCGGACACGACTTTGCAGACAACCCCTAGGACAACCTGCTCTGATACCACTTTGTCACACCCTAACCTTACTAGGGTGTGATGGGCACCCGACCCTTACTTAGGGCCAAGCGAACCCTCTGACCCTTAGTACACACATAATCTTGTCGGACTTTTAAATCAAATAGAATGAAATGCATAGTAATACTTTCAGAAATATTCTTTCTGTTATTCTCAAATCAAACCAAAATCCAGAATCATATAGAATTTATATCATAACACAGGATGACATATCGGTTGATCGAGCCGCTTACAAAACCGACATACTATACCCATGAATTACAGGAAACAGAACCATAATCGACACAAGCAGTACAAACATAAGTACATTATTCAGAATACCAAACTACTTATTTTTCAGAACGCAGATCGTATCTGCCGATGTCATATGTGAGAAGAAGTACAGAGAGTAAGTAAATCATCCAGAATATCCAAATACTTGTTTTCCAAACACAAATAATCTATGCTGAAGTCATATGCCAGAAGAAGTACAGAAGATAAGTGGCTTATCCAGAATATCAAAATGCTTACTCGAAACACAAATCATGCTTGTCAGAAACGGTATCCGGTCCCTTGCGGGACCCGGGGAACGAGGTCGCCACCCTGTCTTTGGCGCCACACACATCATACTCCAGAAGATTTACTCCGTAATCTCCGTCACACATAACACATCATAGCATATACACGGTACCCGAGAACCGGACATATATACACGAGAACCCGGGAACCGGACACATCATACTCCATAACATATACACGGTAACCGGGGACCGGACACATATACACGGTACCCCAGAACCAGACACATCATACTCCGGAATTATATATATGGAACCCGACCCTCAAGCAAGGGACTCGGCGAAAGAGGTCATGACACATGCACGAGCAGAGTAGTGAGAAACTGTATGCATATAAATCAAGACTCGATAGATAAGTATACTTACCGACGTCTGAAGGCTCAGAAACAAGTTTCGGGTCAATCCGACTTAGTATAAGAAAGTTATGAGCGTTTGAAGTTTTACCACAGGATTCAAGCAATTGGAAACCATTTACGAAAGTTAGGAACATTAACACTTACAGAACTCTTCCGAAAGCATATCAAAAGTGAATAAGAATCATATACAAGGTCGGAATCAAGAGCAGAGTAACCTCAAGATGTATATCATACCTTAGTCGGCTCTAGGACATGCCAAAAGAAAGAAACGGTAAGCCTTACATACCTGTTCCACGTCGTATTAGCTACGCTTAATTGTCCAAGCTTGCTAGTCTACATACAAAAGAATTCACATAATCATTAGATTCATTGTCATTCACTTATATTCTACCGAAATTTCGGCAGCATTTCCCCTGTAAATACACCATCCCCGAGATTCTAACTCGACCAATTTTATCAACAACAATCCGAGAATTTAACTCTGCCAAAATATCAACAACAATACCAACAATTATTCTAACAATATCCACAATCGATTCAAAACGCATACTAACATTAGCAACTTCTTTCTACAAACTTCAATGGCGTTTCACTTATATTCAATTCATATTTTCTCACACATTCAAGTACTAATCCGAAGCCACTCAAACAATATTCAAGAACGCTTCAAACAATACGCACAATATCCACAATAATCCAACCCACATGCCATTCCATCCGAAACCTTCCAAATTCAACAAGAACAATAACAACACATTTTTTTCCTTTCAAATTCATGAACTACACCAACAATTTACACACTAACAAGATTATCTTCCATAAATACAAGAAGACTATGTTCAAATCACATTAGCTTCTAAAACAACTCTCCAACCGTTACAACTTCAACTAGAATCATTACACTTTCATTTTTATCATAGAATTCATGACAACAACAACCAAAATACTAGATAAAATTAGTTCATCATCCCTACACAATACAATACATACACGGCAAACACCAACACATACACGGCCACAACACAACTTCCATATTGCCATGAATTTCATCCATTTTCACACACTACAACATACACAACCATTCATAACATATAAAAGAAGATTAAATCTTACCTCTTTCCACTTGTCTTCTTACTTGGCTCGGGTTATGAACTTGCAAGAATAAATAGTTTTCTTGCTCCAACAACCACTCCATGTTAATTAGGGCCTTCAAATTAGTTGGAATACTAGAAGAAATAATTTTTTCTTGATCAACTCCATGGAGCCAATTTCCTTTAGCCATGGCCGAATGGCTCCTTAATTTTTCTTCTCCAAGTTTCTTCATCTTTCTAAAAGATGAAGATAATATGTCTTATTTATTTATTTATTTATTTTTTCCATCACTTGTCCATATATATATACTTAAGTCCCATAAATAAAAATAGGGACACATGGCCATTGGTGGGTCCCACTCTTTATATCACACGACCGAGGTAGCATGTTCAAGAATTTTCTTGAACATTTTGTGAAATCCCCATTTTGCCCCTAGCCTTCCACAATATTACCATGGGCCATCTTGCGAATTTCCCTTTCTACCCTTAGTCTTTCTCAATATTTCCATACTAATAATATTCATAAATAATATTCATAACAACTTGTACATTAAAATAATTTTTGAAAATGGTCTTGTCAAAATACGGGCTATAACACAATGTTAGCAAATGGATTTAAGATCAACGAGTGTGACAAATGTGTTTACATTAAAAACACTCTAAATCATGAAGTCATTGTTTGTTTATATGTCGATGACATGTTGATAATGAGTAAAGATATTGCTGATATAAATGCTACGAAGCGCATGCTGGCTAGGAAATCTAATATGAAAGACTTAGGAGTTGCTGATTTGATCTTAGGAATCAGAATTCATACAACTCCACAAGGTCTAGCATTATCACAATCTCATTATATCGAAAGAGTACTTCAGAAGTTCAAGTATTTGGATTTCAATATTGCCAAGACTCCAATTGATGTGTGTTATGCACTTCAAAAAAAAATGAAGGTGAAAGTGACTCACAACTGGACTATGCAAGAGTATTGGGAAGTTTAATATATACCATGAAATGTATGTGACTAGATATAGCATGTGCTATTAGAAAACTGAGTCGGTTCACAAGTAATCCCAATCAAACTCACTGGATAGCAATGAAACAAGTTTTGGGGTATTTAAAACACACCTAGCACTATGCTTTGCATTATAATAAATATCCTGCTGTAATTGAGGGATATAGTGATGCAAATTGGATCACCGGATCGTCTGAAGTTAAATTCACAAGTGGATATATGTTTACCATTGGAGGTGGAGTAGTGTCTTGGAAATCATCCAAACAGACGTGCATCGCCCAGTCTACGATGGAATCTGAATTTATAGCTTTAGACAAGGCCAGTGAAGAAGCTGAATGACTCCGGAATTTTTTGGAAGATATTCCATTATGGCCCAAACCTTTGGCACCTATATGCATACATTTTGATAGTCAAGCAGCAATAGGTAGGGCAGGGAGCGTTATGTATAACGAAAAATCTCGTCACAATCGACGGAGACATACTACCATTAGACAACTACTTTCTAGTGGAGTTATCACTATTGACTATGTAAATTCAAGAGGTAACGTGTCGGATCCACTCAAAAAAGGCCTAACTAGAGAGGCAGTTGAAAAATCATCGAAGGGAATGGGTTTAAGGCTTAGGACAAGTCATCATGACAGTAACTCTACCAAGCAGACTGGAGATCCCAAGAGCTAGGTTCAAAGAGATCAAACAAAGTTATGAATGATGGTTCGACATTTTCAAATAACTCAATCCATTCTCGTGATGAAGACGATGTTCAGGAACAAGGATAAAACATTAAGGCTATTTAACGAGTTAATAATGCTTCAGTTTTTTAATGGTTTCTAAGTTTGGCAGGTATGACCAAATAGTGTATCTACGTGATGATACGTGTTAAGAATCACATATGTGAGTGTGAAGTGTAAGCTGCTTCAAAGAGAATGATAGAGAAAGCCCATTCTCTAATCTCTATACACTCATGAAACCAGGCGGTGTTCATAGCTGAAACGAACACAACCGTGAGAACCATAAACGGTTAAGGGTTGATTGTGTGACTTATGTTATCTAGGTATACAACAAAGCTCGACGGTTCAAGTATATCAAATCTACCAATTGACCGAGTATATCCGATATAAGTTCACCACGGAAAGTTCAAAGGGAAACTTACTTATCCAGATGCAATTAATCCTTGCTTAAATCACACACTCGTCCGTGCATTCCTTTATCTTATAGCCATTCCCCATTCATGTGGGGGGTTGTTGGGTTTTAATGATTGGTTGAATGGGAAATGAAGGGAAGAAAATATGGCGGGAAAATAAAAATTTTGAATTGTTCCTTTACTGCTTTTTGGATGAAGCATTTCTACCACATTGGTAGTGGAAAGGAAAGTTATTGTGCTTATATATAGAGAAGCACATCTTCTAGCTTATAAAAGGTTGAGAAGAGGACCTCCCCTCGTGCTGTCGTCGTCCCTCGGCTCGGCTTCGGCTTTGGATTTGAATTTGGTCAAATGATCTGATTGATTGATAATATTTTTGGACCAAATTTATTTCATTTTAATTATTTAATTAATTAATTATCCAAATCCTGACCCGGTTAGTGATCCAGATCCGCGCGTCTAACCCATTTTCTTTCCTGGATTATTTTAAATTTTTCGCCCGTTATTACATGGCCTTTCTGAAAGGTTGCAAACCTTTTTAGAACCAATGCTTCAATGGCTATGAATTTCGTTTTTCCTTACAAAATTTTCTGAACTTCTAAAATTCTTCTTCTTCTGCACAACAAAATTCCAGTGTGATTTACTGCCTTCGAGTGGTTCATTATTCACCGGCGTTTTAGGTACCGATACTCCGCTGAGTAAAATTGTTCTATCCAGGGAGGATATATTCCACAACCTCGGGTACTTGAGGGGAATAATTTCCTTAAGGACACACTGTGCATTCAATGGACTCGATTTGATTCTTAAATATATTTTCAGATACTGTTTTCTGACTTTTCCAATTTATGGTTTAGTTTCTGTTTTCTGTTTTAGGAAATTTTTTCAAAGTTACTGTTTCAAAGTATTTATGCAATTAAGGCTGGGCGTTCGGTATTTTTAAAGTTCGGGTTCGGTAATTCGGTATTCGGTAATTGAAAGTATATACCAAATACTGAACTTTCAAACTTCGATTCGGTAATTCGGGAATCGGTAAATCAAATTTCGGTTCGGTACGGTAGCTGCATTCATTCATCATGTGCAAGAGTTCACATCACAACTGCCAGCTTGCTAGCTGCATTCATTCACCATTAAGCTTAGAGTTCACATCACAACTGCCAACTCCCAAAACTTAAAAAATAAAAGTCAGCACCATACGGTTCAGATATATAAGATCTTGACAAGGACATTCATAAGCATAAGAACATAGGAACTACAAACCATCACAAGATCACTCTCAGAATATTATTTTCACACAGGTGATGTAGACCGGACAATGTATGAAACCACCAATAACCAAAATTCTGCAACACAATGTACAAAATTGGCTACTGAAACAAATTTAAGCAGACATTAGATAATGGTTGAAGGGAATGTTCTCTACAGCTCATTCCCATCATCATAAAATTATTTTACCTTATCATAAAGCAAATGTTCTCTAGAGCTCCTCTTGCTACAATAAATTGAAGATACAATTCACAACGCTGCAGGTACTTAAGAAAGGAAAGGATGCCAATGGCTCAACCCAAGATCACCCGAAAGTAGCAGCAAAGCGCATTGGCAATCAAATAAGATCCGCTTAAATAAGACTGCGAAGTGAAGATTGGACATCAAATTTATAGGAGAACAGAAAGAGTAACTACCATTCATTTTTTTGAATGATGCATATCTATTTTTCAGTTCTCAAAGCTTTGATCTATTTAGGACCAAACTAACAAATATGTTACCAATAGTTAGAGAACTATACACTACAAAACCAAGCCAGTATATCAGAATTGTACCTACACTACAAAGAAACACAAAATCTGCAAAATTACGAGGTTAAGCTGTACGTAATACTAATGTCTCGCAAGATTTCATCAGTAGGCGCTTACGATGCTAACAAAAGCCTTACAAAGGCCATACCCCTCCTCTCTTTCTACTGATTCTGTAACACTTCTAACAACAAACGATAGAGAAATTATGAAGCTGTTGTACTACTATTGCATGCCCACTGTCCAGAAATTGGAAGCTCTAGTTGTGCACTCCAATTTACCATCTGTGACCATGAAAGAAACCAATTTAAGGGTATGCAAAAGAGGCAAACACTAAACACCCAGTCAAGCAGGAAAAAAAAAAAGCAAAAAAGAGTCCACGGGATACAAATAAAGCACAAGAAAACTGTTATGACAACAAAATTTTTATTAAAAGACCATTCTACTGATTCTGGACACTTCTAAGAGACCATTAAAAGGTACGCATTGTAAGACCATAATATGGCTATGCACCCAGGTGAGACACTCCAACAACAAAAATAGAGCAAAAATGGCAGGTGCAACACCATGAACAGATCCTCTTACTGCAAGATATAATATGTTCATCTAGTAACAGCTTTAGTGACATTAACTGATGGTTTTTAGCTGGTATAAATAAAACATAAGCTTGATAAGTGAAGGTCACAACTCTTGCAACATAGACTTTATGGTTCTTCAGATTAATTGTCAGGAAGGGTGTTTTGCAGAACATTTGTGGAAAGAATTCCACCCCAATTTACTCCTATCTGTGGAAACAACAGGAGCACTTTGCATTCTCACCAACCCTTTTGTCCTGGCAATTTGATCATTAGCTCATTATAGTTAGTGCGGCAGTAAAGAGGCAACGAGCCATCACCACAACTGCAAAGTGTGTGTCAATATTTCAAGAAGTAATACATAGGTGAATTCAGAGGCTACAATTTAGCTTTCAACTACATAACTATTTGAAAGCAACATGAAAACAAGCACTTCACCCATAAAGATGCATGATTACAAATATCATCTTTTTAATTTCTTTAAACATGAAATTGTTACTACTTAACATAACATGGTTCTAAGTGCAACAAACATGAGACATAAGCATTTGATTATCACACAAAAGTTATACTAATAAAATTAAGCAAAATATTAACATATGAATAGATTTCTAACTCAAATTTGTGGATCAGAGAGCATTCAACTGTTCGATACAGTAAACACATTCAACAGCTGCAGCATAACACACATCGCAATAAGCAAAGCAGCTGAGAAATTTAGCTCAAATTCAGCACAAAACATCTATTCGGCTAATTATTTTCAATCCAATTACTTATCTTCTAGATACAATAAAATACGCAGAGAGATAGGGGACTGAACTCTTAATACAGTATCAAATCGCCTGCTTACAAAAGCAATAGATTCAACTACATGAATAATAATTTCAGCAAACAATTTGAAACTAATATTCAACGATAAGCTTTTGGATTAGAGAGCATTGAAGTTCAAAATCTCAATCTTACCTGAGGCATCTTGCGATTACAAATCAAGAACGAGGGAATCTTTTGAGCTATCAACCATACCTAAAAAGAATTTAAGATGTGTCAACAATTAAACTAAGTAAAAATATATAAAACAAAATACAAAAACTGAAAACATACTAGTGAATACAACATACATGGACGAACCCCCAAGTTAAATCAATTCAAAATTATCATGAATCATCTAATACACACAATCAGAGCTTACTTCCATGTTAAACATCTAAATGAGTAAATTTGAATTCCCATTACAGCTACTGATGACCAATTAGGAAAACAAATTAATCAAAAAAGAAGGATTTCCCCTAAATCTCAGGCTTAACAGAATAACTTATTTTCTTTAATTTAATTTTTCTCACTGGAAAGCAAATCCCAACTGATCACACCCAAAAAGAAAAAAGACAAAAAAAGGAGAAAATCTTCAACCCATTTAATTTCCCAGAAACGAAAGAGACAATTTTAACAAATATCTTTCTTTCTTTCTCTCCCAAATACTACTGCTATGGATACTATCCATTCATATCTTTCTCTCCCCAAAACAACAACAACGAAGCATTGGAAGTGTAAAACAAAACCAAAAAATACAATACGGAAGCTATTAAAGAAGCTTAAATTAGAGAATCTCACCATTATTTTCTCCTGGAGGAAGGAATGAGAAAAACCTAATGTGAGAAAAGAGACTTCGCACTTCGCAGTTGGAGCTGAGGTGATACCGTGATTAGAGATTACCAGACTTGGGGAGATTTTGTGTGAAGTAGAACTGATGGGTGATGTGGCCGATGGGTATATAGTGTTAGGGATTTACTGTGAAGCGCTGAAGGTGAAGTGAACTGATCGATGAAGGTGAAGTGTTAGGGATTTACAGTGTTAGTATTGAGACTTTTACTCCTTTAGGCTATTGGATTTCTGGATTTGGGTTGGACTACTGGACTTGAAATGTTTTTACAATGGGCCTTTAGCCCTTTACTCCTTTAGGCTGTACAGTATTGGTATTCATTTCGGTATTCGATATTTACCGAATTACCGAACGGTATAATTGTAAATACCGAAACCGAAATACTAAATTTTATATTTCAGTTCTGAATCCCGAACCGAAAACCGAATTACCGAATACCGAAATACCGAAAGAGCCGATTCGGTTCGGTAATTCGGTTTTCGATATTTTATGCCCAGCCCTATCTGCCATATAGATTTATAACAGTTTTCTGGGAGCATCTACGTTCTTTTCTCAAGAATTGTTTTGCCTGGTCGTCGAAAGAAAAGTTCATCAGATGATATTCGTATGATAGCTGTTTAAAAATCTTAAAATCAACTACGGGATAAACCACAAAATTTCCCCACACCAAAATCTCAATCAAAAAAAAAAAAAAAAAAAAAAAAGTGGAGACTTTTCATATATAATAGAGCTAGTGATACTCCGATGGTGTATAAAGCTGATTGTTTACATGGTGTTGAAGAAACATAATACCTAAACCAATCGATGACAACGAAGACGACCCTCCTTTATATTTTTGGTAAACAAGATCATCATTTGGGTAGAATAGATGTATCGTCCAAGTTTCTTTCTATTACTATTTTCCTATTTTATGATTTAATTTAAATATTAAAAATTCGAAATACCTGACAACTTACATGTAATAGGCTTCAAAGTTATCTGATCGTGTAAAAATAAATATACACCGTCAGGTGGATATTGATTAAACTCTAGGATCAACTAGCACCAAAGAAATGACATCTTTCAAGTTATTTTTGGAACAAGCATAAGCATCTCCATCTTTATACATGAACTCCGCCGCCCTTGTAAGGTTGATTACACACAAGAGCAAAACCTTTTGTATGACGACTGCGGGTTTTAGGTATTCTTGAATTAAATCCTTCCAACAATTCTCTATTATTTTCCTCATCTCTGTGTGTGCTTCTTCCTTTGTGACTCCATATTCATTCATGTAACACTCGATACCAGAAGTTGCATCTCCTCTTTCCTGTTCTATCTGCATCGACAATATAAATGAACAAACAATATAATAGACAAAATTACTTCATATTAAATGGCATGAGATACATCCTAATAACTGCAAAGCTAGAGGGCGGTAAGGGTTCATCGCTAGAAAATCTAACAGTATATACAAGCTCAATTTGTCTTTTGTATATATAATATATAGATGTTGAACCCCCTTGTTGAAATACTGCCTCTGCTACTAACCCTAATCCTTAAGCTACTATTTGTACGATAAAATTTGTCAAACTTATTAATTTCTGTACACTGATAGTGTACACTATACAGTATGGACGATACAATCATCCCCGTACAGGCGATACGCTTGTTCCTGAACGGCTCAACTTAAGACCAAGTCAAATAGAATAACAGCCTGACCACCAAGTGAAAAGCAACTTTCTTTTCCTAGTTGTTTTACACCATAATTTTAAGTAACCTACAAAATTAGGTAACTATTACTGTAACAGGTTAATATATACACTGATTTTATAGAAATGTTTACATAATTGTTGGTGTAGATAAATTAAATCCAATTTTTTATATATCATATATATATACCTCATGTGAACCAAGGTCATTGAGTAATCTTACAATGATACTGGAAGCAACAAGTATTAGAGGTTCAGTTGCTATCCAATCAAATGCATCCTTAGTTGCTAGTTGCTACCTCTCCCATGCCTAGCCAAGAAGTAGTTGCAAGCAATTGGCAAGTGCTTGATGGTATTCCATTCTTCACATACTGCTCCATTGTTGGCATTTTCTTCCCATGATACCATTTTGCCTCTTGCAAGAAAGCCCTTAACATTTTTTTCATCCGCAAGATCAAATAACCCAAAAAAAAAAAAAACCAACTTCGTAAATTCTCCTAATTAATTTATTAATCTAATTAATCAGTTATAATATTGGCTTGAGATGAACTTCAATGGAGCAGAGTGAATAATCTATGTTCATATAGTCGATCTCAACTTATTTGGAAATAAGCCGTAGTTATCATTGTTTACTACAAAAAAGGAGAATTAACAATAAACAAATTTCGTCACTGAATAGCAAAATCTGCTGCTAGCAAATACTATTATGTGGCAGATTTATCAAAAAATCCTATAAGCTATGGCGGGCCATTTTGTACTCCCTCCGGATCAAAAAGTGTGTCCACTTAGCCATTTGCACACCCCTTAAGAAAATACAAACTCCTAGAAAAAAATAGGTAATTTGACTAAACTGTCCCTAATTAAATAGATATTGAGATTTGATCATATAACACTTAATAGGGACAAATCTAGAAAAATAAGGTTAATTCTTTCTTGATTTGATAAGTGGACACTCTTTTTGACCCAAGAAACAAAGACTACGTGGACACTGTTTTTGATCCGGAGGGAGTAATTGATAACAGAAGATATGTCGCTAATTCTTGATTTTTCTTAATGATTGGTCTTGATTAGTTAAGTAATTGTTTGCTATTTTATTATGAGTTTAAGTTATGATTATATACACTGTCAGTTAAGGAATTTTTAATTTTTACAATTAGGTTATCAATAAGCTTCCTTAAAATGTAGGATTTATAATCTTAAAAATAAGATAGGTTACCTGTTATATCAAATAAAAGTGACCTATTGGTGTTAAAATTTCCTACATTGACAATGTATGTAACTATTAATCTTTTACTACCTCAGCTATAGAATAGTCGATCAAAAGTGACTCGTTTTCATTTGTCAACTCTTTCTCTATTTCATTGTAAACATCTAAAAGGGCACGGTAAAAAGTCTTCATAAATGGTGGTAATTGTTGTGAAGCATCAATGTTCCACCTGCATAAATGACAAACACTATCAATTTCAGTCAAATTACATTCTCGTGTAAAATAGCATTAATAAAATCCTTATTAATTCTTTCAAATTCTGGAATATAAAAACGCTGTAAGCTATCAATAATGTGACAAAAAAAATTACCTTTCAATTGCCTCTGTGAGGAGAGTAAGTTCATCTAGTGTGCCATAGCTGCATAAGTGTCATCCATATAATAGAACATAAGCATGAAACTTTTGTTAGTATTTTCCTGGCAATGCGATACTGGGGCTCAAAGTAGACACCTAAACTCAAAAAGTATACCTCAACCACTCTGTCTCTTGCATAAGGTAATGTCTTCACGATTTCCAATTCTTTCCACCACCTAAAATGGCAAATTGGAACAACACATTTTTGTTGCTTTAGTAGGCCTTTAGACAATATTTGGTTGAAATTGAAAAAAGAGGATATATACTGAAATTTGAAGTTGGAACAGAAGCTATTGAAGCGTGTGATAATCTCATCTAAAGTATTAAATTATATCTTCAACACACCCTCTCACGTGCTGGCTTGATTCTGTTCCATGGGTCAAGCATGTGAAACTCTTTTGATGATGAGTGACGGTAGATTGGACTTGTGATCTTAATTTGCTTTCTTGGTATGCTATATTGAAGTTTGTGACTATCTCATCTAAGAACTTAAGTTGTTAGAGAAAGCGCACTTTTATATAATCAACATAAATTGCAGTTGGAAATGAAATTTACTTGAAAAAAATTGAAGATTAATTACGAGTAAATGTTACTATTATTTTACTTGAAATATTTCTCTGACAACTTTTTAAATATTTCAGCAGTACTTCAAAATTAAACTTCGGTGTTGTAAGGTTAGGTGTATAGGTGAATGTTTAGCTTGCCAATTACCTAGTGATATCACATAGCTCCTTTTTATGCAACTTTTGCAAGATGTTGAAATTCAATTTGGCAAAGTTTAGTAACACTTCGTTGCGTGATTCTTTTTCTTGGTAAAATGATATGTAGTTCGACGTTTCTACCCTCACTATAGCATTTCTGATTGGAAACTTCAATGCACTACTGATTTGTTATGCAAGGGAGTTACCCAATTTTGGCAAAATTAGTTTCAATTGCGTGGTGGTGAAATTCACTGCTTCATCCAGAATTTGTTCACCATGTACTCTGAATTGTGCTGCCTCATAAAAGGTCAACATTCCTTGCACGTCGCTAACCAATGCTTTGTTGAAATTTCCTTGGTCATCAGTGAGCTTCTAAAAGCATCTGTTTCAAAATATTATCAAAAAACGTGTCAGAAGTTTATGCAAGCAGTGTCGATCTATTGTCACAATTCGATTTTTGTTATTGAGTTTGGATCGGGAATTATAGTACCTTTAAGGCTTTACATTGTGCTCAAATTGATAGTTACTTTCTAATATTTTTAAGCGATATATGCCCATTGTATAGTTACGTATTTCTAAAAAAATATTATTTACACTATATAGAAGCACGGGTTTGGAGGACAGGATCGCCGTCCATCCTGCTCCAGCTTGTGGTTTCCCATTGGTTGAACATATAATTTATTCTGGCTGCTCTATTAACTTTTCATTTGTGTTGTCCATTTTGAGTTTTTGTAGTAGCACATAACAATTTGTTATACTGAAATACTTTCACGTGTAGAGTAGTAATGACACATATAGTTTCCTTTTTTATTTTACTGTTAATTTGATGTTTATTTATAGAATAAAATGACTAAAAATATTGCAAAAAAAAGTGTGGGCCCCATACTAAACACCAACCAATATTAAAAAAAAAAGTGTGGGCCCCATACTAAACACCAACCAATATTTAAAAAAAAAAAAGAAGTGGAACCCACCATCTCCAAACTCACGGAAAAAAAAAGTAGACCCCATATTAACAAAATCAAGCAATATAAAAAAAAAGTGAATCCCATATTAAAAAAACAAACAATGTCAAAAAAAAAAAAAAACGCATCCCATATTAAAAAATCAAACAATATTCATGTAATTTTCAAAGTATCTCATTAAATCAATAATGATGGATTCATTGCCACATGTGTATCTACTCATTAGTGGGAGCAAATGAAATTATTGTACAGCAAAAAACATGGACCTCATATTATTGCTTTTCTTCAAAAGGTTAAGTAACCAAACCATACAATTTTTATTTTTTTTAATAATATTAGCCTGAGATGTAATCTAGATATTTAACTGTTGTATTTGCTATTCCTCCATGTTATTTATTTGTTATGTTTACTAAAATAAATATACTTAAAATACTCATATTTTAAAATAAGATAGAATTTAATTACTTTTTCATTTTTTTCCTTACTCTAACAAATGTGAAAAGAGATTAATGTCATAAAAGAAAAAATAATATTAAATGGGGATCAAATAATTAATAAGGTAAATTAGTGAAATTATAATTATAATTATAATTGACTTTTCCTTAAAAAACCGTGCAAAAGACAACATGACAAGTAAAATGAGCTAAACCAAAAATATTTACCAAAAATTAAAAAATAGTAGTTCTTCATTTAAATGGAAAATCAAATTTCTACTTTGTTTCATTTTAAACATGTAAAATTAATATAATAATTTGAATTAGAATTATCCAAATCAAACTTTGATAAAAAATATTAGGTATTATTTAGGCCCAATCTACATACATTAACAATAGAATATTTTACACCTTTAAATTAATTGAATTAAAATTCAAAGCATCAACTGATGCTTAAATATTACTATTGTTTTATCTCAAAAAGAGGAAAATAGTTTCCTTTTAAATAAACATTCTCTTTTTAAAAGTATTAATAAATTTTTACTAACTTTGTATTTGTAGCAAACACTAATATAATAAAGTTTTGGATACGGAGCACAAACTACAATGTTATATTAATCGTGTTTTGGACATAATATATATATATATATATATATATATATATATATATATATATATATATATATATATATATATATATTACTTTACTACTATAGAAGAGCCAGTTTATAAGCAAGATCGTCGTCCGTCCTTTGGTCCCATTTTTTTATTTAAGGGCAAAAAAATGACATTTTATACTTTATATTACCAACTCTTCTAAAAAGTAGATAGAAATACTTTAGTATATTTCTATTTTTCTATTATATAAAAGCATTGGTTTACCCATTCTTTTTTCGTCAGTTACTCTTAAAAAAAAAAATAAGGTGGACTTCATACTAAAAACGCCAAGCAATATTAAAAAAAAAAAAAGGAAAAAAATGGACCCCACCCTCTCCAAACTCATGATAAAAAAGTGGACCCCATATTAAAAAAAAAAGCAATGTCAAAAAAAAAAAACGTGCATCCTATTTATTAAAAAATCAAACAATATTCATGTAATTCTCAAAATATCCCCATCAAGTCAATAATAGTGGATTCATTGCCACATGCGTATCAACCTATTAGTGGGAGCAAATGAAATTATTGCACAGTAAAAAATATGGACCCCATATTATTGCTTTTCTTCAAAAGGTTAAGTAGGCAAATACATACAATTTCCTTTCTTTTCTTATATTAGCCTTAGATCTAATTTAGATATTTAATTGTTGTATTTGCTATTCCGCGATGTCATTTATTTCTTATGTTTACTAAAATAAATATACTTAAAATATTTATATTTTAAAATAACATAGAATTTAATTACTTTTTCATTTTTATTCTTACTCTATTAAATGTGAAAAGAAATTAATATCAAATGGAGATCAAATAATGAATAAGGTAAATTAGTCAAATTCTAATTCTAATTCACGTTTCCTTAAAAACCTATGCAAAAGACAACATGACAAGTAAAATGAGCTAAACCGAGAATATTTACCAAAAATTTAAAAATAGTATTTCTTCGTTTAAATAGAAAATCAATTTCTACTTTGTTTCGTTTTAAACATGTAAAATTAATTTAATAATTTGAATTAGAATTATCCAAATCAAAATTTGATAAAAATAATAAGTATTTTACACTTTTAAATTAATCGAATTAAAATTGAAAGTATCAACTGATGCTTAAATATTGTTATTGTTTTATCTCAAAAAGAGGAAAATAGTTTCCTTTAAACAAATTTTCTCTTTTAAAAAGTATTAATAAATTTTTGCCGACTTTGTATTCTTAGCAAACACGAATATACTAAATTTTTAGATATGAAGCACAAACTACAATGTTATATTAATCGTATTTTGAACATAGTATATATATATTATCACTATCCAAAATACAACTACATACACATAGATACACTATAATCCAAAGTGTTGGGCCCCAAGGGCATAAGCCATCTAGTTTAGAAATAAGAAAAATAATAATTCTGATGTCAGAGTACTTACCACATGAGACATAGTAACCTTTTTGCCTAAGTAATCGAAAGCTAAGAGCAACAGAATGAAGGCCACTGCCATCTTCACCAATCCATTCGTCGTAACAGGCATAGAATAACTCAGTGAATCCTCAATCTCAGGTTCAAAATGATAAGCTACTCCAAGGCACTGGATTGTGTTAATCAGATCAAGCTTTTGCAAGGATTTTGAAGAAGCTTTCACTAGCAATTTCCTCACTTCTTCTTTTAGGTCTTCATGCGGCTTCTCTTCCTCCTCATTGGCTCCCTACACGAGTACATTTCGGAATATGTTACTTACCGATGTATTAACAATAAGTAGATCTACGCCAGGAGAAGTTAGTACAAGAAGCCGTGGACACACTTCTTGATAATGGAATCTGGGGACAACCAATGAAGGACGGTAATAATAAAGTTTACAAGTTATTTTCTGATGTAATTGAAGGCAAAGAGGGAAGATCTTGTGAGACTCTGCTTAGCAAACGAGTCGATTATTCAGGACGTTCTGTCATTGTCGTGAATCCATAAATTATTTAAAAGTTAAATGAGTTTGTTCTATGCACTGATAATGTAAAGAATATTTACCGAGAGATCAGTATAGGCAAGAAAATGGTCTCCTCAAACAGTAGGATGATGATTGCTAGAGCGACATGTAATAACCTCAGCCGCAATGGTTTGAGTGCGCAACTCCTTCATTTTAGCTTAATTCTCCTGTTGAAGGAGTTACAAAACGTGTTTTGTAAAAGAAATGAACCAAAAATTGAACAAACATCATGAGTTAGTGCTATTAGTGATATCTCTTGATTGATACTAGGATATCTTGATTGATCGTCCAGAACTTAGTATCTCTTAGTATTTTCATCAGTGATTTAGTTTCTATTATGATTAAGAGAAGATCACAGTTCTTTATTAGTTGATTCTTTCCTTGTCTGATGTTGCTCTCTTGTATAAATACACATTCATCATATTATATTAAAAGTGGGAAGCTTTTATCTTTAAAGTTGGATTACAATTTTGCCTTCCATAACTTAAACACTATTTCTAATTATTTTGTACAAGAATATAAATATTTATTCTAATAACTACATATCGATACTGTACATTCCATTCATGACAATAGCTGGAATTTTCAGTTTCAAAGTTTCCAGATGTGCTTTAAATTATGCAATAAAGATGAAATCAAGTAAGTCATGTGAATAGGATATCTTTTCTGTATCCCAATCTTTTCGAATCCTCAACCCAATACTTTCACCAGATTAATTCTTTTCGCTTTTCATCTTCTATATAACTTTGCAGTAACTCATTTCTTCATTAGCCATTCATTAATACAAAAAAAACTGTAGAATTTAAGAGTCCATTATATTAATGAACTAAATGTAGGCTAATCCAATAAATACATGAAAGAGAAGCCCAAAGAACACCAACCAAAAACAACTATATATAAAGTTAAGAAATGGTTTTCATTTTCATTCAAGGATGCCTTTTCGTTTAGCAGATTTTTTTTTAATTTTCCATTTTCGTTTTCAATACAAAAGTAGCGGAAATGCTAGGTGAATTACAAGCGCTGCAATCACCTTTACTGGAATTCAAGTTACGTTTTTCTATGAGTTCAACTGAGTCGAAGTTACTTGAGAGTTGTTCTGATTCTGTAAAATAGATGTAATTGTTGGTTAATAAACGAGTACCACACACAAACTATAACATCACATTATGTATGTATTCGTGTAAAATATCTTTATGTAACTTTCCTTTTGTGTCTTTTTTGGAACTCTGGGCATGATCTTCTGCAAATTAGAGTATATATAATTTTCCATAGTTAACAGATTTAAATTGTGGTCTATCCATTATTATTTATTGTTCATTCTCCTTTATTTTCTAAAACTCTTATTGTGCTTCAGATGGTAATGTCTTAACTAATGTCTTAACACTTAATTGCTTTGCGGAATGTCCTCCTCCTTAGGCTTCTTATTTACCTCATTTTACATGTAGAGAAAGTTGAAAATTAAAAGAGCTTTCCAAATCAAATTAGAGACTCTTAAACACCGGGAGAAAAAGGACAAAATGTTTTTAAGAGACGCTAGATTTGCAGTTTCAATAGAGAAACACGCGAGTAGAGTACTAAATTTATCTTTTCAGAAATGCACAAATAGAAGTCGGATAAGAAATACTCAAGACGACGTTTATGTTTACTTGATTTTTTTCCTTCTTTCCTCTATATATACACTACAAGAAAAACTCAGATCTACAACAGATTATGACGACTTGAGAAAATTCATCAATGTGGATGAAATGAGCACGAAGTAAAAGATAAAAAGATTTAATTTTGAATTTGTGTTATTTGACAAATACTTGAAGAATCATTATTAAAGAAATTAAAGTTTGGAAATATGTGTACCATTTCAATTTTTCTTTTACGATACAAGCTTTGTAATATGTATCTTGGGATAAACGTGCAATGCACGTTCCCAGAGACTAGTATTAATAAAATGATATACTTCTCTCCAACAATAAAGTTCCATATGGTATCAAGAGCCTAAAAAGCTTCACAACATTTTTTTTTCTCTGGGCGTTTGTTTTTTTTTTTTTCCCGCTGCCAACAGCCATGGCTCCAACTAATTCCTCCACTGAGAACACCTCAACCGCGCCTTCTCCTGTAACTGCCTCTCAAACAACACAACCCATACCAAATTCTCTCACAATTCTCACCATGAATAACAATAATGAGCAGTTGGTCAATATCAACTTTGTTGCTCAGGCACCTCTAAAGCTCAACAATACAAACTACCAGTCATGGAAATACTAGCGGGAAACCATCCTCACTGCATATGATTTTCTCTGCTTTATTGAACAGCCACCAAGTTCAACAGACACGCCTTTTCATCGGCGACAAGACCATCTCATTCGGTGTGCCATCGTTGCCTCTCTATCTCCTGATATTGTTCCCTCTGTCATAGATGCTAAGTCTTCCTATGCTCTCTGGTAAAATCTTGTAGCAACCTATGCGAAGCCATCACGTGCTCGTATCATGAGTCTTAGAGAGTCTCTAAGCAACGTGAAAAAGGGTAACCTCTCTATTACTTCATACCTGCAAAAGATCAAACAAATCTGTAGTACTTTATCCTCGGCTGGCATTCAAATTTCCACGGATGAGGTCTTCCTTCATGCTCTCCATGGACTTCCAGCAAAATATGACACTATCACTGCTACTCTGCGTGCCCGACAAACTCCAGTGACATTTGAAGAGCTTATGAGAGGCTCCTTGATTTTGAGCAGAATCTCGTTCGCTCATCTTCCTCTTCCACGGTTCCAATTACAGCAAATTTTGCTGCTAAACCATCGCTTCACAACAGCCGTTCTCGATCCAATCATGCTTCGGGTCCAGGAAACAACTCGAATCCTACAGAAAGATCTGTTGCTAAGAATTTTAGTTCTCAACTTGCTGGTCAAAACAACCATAAGAATTGTCCCCGTGTTACTTGCCAACTTTGTGATAAGCCCGGTCATCACGTGAAACAATGCTGAAAATTTTCGGCAATTCTTTCTCTAATCAATGGGTCTGGATCAGATGGACATACAAGAAACAATGCTCACTCTCAAACACAGCAGCCGCGTGCTAACTATGCAACTCACAGCACTAGCAATGATGGAAATTGGCTTGTTGATTCCGGTGCCTCGCATCACGTCATGCAGGATCTACAAAACATATCCCTTCACTCCGATTATGACGGCAGTGAAGACATTATGATTGGTGATGGTAACGAACACAAAATCACCCATACAGGATCCAGTTCTTTACATTCGTCTTCTTGGCCTTTAACTTTATCCAATGTTTCATGTGTTCCTAAGATGAAAAAGAACCTTGTTTCTGTTTACCGACTTTGTAATGGTAATTATGTCTCTGTGAAACTCTCACCTTATTCGTTTGTTGTGATGGACCCGTTACGCCCTATTTTGAATGAGTCCAATATAGTTTGCAACTTCCCGGTTCTTCTAACTAGTATTAAAAGCGTTAGAGTCGCCACCTTATTTTTAAGGAAAAATAGGAAACCTATATGTATTTGTGTGTCTACTCCATTTTAGTCCGCGAAACCTATGAAATTCTAGATAAGGGTTTTATTTACCCCGAGGGGAAGGTATTAAGCATCCCTCAGAGCCTGTCTGAAGACAGTCCTTAAACTTAGTTTAACTGAACACTAGAGGAGGATTATCTATCTGTTTATCATTATTATTACCTGTTTTCAAAATGTTATGACTTCATGAAAAGCTACACTAGGTGATAATATACTAACTATATACAGTGTATAAAAATAAATTTATATCAAGTATCAAGTATTCATAAAGAATGTATAGTGAAAAAGAATATATAAAAGAGTATAAAGAGAATGTACCTCGTAAGTATAAAAGTATATTTGTTAGTACAAAGAGTGTATATATATGTTAGTGTAAAGAATGTATCGCTATATTAAGAATATATAAAAAAAATGTAAGACTATGTAAAAATAAATATATCAAGGATATAAGAATGTGCGTCTATGTATATTAAAAGAATGCATGTATATTAAACATATAAAGAACATATTTCAAGTGTAAAAGAGTGTACGTCAAACCTAAAATGTATAAAGAATTGTATAACTACGTATATTAGTGCATAAAGAATGTAAAAATAATTTACAAATATTCATTGGTGTAAAGATTTTATATAACGGAATTATTCAGAAAAGTGAAGTTTATTTGACTTGTTTCTGCCGTTTAGTTAAAAAGATTGTTTGTTTAATGGATATCCTATCAAAAGAATAAGGAACAAAATAATTGTAAAAAGTATTGGTAAAAAATAAGTATAAGGAATTGTGGATAAAAAATGAGTGAAAATGTGTAATGCCTTTAAAGAATAAAAGATTTGTAAATGAACGACTTAATATTTTCCTAGCGTCAAAATGTGGATTTAACTTAATTAAAATATGTATTAGTGTACACAAAATAATATAAAATGTAAGTTGTATTGAGAGTGTATAAAGAATATAAAATAAAGGATGGACCAGTATTTTTGCCTAATCGTCAAGTGTGAATTTATTTAACAAAGTATTTATACCAAGTCAATTTAATCTAGTTATGAAAGTATTGACGGCCTAAGTCTTGCCTAAAGCGAATGACAATTTTAAGTTTAACAAACAAGGCGACAAGTAAATAAATATATCAACCCGTCATTTCAAAAATAAAGTTTTCACTATACTATGAGTTTATGTTTTGTACAGTTATAAAAAAAATACGGAAAATAAATACAAACAGTGATTCGATGAAGTCTTCAGGTTCCTTCCGAGTGTCATCTTCGGGATGTATTTCCGGGTACATGTATAAACACTTAGTAAAAGTGTTAGTAAGAGAATAAATAACTATCAAATGAATTAAAGAAATAATGAATAAACTTAAAATAAAAAACTCATCTTTTGTACATGGGAGGCCTTGGAAATCGACGGAAATTTCTTCATCGGCCATTTGGGTGTAGTATTTTTCCAAATGAGTTTTAAGTAAAATGATAAAAAGGTAAAAGTGTCATCCGCATGTCTCGGGTGGCCAAGAAAGATTAATCACACGGAGTAGTATCTTCGGGTACAAACCAACATTTATTTTTAGCAAGAGAAATGTTAAGAATCATTAGAAACAACCAGCAAATCGACTTGTCGTGATATTTCTAGAAACGGATAAAATCAGTAACTAAATTAAGAGAAGCCATCATGTGAACAAATAAAAAAAACAAAGCAGCGACATATAAATTGAAACAAATGCAACCCCGAGGTCGCGGGGCAAAGGTACAAAAAACAGTGACAATAATCAGCAACAACAAGGAGCAAGATAGAGATTCTCTGGCAACATAGAAGTCACCGAAAAATGCTCAAAAACAGCCCAACAATTGCAGCAGCAGCGTGGAGCAGTACCGCTAAATGCAAGACAGTTATAAACCTGCAAAATATATACAAATACGCACAATGCAGAAGTAACAGCGGGCGAGAAGCAGCAAAATAGAGGGATTCGTCGTCGTCGTGGTGTTTCGTCGGAGATGGGTTTCATGGAGGAAGGCAGTGTCGCTGCTGGATGCTCCTCCCCGTTGATGGTTGTTCGCTGGCGTCGGGTAGGCAGTGACGGGAAAGGACGAAGGGGTTAGGATTGTTATCGTTGTTGAAGTTTGGAGAACAAGGGAAAGGGGACAAACGGACTGCTCGTTGGCGTTAATGGAGTTCGTCGGAGCGGCAGTGGGCATGGTGGTCGACGTTAATTGAGAGAGGGGAAGATGAAGTGGTGGGGCAGCGGGGTCGTGGTTTGGTGGCGTGGTGGCTGCTCCATTCATGATAAAAGAAAAAAAAAGAACGGAGATGGAGGAAGAAAGGAAGGGGCAGTGGCGTCATGTTGTTGTTGGCGTGGTGTTTGGTTGTCGTTGGCTGCTCCGGTTCACCGGAGCTTGAAGCTCCTCGCCGGAGAAACGAAGAAGACGAAGATGGGGAGATGAGCAGGAAAATGGGAAAGGTGGTGTTGTCGTTGTGATGTTGGGTTGTTTAGTTCGTGGGGATGAGGTAGGAGTTCACTGGAGCTCGGAGCTCCGGCGTGGAGGGGGTGGCGGCGTTTGAGAGAGGAGTGAGGAGAGGGAGAAAATGTTTAGGGTTTTATTTAGGAAGAAGGCAAAAAAAATCTGAAATTTTAAGTGTGTAAAAAAAAATGAGTTCATGAAAAAATAACCCCTTCTCTTTCTTTATAATACAAAATAACCTCTTCTATTGTCTAAAAAATATAAAGTCATACCCCTTTATCCCCT
Source organism: Lycium barbarum (assembly GCF_019175385.1). NCBI lineage: Eukaryota > Viridiplantae > Streptophyta > Magnoliopsida > Solanales > Solanaceae > Lycium > Lycium barbarum. Next base: position 119,624,633 of record NC_083340.1, on the reverse strand, counting down.
CAATGCTCATTTTAATCTTTGGGTTATTGTCTAATGGAGATTTCACCCTTTTAACCAATGTATAAAAATTTATTAATCACTGGATGAAGAACCCAACCCATCACTTCAAATGTCGTCTTTTAAAAAGTGACAAGACCTTGACTTGATCGAATTGTTGCTCTGTGCTGAAGAATTAATTGCTCCGATTTTCTCTACATCGACGGACTGTATTAAAATATAGTTAACTAGTATATGTATAAATAATAATGTATGTATAAAAATATAAATATTAATGTATAAGATATGAAAATGTATTGCTATAAAATTAAGAAACAATTATTAATTGCACAAAAATGGTAGTATTACGCTGTACATGTGCAAAATAATGATTCTTGAAAAATGACAATGAATTGATAAAATTCCTAAAATAAGGATAATCCTCAATAAATTATCGAAAAAATGTAAAAATGTGTAAAAAATATATTTCGCGCTCTTTAACGAATCAGGGCCCCCTAAAATGTTAATTTTAAGCACGTCGAGTCAAAATTAGGTGTCAACAGAACCTTTGCACGGGAGCGCCTCTACTAGCAGGGAAACCTGAAAACGGTGTTTATCCATGGCCTTCATCTTTCCAGTCGCCAATCTCTCCTCAAGCCCTCACCACCACCACTACTAGAACTACTTCCAATTGGCATCGACGTCTTGGTCACCCGTCCTCAGCCACTCTTCGGCAAGTTTTTAAGCTTTTAGCTATTTCATCCTCTTTAGAAAAATCTTTCTTTTGCAATTCACGTAAATGCAGTAAAATGCATAAGTTTCCTTTCTACAACTCTACAATAAAGAGTATTGCTCCTTTGGAATATATTTATTCGGATGTTTGGGGTCCTTCGCTAGAAATTTAAATAGATGGCTTTCAATATTATTTAATATTTGTTGATCATTATAGAGATATATCTGGTTCTTTCCCATAATACAAAATCTGATGTATCCATTATCTTTCCCAAATTTAAGAAAGTTGTAGAAAAGCTCTTTCAAAAACCCATCATCTCCTTTTATTCTGAAAATGGTGGTGAATTCATCCATCTCCGGTCCTTCTTTGGAAACAATGGGATTTCTCATCTTCTCACTCCTCCACATACCCCTGAACACAATGCAACCACCGAACGTTGTCATCGCCATATTGTTGAAACAGGTATCACCCTATTGCATAATGTGAGTCTCCCTCTAAAATTTTGGTCATATGCCTTTACTACCGCAGCCTACCTGATTAATCGCTTACCTACCAGAATTTTTGAGAATCAATCTCCCTATTTACGACTGTATGGAAAATTATCAAACTATACCAAGCTTCAGGACTTTGGTTGTTTATGTTACCTATGGTTAAGGCCTTATAATCAAAATAAATTGCAACCTCGTTCCAGCCCATGTCTTTTTCTTGGCTACTCACCGAATCAAAATGCTTATCTTTGTTTTGATCCTGTGAAGTCTAGGTTGTATGTCTCTAGGCACGTGGACTTTGTGGAGCGTCGTTTTCCATACTCATCTATGAAAATTAAGGCCAATCGACTTGAATCTAACACTGTTAATATATGGGTTCCCTCTCATTATACTATTCCTTTTACATCAAATCCATCTGATAACTCCTCTCATGTGATATCTACAATATCGGATTCAGGAAGTACCTCTCATGAGGCCTCCAGCAGCAATCGCTCTTCATCAGACAAGCCTGAGAATTCTATTGCGTCTTTTCCAGATACATCTTCTGCTACTTCTTCTTCCTCATCCTCTTTATCAGTACCAACCCCTTCCACTTCCACTATTCCTTCTTCTTCCCCTATACCAAATCATCCCATGGTTACATGTTCCAAACAATATAAGTAAGCCAATTCAAAGACTTTGTCTCAATGCTACTCTAGCTTCTACAGTTGAATCATCCACTGTTGCACAACCTTCAAAATTGCCAGCCACTTCCTCAACTACCAATACCAAAACTTTGCCTAAGCCCAAACCTACAAGGTCTGTTGTTTCTTCCAGTTCAATACCCAAACCTATTGAGCTTAGTGTTAGGATTTGAATCCCAAATCCGACCTTTGTAAGCAGGTTTCCAGGAAAGATTGGAGGGTCACAGCTGGACCACTTAAATACCAACCTCCTTAGACAGAACCTACTTACGCCGTGATGTAAGCGAAGAATAAATAGCACACACAGATTTATAGTGGTTCACCCTCAATATGAGAGCTACGTCCACGTTGCTGCTGCAGATCTTATTAAAGAAGAAATATTACAAGTGTTTACAACACTCAACCTCACAACCCCAATCCCAATTACACTCAAGAATTTTACCACAAAAAATTCTCTCAAAGACCTTCTCTTACTTAGGCCTTTCACTAAGAGTATTTCTCTTAGATTTTTCTCTCTCTTTGGGATGTGTTTAGCAAATGATCTTGATGATATCTTACAAATGAACCATAAGCTACCTATTTATAGGAATGAATTTCCTATGATGAGGTAAGCGCTTACATCACGACTATTATGAGGTAAGCGCTTACATCACGACTATGTGAACAAAAGAATTGACTTGTTTGGCCAATTCCACACCTAACAAATCTCCCACTTGAAGACTAATTTTAATTTGTCTTCACACTTTGATCGATGCAGCAGCTCTTTCCTACTTTCATACTTCGTGCAGGCCAACTGAAGTTGAGCATAGCTTCAGTTTGTCTATCGTCACTGCCTTTGTCAGCATGTCTGCTGGATTCTGACTCCCTGCGATCTTCTCAAGCACTAGCGCTCCATCTTCCAAAGCTGATCTAATGAAATGGTACCGGAGTTGTATGTGCTTCGTTCGAGCATGGTAAACCGGGTTCTTTGCCAAATGAATGGCGCTTTGGCTATCACAATTTAGCATACTTCCCTTGTGGTGCTGATCCAATTCCCGCAGAAAAGATTGTAGCCACATCATTTCCTTTGTGGCCTCCGTCACAGCAACGTACTCAGCCTCACAACTAGAGAGAGCTACTATCTTTTGCAACTTGGAAACCCAAGAGATTGCAGTACCTCCGAAGGTGTAAACATACCCGGATGTGCTCTTTCTGCTATCAATATCACCACTGTTGTCAGCATCAACATACCCTTGCAATCCTGTTTTTAATTTTCGGAAATACAGAGCTGAACTCGAGCTGCCTTTCAGATATCTGAATATCCACTTCACAGCCTCCCAGTGTTGCTTTCCCGGATTGCTCATAAATCGGCTGACAACTCCCACTGCATGTGCAATGTCTGGCCTTGTACATATCATTGCATACATAAGACTACCGATTGCAGATGCATAAGGTATCTTGTCCATCTGCTTCTTCTCATCCTCGGTTGTCGGCGACTGATCCTTTGACAACCGAAAGTGTCCAGCCAAGGGAGTGTGACTGGCTTGGCATCATGCATGTTAAACCTTTTGATAACTTTCCTCACATATTCTTCTTGTGAGAGTTTGATGCCCTCCTTGCTTCGGTCGATTCTCATCCCAAGGATTTGCTTTGCAGCTCCCAAATCCTTCATTGCAAACTCTTCCGATAACCCTTTTTTCAACCGATCAATCTCCTGTAGGTTTGCTCCTACGATTAGCATGTCGTCGACATAGAGTAGCAGTATCATGTACGAGTCTTCAAATTTTTTGAAGTAACAGCAGTGATCTGCCTCGCACCTTGAAAAATCAGCTTTCTTCATAAAGCTGTCAAACTTTAAATACCACTGTCTTGGAGCCTGTTTTAGTCCGTACAGACTCTTTTGAAGTTTGCACACCAGATTCTCCTTTTCTTTGATTTTGAATCCCTCCGGCTGTAGTATGTAGATTTCCTCGTCTAGATCACCGTGAAGAAATGCAGTTTTCACGTCCATCTGTTGCAGATGTAGATTTTCCTTTGCTACCAGCCCAAGAACAGTTCTGATAGTCACCATCTTGACTACGGGAGAGAAGATCTCCGTATAGTCAATGCCTTCTTTCTGTTGAAATCCCTTTGCAACCAGCCTTGCTTTATAACGCTTGCTTCCATTGGGTTCTTCCTTTATCCGATAAACCCATTTGTTTTGCAATGCCTTTTTATCCTTTGGCAACTCGGATAATTCCCATGTATGATTTGCCGATAGTGAATCCATTTCATCCTTCATTGCCAGCTCCCACTTAGTCGATTCATCGACTTGCATTGCTTCTTCATAACATTCCGGCTCCCCTCTATCAGTGAGTAGAATGTAGTTGAGGGATGGAGAGTACCTGTGAAGCGGCTTCCTGATCCTGGATGATCTACGCAGCTCTGTGATTGGCGTCTGTTCATTTGTTTCAGAATCAGCACTTTCATTAGCACCTTCTCGGATTGTTTGTTCCTCTGCCTCGGCTGTACCTGGCTGCGGCTCAGGTGCCGGAAAGTCCCTCAAATCGACTATTTCCGATTCCTTGTCCTGACATTCTGAATTCTTTTGCAGCTTGTCTTTGTACAATACCTCTTCGAAAGACAACATTCCTGCTTCGGATGATCTTCCGATTTTGTTCATCCCAAAATCGGTACCCAAGCTCGGTGTCACCATAGCCAATAAAGTAACACTTCTTTGATTTTGGATCAAGCTTGCTTCTAGCCGTATCATCATTATGAACATATGATAAGCAACCGAACACTTTCAGAAATGAAAGATTTACCTTCTTGCCACTCCAGACTTCTTCTGGAATTCTGAAATCCAAGGGAACTGACGGTCCTCGGTTAATTAAGAAGGCCGCGGTATTGACTGCATCTGCCCAGAATGTCTTGGGCAGTCCAGAGTGTATTCTCATACTCCGAGCACGCTCGTTCAACGTTCGGTTCATTCTTTCGGCTACTCCATTCTGTTGCGGCGTTCCAGGAATAGTCTTCATCATCTTGATCCCATTATCGGCACAGTACCGTTTGAAATCACCATCAGTGTATTCTCCGCCGTTGTCGGACCTCAAACACTTCAACTTGAGGTTTGTTTCATTCTCGACCATGGCTTTCCATCTTTTGAATACACTAAACACATCGGATTTATTTTTCATAAAATAAACCCATACCTTCCTGGTTGAATCATCAATGAAGGTCACGTAGTAGTGTGATCCTCCAAGGGAGGGTACAGTGGTAGGTCCCCACACGTCTGTGTGCACCAATTCCAGCTTTTCGACCTTCAACTCTCTGCCTGCACTTGAGAAGCTTACTCGCTTTTGTTTTCCGAGAATGCAGCTCTCACACGTATGAAGGTCCACCGTCTTCAGCTCCGGAATTAAGCCATTTGTCACCAACAGCTTCATCCCCTTCTGGCTGATATGCCCAAGCCGACAATGCCACAAATCTGTCTTCTTTGTGTTGTCAACCACAGCAACAGTATCACGACAGCTATCCGTCATGTAGAGAGTGCCAATCTTCTTTCCTCGGCCAACTACCATAGCACCTTTCGCCACCTTCCAAGACCCATTACCAAAGTTGAGATCATATCCCTCATCATCAAGATGACCTACTGAGATCAGGTTTCGCATCAGCTTTGGAACATGTCTAACTTTTGTAATCTTCCACGAGGATCCATTTGACATCTTCAAATTAATGTCTCCCGTGCCAACAACGTCTAGCGGCTCTCCATCGGCTAAATAAACTTTGCCGAGATTCTCAGCCACGTAGTTTGTCATTATATCATGATGTGGGGTGGTATGAAAGGACGCTCCTGAGTCAAGCACCCAAGAGTCTATCGGGCTGTTAACCGATAGCAACAACGCATCGCCAATGTCTTCCGTAGCAGCGTTGATTCCAGCCCCCTTGTTGTCCTCCTTCTTTGGCGCCCTGCAGTTCTTCTTGAAGTGACCTGGTTTTCCACAGTTCCAACAATCAAATGTTCGTCCTGGTCTGGATTGACCCCTGCCATTCCTTGACTTCGATCTGCCCCTATTTCGGTTGTAGTTTCTGTCATAATTTCTGCTTCTGTTTTCAACATTAAAAGCAGAACTCGTCGATGCCTCTCCCGAATCTGTCCTGCGCACCTCCTCAGCAAGGATACGATCCCTAACATCGTTGAACTTTAGTTTGTCACTGCCGACAGAATTACTAACCGATGCTCTCATTGGCTCCCAACTATTTGGTAGGGATGCCAACAAAATTAGAGCTTGTACTTCATCATCGAAATCAATTTTTACCGATGACAATTGATTTACAATGGTATTGAATTCATTTATGTGTGCAGCAACATGAGCATTTTCCATCATCTTTAGATGAAATAGTTTCTTCATGAGAAATACCTTATTATTTGCCGAAGGTTTCTCATACATGTCAGACAATACCTTCATCATATCTGCAGTGGTCTTCTCCTTTGCCACATTGTGAGCAACGTTCTTTGACAACGTCAGCCGAATGACTCCCAGAACTTGTCTGTCGACGAGATTCCAATCTGCTTGCTTCATCTCCTATGGTTTCGGACTCAGAGGTTCATGAAGCTTTCTGCCATATAAATAATCTTCAATTTGCATTCTCCAGAACGCAAAGTCTGTACCATCGAATTTACCGATGCCGTGCGTCGTACCATCTTCGCCTCCCATCGTTTCTAAATCACAACACAACCTGTTGCTCTGATACCAGTTATTAGGATTTGAATCCCAAATCCGACCTTTGTAAGCAGGTTTCCAGGAAAGATTGGAGGGTCACAGCTGGACCACTTAAATACCAACCTCCTTAGACAGAACCTACTTACGCCGTGATGTAAGCGAAGAATAAATAGCACACACAGATTTATAGTGGTTCACCCTCAATATGAGAGCTACGTCCACGTTGCTGCTGCAGATCTTATTAAAGAAGAAATATTACAAGTGTTTACAACACTCAACCTCACAACCCCAATCCCAATTACACTCAAGAATTTTACCACAGAAAATTCTCTCAAAGACCTTCTCTTACTTAGGCCTTTCACTAAGAGTATTTCTCTTAGATTTTTCTCTCTTTGGGATGTGTTTAGCAAATGATCTTGATGATATCTTACAAATGAACCATAAGCTACCTATTTATAGGAATGAATTTCCTATGATGAGGTAAGCGCTTACATCACGACTATTATGAGGTAAGCGCTTACATCACGACAATGTGAACAAAAGAATTGACTTGTTTGGCCAATTCCACACCTAACACTTAGGAGTGTGCCAAGCATTAAAAAATCCTAAATGGCGTACTGCCGTGAATGACGAATTATCATCTCTTAAGGGCTAAGACACATGGTCTCTTGTACCAGCAGATCCTCAAGCTAAACCCATCGGGTCTAAGTGGGTTTTTCGAGTTAAATATAATTCTGATGGAAGTATTAGCCGCTATAAAAATCGACTTTTTGCTAAAGGCTTCTTGCAACGTCCATGTGTTGATTATGGTGAAACATATTCTCCAGTAGCAAAGCATACCACAGTGCGTGTTATTCTCTCACTGGCTGCTTCATTTGATTGGCCACTTCGTCAATTAGATGTTAACAACGCCTTCTTGCACGGGACTCTAACTGAAGAGGTATATATGTCTTAACCAACCTCCTGGTTTTGTGAATGAGACATATCCCACTCATGTTTGTCGACTTCACAAAGCAATTTATGGGCTTAAACAGGCTCCACGAGCATGGTATGAGGAACTCAAATCCTATCTTGTTTCATATGGATTTTTCCACTCTCAGTCGAATCACTTCTTATTTATATATGCTAAATCTGGAGTTATGCTCTATCGCATTGTCTATGTTGATGATTTAATTATCACGGGCAATCATCAAAAGTCGGTGGAACATTTCCTTGGGTGTCTTGCTAATCATTTCTCTGTTATTCGCTCACCTTCTGGCATTTTCTTGAGTCAGCAGAAATATATTTATGAGATTTTAGACAGAGCCAACATAGTTGAAGCTAATCCCATGCGCACGCCAATGGCAAGCGGATCTTGTCCCATTAGTAGTGATGGATCTTTATTTGAGGATCCTAAAGAATTTCAGACTATAGTTGGAACTTTACAATATCTTCAACTTACCAGACCAAATGTTGCCTTTGTTGTAAGCAAATTGTCTCAGTTTACAAGTGCTCCAACAACTACACATTGGGCTATGGTTAAACGAGTTCTTCGCTATCTTGCTGGCACGTCTACTAATGGTCTGTTTCTTCAAAAAGGCAAGTCACTAAATCTGCATGCCTTCTCCGACTCAGACTGGGCAGGTAATCACGAAGATCTCTCCTCTACTACAACATACTTTGTGTTTTTAGGCTCCAATCCAATTTCATGGAGTTCCAAGAAGCAAAGAGTTGTTGCTCGCTCGTCCACAGAAGCTGAGTATCGTGCTATTGCTTCAGCTTCAGCTGAAATTTGTTGTGTTCGTAATCTGCTTCAAGAGTTATCTCTCTTTTTCAAGGAACCACCAGTTGTCTATTGTGACAATCTTGGTGCGACTTATGTGTGCGCTAAACCAGTTTTTCATTTCAAAATGAAGCACATCGAGATTGACTATTATTTTGTTCGAAATCTCTGTCAACGAGGCCTCTTGCATGTTTCTCATGGTTCATCTCGAGACCAACTAGCTGATCTGCTTACCAAGCAGCTACCAAAAGGTCCATTCGAAGCACTAAGGTCCAAGATTGACATATCGGACCGATCTACCATCTTGCGCGGCATATTAGTGATATCTCTTGATTGATACTAAGATATCTTGATTGATCTTCCATATCTTAGTATCTCTTAGTATCTCCATCAGTGTTTTAGTTTCTATTATGATTAGGAAAAGATCACAATTCTTTATTAGTTGATTCTTGTCTGATGTTTCTCTCTTGTATAAATAAACATTCATATTAATAAAATGATATACTTCTCTCCAACAGTAAAGTTCCATAAGTGCGACAATGAACTCAAAACAACGAGAATTCTTCGTGTGCCTGTGGCGTAAGATTTGAAATACAGCGGAAGATAGGCTTGTCCTTCTATATTTTTCCTATTAAACTATCAAAATTTTGTCTGTGGCATGATTCAATCCATGACACGCACCTAACTCACACATCATGAGTTGTGTTTTACCGCTAGACTTAAGTCCTCTTAGGCAAAAGTTTCATTAACATACTATTACAATAGGATAATTATCCCCGTTGCTACTATTAATAGGATTATCCCCTATATATTATTTTCTCTCTATATATACAGAATTTTGAATAGACTCGATACTACTAGTAACTTCTTATGAAGAAAAAATTTAGTATTCTTGTGTCTCAATATATGTGATACTTTTCGTTTTTCGAGAGTCAAATAAGAAAGTCTTTGACCGTATTTATTCGTATGCCCCTTAAATATTTTAATTATTAATTATTGTGACTTAATAGCCGGTTTGGCCAAGCTTATTTTTCTCCAAAAGTACTTATTTTTTTCAACAAGTGCTCATTTTTAAAAAAGTGAGGTTTTGGCGAAGTTTTTGAGAGAAAATAAGTACTTTTGGGTAGTAGCAGAAGCAGTTTTTCAGAAGCTAAAAAAAATATCTTTTCCCCAGAAGCACTTTTAAGAAAAATACACTTAAAAGCACTTTTTAAAAGTTTGACCAAACGCTAATTGCTGCTCAAAAGGTTTTTTCAAAATTAATTAACCAAACACAATCTGCTTCTCACAAAAAATACTTTTTGAAAAGCACTTTTCAAAAAAAAAATAATCAAAATAAGCTGATTTTAGAAACTTGGCCAAACAGGCTATTATAGTACTTTTTATGTAGTTTCTAAATATGTAAATTATTTTTCAAAAAACATAAAAATTATATGTCGCGAATTCACGGTCTAAATAAAGAAGCTTGACTCTTGAAATTCAAACTGTATCACATAAATTGAGACAAAGAGAGTAATACTTATTAAGCTACTTCTCTGCAAAATTGCAATGTTATATGAATTGATGTCCATATAAGAACGGGATATACCTTAAATTGATTTTTGCTCTAATGCCAAGTTGCAAAGTTCTCTTTCACTTACCAATACACTGAAGCATGACCTGATTCCTAGTTATAATGCTTTAGAGCACTTGGAAGTACTATTGATGATCATTTCCCACACTAACCGTGTCCAGTTTCTTTTCGTCACGGTCAGATACTTATTTATCCTTCCCCCAACAAAAGCATATATTATTACTGAGATTATCTTTTTACAACCTGAATTTTCAGTTTTAACAGAAGAAATATGTCCTCTGTCCCAATTTAGGTGTCTTACTTTTTTTTTTGGTTTGTCTCAAAAAGAGTGTCTTTTTCTATATTTAGTGAGTTGACAATTCAAACATTCAACATGTAAGTTTAAAACCACAAGATTCAAAGGATATTTTATATGTAGTACATTACAAACATAGGACCACAAGATTCAAAAGTCTCTTTTTATTTCTTAAACTTTATCCGCAGTCAAACTAAGACACTTAAATTGAAACGAAGAAAATATTATTTTATGTTATTTTACATCTAATGACAGGCCCGTTTGTGGAGAGGAACATATCTGCTACACTTGACTAACGGTAAATATATTTTATGCTAAAAGGCAAATGGAGAAACTAGTTTGATACTTAGAGATTCATTAAGGTCAAAACGTTTTAGGAATTTTAAGTGAAACATTGTTACTAACCAATAAAGTCCGAAAACGATCAAATCATATAACAAAAATGATCAATGTATTCTCCTTTTGATTATTAATATACAAGGCAGGAATGGAGCATAACCCCCTTCTATGAAGGTAGGTTTAACTAAAAAAATTATTAATGGAAATTATAAGGTCCACACCTACCTCAAAGACTACATTAGCCAGATAAGGCAATTGATGACATAGGGACAATGCAAATTCATATGAAGCATGTTGTGACAGATTGGCTGGAAGCCATTATTGAAAAAATTCTTGTTTAGTCTGGACGTCGTTCACGTCCCTTGTGGTGTTTTTTCAACCCGTTGTTTTGACTTGGTAAATTGCATCCGGTCCTAGCAGGTTCCATGATCTAGGAAGTCAATCTAATCTCTCTTTTCCTGCCATGTTCAAAGTCGTATAGGCTACGAATTTCTATTCTCTAACTTTGGGATAAGAATTGGCGGTCGATCTGTCACGCCCCGAACCATGGCCTGGGCGAAACACGACACTCGGTGCCTTACTGCATGTGACCGAGCGAATCACATGGCTTGCTGAATCATTATGAGGCATAACATGCGTGGAATATAACGTGAATGCATGATGAGCCTTTATAAAACGTAATAAGTCATAATACTTAATAAAAATGTTTGTTTAAACATGAGTGCGGAAATAACATGAATGAGCCAAAATGGCCATACGACTCCAAATGTCTAACATAACATAACTGACTTGTCTAGTCTATGAAACCTCTATCATGAGTCCGACTGGACAACATACTTACTGGGACAAGGCCCCCAGCATACCTTAGATGCATAACTAATCATAAAACAAAAAGTTGACAAAACCCCGCATGAGATGGGGCTCACCAATAAGCTGATACGAATATTGTCCTACTAAGCAGATGTGTCGTCCTGTAAATCAGTACCTGCATCGTGAAATTCAGGCCCTCGGGCAATAGAAAGGGGACGTCAGCACATTGAATGTACCGGTATGTAAAGCAACTGAATGAAATAACATGGGACATGGAAATAACATAATAGAGACTGAACTGAAACATGATCATGAACATGAGTACATATACATATATAATATGCGTAAAGTATCCTGAGTAGGGAGAGCAGTAAATATAACCGACAACATGGTCTGGTACTTGCGTCCTACCAGCAGAAGACTCATACCTTGCTAAGGACATGAGATTTAATAATATTATGAAAGGATCCAGTCATTATGAGAGATCGTCCTAAGCATGGGTGAAGCAATACTCATCCTACGGTGGCTACGTAGTTTCAGGCTGTTTGAAGCCTTCTCGGTAATTAATGCAACTCCCAAAAACATGAACATGTAAAAATAAGTGGCACTTGCTGCCCATGGTTTCATGAATCATAACTTACTTGTACGTGGACATCATGAATTATAACTTGCTTGCATGAACTTGTAAAACATAGTATTTTCTTGAAAAATATCATATCATATCATAACTTGTATGTCAGAACCCATGGAATGAGATATATCGGTTTTCATGGATTACGGACTGATTCTCAATAATCATATAGAGTTATTAAGAACACAATGATAGAATAATAGTCATTCATACATAATATAATCATGGACATGGACCTAGGGTTGTTATGAGCATGGTATAGAAATCTTAATTTTCGTAAAGATTCATACTTTATGGATTAAGAGGCGTGGGGAAGAACAATGATGTCCCCACACGTAGATAGTAACTCCACATACCTGGTAATGCTCCAAAACTTGAATTAAAGACTTGAACTTTGAAAAAGATTTCCAAAATCTTGAATCTTAAACCTTGAGATGGGTTTACTTGAAAACCCTAGGTTAGGAATGATGATTTCTTGTTTAGATTACAAGGATATATATTAGAATTGACTTGGAATGATTAGAATAGGCTTACCTTGGTGTTCTTGATGATGGGAGAGGGTAAGAGGTCGTTTTAGGGCTTGAAGGAATGAAAAATAATGCTTTGGAATGATATGGACGAATATATATATTGTTCTGGAACATCAAATTTTACGCCCAGCAAAATACTGGCCGTATTTTGAAATACGGGCCGTATTCTGTTGGGACTGCACTGCATCTCTTCAGTAAAATGGCCATAACTCTTTGCACAGATGTCCGTTTGACCCCCATAATATACAGTTGGAAAAGTATTTCAAAGCTCTACAACTTTCATCAGGAAGTTTTCTCAAATTCCAAATACGATTTTAAATATGGGCCGTATTTCAAAGTACGGTCCGTATTTAACAATGAAATCTCCCAATGCCAAATTCCAGAATGCTTAGTGATCTTTGGTGCCAACTTACAGCTTGAAATACGGGCTGTATACTGAAATACAGTCACTGTTCATGGGCGCGAACCCCTATCTTACGAATGAAGAGGAAATTCCAATTCTCACATTCTTTATCTGGTCTTCTAAGTCTAGAATCATGGTCAAGGCTTAGGTTAAAGGTATGGGGTGTTACAATATCTCTCCCTTGGGATCATTCGTCCTCGAATGATGGGTCATGGTTAAGAATATAGCTGGACATGGCTTGAATACATGAACATGAAAGAAACATGACATAAAACATAAGAGCACACATGGTTACGTGGGAACATGGTCATGGATTATGAGAACTGAATACGTGATTACATGGAAACATGTACATGGGGAACATGAAACTGAGTAGCGCCTACATGAATGAGAATCATGAAACATTTGTCCTCAATTTATGACTAGTGGTTAAGAATCGCTACTAACTCTGGAATTTACAAAATTTATGGCAAGACTTCCTTCACAATTTGGACCCTCATGACATTTCTCAAACGCCTGCCAGCTAACTAAAGTACCAACACACAACTCACAGGGTATCTTAATACGTATGATGTGACATAAAGTGATTAGTGAATCTTGAATGTAGCTAACATAAATACTGAGCTAGATTGAACACACGGATATTGGCTGAATGATTACATGATTACTATACATGGGGTTTGGAAGAAGATCCGTAGGCACAAATACATGAGTACTGGAAATAAGCACGAACATTACATGATTACTTGGGTGTGAGACGTATGACGCGGGACATAAATACATGAAGACTGGATGACATGAATACATGAGTGCTAAACTGTCATGAGATACGAATACATGTAAACATAGATATCATAACATAGGATCTGAATGTCGAAAACATGATTATTACAACTTGAGGGTTGAATACTTAGAGACTTGATCATAGACGTTCATATGTCACCATGGTAATATGAGATACTTAGGCTTTGAATATAAGCGCAACTCGATGTGAATGCGACAGACTTGAGTCATATAACAAAAATATGATCCTAACATAGGTATTCATAAAATCTCTAGCATAGGCATGACATGAATACGTCAAATCTAAGTAGAATACTCCTGAGATAAGTACCACAGGGTACATGAAAAGTTATCTATTTGAATATAGGAATGCACCTTACTTCTGATTATCTTGTTAGCTGTCAATCATGATTATGAATACCTTAGTTCATTTTGCTCATTCTCGTGAGCAAATTATAGAGGACTGAGAGAAAAGGAATTGTTGCTACTATTCACATGAGATACTTTGCTTTAGAGAACAGACATGACATGGTGCATTGTACACGGAGGACGTAACGTGGAACATGCGTACATGGGAACGTGATTCATATGGCATGAAACGTGAATAGCATGACATGGGGAATGGGAATATAAGAAACATGACTTTCACATGAGTACTTTAAAGCTACATACCCTGGCGTTTGGACATTAGGTCAGGAGTATTGAAGTGAGAATAAGACATAAGTGTGACTTGCATGGAGTATAATTTGTAGGCTTCACTCTTGAGTGCTTAGAGACATAGGGCACGGATAAGGTATCACCTTTGGAACTTAGATGTACTTACATAATGGGACATGGTTCAATATAGCTTACTCTTATCACTGTGAATATACGCCCTCATTATAAAATAAGTTTAATGAAATAAGGGATTATAGGCATGAGTACTTTGTGCATCAAGCCCCTAAGACATAAGTATAAAGTCGATTTGGACGTGAAAATGGCATAGGTACTCAGGGAAAATAAAAAAGGAATCCTTTGTGTCAAGTTACGAGATGGTTTAAAACATTAGCTAGAAGAACATAAGCACGAATTACATAGGATCGTGGGTAAGACATTCATCTCGACATACTTTTATCATTTCCTATCAACATCATTGTTATGATACAACTATAATTGGATGCCTGAAGAAGTGGATCATAGGCACGAGTACGTGAAAACGTAAGTATACCTTTGGAGTCGAAATAAATCATCTACCTAAGGCATTCTTCTCTTGTTCAAGGACCAGGTGTGCATTCCATAAGATTCTTAGTCTTTAAACTATTATGTTACCTTCTCCTCGATCATTATCAAAATCATCATCATATTCGGAAAGCACTTAGAAGCTAGAACATGGACATGAGTATAAAAGCATGATAGGTACGTGGGACATGAATACGGGTTTTAACTTTAGAAATGAACACAATCTGATGTGCGAAACATGAAAGGACATTTACTTTGGGTAGATTACCATCGTACGGAGTCTTAATTCTTATATCTTAAACGTGGAGTGTAAAGCTCTAACATGGGCATGATATAGGTATGAAAGGCACGAGTAGAGTACGTCTGGGTATTAGTACCACATAGTGCATGAATTACTTTGGAATTGGAACCGTTACGCCTTTAAACCCACTATTCGATCTAGAACTTTATCTCATAACATATTTACCTAGTACTTGACCTCAACGGGCATGAAAAAAATTGCATTCTACGCACCTTATCTTGGCTAAATGAAACTGTGATCCTCTGACATAATCTCCTTAACATCTATCAACTTAGGAAATACATAATCTATATCAACACCTTATCGTACGATCTCCCCCTTAGTTCAAAAGATGACGTTTAAAGCATGTGGATCTCTTAAGTTAGTGATAAATGGTCATCTATTCATTCCACTGATTTTCTCTAAATTTTATTCTATCTCTATGACTATCCTATAAAACTTGTCTTTTTATCTCCTTACCTACTTCCTCTATTACCCATCAAAATAATATTCTTGTGGCAACTTACTAACACCATGCCCTTTAATTCGGCCTAAGCCACGTAAACAATTTAGAACTATTACGAGAGACTCAACATCATATGATCATATCTTACGATCGAAAGCTTTCTTCTTTTAGTTACGTACACAGTCATATTAAAGTAGGTCTGCATCCTCGAAGGAAAATTTAAAATACCCTACACTGAACTTACTTACTATTATCCATTAAACACCTGTTAGCATCATGTTCTCTAATTCTGTCCCGAACAATAAAGTGAAACATAGATTATTTCTAACTTCCCTCATCATCTGACCTTATTCTGTGGTTGTATACCATCTCTTCTGTCCTAT
Organism: Lycium barbarum; assembly: GCF_019175385.1. Taxonomy (NCBI): domain Eukaryota; kingdom Viridiplantae; phylum Streptophyta; class Magnoliopsida; order Solanales; family Solanaceae; genus Lycium; species Lycium barbarum. Next base: position 119,608,598 of record NC_083340.1, on the reverse strand, counting down.
GGACATGCATCACACTTAAGGAACTTTCGTCAGTCTCAAATGATAGATTGGAATACTTAACCCCAAACTTTCTATACACTTTAAAATCATATCATACTAGACACATCTGGGGGTAAACACTTAATCACCTAACCTTAGAGGAAACTGTCACATCTTATCATCTTATAGCAGTCTACTCCTTGTAGTAACTTACTAACGTCCTAGTCTCTAGGTCTGATCTGAATAAGCTTAAACAATTTAAAACTATCCCAAGAAAATCAATATCGTCTGCTCGTGGTTTTCTTATCGTACTCATTCCCTTCCTAGTCATGTGCATAGTTCATATGGCAAAAATATATATATTCTTGAAAAAGTCGAGACTTTCTAGTATTACAGGTGGTTTGCTCTTAGGTTATTTCTTGCTCAAAATTACCATGGACAGTTTACGCCTGCTGCGGTTAACTTCATAACATGTTACCTTATAGGGTCTTAAATATGAACTATCATCCTTATACTATAGCTCCATGGTTAAAGAATCCAAATAAACTTATTCTGTAAGGTATATAACCTACGTGTACTATCATACGAAAATTTATCTATAAAATGGTATTATCACCTGATAAACACACCATGCACCATTTGGCAAGTCTTAGGTCTCGAATTTTTCTTCTCGCTGCTTACACAGTCGATTCGTTCGGAATTCGATAGAAAGAGGATGTTACTTATTTCTCTAAGCTTCATGGCAAAAGTTAGAATAATTCCTGATGACTCCATCTGAAAGCAGCACATCGATAATGATTAGCTTTACATCTTCGTCATCCATTAATATGAGGCGTATTCGGTAGAATGGGAAACAACACATGAGTTCGAGTGATTTCTTAGAACATAGCTCTATTGCACAATCTAGAGTTGAAAGAAGTGAGACAATACTAAATGTCTTGGTGATCAACTATTTATATGTGTGGCGCACACACACATATAAAAGTGACCCCACTGGATACGGTTTCATAGACTCCCTAAGACACTTGAACCTAGTGCTTTGATACCAAGCTTTGTCATGCCCCGAACCATGGCCTGGGCGAAACACGACACTCAGTGCCTTACTGCATGTGACCGAGCAAACCACATGGCTTGTTGAATCATCATGAGGCATAACATGCACAGAATCTAACGTGAATGCACGATGAGCCTTTATAAAACGTAATAAGTCATAATACTTAATAAAAATACTTGTTTAAACATGAGTGCGAAAATAACATGAATGAGCCAATATGGCTATACGACTCCGAATGTCTAACATAACATAACTGACTTGTCTAGTCTATGAAACCTCTATCATGAGTCTGACTGGAAAACATACTTACTAGGACAAGGCCCTAGCATACCTTAGATGCATAACTAATCATAAAACAAAAAGTTGACTAAACCCCGAATGAGATGGGGCTCACCAATAAGCTGATATGAATGTTGTCCTACTGAGTAGATGTGTCGTCCTATAAATCAGAACCTGCATCGTGAAATGCAGGTCCTCCAACAATTGAAAGGGGACGTCAGCACATTGAATGTACTGGTATGTAAAGCAACTGAATGAAATAACATAACAGAGACTGAACTGAAACATGATCATGAACATGAGTACATATACATATATAACATGCGTAAAGTATCTTGAGTAGGGAGAGCAGTAAATATAACCGACAACATGGTCTGGTACTTGCTTCCTACCAGCAGAAGACTCATACCTTGCCAGGGACATGAGATTTAATAATATTATGAAAGGATCCAGTTATTATGAGAGATCGTCCTAAGCATGGGTGGATTAATCCTCATCCTACGGTGGCTACGTAGTTTCAGACTGTTTGAAGCCTTCTCGGTAATTAATGTAACTCCCAAAAACATGAACATGTAAAAATAAGTGGCACTTGCTGCCCGTGGTTTAATGAATCATAACTTGCTTGTACGTGGACATCATGAATTATAACTTGCTTGCATGAACTTGTAAAACATAGTATATTCTTGAAACATATCATAGCATAGCATAACTTGTATGTCAGAACCCATGGAATGAAATATATGGGTTTTCATGGATTACAGACTGATTCTCAATAATCATATGGAGTTATTAAGAACACAATGATAGAATAATAGCCATTCATACACAATATAATCATGGACATGGACCTAGGGTTGTTATGAGCATGGTATAGAAATCTTAGTTTTCGTAAAGATTCATACTTTATGGATTAAGAGGCGTGGGGAAGAACAATGATGTTCCCACACGTAGATAATAACTCTACATACCTGGTAATGCTCCAAAACTTGAATTAAAGACTTGAACTTTGAAAACAATTTCCAAAATCTAAAATCTTGAACCTTGAGATGGGTTTTCTTGAAAACCCTAGGTTAGAAATGATGATTTCTTGTTTATATTACAAGGATATATATTAGAATTGACTTGGAATGATTAGAATAGGCTTACCTTGGTGTGCTTGATGATGGGAGAGGGTAAGAGGTCGTTCTAGGGCTTGAAGGAATGAAAAATAATGCTTTTGAATGATATGGACGAATATATACTATTCTGGAACATTAAATTTTACGCCCAGCAAAATACTAGCCGTATTTTGAAAGTCGGGCCATATTTTGAAATATGGTCCGTATTCTGTTGGGACTGCACTGCGACTCTTCAGTAAAATGGTCATAACTCTTTCCACAGATGTCTGTTTGACTCCCATAATATACCGTTGGAAAAATATTTCAAATCTCTACAACTTTCTTCGGGAAGTTTTCTCAAATTCCAAATACGATTTGAAATATGGGTCGTATTTCAAAATACTGTCCGTATTTAACAATGAAATCTCCTAATGCCAAATTCTAGAATGCTTAGTGATCTTTGGTGCTAACTTACAACTTGAAATACGGGCTGTACACTAAAATACGGTCACTGTTCATGGGCCTAAACCCCCATCTTATGAATTAAGAGGAAATTCCAATTCTCACATTCTTTATCTGGTCTTCTAAGTCTAGAATCATGGTCAAGGCTTAGGTTAAAGATACGGGGTGTTACACGATCTTTAAAGAACTTAAATCTAATACTCATTATAGATCAATTCATGTTTCTACCGAAGGGGTGAACAAGCGTTACGGTAACGAGCCATAAGAAAGATGAGTAGAGCATTCCTTCCACTGGTCGTTATAGGAGTAGAGGAGCGTGGTGAGATAGATAGACGTCCAATCTTGTAATTCTGAGTTGAATTTTGAGAATTCTTAAAATTGTTTTGATAAGAGTTCTGATATTTTCTAGAGTTTTGAGCAGGATTTTCATTAGGATACCCATGTATCATCTAACATCTATCCTTAGTATGACCTGGTCGTTTACAATGTTCACATATCACCCTAGGCATGTATTTGTTGTTCTGATTGCTACTACTAGCAGAATAGTTGGTGTTGACACCTAATTTTTGACATCCAATAATTTATTTTTATTACCCGGACTTCTTGGATCTCAAACGGAGTGAAATATGTGTTTTTATAAAGTAAAATAATTTTTACAAAATTATTTCGATAATATTTTGCCATTTTATTTGGAAAACTAACTTCAAATATATATATTGTAGTCATTTGAAAACAATTTACGTATTTTACTATTAATATTAAAGTATTTGTCAAGATGAATCAGAAAAATAACTCAAAACAATTATTCAAATTAATTGTTTAAATTATCAAATGTCAAATTGACAAATATTTTACTCCTTTCAAATTTAAGAAATTTGATTAATTAAATAAGTAATCATTTTACCTCTAAATTTTTACTATTGAAAATTGATTAACTGCGCCTACAATTGAAATAATCAATTGTTAGTTAATTATGGTCATAATTGAAATTACCGACTTCATGGTTTAGTACAATTAAGGCTAATTAGCAATTTCGTGTCTTTCAATTAGTTGCGTCTTTAGTTGGATTAATTGGTTAATTAGTTTCAAAATTCGGTTGTAATTAAAGTGTTTTCGTTATTTTATTAAAATCGCATTTGTTGCCCCTCCATATACATATATATACATGGATATACACATATATGAGTATATATATTTATACCAGGTATACACATGTTGAAGGCCCTTTTTTCCTTCCCTTACTTAACCGACCGGGCCCAGTCCAATAGGACTGACCCGGCCCAACACATAAACGACCCCTTAAGTCTGTTTAAGAGGAAAAGGGTTTCCTCTAAGGAAACCCTAGCGCCGCATGCTCACCTCTCTCTCTCTCTCTCTATCTATCTCTCTTTCCACGTCATCCTTGCCAAAAATGGCAAAAATACAGAGTTGCAGCCTTCTCTCAGGTCAAGCATGGTCACTTGGGGTGCTTTACCCACTCTCCATCTTAGAACCACCAAAACGAGGTATATCTCTCCTCTTTTCCTGCTTTTCTGCACTACAAAGGTCAAAAGCGAGTACAAATCTTAATTGTTTTGTCCCATTTAATTTGAATCATCGATTCCTATTGGTTCCATGAGGTTTAGGCGGGATTCAAAGAAAAAATCCCTAAAAATCTCCAAGTACCACATCGGTATTCGATTGAAAAACTAGGGCTTCGGGGTTCTATATAAAGAACCCCCATTTTCTCACAACACACACAACATCTGATATTCACAAGCTGTAACGACCCGTTAGGTCGTTTTAGCACTTTTGATCAATTTACCCTTTTTGACATTCCTCGTAGCTTTGTTAGAGTGTATTTGACTTGTAGGGAAGGGTGACGCCATTCTCGAGGCAATCGTATGTGATTTGAGTGAGAAAATGAGAGTTTTTGCATTTAATAAGTGTTGGGTTGACTAAAGTCAACATCGGGAGAAATTGAGTCATTTTGCGAATTTCGTTGGTTCCAATAGCTCCGGAACATCGAATATAGGTTGGTTGTGTATTTGGTTTAGTTCCCAAGGGTCTTGGGGCATTTTGGTCATTTAGTTTGAAAGTTGGTTTTGCCTGTTCGGGGTTCACTTGGTCAACAAGACCACTTTTGGGACTTCCGAGTGCTCGAGTGAGTTCGTAGCTCATTTTTACATGTGTCTGCATATTTGGTTTGCATCGGCGAGGTTCCGGGAGAATCTCAGGATTTCGGGTTGTGAGAGTCAAAAACAAGATTTTGCTGGTTCTGGTGTGCGAGCAGGCACGAGGTTGGTTCCGCCCCTGGGGATGTGCTCCAGCGAGAGGAGGCCCGCAGGAGCGAGAATCTGGTGAGCTGCCCCAGTTCCGCTGCCGTGAAGATTTTCCCGCAGCAACGAGGTTGCAGCGGTGAGGAGTCCTCCGCTGCTGCGAACCTGGGATATTTTTGGTGGTTGGGCCTCGGCGAGGAATTCTCCGCCGGTGAGTGTTCGCTGGTGCGAGATAGAGTGTGCATGTGCACGAATCGCTGAACAAAATGTGTTTTTAGAGTCATTCTTCTTTAGACTTCCCATTCAAAACCCTTAAGCATTAAGAACGTTTTTTAAGGAGAATTGAGGAGATTTCAAGGAGAAACCATTGGGTAAGTCTTATTAACTTGATATTTGATTATTCCTATGATTTAGGTTTATAACTCATGCTTAAAATATTTAGATTAAAGAAGAAATTGAAGGCATTTGGACCCTAACCTAAGAATTGTGGGTTTTGGTAATTGAGCATGAATTGGTGGTTATTAATAGATGGGTTTTGGGTTATGAGTTGTATTATGTATGAGGAACATGATTCTAGGTTCAATTTACTGTTTTGCCCTTTTGGGTTCGGAATCCTAATTCTAGGGCTTAATTTGGGTTTGGATTAAAGAATGCTATTGTGGGTATCAATGGATTCGTATTACTCTCTAAAATGCTAATTAGACCATATTGAAAATGTTTTCCAATAAAATTATGAAATATACCTTTGGGGTTTGGAACGGGGTCCATGGGTTGACTTTTTGGACCCAAATCTTCTATATGTTAATATGGACGTCGTTTGTCTCGTATTCTTACACTTCATCTGTATTTGAGCAGATTGGATCGTTCGGAATCTCTACGAAGGGTAAGGCTCTGCTGTGATTTGGCTGGACTTCTTAACAGGCATGTTGAGACTGTAAACTCTAACTTAAGCGTTGTGGTTGATAAATTGGACTAAATAAGAGGGTGTAACGAATTAAGGACTTGGTTGCTTATTTGATTTCTTGATAAACCAAGGACTTAGTTGCTTATTCGGTTACCTGATGTACTTATGGATTAGAAGCTTCACATAGGCTTGAGCTGAGATTATCACAGCTTGATATATTATTATTATTATGTGAACTAATGGCGGTTAAGTGTGGAAGTAGTAATCGTAGGCCAGCCCTCGTCTCCGTTTTTGTTAGGGTCGGTCGACGATGCTGCTGAGTACACGTTGTTCCCCGTACTCACGCTACACTTACTGCACTCTTTTCGAATGCAAATTCTATTCCCGGTACGAGTGGATTTCGAGACGCTGCTGACCATTGGGAGGGTCATCTGGACAATTCGGGGCGAGCCATCAGTTTATCCATGGTACCGAATCTTCTTCAGTTATCTTTATTGTTATCTTTTATTTCGGATAACTTATCTACTTTCCGGATGCATACCTAGACTTATACTTCATTTAGTTATTCTTGTACTAGTGACACCAGATTCGGGGATAGTTGTACCTCTATTTTTAGTGTTTTATGAAGATAAGGATTACTAATATTTGAATGATTTGTTTTCCATTTTATTTCTGTTATTAAATTATTCTAGCGGGTTGTGGATGGCTTACTAACTTGGTGGGAGTTAGTGCCTTCACGACTTATGAAATTGGGTCGTGGCAAATTGGTATCAATGCTTTAGGTTAATCGGTCTCACAAGTACAAGAACAACGTCTAGTAGAGTCTTGAGGATCGGTACGAAGACGTCTGTACTTATCTTCGAGTGGCTATGGGACACTTAGGAAAATTCTATTCCTACATTCCTTATCATGCGTATTTGATTTTGGTAAGGTCTAAGCTTCATTGTTCCAATCTCTCACTAATTGTGAGGACATGTTTTCGGGTTCGGGCATGAGAGGCGGGATGTGACGTCGTGTAGCATGGTATGAGATGTGTCACCATGATAAGGACTTTTTTTTGGGGTGCGTGTGACGAGTCTTCAGTTACTCGACGGAACAGAGGTGTATGAAAGGAATTCGAATGGGTCATTCTAAGTTATGGGACAAGCACAAGTGGTAGATGTGCTCATCCGACAATTAGTGGTTAGAGATGATTTACTGTTGTGGAATTGATCGGGTATAATCCTTTGGTAAAGGTAAGGTTTGCGAGTTTGTGTGATATCTCGTTAGTTTGATAGTAAGGGATCAATTTGAGCTACTAGCCTGTCAATTTTGCGAGACTGTTCTGCCTATGAAGTGATTGCTTAAGGGACGTAAATTTATCTGTAAGTTTGACTACATCGTAGGCTTCTGTAAGAGACTGTGATCGGGTAATAGGAATGAATCTAGTGAGGGATGAGTGTGAAGATTTGACTACTTGGGATATACTTGTGGATAGTGTAAATGTGACTTTGGCTCAGAAAGGTCCTACGATTAGCGGTAGATGTTAACTAATTCAAGTCGTGGGGTATATTTCAGAGGGTTATTTGTGGATCAGTGAAATTAGTTTGAACAAAGAGTAGTGCATTCGCCAAAGGACTTTGGACACTTATTTTGGGTCGGTAGACTCATAGGCCAGGATGGTAGAGCTATTTGTCTTTTAAGGGCATTTTGGCAAGGAAACCGGTATGAGCTATATGAGGACGTTGGTAAGAATTCAATTATAGTAGTCAAGGATCGCCTTCAGGTTATGGACTACTTCGATGGTGATTGAGAGTTGCACCGGCGGTGATTAACTTCGTTGAACGACTAGGGTTGGTCAGTATTTTCTGGTTGAAATGCTTCTTGAGGAATGGTATATGTGTTGCATTGGAATTAGAGGAGCTTTCAGTTTTAAGGCTCGAGTGAGGCAAGTGAAGCTCTCAGATGCTTAAGATTGTGGTTTGATATGACCTCCATGATTGCCTTAGCTATTTTGAAAGAGTTATAGTATTTTGAACTACCCCACAAGTGGTTTTGGGTGATTCTTAGTTGTTATTGATTAAAGTGGTTTTAGTGGGATACGGAAACAGAGGAGTTAAGAAAAAGGCATCTTATTTTCAGCTTTAGAGGATTAAGGTACATAAGACTTGCAATTGAAGTAGCCTAACTACTTGAATCATGATCTGGATGTGGTGTCCTTATATTGGATCTTACAGAAAGGGTGTAAAGTGACAGGTTGATTGAGGAATTCTATGGATGATTTGACTTAGTTTGTGTGGCAAATGCCAGCGAAACTTTGTGAATGCGAGTTGATGAGAAGACAACTGGTGCGGTATCAAGATAGGTAACTTCATGGCATCGTTGAATGAACGAGCGAGAATTGATCGGCAAGAAGGAATCCTTATAGTTGGTAGTTGGAGTCATAATTTCGAGAAAAGACTATGTACGCAGCAGTAGACTGTGTTGAAGTGTTGATGGTTAGATAGTATGGTCGATTATTTCTAATGTGAATGACTAGAGGGTATCCGTGCGGGGTAAGTCTTATGGATTGTGAGATTGGTACTCTTGGATTTTCTAAAAGGCGTAATAAGTATTGCACTCAGGGATTTACGGTTATGAAGGCTGAAGCTGGGGCCATAGGCCTTACTTTGGAATGATCAGTTGATTTTTTACAGAATTGGTAGAGCAAGATAAACAGTGGGGTAGTGTGCATAGTATGATACTTGAAGGATTAAGAGGATCGGTATGGTAAGCGTTAACTCAGTGATTTTAGCTCGTCGGTACGAGACTATGGGAATTGGAAGGTGAGGGAGGAAGATAAGTGAGATTGAAGTACTTTGCACGTGCAGTTTGACAATGGTTTACGACTTCAGATAGAGGATTCCGACTACTACGATGATATTTGTGGGATTAACAGATTGCGTTTAGAGTTTTGGTTATAATCAAATCGGGTATCTCGAGTGGAACTAGTCAAATGTAAAAGGATTAGACTTTTGAGCTAAGTTAGGAAGGTTCGATGGGTTAAGTGAGCAAGAGAATTGTTACGGACTTCGTGGTAAGATTTTTATGGTTGTTGGGAAATTTTGATGTCACCTGGGTCGTGTTGGACTGTTAGACTAAGTTGGCTCATCTCAAACCGATTCAGACTACTTGCAATTCAGAGAAATTGGCTAGGATTTACATCTGAGAGTTGGTTCGTTTGCTTGGGGCATACATTTCTATCACTTCGGACTTACTTCTCATTTTTGGCGTCCTATGCTAAAAGAGTTGGGTACTCGGGTGGATCTTAGTACAACATTCCACCCTCAGTTTGATGACCTGACCGAGCAGGCTATTCAAGCTCTTAAGGATATGTTACAGACCTACGTGATTGATTTTGGTGGTGATTGAGATCAGTTTTTGGCTTTTGCGGGTTTTGCTTACAATGACTATCATCATCCGAGGCTCTGTAGGGTAGGAGATGTCGATATCCGGTTGGTTGGCTTGACGCATTTGAGGTTAGATTGTGTGGTATAGACTTGTTACGAGATTTTCTCTGAATAGAGTTAAGACATTTCAAGGGAGATTTCTCACAGCTCAGAGTAGACAAAAGATTTATGCAAATCGGAAGCTTTGTGACTTGGAGTTAATGGATATTGAGCTAGTATTGTTGAAGGGTTCATTCTTGAAGGGGGTGATGAGGTTTGGGAAGAAGGGAAAGTTGAGCCCTAAGTGCATTGGTCTTTTTGAGATTGGTCAGTGTATTGGTGAGGTAGCCTACAAATTTGGCTTTGCCTCCAGGTTGTCTGGTGTTCACCCTGTGTGTCACTTTTCCCTGTTCTAGAAGTACCATTCAGATGGTTCTCGTGTAGTTCAGTGGGTTTCGGTGTTGCTCGATCAGAATCTGACTTTTGAGAAAGGGCCGGTTGCTATTTTGGGTAGACGAATCTGTGGATTAGATATCCCTAACTTTTTCAGCAATTCTGGTATGTCCCTTTTTCTTTCATGTTCGAGGACGAACATGTGTTTAAGTTGTGGATGGTGTAACGACTCGTTAGGTTATTTTAGCACTTTTGACCATTTTACCTCTTTTGACCTTCCTTGTAGCTTTGTTAGAATGTATTTGACTTGTGGGGAAGAGTGACGCAATTCCCGAGGCAATCGTATTTGATTTGAGTGAGAATTGGGGGTTTTGGACCCTAACCTACGAATTGGGGTTTTAGTAATTGAGCATGAATTAGTGGCTATCAATGAATGGGTTTTGGGTTATGAGTTGTATTAAGTATGAGGAACATGATTCTAGGTTCAATTTATTGTTTTTGCCCTTTTGGGTTCGTAATCCTAATTTTAGGGCTTAATTGGGTCAATGGATTCATATTACTCCCTAGAATGCTAATTAGACCATATTGAAAACGTTTTCCAATAAAATTATGAAATTGACCTTTGGGGTTTGGAACGCGGGCCACGGGTTGACTTTTTGGACCCAATCTTCTATAAGGTAATATGGGCGTCGTTTGTCTCGTATTCTTACGCTTAATCTGTATTTTAGCAGATTGGATTGTTCTGAAGCTCTACGGAAGGGCAAGGCTCTGCTGTGATTTGGCTGGACTTCCTACCAAATATGTTGAGACTGTAAACTCCAACTTAAGCGTTATGGTTGATAATTGGAGTAAATAAGAAGGTGTAACAGGGATAATAAGGGGCTGAGATATAATATGTGGAGACCGTGATCCGAGGATTTTCAGAGCGGTGGTATATGGACCTCGCGAGCACCCCATGGGTCACGATTCGTTGACATTCGAACGTGTGTATACCTGGTGATGGAAAGGCCTTGCATTGCATTGCATGACATTACATACATTTGCACTTTATATCATATCATTCATCCTATCTCATTTGTTGTTATAGTGGTTTGAATAAGTTGATTCTCTATTATGCCTTGACTGTGGTTTGGATTGCCTTTTTTGGCTTTGGATGATAGACGGATTAAGGACTTGGGTGCTTATTTGATTTCTTAATGAACCAAGGACTTAGTTGCTTATTCGGTTACCTGATGTACTTATGGATTAGAAGCTTCACATAGGCTTAAATTGAGATTATCACAGCTTGATATATATTATTATTATTATGTGAACTAATGGCGGTTAAATGTGGAAGTAGTAATGGTAGGCCAGCCCTTGTCTCCGTTTTTGTTAGGGTCGATAGACGATGCTGTTGAGTACTCGTTGTTCCCTGTACTCACGCTACACTTACTGCACTCTTTTCGTATGCAAATTCTATTCCCGATGCGAGTGGATTTCAAGACGCTGCTGACCGTTGGGAGGATCATCTGGACGATTCGGGGCGAGCCATCAGTTGATCCATGGCACCGGATCTTCTTCAGTTATCTTTATTGTTGTCTTTTATTTCAGAAAACTTATGTACTTTTCGGATGTATGCCTAGACTTATACTTCATTTAGTTATTCTTGTACTAGTGACACCAGATTCGGGGATGGTTGTACCTCTATTTTTCGTGTTTTATGAAGATAAGGATTACTAATACTTGAATGATTTCTTTTCCGCTTTAATTCTTTTATTAAATTATTCTAGCTGGTTGTGGATGGCTTACTAACTTGGTGGGAGTTAGTGCCTTCACAACTTATGAAATTGGGTCGTGACACAAGCAAAAACCTAAAACTAAGAATTTGCAAAGTAATCGACCATTTATTTGGACACTTAGATCATTTTCTCTGTTTTGGGGCTAGTTTAATATTTTTTCTTTCTCGTGTGGCTGGGTTGAGCTTTGAGGAGGAAAGAATCTCCAACTTCAAGTTCTCGACCAACGCTGTGCATAAAAGAGGTAATAATTCTCCTTTTTAGTTTAGTTTTGTAGTTAATGTGGTCTGTATTGTTAAAATAGCTTGTTTAGTTTAATTTGTTTGGTATTAAAAGTTGTTTAATTTAATATAATGCTCTAGATTAGTTGTAGTTATATTTTGTTGGCTGTTTAGCATGTTAATATGTATGTCTGCTAACTATGTTGTTTATGAACATGTTTGATCAATTATCTGCTTGATAGGAAGAAAGAATAGCCTAAATGCCATATATTAGTTTGGATGATATCATGCTAGTCATATACTATCTGCTCAAGTTAAGAGTAAAGCTTAATGATTAGCATTAATGCCCTGTTAGCATGTTTAATTCATATTTAGTTTGTTCTAGTGTGCATACATGGTCAAAATATAAGGTAGAATGTCATGTTTCCTCCAAACATTAGTTAAAATCAGTCTCTATATGTTCAAGATAGTAGTGATAATCACTTGTTCATTGGTTAACCTCTTCATCATAAAAAATGCATGCTTATACTTTATTTGATGCTTTTTGGAATCTGTCAGCACATATATGAGTTTATTGTTGCCCTTATCATGTATTAATCATACTATAGGGTTACATTTAAGATTTGAATTGGGGTCAGTTAAACATATAGGGATATGACTCAAGAAAATGCTTAGTTTGAAATCTATAGGTGCTTAATGCCATCATTTATTGAATCTTGCATGTGTTTTAAACCTGTAGACACCTGATTAGTTAAAATATTTGTACTAGTTCATTACTGATTAATCTCTGAGTAGTTTAAGTCCATATGAAATGATAAAAGTAAGATTTTAACTGGTTATGTGAAGTCTCTATTTGCAAATCGAACTTGAAGTAGCATCGAAAGCTTTGATATGATTGTTTGAACCTGTTTCCATTTAACTTGACATAAAAATTATTTAGGGCTACTGTATACGGAAATTAATATGTCACAGCTCCTTAATGGAACACCCTTTGCATGTTTTTCTTATACGAATATGAAGTTAAGTCTACAAGTCTCAATTTCCTATATTTGAGCATTCAACCCTATTCTTTGTTGATATATGATGTGCTAGTGATAGTCTAAGTGTTGGTCCTGCTTCTATGTGATTGCATGAACTGCTATACACTTATTTTGGGAACCATCAGTGTTTTGTTTGAAAGAAAGCATGTCTTATATGTGAAAATGACCATATATGTGCTTTGTGTCTTTACTCTGCTTAACGTTGGTTTGTTCATGCTGGTATCTATGTTTATGTTATCCAAGTAGTCTTATCTTTAAATAAAAATGAGACTGTTAGCTTGTGTATCCGTTTAGGAGACCTAAAGATAGCATGAACCCCTTCCTAAGACTTGAAACTGTCATGTTTTGACCTCATTTGGCCTTGTCAATCTGTTGGGAAGGTCTGTATGCCTGTTTTAAATTTAAATTGACTTTGCTGCATTTAGAGGAGACTCAAACCTTCACATCATGTCCTACACATTTGTTTATCCCCCATTGGCCCTGCTTATTAAAAATGCTAAAATGATCTCTAATACTGTGAACTTTAGGTTGCTGAACCTGCTATGCAATTTTAGGTTATTTCCCTTGTTTGAGTATCATTAACATGTTGAGGTTGAACAAATTTGAGATCCTATGTTAGTCTAAGTTGCCGTAATACCATGAGTATGTTATAAATGCACCTCTTGTTCAAATTTCTCTTATCTGTTTGGGCCTCCGTCCCCTTTGTTTACTTGTTTAGACCATGATTGATACAGTTCCTATATATGCCTGTATATGTGAAGTGCACATATTTGTTTACATAAATTTTATTTTAATTAGCGATAAGTAATAGATACTCTCTAACCTCATTTCCCCTTTCCCCGTCTTTGTTTGCATGGAACCCAACACGGACTACTTGGGCCATTTTTCGACAAACCTGGTGGGCCAGAGGCCCAGCTCCCTTTTACTTCATTGAGTCCAAGATAAGAATATTTAAAGGCCCAGGGTGAAAATGGTTAACAGGTGGGCTTAGGTAGGCCCACCAGCCTGAACCCTTTCTTATTTCCATTTATATATATACATGTTTATAATTATTTGTATAATAGTTGTACATGTAAACAACACTTGTGAATATATTGAAACCCAAATGCGTTAGGACTTAGGAAATTCGCGTAGGAATTAAATTACTTTTAAAATGATTTTACAACTTAAACACGATTTATAATGTTTGCATACAACAACAACAACCCAGTGAAATCCCACATCTTGGGGTCTGGGGAGGGTAGAATGTACGCAGACCTTACTCCTACCAAGGTAGGATGGCTGTTTCCGAGAGACCCTCGGTTCAATAGAAGCATAAAAAGGGAGTCAGATAAGGTTAAAAGATTCAAAACGATATTGCAATGAAATAATGCAAGCGACACAGTAAAACAGGATAATCAAGGAATTCAAAGCGATATGAAATAATGTTTGCATGTAATTGATAAATTTTGGAACTTTACAAAAACAATGATGAACTGAAAATTAGTAATTTATGCAAGTTAGACGGATATTTTAGATAAAGAACTGAGTTTTTTCTAGGGTCGTAAGTGCCCCCCTCCCCCACCCGCTTTTTTGTGAAAATTAAAAATGAATGGATCATTCTGATTTAATAGAAATCGGGACTTAAAAATGCTTTGGACCTCAGGTCCACTTTGTCCTTTTGCATAAATAAAAATGGACTTCTTTGTCCCCTTTGGGCCGTAAACAAATCAAATTTTGAATAAGTGTAAAATGGACTTTTTCTTAAAACTCATTTGGACTTAAGGGATTTTCAAACACTTTTGGGCCAAAAACCCAAGCCTTAAGGCAATAAACAAAGAGAAATACACTTGACTATAGTTTGAGGAATAAGATGGTCTTTGAAGTAGTATATGATTGATAATTGAGCTTCAATGAACTAAATAAAAAATAGGGAAAATACATAACCCCCCCCCCCCCCCCCTCCCTCAACGTATAGTCAGATTAATTATGATGCACCCAACCTTTGCGGGCGACCTATTACCCCCCAGTCTTAATTTTTCAGTATTTTAGTACCATTTTCAACTGACGTGGCAAAAAAAAAAAAATTATGGCGAGTGAAAGCAGTAAAAATATTTTTTATATTTTAATAAAAATTAATTTTTAAAAATTAATTTATATTTTATCCTCTCACCCACCCCCACCCTCCCTCTCTTCCACATTTCAATTGTTAAATGCAATTTATTTTTCTCTTTCTTCTTCTTTCTCCTTTTTCTCTTTCTTCTTCTTTCTCTTCAACCACTGCCTCCGCCGCCACACCTCCGCCTCCGCCTCCGCCGCCGCCGCCACACCGTCGCCGCCGCTGCCGCCACACCGCAGCAGCAGTAGCAACAGGAGCAACAACAGCAACAACACCAATATGAAAATGGGTCTGACCCATTAAAACATAATGCCATTTCGGTGGAGGAGATATTTTGGTGTTTGATTTGCCTTCAAATGAATGTGTGTGTTAATGGAGGAAGAAAATGGGTTAAATGTGTGTGTGTTAATGGAGGAAGAAAATGGGTTTTAATGTAAGAAAATGGGTTGAATGTTTCTTGAAAATAAGCTCTTTATGATTGATGATTAAATTGAATGTGTGTGTTGATGGAGGAAGAAAATGGGTTGAATGTGTGTGTGTTAATGGAGGAAGAAAATGGGTTGAATGTGTGTGTGAGTTAATGGAGGATAAAATGGGTTGAAGAAAATGGGTTAAATATGTGTTGTTAATGGAGGAAGAAAATTGGTTGAATGAGTGTGTGTGTGTGTGTTAATGGAGGAAGAAAATGGATTGAATGTGTGTGTGCTAATGGAGGAAGAAAATGAGTTAATGGATTTCTTGAAATGAAGAAGAAGAAAAAGAAGAAGAAGAAGGGTTTAGTGATGAAGAAAAAGAGTTTAGTGATGAAGAAGACAAAATTAATGGTTTAATGGTTAATTAGTGTAAATATAATTAATAAAAGAAAAATCAAATGAAAAAAAAAAGGAAAAGTGGCAGTGACGTGGCAGCAGCGTGGCGCCAATGTGGCGGAGAGTGTGCAACACTCTCCACTGTGCAACTGGGCTTCAATTTTTTTTTTTTTGCCACGTCAATCAAAAAATGGTACAAAAATACAGAAAAATTAAGACTGGGGGGGGGGGGGGGGGGTAATAGGTTGCCCGCAAAGGTTAGGTGCGTCATAATTAATCTGGCTATACGTTGGGGGGGGGGGGGGGGTTATGTATTTTCCCAAGTAAACTCTCTTTTCCTACTTATATTTGTACAAAACCAATACTATTTTTATAAAGGAGATATATTCCATTTATTTGCTTATATAGATATACAAAACTTATAAGGATTGAATCATGACATTGGACCAAACTAGTAGGAACTCTACCTAAGAGAAATCTCAAGTGGGTTTTGGTCAGAAAATGAAGTCAATATAAACCCTTATAAACATTTTTTTTTTTTCAAAGAAACCAACTTTTGTTCCTCAAAGGACATTTTTGCCAAAAAATGGAGTTTTATGATTAGCATGACAAATTTTGCAAGAAAGAAAACATTTTAGCAAATAATCACATTAATCACACATTGAAACTCGAAGGTCAATCGTATTATACAGATCCTTAATACTAGGGTGCTTAAAACCTTCCCTAGGGGATCACCAGAACCCTACCTCGAACTCTGGTTTAAAAAAGAATTTTTCTTTTATTTGATAAAACCCTTTTAACACGATTTTCCTAGTTTATGAATGAATTAGGTGGCGACTCTAAAAATATAAAATCCGAATAGAGTCCACAAGCTCTTAGTAACTTTTATGCACCCACGTAAAAGTGAACCGTCACAATTGGTTTTGCAATAATTGTTCTGATTGCGACTGCTAGGATAATAGTTATTTTTGTGTCACGACCCAACCCATCGTGATGGCACCCACACTAACCCCCCCTGGTGGGTGAACCATCCCCTTAACCAAATTCTCACTCATTTAACCAACTATAAATCAATAATAATGGAGAAAATCATAAAACTGTCTAGTCATGCCCTAATAAAATAAAAGTGCAGAATTCTAAACTATTACAACCCTAAAGATCCAAAAGTCATCGTACAAGGACTCTAAAATATAAAGTTATCTAAAGAATAAATAAAAATCTAAAATAGCATAAGTGTCTAGAAATGAAATAGACATCACTAAGGAAA
Organism: Lycium barbarum; assembly: GCF_019175385.1. Lineage (NCBI taxonomy): Eukaryota > Viridiplantae > Streptophyta > Magnoliopsida > Solanales > Solanaceae > Lycium > Lycium barbarum. Next base: position 119,591,555 of record NC_083340.1, on the reverse strand, counting down.
GATCTTCAGGCAACATGGCATAGATAGGAGCACACCATCTGATCTGAACGGGAAATGACCTCAGGCTAAAGGTGAGGTCTAGACGAAGTCTCTGGCACACAATCTGCACTCAAAAAGGGTGCAGTAAGGTAGTATCAGTACAAACACTAGGTACCAGTAGATATCATAGGCCGACTAAGATTAGTATCGTGCATACGTTCATAAAATCAATAGAATAGGCAAATAGGCACAACAATCAGATAGTATCAACAACAAATCATATGCCAATCACAAAAATAAGGTAAGACCCAATGCAATGAAATGCAACCAATGATAGTATCTCAACCGTACACACATGCTAAAGGAATTTTTTGCACAATAGTCATGACCTGCAGGGGACCTATGGTGTCCATGTACCACTCGCTTCGGAACTGACCTCGGATTATAAGCCTATAACTACGCCACATCCTCATCCCTATATATATATATATATTTCTGTATCTGATCACAAGATGAATCTCACCGTACTTCTAGCTCAACACTCAGTATGAAACATGATTAGTCAATAATATCAATGTCAAGGAATACAGGGCACCATGCCACAAGTCACAACAAGACTCAGATAAAACAACTCAACTGTATAAATGCATAAGTCATCTCAATCAACAAGATGAGTATATATGTCAACTCCTTCCGTCCCATATCACAGCAAATACACCTCAGGTTTCAGTACATAAAGTAATGGCGACAAGTCCACATAATCAGCAATCATACCAACCTAAGTAATATCCAACCAGACGTTATGTCCGAAGACCTAATCATATTTTTTCCTGTCAATTCTACTATATATACAATTAACTAATCAAAGTCTAACTCAAGTAAATCATAACCTACCTCAGATGCAGAACTGGAACAATGCAAGCTACTCCGCTAGAGGTTTCCCATTTCGTAACGCCTCGAAATGCTCAAAGTCTAGCAATATAATGCTATGTAAGCAATAGACCATCTAATCAGCATAGAAATCAATATTGGGAAAGAATACTCCAAACCACCTATAACCATTCGAATGGGCAAAACTAGCATTTAAGGGTGAATTTATCCTACCCTCAGTCCCAACAAACATAATCCTCCAATTTATAGGTTCCTAATCAATTTAACCCTCTCGAATCAGATTTTAGGCAAAAATCTCCATTTTGGGTGGAACCCTAAGTCTCAATATATAATTCTCACAATAATTATTCAATTCTCATCCTAGAAAGTATTAACCTACACTTCTAGATGATAGAGCAGTAATAAAATCAACAATCCATAATTTATTCAAGATTTACTGATTCAAGGGTTCTAGGACTTTCATCTACCATTAAATAACCTAATCTAGTCATGGAGCTTAAAGGAGGAATGGAAGTGAACAAGATGATAGTTAGAACTTACCCTCAAAGAAGAATCCACCAACGCTCTAGAATGATCGCCCTTTTCACTCTTGGAAACTATTTTTGGAATTATGTGATTAATGGATCGTACTTAGCAATATAAAAGTGGGTTTCTGCATCCCGTCAATCGCTGTAGCGGTCACTAGGTGCGCTGCAGCGGTCCTGCTGTAGCAACCAGAACCTTCGCTACGGCAGAGTTCATTAATTGCCACTACTCGCCATAGCGGTCAAGACCGCGCCGCAGCGATCCAGCTATGGGGGTCCTCCACCCGCTATGGCGGACTCCCCCCTAAATCCCAATTTTCGTAGTGACGGCTCCCGCTTCGATGATCGTACCAGAACCAGAATCCTCTGATTTTCACCAAGTTTGTCCTAAAATCCCGACATCAATCCGAGGCCCCACATACACAAACCAGATATGCACACTTATGTAAAAACACGCTACGAACTCACCCGTGGCCTCAGAATTCGCAACGGAGGTCTAATTTACTAAGTCAACCCCCACCCCACCCCGGCCTAACAAAATAAAATAAGTTATCAAACAAGTGCATAAATTACAATCAAATACCTTCGTTTTAGAATTCTATATCTTTAAGTTTTCACTAGACTCGCTCCTAGTCTCGAAATTGAACTGGCAGGGGTAAAATGGTCAAAACGCACATAACGACCTAGCGGGTCGTTACATTAGATACCAATTAAATAACCGCTCATTCTCGAACGGACAAGGGAAGAAACAAGAGGAAAGGTACTTGACTAGGTGAAAAGCTGGGGATACTTATTACGCATATCGAATTCAGTCTCCCAAGTAGCTTCCTCAACTGGACGATTCTTCCACTGGACCTTCACTGATGCTATCTCCTTAGACCTCAACTTACGAACCTCTCTATCTAAGATAGCAATAGGCTCCTCCTCATAGGACAAGTTCTCATCCAATAAGACTGAATCCCAACGAATAATGTAAAAACAGTCACCGTGATATTTCTTCAACATAGAGACATGAAACACCGGTTGAACACCTAATAAACCTGGAGACAAAGCCAACTGATGTAGGCTATGCGTCCACCAAATAATGTATGGAGGGACCTGGTTGAGTACCAGTTCCCTTATGCAATGCAGTAAGTAGAAGGCACTATTTTTACCGTGGAAAACTCCTTGATCAAGGGATTAAAAACCATGACCTACCCCTATAGAATTTTAACTCTACTACATGAGAAACTTTAAATTACAACCTATCGTAAGCTAATAACTAACTCCCATAATCCCTCAACCTTTACAATGGTGGCAACATAGGAACTAACTCCCGTAGTCCTTCAACCTTTGCAATATACCAATTACAAACACCTCCGCTTGACTAACTCTAGCCATGAAAACTAAGGTTGACTACCTCTATCCTAACCCAACTAATACCTACAACAGCTTCTTATAAGAGAAGAGTAGGTTTACAAGTTAAAGCACATGAAAAAAAGCTTAAAACAAACTAAGAGAATAAAGCATCTTCTGTGTTGAAAATAGGTCCTTCAGTTTGTGATTAGCTTTGTTGAACACTTAGAGAATCTTGTGACGGATGCACCTTTTGGGTGATTTTTAGGTTTTCCAAGTGATGCACAATATGTTGCAACATATTGTATATATAGTGGGAAGCATGTGGGATGGATAGAGATCACTCATTCAATATTTAACCTAAAGCATGGGCCAGCTCAACTGTTGTACATGTGTGCAGTGAGTAGCTCAGCTATACAGCTGTCTCTGCTTATCGTGTAAGATACACAGAGAGCAGATCAGAGACCAGGTCTCTATCTGGTTCTTAATCAGTTTGGAATTCATCAAAACATGAATGCACTTGAGCTTATCAATTTCTCCCTTTTTGATGATGACAAACTCATAGACAATGTTCCCCTGGTAACCAGATCCCACTTGTTTCCCCTGCGACGCAGACCATCACTTTCAATGCACCTGAACTATGTTAGCAACGAAATACATTTCCTCTGTGAACCAGAAGACCAGGTCACCCACTAAAGGGTCCTTCAATTTTGGCACATATCAATCTTCCAATTCTCCCCCCTTAGTCACAGCATGTCAGCCAACACATCCATTGCATTCTTTCTCACAACACAGTGATTCCATCGCAACATTTTCACTACATATGCACAATATTCATCATCTTCCCTCTTTTGGCTTCATCAGAAAAGCAACCACAGTGCAACTAATAAGAGGTACAAGCAGAATCAACACGAGCAAGCAAGCAATAGTGTATAAAAATAATGTAAAAGCCCAAGAATAAGAAGTAGTTCAATCAGTACAAGAATATGTCAAAGTAATCTACTGATGTACAGTCAGACACGAAAGGTATAGAACATGGAGGTTAAGACATCAACCAAGGAAAGATAAGGGAAGGGAACAGAGACTGGAGGAAAATGCTAGGAACTGATTACTGGGGGTGATCCAAGGCTTGAAGAAGATTGTCAATTTTCTCAATATATGCACCCTGATCTTGGAGCATTTGGTTCGTGAGATCTTCCACTTTGATCTTCAACTGATCCCTCAAAAGAGCATTCTCACCTTTCAGCCGCTTAACTTCTGATGTGCTGCCTTCAGGGTTTTGGTGAGAACATAGATAATGGAGCCTGCTCCTTTAGGCGTACACTCACAATCTTCTAGAGTAGCTATGGAGATCATATTCTCTTTTGTTCCTAAGGTAGCTTTTCCAGTCCTCGCATTAAAATGCCCAAGGACCTTTTTCAGGAAAAAGCCATAAGGAAGACCAGGATCATTTTCACTAGTGCTCACTGCATTGATCATGTGATTGATCATCATTGCTGGTAGATTGATCGGTTCAAGAGTTGACAAAGATTCCATGAGTAACATATGTTCTGAAGTGACACTGCCATCCCTTTCACTTCTTGGTATGAGCACCTTGTCCACAAACTCAAAAACCAGTTGACAAGTGGGCTCAAGATCATTTTTTAGGAGCTTTCCTGGACGGACTGACCTGCCTTCCAAAGCAATCACATTTTTTAAGGAGGTGGAAGCTCTTCCAGTCACATCTCTCAGCCTTTCGATTAGTACTCCCAAGGTTTCGGCTAGTACTGCTTCAGTCAACACAAAGTCTGTCACATTCACTGTTAGGGCCAGAGCACTGTCATCAAGATAAAGTAGATTTGTATACAGTTCCATTACTTCAGCTTCATACACACAAGGAGCCGGTGGAGTAAGAAGATGAGTCCACTTTTGAAATTCTACTATCTCCAATAGTTCTTTCATCCCAGTCTCCTCTTCCAGGTTTAAATCAATCGTTATCCCAAAGAGAATCTTATGTGTTTGGAGATGTTCCTTTCTCAGTTCAATTTCATGTCTCTCAATGGAACTTGTCCTCCATTTCTTTTGCGAAGCAGATTGAGTATCACTTTCTTCTTCTCATATCTCTTCCTCTCCTCCTGTCATTCCCTTTGATTTCCTTTTCTTATTTTCTTCATACCCCCAGAGATCTGGCTGCGCACTGAACGATGTATGATATCACTATCAGAGTCAACATTTTCTCCTGAGTTTTCTTTTAAGGCACCAGGTTCTTCAGCACAGATGGGACACCAAGTTTTCTTCTCAATGTGAGAGACGGGTACGACATCTGCAGCCTTTTCTTTCCTGTTAAGATTTTCGACCTATTGTGCTTCAGAGTTCTTAATGTTATCTCTTCCTATTTCAACCTCTCCACTTGTTTCATCCGATTCTTTTGAAGAGGAGTCTGACGATACCAGGTACATACACTTTCCTCAAGATTCAAGGGTCCTCTTAGTTCGAAAAAACCAGATAGAGATGTAGATATACTTTGGTTAGAGGAGATTGAGTGCTCTGAGGATGATAGTTGGGAGTTCATTTTGATTTGGCTTGAAGGAGGGTTTTGAGATATTTGTACTTGGTAAGAGTAATGAGATAGAAGTTGGTTCAAACGGCCTTGTATAGGACGGAAGAGAGAATGAGAAGTTCGACGATCTGACAATTTTTTAAGTAAAGAGAGAGAAAGACACGAGAGATGCATTTAAGGTGTTCGAGATGACATTTTAGGACAGGTGTGAGAGACAAGACAGATTGGGTTAGAAGTGAAGCGTCGATTGGAAGACTTAAGGTTTGAAATTTGAATTAGAAGACGCTTGACCGACTTGGAACTTAAATAGTTCAGAACATATAAAGGTACTGAAATAACTACTAACCTGAGTCACAGAGAGATCGGGTCTCTGGATAGTTTCGACAGTGCTGAGTTGTAGTTCTTTACTTTGCTCATATGTTGTCTTACACCTCCCATGTGTGCATACCCCTTCTTCTGTCACATCCACCTTCCTTTTCTCTCTCCTTAACATGCGCATGATGTCAGTGTTTGGATTTGGGAACCCAAACTAGCTTGGGTCCCTTATAGTTATAGAAGGGATGGGTCAAGTTCCTTTACACCAAAACAGGCAACACATTCCCTTTCTTCTTTTGAGGCCCTTTCTTTTGAGAACCAGTTCCTTTCGTGCCCAAACTTACTTTTCTTTTGATGAATTCTTTGTTCCTATGAAAATATTCAATTCTTGGTTTGCAAGACTCTTTGTAGTGACCTGCTTGCCCGCAATGAGTGCACAGCCAATTTTCAGTGGTGGAAAAATACTTGCTGTGGGGATTGTAGGGTGTCTTCTTGTAACTAATCCCTTCCCTACCGCTTCCTTTACTCTTGTACATAGAGGCAATTATGTCAGCGGACCAGGTCCACTTGAGAGTTTTATCAAGATCAAACTTAATTCTGTTCAACTATTCTTTTAATTGCTTGCTTCTCTCGGCTTCAGTAGTGAGACTTAGTTTTGCCTTTTTGATCTAATATTCAAGCTCCAAGTAAATTTTACTAGCTTTACCCTTCCCTTTAAGAGACGCTCCTGTATCCCCTTTTATTTGACCTTTCAAGATAATATTTAGCAGATTGGTCTCATCAACCTGCTCTTTCATCTCTCTAATCGACACCAACAGATTGTCTCTTTCAAGTTCGGAATTACTGATTTCAAGAGTTAGTGCATCCTTTTCAGCAATAAGGGCATGATAGGCATCAATTAACACACCTGACAGTGACATAAGTTTATTTAGAGAGTAGGCTTTCAGGTTTTTCTTTACCTCCAAGAAATTTATCTCTTCCACTTCATCACTCTTGTCACTATCGTCTATATCTGACTTTGACATGAGTGCAAAGATAAACACATACTTGGAGGCTTCATCTTCAATGACCACTATAGATGTATCCCCTCTGTCGTCCTCATCTTCAGACTCAGTGGAGGAGTCCCTTAATGCAGCAAGTGTCTGCGTTACTATTTCATCAGCGGCTTCCTTTCTTCTGAACCTTTTGTCAGGAAGCTGGTTTCTCCTAACAGTTTTGTCATAATTGTCCTGTTTACTCAGAGAACACTCTTATGCGAAGTGACCAGGTCTACCACACCTATAGTAGAGATAGTAATTTCCTCTGGAGTTTCTGCTGGGGCTTCCGGCCTTCGGGATTCCACCACTTTTTCCGATCAGTTTAATAAATCTTCATGTGAGATATGCTAGCTCAGATTCATCATCACTTGAGTCTTCTCTGGCAGATTTGAGAGCAAGACTTTTTTATCTTTTTTACTTCATTTTTTTCATCCTTTTTCAAGGTCATATTCATCTCATAGGTTTTAAGGTTTCCAATGAGTTCATCGACCGTCATCTTGGTGAGGCCTTAGGCTTCAGGAATAGCATTTACCTTGCTGTCTCTAGAAATCCAGCAAAACACCAAGCAACTTCCTCACTAGTTTAGTAGTTATGATGTCCTCTCCTAGAGAATGAAGCTCATTGATGATAGAGGTGAATCTGGTGTGCATATCATGAACAGATTCATTCTCCTTCATTTTAAAAGCCTCATACTCTATGGTGAGCATGTCGATTTTGGAGTTTTTCACCTGCGTTTTCCTTCATGAGTAGTTTGGAGAACTTTACAGATCTCTTTAGTAGTTGAACACGCTGAGACTCGATTGTATTCATCAGGTCCTATTCCACGCACAAGGATCTTCTTTGCTTTATAATTTTTCTCCACTGCCTTTCTGTCAGCATCATTGTATCTTTCCTTATTTTGGTAGTGATTTTAACACCATCTTCACTTGTGTGTGCTAGAATATGGGGACCATCACAAATGATATCCCACAACTTTTAATCTTCAGCCATGATGAAGTCGTGCATTATCGTCTTCCACCACCCATAGTATTTTTCGTTAAATCTGGATGGCCTTGTTAAAAATTGACCTTCTTTCATATTTAGTGGGGCTGCCATTTCACATATTCTTTCTAGGTGTTAGCCTTTTAGAAAACACCTACTCTGATACCAATTGATGTATGTTATGTGTCCACTAAGCAATGTATGGAGAGACCTGGTTGAGTACCAGTTCCTTTATGCAATGCAGTAAGTAAAAAGGGCACTATTTTTACCGTGGAAAACTCTTTTCTCAAGGGATTAAAAACCATGACCTACCCCAGTAGGATTTCAACTCCACTACACGAGCAACCTCAGATTACAAATATTGTTGGTTGTGCATCCACCAAATAATGTATGAAGGGATCTGGTTGAGTACCAGTTCCCCTATGCAGTGCAGTACGAGAATCAACACAAGACTTTTATGTAGAAAACTCCTTGGTCAAGGGATTAAAAATCACGACCTACCCCAGTAAGATACTAACCGAGTAACTTCAGATTACAACCGATTGTAAGCTAGGAATTAACTCTCATAACCCCTCACCCTTACAATAGCCCAATCGTAACCTTCACACTTAACTAGCCCTAGCCAAGCAAACTAATACACCTAAACTAACTTTAGCCTAGTGTACTACTCAAAGGCACACTTTGAGAATTCAACACCGTGACTAACTCTAGCCAGCCAAATACTAATACACCTAAACTAACTCTAGCCTAGTGTACCACTCAACAGCTTGTGGAAGCAACCTTGAGAATTTAGAATACCTACAACTAGCTTCCGTTTAGAGAAGAGTAAGTTTACAATTTAGCACAAAAGAATAAAGACTCAACAACCTAAGGACCTAAAGTATCTTCAGTTCTTGATCTGGTCCTTTGGTTTGTTAAGGCTTTGGTCTTGGGGAACACCTTGAGAGGTGGAGACTTGCACTTAAAATAGAGCAATTTGATTTGTGCAAGAATGCTTCTTCATTTAAGCATGGTGTTGAATATGTAGAGGGAAGGGGTGAGAAGGTGACAACCCATACTGGTCCTCTGTTGTTGCACTGTTATAATGTTGTACTGCTACAGTGTCGGCAGCTTTACAGCTGTAGAGTTGACTTTTCAACGCTCCAGGGACCTGGTCTCGTATCTGGAGGAACCTGGTCCCTCATCTGTGAGAAGGTGACAGCCCATACTGGTCCTCTGCTGCTGCATTGTTACACTGTTGTATTGCTGCTACATTGTTATACTACTGTACTGCTACAGTGTCGGCAGCTTTACAGTTGTAGAGTTGATTTTTCAATGCTTCAGGGACCTGGTCTCTCATCTGGAGGAACCTGGTCCCTCATCTATTCTTGAACGGGCTACAACAACTCTGCTGCTACACTGCTGCAATGTCAGTCTCTTTACAGTTGTAAAATTGACCAAGCAATAGCTGGGGACCTGATCTCATCTGGTCCCTTTGAAAACATATCTAGTCTTTCATATATGAACATATCCTACATCTTGTGTAGCGAGACTGATTGCATCTGTTTCTTCAAGGAGCATGTCAACATAGCAGCACATGAGATATCTGGTTCCTTAGGGTTCCTTAGGGTGTGTCAAATCATCAAAACATAAGGTATCATAACTCATCAACAACCTATCGTAAGCTAGGAACTAACTCCCATAATCCCTCAACCCTTACAATGGTGGCAACCTAGGAACTAACTCCCGCAGTCCTTCAACCTTTGTAATACACCGATTGCAAACACCTCCACTTGACTAACTCTAGCCAAGGAAACTAAGGTTGACTACCTCTAGCCAAACCTAACTAATACACCTTAGACTAAACTAGCCAAGGGTACCACTTAATAGATTGAAAGGTAAACTGCCTAATAACTACTAAGAATTTGAAATACCAACAACAGCTTCGTATAAGAGAAGAGCAGGTTTACAAGTTAAAGCACATGAAACAAAGCTTAAAATAAACTAAGAGAATAAAACATCTTCAGTGTTGAAAGCAGGTCCTTCAGTTTGTGATTAGCTTTGTTGAACACTTGGAGAGTCTTGTGACGGCTGCACCTTTTGGGTGACTTTTAGGTTTTTCAAGTGATGAACAATATGTTGCAACATGTTATATATATAGTGGGAAGCATGTATGATGGATAGAGACCACTCATTCAATATTTGACCTAAAGCATAGGCCAGCTCAACTGTTGTACTTGTCTACAGCTCAGCTTTACAGCTGACTCTGCTATCCGTGCAAGATGCACAGAGAGCATATCACAGACCAGGTCTCTATCTGGTTCTGAATCAGTTTGACAATCATCAAAATACGAATGCACTTAAGCTTATCACCAACTCATAGGCTACCTCCCCCATACGGCTAAGAATCTCAAATGGACCGATGAACCTAAGACTGAGCTTTCCCTTCTTCCCAAACCTCATCACACCCTTCATGGGTAAGACCTTCAACAAGACATGTTCCCCAACCATGTACTCAAGATCTCAGACCTTCTGGTCCGCATACTCCATCTATCTACTTTGAGCTGCTAAGAGCTTATCTTGAATCACCTTAACCTTATCAAATAACTCCCTCAAAATGTCAGTACCCCATGGGCTTTTCAAACCATCCAATAGGTGACTTGCGTCACCTCCCATAAAGAGCCTCAAACGGAGCCATATTAATGCTCGAGTGCTAACTATTATTATAAGCAAACTCTGCCAACTGTAAGAACTGGTCCTAATGACCACTAAAGTCAATCACACAGGCTTGAAGCATATCCTCGAGAACTTGAATCGTCCGCTCAAACTAACCATCTGTCTAAGGGTGAAAAGTTGTACTGAAATCCATACCCAACTCGACTTGTAAAGTCCTCCAAAATTGGGACGTAAACTGCGGGCCTCTATCAGATATGAAGGAAATAGGGACGCCATTTAACCGAACATTCTCACAGATATAAATCTGTGCCAACTTCTGAGCAGTGTAGGTAATTTGAATCGGAATGAAATGAGAAAACTTAGTCAACCTATCAACAATGACCCAAATCGAATCAATCTTGCCCAAGACTTCGGAAGACCAACGACAAAATCCATGGCTATCCTCTCCTATTTCCACTCAAGAATGGGCATCCTCTGAAGCGTACCCTCGAGTCTCTGGTGCTCGTACTTAACCTACTGACAATTCAGACACTGGGAAACAAACTCAACAATATCATGCTTCATCCTAGCCCACTAATAATGATGCCTCAGATAACGATACATCTTGGTAGCACCAGGATGAATTGAATATCTAGAACTATGGGACTCCTCCAGAATCGTCTGAATCAAGTCATCAACACGAGGAACGCAAACACATCCCTTGATCCTCAATACCCCCTCACTATCAATCATGTCCTCTTTGGCCTCACCACTCAAAACCTTATCACGAATCTTGCACAATCTTACATCCTCAAATTGCTTTGTCTTAATCTGGTCCAGAAGTGATGATCTCACCTCAACACAAGCCAACACCCTACCAAAATCAGACATATCAAGCCTTACAAAATTGTTAGCCAGATTCTGAACCTCCATGGCTAACGGACGCTCCTAAGCGATCAAGCGAGCCAAACTACCCATACTAGCTGACTTCTGCTCAAGGCATCTGTTATCGCATTTGCCTTACCAAGATAACATTAAATGGTAATGTCATAATCCTTAAGCAACCCCATCCATCTCCGCTGCCTAGAATTACGATCTCGCTCAGTAAACACATACTGAATACTGCGATGATCGGTGAATACCTCAAAATGGACACCATAGAGATAGTGCCACCAGATCTTCAAAGCAAATACCACGCTATTAACTCCAAATCGTGCGTAGGATAGTTCTTTTCATGAATCTTCAGCTATCCGGAAGCATAGGCAATAACTTTCTTTTCCTGCATCAACACAGCACCTAAACCAGAACGAGAAACGTCACAATAAACCACAAAGTCCTTGCCCTTCACGGGCAATGCTAGAATCGGAGCTGTAATTAATAAAGTCTTCAGCTTTTGAAAGCTCTCCTCACACTCATCGGACCACTAAAAAAGGTACTTCTTTCTGAGTCAAACGGGTCAAATGTGAAGCTATAGAAGCAAACTCCTTCATGAATCGACGGTAGTAACTAGCCAATCCCAGAAGCTGCGAATCTCTATCACTGAGGTGGGCCAAGCCCAATCTCTCATTGCCTCTATCTTTTTAGGATCCACCATAATCCTCTCTTTCGAAACCACATGACCCAAGAAAGATACAGACTCAAGCAAAAACTCACAGTTGGAAAATTTAGCATACAACTTCCTGTCTCTTAGCAACCCAAGGACAATCCTCAAGTGTTTCTCATGATCCTTCCTACTCCGTGAGTAAACCAGAATGTCATCAATGAACACTATAACAAAAGAATCCAAGTATGGCTTAAAAATGCCATTCATCAAATCCATAAAAGCAACTAGGGCATTAGTAAGTCCAAATGACATAATAAAAAACTCATAGCTGTCTTGGGAATATTTTCGGCTCGAATCTTCAACTGATAGTAACTCAATCTCAAGTCAAACTTAGAAAACATAGAAGCCCCCTGAAGCTGGTCAAATAGATAATCAATAAGCGGAATGGGGTACTTATTCCGAATGGTGACTTTATTCAGCTAGCGGTAATCAATGCAAATCTGCATAGTCCCATCCTTCTTCTTCAAAAAAAGCACAGGAGCTCCCCAAGGGGAGACGTTCGGTCTGATAAATCCCTTACTCAAAAGATCCTGAAGTTTCTCTTTCAACTCCTATAACTCTGCTAGTGCAGTCCGGTATAGCGGAATAGAAATAAGGTGGGTTTCTGGCGCTAAGTAAATACAAAAGTTAATATCACGGTCGGGTGGCATACCTGGCAAGTCAATGGGAAACACCTCCGCAAACTCACACACCACAGGAACTGACTGAAGAGATGGAACGCCAACACTAGTATCACGAATATGCGCCAAATAAGCCAAGCACCCTCTATCAACTAGATTTTTAGCGCGAAGGAAAGAAATGATCTTCTTTGGGGAGGGACAAGGGGTACCCTTCCACTCAAGTCTAGACATACCCGGTATAGCTAAAGTGACTATCTTGGAATGACAGTCCAGAATCTCATGGTAAGGAACTAGCCAACTCATACCCAGAATAACATCAAAATCTTCTATGTCAACACCCATAGAGAAGTATGTAGACACATAAGAGAATGCAGAACCCAGATCAAACAACACAGAAGCCGTCCGGTGACAGACTGAGAGGTTACCTGTAATGACTGCATCTGAACCTTCAGCCTCTGATCTGCTAGGAAAGGCATAGCAATGAACCCATCCCCCACTAGCCTGCGAACCTCCACGATTACCCTGTCCTGTATGAGCTCCGCCCCTACTGAGCTGATGTCCACCTCTGCCTGACCAAGATCCGCCTCTGCTGGGCTGGGTGCTACCTCTACCAGCTATGTGGCCACCACGCCCAGTCTGAGCATGGTCCCTACCATATAATCCTCCCCCTCTAGCTACTGAAACTGGAGCCCTGGGAGGCTTATACTGAGCACCCTGACCACCCTTTCTAAGTTTGGGGCAGTTTCTCTTGAAATTCCCCTGCTTACCACACTCAAAACATCCACGGTCTAGCGTAGGCCGCTGAAAAGAAACAGATGAAGCCGAATAACCACCGTGGTCTGAAAATAGAGGTTGTGAACCCCCTGGATGGCTAGAAGAGTAATGACCGGCCCCCCAATGGGCCTTCAGCAGAAACCTGCATGGCAGACTGAATCGGACGACCCGAATAAACCTTGGAACTCTGTTCTCAGAAGAAAGAACCACTGAAGTTACCACCCTTGCGAGCCTTCTTCTCTGCGTACTTGTTGTAACCATCCTATCTAACACCCTCAACGGTCCTGACATGATCCACCACCTCCTGGAAAGAAGATCCTGCAGCTACAAGCTGAAGAGCTGACAATTGAAGAGTAGTGTTCAACTCTTTCACAGATCGCCTAAATCTCTCCTCCTCAGTAGGTAATAACTGGAGAGCATAACGAGAAAAGGAATGGAACCGGGCCTCATAAGCATCAACTGAATAATTACCCTGCTCAATGTTACTAAACTCATCACGTCTCTTATCCCTCAAAGTACGCAGAACGTACTTCTCTAAAAATATCGAATAGAACTAATTCCAAGTCAGCGGAGGAAACCCAGCTACTCTACACTCAACATAAGCCCTCCACCATAACTTGGCATTACCCAAGAGCTGGAAGGTCACAAACTCAACCCCATCTTTATCAACCGCCCCCAACTTATGGACCTTCTCACAACAATCAATAATAAACTCATAAGCATCCTCAGACTCAGTGCCATAGAAAACTGGAGGCTTCATCTTAGTAAACCTCCAAAACAAATCATGCTCCTCACCGGTTATCACCAGTCGTGCCACTGGTGTAGGAAATACCTCAGGTCCTGGAGCTTCATCTAAACGCGGGGCTACAGCATGCTCTGTCTGGAGCCGGATCACCTAATCTCATACCCTAGCCAGCTGGAGCGGCTGGTAACACACCAGCCTAAGTCAAACCGTTCAACACACTTGACCCCTAACATTTGTTAACACTGGAGCAGCCACAACGTCTGGCTGAACTAGTGCCACTGCAAACTCTGCTGCCTTATCGGGGACGACTTGAGGCTCGGGGGATCCAGCACGAGCCTGTCCAGCTGTAGGAGCCCTACCCCTGGTCGGTGCTGCTCCCCGGCCTCTACCTCGACCACCGCCTCTAACATGACCTCTGCCACGAGCTGCGGCCCCAACGGCCTGCTCGGGTACCTCATCTAATATTTCCCTAGCACCAGTCCTCACCATCTATGAGAGAATAGATTGAAAAGTCAAATACCAATTGAATCATCTAGATACCAATTGAATCAAGTAGCACGAAAGAAAGAAATAACTTGAATTTTCTTAGTGTCCCATAGCCTCTCGAAGATAAGTACAGACGTCTCTGTACCGATCTGCACGACTCTACTAGACATGTCCTTGTACAATGAGATCGACGAACCTAGGGCTCTAATACCAACTTGTCACAACCCACCCCGTCGTAATGGTGTTATATCCCGCAATTTTGCGCATTTGAAAAATTTGAAGTAAATGTGACAAGTTAAAGACAAGGCCATATTTTGATTTTGTTCAATACATAAGTTTCTCATAGGAAAACGTTGATGTGGAAATATCGGGGAAAGCTAAGGGCGAAATTGGAATTTCGGAAATTAATTTCGGGAATTTCAAACAAGATCCTTAATTAATTGGGCTAAAAAAATTAATTAAATTGAGGCCAAGACCATGGAGTGGCCGGCCATAGGCCCTAAAAGTGAGTCCAAGCCCATGTTTAATTTATACCATGTGATAAAATAATTAAAAAGGGGGCTATCCTTATTCATTCCAAGAAACTTCAAGAACAAAGAAGTTGAGAGAAAAAAATAGGGGAGGTCACGGCTAAGGGGAAAGAAAGAGGAAAAAAATTGAGGGCTTCCATCCTTGATTCAAAAATTATAATTTTTGTGTATTCCTACTAAGCTCAAGGCCCTCTCCATTATGGTATAAATTTTGAGGCAAGGAAGTGCTTCTTGTGGCAAGTGGACGAAATTTGAAAAAAGGTAAAAAATTTACTCTTTTATATTGGAAGAATTATATGTATATGTTGTAGTATATGGGAAGAAATGTAAAGTGAAAAAAAATTTGTATGTTATAGATATGTATCGGAGTGTGGCCGAAAATGGGGATCATTGGAGAGGGAAATTGAAATTTTATTTGTTATGTAAATTGTGTTGTAGAGGTTTTGTGGAGTAAGTGGGAGAATGCTAGCCAAGAATTATATGAAAATTTGTTATATAATGATTGTAGGAAAATTGATGAAGTTATGGGAAATTTGCATAATTATGAAAATGAATTGTTAAGGCGCAAGTTGTGAATATTGTGATGAAATGAGGGAATGGAAATATGTTACGAATATTTATGATGACGATTAGAAGTTTTGAATGAGTTATGGTTTTGGGTGGAAAATTTGTATATTTCGTATATTTTGTGAATATTTTGTAAAATGATATGAAATGTTTTCGAATCGAATTAGAATGATTTTGGTTAGTAAAAGAATATGGAAACGTTGATGTTGGGTTGAAGGTGTGAAGTTAGAATAAAGGTTGTTCGCATTATGTAGAGAGAAAGTTATTAATGTCAGAATGAGCTTAAATTGATTCTTGATGACTATTAGCGTGGTTGTTGGTATTGCTGATGTGGTTGTTGATAAATTTGGCCGAGTTAAATTCTCGGGGATGTCGTATTTATAGGGGAGGTGCTGCCGAAATTTCGGTAGACAAGTACTAATTCAAGATTGGATGCCAAAAGCCTTATAGTAACATTTGGTAAATGTGACCATTTGTAGGTTTCGGGCGAAACGAGGTTTGAGGTTTGGCGAGCGTAAAAGGCAAGAAAGGTATGTAAAGCTCCACCTTTCCTTCTCTTGGCATGTCCTAGATGTATTAGGTTTGAATTTGGACCTCGGGGACCACTCCACTCTTCGGAATCCGCGTCTAAATTTGCCCTTTTTCCATTCAGTGGAATTGAACTAATTATGTTGCAAATGGCTAGGAAAATTTTCTAAATACCTAGAACTTGTGTAAATTAAATCCGACTACCTTAAAACTCTCGTAAGCGACTCCATAAAGTTTACTACACATAATTTGTGTCCGCCATCTCGGCTGGCCCGAGGTGGGCCCACTATTTCCGATTCCACCCTTATTGCAATTTGTAACTTGATTTCAAGCGATTTTAAAGGAAACGTCTTAACTACTAACGATACTTATTCTAAATACTTTATTGAGTCTCTGTAAAAGTATGAAATTTTGTGTTGCAATCAGTTTCCCACTATTCCCGCGTTGCCTTTTATTGTATTGTTGCCTTATTTTCGAACAATAAGAAATGAAACGTTCCAACTATCTTTCTAACTACTAAAGCAAATTGTTTTAATGATTCCCTTGAGTCTTGTCAACTATTTTGGAATATGAAAACGACCCAAGAAGGATTATTTCTTTTCCGTAACTCGCTATGACATCCGACATACGCCTACCATGATTCGGTCCGATTACATCATTACGATTTGACACTCGAAATTCCCTTTTTGATATAAGTACTTCGATATAGGCATTCTAACATAAGTATTCCGACATAAGTACGTGGATACAAATATTATGTTTGAGTAATCTGTTACGAATGTTCTGATAGTACGTCTGATTATTCGGATGAGTCTTATAATATATTTTGATATGCAAAAATAATTCCGGAGGTTTTGTTTCGACACAATCTATCGTGCTATCCAAAAGGTATACGTACATTATAACTACCATTCGACTCCTTCGAATTAATCTGTCGTATGGATTGGCTTTGAAATGTCCGTAACTCTCACATACTAACTCCGATACGAGTAGTTTTGACATGAATATTCAGATTTGGGTATTTTGTTATAAGTGTTCTGACATAAGTGTTTTGATACAAGTATTTGACATAAATGTTCTGACATAAGCATTCTGTTTGAATAACCTGCTACGGATATTCTGATGGCACGTTCGATCATTCTATCGAGTCTCGATCTGTGTGCATTTAGTTGCTCACTACTCTGCTCGTGCATGTACTATGATCTCTTTCACCGGATCCCGGGCCGGTATGTATCGTGCGGATGGGTCACCGAGTCCCTTGTCAGGGGCCGGGTTCCATACATGAATTCCGAAGTATGATGTGTCCGGTTCCGGGGTACTGTGGTATACGTCCGTCCCCGGTACCGTGTATATGTTACGAAGTATGATGTGTCCGGTTCCCCGGCGTGTGATATGTCCCCGGGATTACCGTGGTTATGATATGATGTGTTATGTGACGGAGATGTTCGGAGATATGAAATCCTCTGAAATATGATATGTTGTGGAGCCAAAGGCAGGAGTGGCGACCACGTTCCTGTGCCCTATGCATGACTCTGATATGCGTCATTTATGATTTGAAAGCAAATACTCTGATAATCTGGTAAGCTATGCATTCCCTATATCTCTTCTGATATATGATGCCAGCATTATACTATATGTTTGTGGATCAGTCATTCTGTAACCTCTGAACTACTTCTGACTTATGATATCGGAATACATGATCCGTATCTGATAAACAAGCATTTTAACATTCTGGGGCCATATTTCTTCTGACATGTGACTTCAGCTTATATAATCTGATATTTCGGGCCCGCATTATCAGACATTCGAAATCTGTATACACGATTCGTGATCTGGAAATAGCACTTCGGAAATTTTGGATTATATATTTATTTCTGTACTATTGCCCCAGTTATGGTTTTATTTTTTTGTACCCCATGCTTTACATACTCGGTACATATTCCGTACTGACCCCCTTTCTTCGGGGGCTGCGTTTTCATGCCGCGCAGGTACAGACGACGGGCTTGCTGATCCGCCCGCTTAGGATCTTATTCTGCTATTTTGGGAGCGCTCTTTTATCCAGAGCCTATATTTTGGTACAGTCTTCTGCTATCGTATATATATATATATCATTCAGGGGTACGACGGGGCCCTGTCCCGTCTTATGATTCTGTTATGTTCTGTAGAGGTCTGTAGACATACATGTGGGTTCTGTATATGTTTGGGTTGTTATGATCTGTGATGGCCTTATCGGCTTCCACGTGCTATATTTGTTTACCTGCGATATCTAGTAGTGCCAATCGACGTTTATATTGATATATATTCCGGTAATATGCTGGTTTGGGTTATCGGGTACGCTTGGGTGTCCAGCGCGGGCACTAGTCACGGCCTACGGGGTTGGGCCGTGACAAATGGCACCCACACTAACCCCCTAGTAGGCGAACCATCCCCTTAACTAAATTTTTATTCATTTAAGCAACTATAAATCAATAACAATGGAGAAAATCATAAAACTGTCTAGTCATGCCATAATAAAATAAAAGTGCGGAATTCTAAACTATTACAACCCCAAATATCTGAAAGTCATCGTACAAGGACCCTAAAACATAAAGCTATCTAAAGAATAAATAACTGTCTGAAACAGCATAAGTGTCTAGAAATGAAATAGACATCAATAAGGAAAGATCTTCAGGCGGCATGGTATGGACAGGAGTTCACCCTTAATCTGAACGGGAAATGGCCTCAAGCTAAAGATGAGGTCTGGATGAAGTTTCTAGCACACAATCTGCACTAAAAAAGGATGAACCAAGGTAGTATCATTACAAACACTATGTACCGGTATATATCATGGGCCGACTAAGATTAGTATCATGCATACGTTCATAAAATCAACAGAATAGGCAGCACAACAATCAAATAGTATCAACAACAAATCATCTGCCAATCACAAAAATAAGGTAAGACCAAATATAATGAAAGGCAACCATTGATAGTATCTCCACCGTACACACATGCCAAAGGCATTTTTTGCACAATAGTCATGACCTGCAGGGACCTATGGTGTCCATGTACCACTCGCTCCGGAACTGACCTCGGATTACGATCCCATAACTAGGCCACATCCTCACCCCATGTCAAATGTGCCTTAAACTAGGCCACATCCTCACCCCCTGTCAAATGTGCCTTATATATATATATCTGATCACAAGATGAATCTCAATGTACTTCCAGCTCAACACTCAGTATGAAACATGATCAGTCAATAATATCAATGTCAAAGAATACAGGCACCATGCCACAAGTCACAACAAGACTCAGATAAATCAAGTCAACAACAGCATAAATGCATAAGTCATCTCACTCAACGAGAAAAGTATATATGTCAACTCCTTCCTTCCCATATCATAACAAATACACATCATGTTTCAGTACATAAAGTAATGGCGACAAGCCCACATAATCAGCAATCATACCAACCTAAGTAATATCCAACCAGACATCATGTTCGAAGACCTAATCAGGCTTTCTCCCATCAATTCTACTACATATACAATCAACTAATCAAAGTCTAACTCAAGTAAACCATAACCTACCTCAGATGCAGAACTGGAACAATGCAAGCGACTCTACTAAAGCTTTCCCCTTTCCTAACGCCTCGGAACACTCAAAGTCTAGCAATATAATGCTACGTAAGCAATAGACCATCTAATCAACATAGAAATAAACCTTGGGAAAGAATACCCCAAACCA
The DNA here is from genome assembly GCF_019175385.1 of Lycium barbarum. NCBI lineage: Eukaryota > Viridiplantae > Streptophyta > Magnoliopsida > Solanales > Solanaceae > Lycium > Lycium barbarum. The sequence goes on along the minus strand of NC_083340.1, from coordinate 119,571,738 downwards.
CCAATAACCATTCGAATGGGCGAAACAAGTATTTAAGGGTGAATTTATCCTACCCTCAGTCCCAACAATCATAATCCTCCAATTTATAGGTTCCTGATCAATTTAACCCTCTCGAATCAGATTTTAGGCAAAAATCTTCATTTTGGGTGGAACCTTAAGTCTCAATATATGATTCTCACAATAATTAAGAAATTCCCTTATTAGAAAGTGGCAACCTGCACTTCTAGAGGATAGAGCAGTAAATAAACACTAATAAAATCAACAATCCACTATTTATTCAAGGGTAATTTACTGATTCAAAGGTCCTAGGACTTTCATCCACCATTAAAGAACCTTAAACTAGTCATGGAGCTTAAAGGAAGAATTGAAGTGAACAAGATGATAGTTAGAACTTACCCTCAAAGAAGAATCCACCAACGCTTTAGAATAATCGCCCTTTTCTCTTTTGGAAACAGTATTGGAGTTATGTGACTAATGGCTCGTACTTAGCAATATAAAAGTGGGCTTCTGCCTCCCGTCGATCGCTACAGCAGTCACTAGGTACGCTGCAGCGGTCCCGCTGTAGCAGCCAGAACCTCTGCTACAGCGGCGTTCATTAATTACCACTACTCATCATAGCAGTCCCACTATGGCGGTCCACCACCCGCTATGGTGGACTCCCCTCGAAATCCCAATTTCTGCAGTGGTGGCCAGCTCCCCGCTGTGGCGGCTCTACTACATTGGCCCCATGCCCGTTGCGACGGTCACACCAGAACTAGAATCCCTTGGTTTTTCACCAAGTTTGTCCCAAAATCCCGACATCAATTCGAGGGCCCACATACACAAACCAGATATGCACTCATATGTAAAAACACGCTATGAACTCACCCGTGGCCTCAAAATTCCCAACAGAGGTCTAATTTACTAAGTCAACCCCCCTCAACGAAATAAAACAAGTTATCAAACAAGTGCACAAAATACAATCAAATGCCTTCATTTTAGAATTCTAAATCTCTAAGTTTTCACTAGACTCGCTCCTAGTCTCGGAAATGAACCGATAAGGGTAAAATTGTCAAAACACAAATAATGACCTAGCGGGTCTTTACATTCTGTAATTGATTTGATCTGGTACATTAACACTCCGTGTTGTAGATTCTGTAAACAATTGGTAATTTGGCTTGATTTTTCTTTGTTTCTCATCTTGCACTAATAGGGAAAAATCTTGCGCCAACAAAGGCAATGGATTCATCTTAAGGATACTCCCTTGAATTATAATATAGACTTCATTCAAACCCATAAGGAAATGGATCAATCTCATGTCCTGTTCTGCTTTATGGAGATTTTTCTTAGCACTACATGTGCAATTACAAGTGCATTGTATTTTGGCATGTAAAGTGTTAAGTTCTTCCCAAAGTTTCTTCATTTTTGTGTAATAAGTTATGATGTCGAGAGTACCTCGAGAGAGGTCATTTATCTCTCTCAAAATTTGATACAACTTCGCACCATTGGTTTGGTCATAGCGATCATCCAATTCTTTCCACAACTCAGTAAAGTCATTCACAAATTCAATGTTATCTGTGATTTCAGTTTGCAAGAGAATTTAGGACCCATGATGTAACTATCATCACATCTTTTCCATTTTCGGTACTGGGGAGATTCTGGTTTTGGTCTTTTACACTCACCATTGACAAACCCTGATTTTTTTCTTCACAGAGAGAACTCTCAATATTCCTCTCCTCCATGATCTGTAGATGATTCCACTAAAAGGAACTGGAACCAACATTGTACCCACATTCTCTGAATGATGCATGTACATAGGGGAACTTGTATCGAGACTGATGTAGAGGAATTTGTATCGACCGAGGATTGCTCAGTCCTTTGTGAAGGAAAATACTTTATTAATATATTCTACAGATCTCTACAATGCCTTATTTTCTCTTGGTATGAAAATAGCTCATAACAACCCAATTCATAATAATATGAAACCTACTTTAACTCAAAACAGGAAAACCTATTCATATACTAATTTGATGATAAATCCTAACTAGACATAAATTAAAATACCAAATCCTAATCAAATTTGGTTTTCTACAATTTTGAATTATTGTTTCCAACATTCTCCCGAAATTCAAAATTGTATATCTAATTCTTGATCAACTTGTCACCATCTTCTAATTGCTGAGGCACTTGTTTCCAACCCATCAATTGTTGAAGCACTTTCTTTTCAACCGTCACTCACCATTTTCCATTTTTGTTGAAGCACTTGTCTTCAACACCGTTGATGCACTTGTCACCCAACACCAAATTTTATTGAAGTATTTGTCTTCAACCCCGTTAATGCACTTGTCACCAACATCAAATTTTATTGAAGCACTTGTCTCCAACCCCGTTGATGACCAACCAACCCCGTTGATGTACTTGTCACCAACCTTTAATTTTTGTTGAAGCACTTATCTCCAACCCCATTGATTACTTGTCACCAACCCCCTTGATGCACTTGTGACGAACCTTCAATTTTTGTTGAAGCACTTGTCTCCAATCCCATTGATGCACTTGTCACCAACACCAAATTTTGTTGAAGCACTTATCACCAACCCCGTTGATGCCTGTCACCAACCTTTACTTTTTGTTGAAGCACTTGTCTCCAAGCCCGTTGATGCACTTGTCACCAATCCCGTTGATGCATTTGTCACCAATCTTCAATTTTTGTTGAAGCACTTGTCTCCAACCCCGTTGATGTACTTGTCACCAACACCAATTTTTTGTTGAAGCACTTGTCTCCAACCCCATTCATGTGCTTTGTCACCAACACTCAATTTTGTTGAAGCACTTTTCTTCAACCCCGTTGATGCACTTGTACCAACACCAAATTTTTTTGAAGCACTTGTCTCCAACGACGTTGATGCACTTGTCATCAACATTAAAAAATTTTTAAAAAAAAAACCCCACTTCTCCAACTTTTAGAGAAGACAATCCATGCATCCTGTGCATATTTTCTTGCACCTCTTTAAATTTGCAATATTTTTGTCAGTCCTTCTCAGCATGATTATTTTTCTTGCATATCATTAGCCCGACGTTTGCCAATAAATATAATAAATATAATTCTTGTCCAGACGGGGGGCATATATGGGTTATAGCCGCCCGCCAGCAGCGGAAGCTCTTTGATTATCTACTAGGATTGTAGAAGCTCTAATACCAATTTGAAGGAAAAATATTTATTGATATATTCTACGAATCTCTACAATGTCTCTTATTTTCGCTTGGTATGAAAATAGCTAGTAACAACCCTATTTATAATAGTATGAAACCTACTTTAACTCAAAAAAGAAAAACCTATTCATATACTAATTTGACTATAAATCCTAACTAGACATGAATTAAAATACCAAATCCTAATCAAATTTAATTTTCTAGAATTTTGAATTATTATTTCCAACACTTTGAGTAAATCGTTGACCTACTTCAATTGTCGTTGATATTTTACAGATACAACAACAAAATAAAAAAAGGTTGTATGATTAATTTGATTCGATTTTTTATTCGAGATAATCGAAACGAATAATTCTAATTGAGCTAACCGATCTCTGATACCATATTATTGATGAACCACTAAGATCTCAAGGTCGAGCAAAAATGGAAGAATTCATAATCGATTCTTAACTCATATCGAATAGAGAGAGAGAACACAGATGAAGAAGTGAAATTGGGGAATGAAAATTGCTTTCATTGATCCACTTGTTTTTGGATACAACTTCAATGAACTAGAAGAGAAAACCAAAATATCTAAGCAAGTTGTGCAGTAGTTGGCAGTGTACTAACCGACCTAAAAGCTAGCATGACTACCACTAACAAACTGATAATTAACTAACTAAGCTACCCTAACTAATCAACATAATTAAGAAATAATCTCAACATAGTTGTTCGGCTTTAGTTTTGAGCTGATCTCTAACATTAGTGTTCAGACAAAAGAAGAGTGCTTCAAAGTAAAATAGTACAATAATAACTGGATTCATAATCAAATTTTGTGTTATATATATATATATATATATATATATATCCGCCTCCGCCAACATCTACTTCGAAGGCGATGATGTCGGCTCATTGCCGTTGGGGCTTTCAATTAGGGTGTGAATAAAAAATGAGAAAAGACACCTTTTGGATTACACCTCTCCATGTCACCCTTTCATTGCATATAAATTCAAAGGTCTTGCCTTAGACTTTATACACCAATACATACCGAAAATTCATTTCTTCCACTCTTATGTGCATCATTTTGCTGCCTTGTGTTGAGTTCGGTGAAGTTCTGCAATTTCAATGCTAGTATTGTGGAATAGAGTTATGGTCTATACTGGGAGGAATTAATTCAAACTTAGGGAAATTGTGAGGGGATTAAATTCCATAAGGACGTACAAAATAAATTATAGGCTTAGAGCATTTTTCCGTTTTCTCTACTTTTCTGATTTCTTGCTTTGAACACAATTTTGAAAATAGTTACAAGTAAATATAAAATACTCTAAAGAGACAGGATGAAGTATTTGATGCATAAGATACTAGTTGGGAAACTTACGGGTTTCGCTGTACCGAAAGCAGATCTGCAGCAACCACGACTCGTGTCACCGATCATCAGGAATCCTCACAAAGCAGATGAACTCCCTTTGTCCACAACCTAGATATCCCTCTAATGGATGATGCATAGGTGTTAACCTAACCCTAGCCGTTTTCTATTGTGGAAAATCATCCTTTTTTTCTACACCCATAATGGTGTATTTATATACTAGTAATAGGATTTAGGAGAAGGAATAACTAATGGGTTAACAGGCTAGTTAGCACCCTTTATGGGTGGACCCGACCCAATAGCAATTTTCCAACATCTCACACTTACACATAAGGGAGTGCAGATGCTTGACTAAGCTAAGGAAAACATATTCTCCTTGAAATTCTCTTGCATCATTTTATACAGGATAAATAGGCCGTGTGACTGGCATACTATGAGAGTACTTTGCCATACATCTGTTAGGAATATATAGCCTCTTGTCATCATCATAAAAATCATCAAGTAGATCATAAGAAGTATGCCCAGTGCCCTAGATCATTTGAATCACATTGATACATCACACTTTGATCTCATTTATAATAGTTTCTTGTGTTCACAATTATGACCAATAAGTCATAACCGGTACCAGCAAACACAAAGTAAATGAGATTCCACTGATGATGTTCCTCTTCTCACAAGTCGCTCAACTTGTATCCAACTCTCTTTTCTAGTTATGCTCCGCCAAATCGAATCTCTCATGGTCATTTAGTAGCATGCTAAGATAGCGAACACCGAACCAAGCTTCGAGCCACTGATCGGAATTGTGAGGGTACTCAATAAGGTCTCATACAACAATAAGTCGAGATATAACTTATGTTGACCCTTTTGGTCGACATTTGCACACATGGTATGAAACATGTGCTACAACATTTTCTCCTTTCCTATGGAGCGTATGTTTTTATCTCATAAGATAATGTTGTACAAATGATATTCAGACACCATATGCATCTTAACTGAGTTCCTTGATCTACTCAATAAACATGAACTCACATCTGGCCTCTCCAAGTAGAATAGGTGAAGCTTATTTCCACCATCAAAACACTATAATAACCTTTCTCATTACTTGTGCGACGCTAAAGATCTTTAAGCCACGCGCTCTCAAATTACCCTTATGATAATTTGCTTAAAATCTCGTCTCATCTCCCATCAACACTAAATTGATGGAGGCGGTTACCTGTGTGAGAAGGCTGACCTCTATCTACCCGACATACTTTTCAATAATTTCAAAAAATGCACCAGAAGCATTCCATAATATGAATGTACAATAAACATTCACAGTAAGAATGTACACAAATATTCAATAATAAGTGTATGCAAATCAAAGTTATTTTGATTTTTAAGAAAACAATAAACATGAACGTCTAGAAAAATGAAACAAAAAAATAATGAGTCTATATTGAAGCTCGCACAGTCCTTGAGATCTTGCATGAACAAAAACATGCATCCCTAGGATCCGACCGAGTCAATGGATCTGCAACCATTTGTGCATATACACTTTACGTTCAATTCTTTGTGTGCAACCATGTCCATCACAAAATTGAATTTAATGTCAATGTGTTTGGTTTTACGATGATATTTAGAATTTTTGGTGCTCAAAATAGCAGCTTAACAGTCACAAAGATGGTCATTAGTTCAATACCAATTGCAGCATCAACACATGATCCAAGAACCTTTTTAATCAAACAACTTATAGCGCTACTGAGGAGAGAGACACAAGCTCAACTCCCATCATGAATAAAGCTACACGCGATTGTTTTTCAATGTCTATGATATGTCATTATTATAGAGCATGGAACACATTCGGAGGTGGACCTACTCTTGTCCATATCTCTTCTACAATCAGCATCAGTGTATCTCCTCAGTTTCATGCCATGCCCTTATGGCATAGTGCATAATCAGAAGTTCCCATATGGTACCTCATAATTCGCTTTAACTGTATTTTCAATATGCTGGATTTAAGTTGGTTTCTTATATTTGTTTACAAGCCAATTACGAAACATATATCAAGTCTAGCAAACATATCATTCATAAGACTTCTGACCATACATGGCATAAGGAATTTTACTTATTTGTTCATCTTATTTTGGAGTCTTAGGACACAGTCTAGCATACAAGGCATTGTCTTTGTTGATTGGAGTTTTGATAGGGTCATAATTTAGCAAGTTTAATCATTTAGAGAATAATTTCTTTAAACGTTTTCCGAAAATCTTTATTTCGAGAATATATGCATCTTTTCTCGTATCTTTCATCCCAAGTGAGACGATAACAAGGCCTTTACCTATTTATATACTCCAAATTATTTTTCAGTTATCAATAAGTCATCAACATATAATGACATAAGTACTAAGTTGCTCACATATCATTTTAGTATAAACCTAATGATCCCTTGTGAATCATTGTGAAGTCAATAGGTTGACCACACTAAGACAACGTATATACCATTGCCTTGAAGATCGCTTGTGGCCATGACAAGACTACAAAAGTCTGCAAACCATATGTTTGTGGCCTTCTGGATCAAACCCTTAAGTTACTCCAAATTAATTATTCACTTAGTTCTCCATTGAGAGAAGACAATCTTTACATCCGTTTGAAACAATTATAGATCCAAGCTAGCAACAGTAGTCATAATTAAGCTCATAGAGGTGAATCCGCATAACAAGCGAGAAAGACTCGTCATAGTCAATCACTCCAATTACATATAAACCTTAGCAACAAGTCGAGCCATATATCTCAATTGTGCTACAAGCCTTGTGGTTGTCTTTGGAAACCCATTGGTTTCAATAGTTTTGTGTTCTTTTGGGAAATCAACTAGTTCCTAAACTTAGTTGATTCTCCTAGACTCCATTTCATATGTCATGTTATTCATTGAAGGGCATAAAAGAGTTACTTCTTGGCTCATTTCCATCTTGTAGGGGCACTATATCTTGACTGAGATTCATATAATCTTATATTGATCCAGTTTGGATTAATTTTGCTCCTACTTGGACAAGAACTATTCATCTCGCAGCCACTTGGAACAAGATTCATCTCACTCCCATTTAAAATAAGAAGATTATTGTCGCTCTCACTCGGAGAAGGATCACTTTCATTCGCATCCGATGATGAAGGTTGATCTAGATGAGAAATTAATTCATCATCACTTAAAAACCTCCCACTCGAATGAAGGGAGCCTATTTGATCTTGATCCTTAGGTTCATGAGGAGATAAGCCTAAACCTATCTCGCCCTCTTTGGATAGATGTGACACTTCTTGAGTCGAATTCAGTTACCCTCCCGCTGTGATGTAACTTCATAAACACGTAATTTATAGTATCTCATATAGATACTTTTGCTTCCTCTTGGTCCCAATATTCCATGAGAAAAAAATTATATACATAAATTGTGCATCACAAAGATTTCACAAAATACTTGAGATATATATTACTCCATAACTCATATGGTGTAGATGTAACTGATTCCGCTGGCTCACGATTAAGAGCGTAGGCAACAAATTATTGCAAGACATCTCCAATTGGAAACATGTAACTTACTTGCGTCATCATTGATCTAATCGTTTCAAGGAGCATTCTATTTATATTTTCCACAACACCTTTTATTGTAAAATATTGGAATAGTCAACTTGTTAACAATTCCACTTTCATCACCAAAACCTCGCTTAATGGGGCCAAGGCTTATTCATGGCCTCGATCAACTGGTTATCATTACTTTAATTGATTTGTCCAATTGATTTCCAACTTCTTCTTTTTTCACATACTTCTTAAAATAACTTGTTGCCTTAGAGTATGTCACATCAAATGGACATTACCAAAACGAGTAATTTTATCAATTAATATGATGAAATTAGAAGCTCTTTGCCACATTTTCACATTCATGGAAATAAAACTTCAGAATAAATCTATGCAACGGAAAACTAGTTTTGGTGGTGTTATTAAATGATTTTCTATCTTTTTTTTTGCGCGGATTGCCCTTCATTTGGGGTGGTCTTTAATTTTTTCCCTTCAAATTGGTGGTCTTTAAGTTTTTCCCTTCGCCTAATACCCCAAGGTTGTGGGTTCGAACCCCAGCTCAATAAAAAAAAAAAAAACAAGGCAGAATTTTGCCAATCTGCCCATTAGGCAGAATTTGCATAAGCAAGCCCATGAACAAATTCTGCATTGCAGCCCGAAATTCTACCTAAAGGGCAAAAGTTAAGGATCACAAATTTGAGGGGGTAAAAATTAAAGACCACCCCCAGCGAAGGGCAATCCTACAAATTGCCCATTTTCTATTAGCTTTTTCGAACTAGATAATATTTACAAGTGGACTTATCCACATGCCATAGGCCCATATGACCAAGTCTAGCAAGCCAAATTTCACATCATCCTTGTGATTATGCGATAAGGCAATTGGGGAAGCTAACAATTGGATTAAAGGAACTAATATCCAAAATCCATTATAAATAAAATTATTTTAGATAAAACTAGAACCAAAATAAGTGTTCTTATGCCTTAAGGTCATGAAAATTCCAATTGAAACCTAAATATAATAAACCAACACAAAGCAATATCCTTGAAAGTATAAGGATCCACTAAAAGTGTTATGTAGGATAAAATCTCGTTTTCACGTAAAACTAATTCACATGATACAATATTATTAACATCCTTAATGTCGTTTCCTACATATATCCACATTGTACATGTGGGATCCTTTGGAAGTTCACAAAGGTTTCATTCCCTCACAATGTGGCACTTGGCTCCTAAGTCAATTACGATAAAAGATTAGTCTTAGAAAGAATGAAAAAACGCAACTAGCAACACATATATTACTAGGTAAGGAACACAGAGTATCTTTTTAGGCTAATTATGAAGTGCTTTATTAGGATTAGTTCAATCCCTAGCATGGTGATCCTTTTGATCACAACTGAAGCATTTCACTTTAGTCACTATTTCTTTTTTCTATCGTCTTGTTGGTTATCATTTTAGGATTCTTATTTGGTGGAGCCTTAACTTTTCAGTTTCCTCTAATTTTACGTTTAAAATCATTTATTGAGCTAGAATTATTTTGTGCACTTTTGCACCTTATTTGACAGCCTCATGATGCTCCTCTTCTAACTCTAGCTGTTGTCTAACATCATAAAATGTACTATTACATTTATTATGAGTCAGGGACATCTTCATATGCTCCTAAATTTAAGGAATGATACGAATAATCACCTAAAATTGGTGCTCATTAGTGAACTTAAGTCTGGTAACCGTGGTGCTACCACACTTAGATTCAAGAGCATCGCATAGAATTTTGGTAATCTTATGGGTAAAATTCGCTATGACATCTTCACAACTTAGCAACATAATGCATGCTAGGAATTTTCTTTCCAAGCATCATAGGATTCATCCATGACATTATTTACAAAAAAAAAAAAAAAAAAAAAATCTTCCAGCACATATTACGGTTTAATATTTTGTAATTGATACCATTGAGCTTTTCACTTTTGATAACCTCTACAACAATATTCTAAAGCAGTAGACATGGTATTTATGGAACACAAAGTTTCACAATTAGCATAAAGCATGCATGTTTAATGTTTTTGCATATAACACATAAACATAACTTTAGCAAATTGACAAGGTTGTTAAACATAAACATAAATCCTAGAGTTGAAAGTTCACTACGTTTCCAATCATCGTCTAAGGATAGATGTTAAACGTAAAATAACCATATCAACTCAAGCTAAGTCACCAAATATTTCAATAATTATTTTTATTTCTTGATTAAACAAGTGGTATATGCACAAAAAATATACACACCAAATAGGAAAATTCAAATCCTATTCTAGATACACTTATATATCAATAGAATAATTTAATTAGATCTGAAAAATTAATTTTCATATGTTTTCAAGAACGAATCAAGGAGAAAATCAATATTTATACCTAATTTCACTTAGAAAATACAATTTTTATTTAGAAAATAGAATTTTTATTTTCCATAAACTTATAAGGAGAGTGAATCACATAGACCTATTCTATATAACATACAATGATTTTCCATATTATTTTTTTTATTCTTGAAAATACCACACAAGATAATTAATACGAAATTAACATTTTCAGAATGGTATTAACTACTGAAAAAATAATTTCCACCGTCCAAAAATTATTTCAAAACTATGGAAAATCAGAAATTTAATTTCGAACAAAATCAAAAAAGAATCATCGAATTCAGATATCGGGGTGAACAACTCTCTAGAAACATGTTTCAGCCGAGAGTGGGCTTCATCCAGGCTAGGCAACTAGCCTTCTTCCCCAGTTCATGGGTCAGGCACGACCCAATGCAACAAAATAGGTTTTTGCTTGATTTTCTTCACTTTTTGGCAACTTTAATCTAATCAAACCACTAAATTTTGTCCCAAAAGTGTTTTAGGATTGATTTCAAGCATCAATTGCTCAAAAATGGTGCCAAAAATTGAAAATCGTGATTCTTTTTTCTTCTCCGATGGGTCGGATTAATTTTCCGGCCAACCATGTTTTCCAACCAATTTTCTTTATTTAAATCACTGGTTTACATCCTAAACATATTTTAGGATTTATTTAAACCATCAAGTCAAAGTAGAACCGTCCAAAAATTGATCTATATGATCAGAAATTGATGGGTTTTGTTCTAAACAAATCCTAGTGGATTTTCCTTAAAATCCTACCCAAATTTTCGATAATATCACAATTGATTATATGGTTTTCTTGAAAAACATATGGGTAACATATTACCCAAGTTAATTTGCACAAAAATTGCATAAAACCGAGTTTATTGAATTTTTGGTGTAAATTTCGTAATAATTAAACCTTAAAACTTCAAAAATTCATTATCTCACAAACTACAATATGATCCACATATCGACGGAAAGCTCTCGATGAGATCTATAAAATCCCTAAGGTTTCATGCAAAAACTAGGCATGTACAGATATGAAATAATGCAATTATGATTCGAGATTATTCATAAAAACCCTGATTTTCACGTATTGCATATGATCATGTCTCCAATCGAAACACGAGCCTATGGCTCTGATGCCAATGAAGTATTTTGAAGCGTAAATACTAGTTAGGAAACGGATCTGCAGCAACCACGACTCGTGTCACCGATCGTTTGCAATCCTCACAAAGCGGATGAATCCACAACCTAGATATCCCTCTAACATATGATGCATAGATTTTATCCTAACCCTAGCCATTCTCCATTGTTCAAAATTATCCTTTTTTCCTACACCCATAATGGTGTATTTATATGATAGTAATAGAGTTTAGAAGGAGGATTAGGTAATGGGTTAACAAGCTAATTAGCACTCTTTATGGGTGGACCCGACCCAATAGCAATTTTCCAACACCAGTTGTTCTCTGCAAATGGATGATAAATTCAGTTGTAAGTGACAAGCTATGTAGGAATTGCTAGCAATTAATACTTTGCCATCTTTCTAATTGGTTACTGAATCAACTGAGTGTAATTAAAAGAGGCATACTTTCCATCGAGCTAGCTCCTTAATTCAAGCATTTAAGATATATAGATGTCTTGTTTAATGTGGAAACGAAAGTGATCGAAGAACAATGATGTGTTTAATGTGGATATGAAAGTGATCGAAGAACAATGATGCATGCTCCTTACGAGTATTGTTAGGACCAAATATTTTAAACCTTTCCGATCCAAGTTGGCAAGTTAAATGTGATTGTAGTGCCTATAATTAACAGTTAAAAACTTAACATAAATTATTTTTATATAATATTTTGAAAATATTTGAAACTTTTCAAAATTACTTTTTAAAATTGTGTTATTTCCTCTAAAATTAATAAACTTGGGCTGCCTCATAGATGTAGTAAGTTAGACCCCATCTGTAAACCATCTCCAGTTTAAGTAATTGGTAACAATTGTGTAAAATTAATTGCTTCAACATATCCAAATAATTTATTTGCTTTTCATGAATTTAGCATTGTAGAACTCCAAAAAAAAAGGTAAGAATTTTTTATACAAGAAAAAGATTTGTTTAGGGTTGAATTCATCTACAAATTGGTAATATGAAGATACAACATGTTATTCTTATTGTAAAAATTTATGTTCACACCCATTTTCTTTTTTAATCAAAGCATCCCTATTCTCGAGCTATAAATGCAATTTTACTGCACTTTAGTCATTTACTGCAATATTGGAACGATATTCCTATGAAAATAAGACGAGAAAATACCTAAGAAGGGAAAATTACGTGGCTTAACAAACAGTTAAGTCTTAATTAAATTTCGTAACAATACTTTCCCTTAATTACGCCCTATAGCTACTAAGTGTTTATTAATGACATTTAGTAACTTACAAGGTAAAACACAGTAAAACAGATCCCAAGCGCGTGTATCCCCATTTTCTTCCAATTTCAAACCATTTTCTCTCGCTTTCTCAATCAATCTTCTCCTTTTTTTCACCATTTACCTTATGCACGATTCTCACTGTTTCATTCATCCTAAATTGTAGTTGCCCACTAATAGGTAAGTTTCTGGGGTGATTTTTAGTTCTTTATAGTGTATCTTGTTTCATAGATTCTTCCCTATCATTTAGGGGTGGGCATAAATACCGAAAACCGAAAAATCGAACCGAACCGAACCGAATGAATTCGGTTTTTCGGTTTTCAGTGTTTCGGTGTTACGGTTCGGTTCCGGTTTTTTTAAATAGCAAATTCGGTGTTCGGTTTTGGATTTTCGGTTTAACCGAAGTTTTTTTTTTTTTTTTTGAAAATTTACTACATGAATACAATTTTTTTAGGGGAAAAAACATAAGTAGACAATAATATTATAATATTTACATACTCTTAGCAACTAAATGTTATTAAACATTACATGGCAGGTTAAGTGTTTTATAGTAAATCAAATTGCTATATATAAGGAAACCCTTCAGACGTGAATAACTCCAATACCTATTTGTTGTTCATAGTATAACTACTTTTATACAATTTCATACTTCCTCCTTATTCTGCAAGATTTTTTTCTAGCGTTTTTTTCTTACCTTTTCTACTTCCTCCTTGTTCTCAACTTCTTTCATTGTTCCATAAAAAATAAAATCTCAGTTTTCATTTAACACTACAGGATATTGAACACAAGTATAATAATAATTTGAGTGTTGATTTTTATTATATATAGTATAATAAAAATGTTATACATAGAATAATATTCATATAATTTATTTCACCTATTATAATAAATTAGATATAACTCACATAATTTGATTATACACTATATAAAATTTTATATACCTCGTATGATTTTATTATACGTTGTATAATACATTATATTTTGTATATAGAAGATATTATCTTGTATGTGTGGATGATCACTATGGTTGGATTCTAAACTCATCAAACCTTCAAACATTTAGTGTAGCGTAAACCTCTGTAACTCGAAGTAATTAAGATGGAAAAATGGAAATAAATGGAGAGATGTGTAATTGCTAAAACAAACCGAATTAGAAAAACCTAAACCGAACCGAACCGAACTTCAAAAAACCGAACCGAACCGAACTAATTCGGTGCGGTGTTCGGTGTCCACTTTCAAAAAACCGAAACCGAAAAACCGAACCGAACTTTGAAAAAACCGAACCAAAAAACCGAACGCCCACCCCTACTTTCATTGATTTTAAGCAAAAATTTACACATTGCTAGGGTTTTTTCGGAAAAGGTTAGAAGTTTGTTTTAATGGCGGACGAAAGCACTCCAATCCGAGTTACTAGAGGTATACCCAATTTTGTCCAGTATTTTGATGATACTCCATCTTTTGATTTGTGTATCACTCAAGATGAAGACGAAATTGCAGGCTCTGCTGCTAAAATGGCTGCTGAGAGTAGTGTCGAGTTGCCCCATGATAATGTAGGTATTGAAATTACGGAAGATGAAGGTGCAAAATATACCAAGCGGAAAAATAGTGTTCAGACTCCATCGAATTCCAAAGTATCAGAATCAAGTAGTGACAAGCGTAGAAAAGTCATTGTTGCCTCTTCAAAGAGCAAGGCTAAAATTGATGTTGAGAGCAAGGGTAAAAGTGTTGCTAAAGAGCAGTCTTCAAAAGCAATGGGTGGTAAAAATGTTGATGAAGACAAGTCTTCAAAACCAGTGGGGGTGGTAGAACAGGTATTGTAATGTCTGAATACAATGTATTTTATTGATACACTCAATAAATCAATATGTCTTTGATTGCGATATCTTTTTTGATATTTTGTATTATATTTTTGTTGTGTTTGAGTTTGATAAAGATAGAAACTGTATTCATGTATATGCTCTGTATTCATGCAATACAAGATGAGTAGTAGCCCTTTTGAATGATACTGTATTCATCTATATGTTTTGGCTCTTATTTATCTTATTTTATTCTCTGAGCCTGTATTCATGTATATGCTTTCTATTCATGCAATACAATATGAGTAGTAGCCTTTATGAGAGGATACTATATTCATGTATATGTTTTTGGCTCTTGTTTATCTAATTTGTTATCTGGAAATGTATTCATATACAGATACTATATTCATGTAATACAATATGAATAGTATACCTTTTTCAGTCACAATGTATTCATGTATATAGTTGAATTAATGAATTTTTTGGATGAATTCATGTATTTCATTTTTTTGAGTTATGAGTTGTATAGCTTTTGACTGATAATGTATTTATGTACACTTTCTATTCATGATTTTTTTGCCTGAGCCTTTTTTTCATTTGTGTCATTGAATACAGGCAAGTAGATGCTTTGTGAGATATCCTCCTACTCATTTCGTGCACATAGCTTGTCATACTTATACTGGAGTATTTAAAGATTTGAAGGATAAACTAACCGACAACTAGTTTAAATCATTTGGTGAAACTATCTTTGGTGTATTCCTCCAAATGCAGCATTGTGAGGTTCAGTCACAAATGATTAGGTGCTTCATGTTGAGAGAGCTAAAGGAAAGCTCTAAAGATGCATTTGTAATGGACATAAATGGAAGCATTTTGTGGTTTACTATTAGAGAGTTTGCCTTAATAACTGGTTTGAATTGTATTGGTGATGAAGAGGAGTTTAAAGTTAAAGTTAACAGAAACAAGAAAAACTGGTTAATGGAAAGATATTTCGGTGGGTCTAAACTTCTGCCGAAGAAGGAAGCTTTGATAAACTGCTTCGAGCAAAAAGATTGGGGCCTCAACAATGCCGATGCTGTTAAGATTGCCATTCTATATTTCATTCATGTGTACATATTGTCCGATCAGAAGAATGCTGTAAATATACCAAGGCTTCATTTGGATTTAGTGGAGAGTGGACGTTACAGAGATTTCCCATGGGGCAAGGTAGCTTTCCGCCAATTAATGAAGAGTATCTCATAGAAGATGGATTCTGTGAAGCAATTTTATACACTTCACGGAATGCCACTTGCTATGCAAGTTTGGCTATATGAGTGTTGTTCCAACGTTGATCTGACTATTGCGGTCAGGAATGGGAACAACATTCCCAGAATACTGAATTAGACCACCATAAAAGGTCAACCACCATTTAAAGAACTGATGGAAGGCATGTTTAAAGAAGAAAAAACGGTAATTGTTTCTGCTCAAAATTTTATATAGCCATTTACATTCATTTACTTTTTATATTTTTGATACAAGGTCTGACAGAGTTAAAATCTTACTTAGGGGATGCGTTTTTTTGGGAACATTGTGCCGATCGTGAATGAGGTTGCTGCTCTTCAATTGCCCCCGAATGACGTTCGTGTAGCACCAACTACAAAGTTCCCGCAAAAACCAGTTGATGATGATGATGATTTTACTACTACCCCACCCCGTGCGGCTAGGGACACTGATGCAAAGGGTTTTGTTGCATCCGAATCTCCACCACACAAGAAACGTAAACAGTTGTCCGTTGGAGGTTCATCATCAAAGAAAGCAGATCCGGTGAATGAACCAATTCCAACATCAAGAAATACTACACAGGGGGAGAGTAAGAGGTCTGTTTCTCTAAAGGCTAATGAGGCAGTCCCTCGCCCAATCTGCCCAATGTGACGTCCAGTCAACCAGCAAAGAAGAGGAGTTTCCTATAGCGAGGAAAGAATTTGAGAAATTTAAGAAGTCGGTAAGTGTGTTTTAATAGATTTGTTTAGTGTTTGTATGTATATTTGATAATGTATGGTAAGCATAATATATTGATACTTCCTTGTAAATTTAGGTGAAGGAAGAGTTCAGTGATCTTCGTGATTTGATGAACGACAATTTGACAAAGATTCTTCAAGCAATCAAAGGGAATACTGATTCAGATAAGGTCAAATAAAACATTTAAACAAACTAGTTTGTTCAACTTAACACACATACATTTTTTTTAAGGGTGCTCATAGCGAGGCTCCATTTCAGCAAAATGATAGTGAAACACATCGTACATTTGAGGATGACATATTTGACAAGTCACCAGTTCATAAGGCAACAGAGGTAATATTATCGGTTGAATGAGTTTTTCGATACGACTAAATGTTTTACCAAATCCGATTAAATCAAGATTCTTTTAGATGTATACAATATGACTATTACAGCTACATATTTTTAAGTATTTAGGAATTTAATGTAAGTTTTAAGAAGCCATTTCTTCATAGATATAGCTAAAAACTGTGTTGTTTTTTAGACTACAGTGTGTTGTATTTTGAAATACTGTAGACTGAATGTAAATGATACAGATTGATACAGTAGACTAAATTTAAAAATGATACAGATTGCTACAGTATACTGTATTCTAACACTACAGATTGAAACAGCTTGTCGTATTCATCTTTTATAGTTGAATACAATATAGTATTCAACTATATAATGTGTGTTGTATTTTAAAATACAGTTGAGTACATACAATATCTGTATCACACTTGCTTGTTGATTATTAACAATACAGTGGATTGTATTCATGTATACATTAATATCGAAGTTTTTAAATGCTGTCATCTACTTTAATTTTAGGCATTTGGATCCCAATTCCCTATTAATACACCTCAACAAAAAACAAGTGATGTGGCTCATGTTGATCCTGCAAGCATACATAGCCATTCTATTACACCTCGTAGTTTCGTCCGTTGAGATTCGTTAGGCGTTAGTTGTCCTAATCGTGGAAACGGGAGTTACCTTAGGATATATGAGATTACATGTTCCCATATTATGGTTATGGGGATTTAAGCCCATGAAATGAGCTATGGAAGGATTTAAGAACAAACAAATAAAGGAATGGAGTTTGTGGGAACTTTGGTAAAACTTTGCAAAATTTTCGGACAGGATTTTGGTCCAGATTGGGGGAGGCATATCTCCTAGAATATGAGGAGTTTTGGTGTGTTTCTTTTGTCCAAATTGAATTTCTTCGAGTCGAGTTTCCAACGCAACAAACCGTTCATCAATGTGATGTCTAAGTAAAAAGTTATGGGTGTTTTACGACAGACCGTCTGAGCGGAAAATTTCTACGGACCATTTGACGGCCCGCGGGAATTTTGACGGCCCGCGGAAAATTCTGCGGCCCATCAAACTGCACCAGCCCAGCTAAAATGGCCACAGTGATCCATATTTGGCTGGGCAGTTCTACGGACCATTTTGATGGTCTGTAGGAATTTTGACGGCCCGTCAAAATTAGCGCAGAATTGCCCGACAGGTTTAAGTTCCGCTTTATATAATTTACTCCACTTCATTTGGACATTTCATTTCACCAAATCAGATCCAAAGGCTCTCCAAAAACCCTCTCTTCAACTCCATAAACTAATCCAAGCCAAAATCCAAGGGAGATTAAATATCAAGAGGCAAGAATCAAGAGACCCATGTGTTAGAAGCCTTGCTAGGGTTATTAGACTCCAAGAATTCTTTGGATATTGAAGCTAGGGTTTCATATAAGTTGATAGCTTGCTCCAAATCTCATTCTTATGAGATAAAAAGGTTAGTTTTCATACTTATTACATGTTATCAAGAATGTTTAGTTGTTGAACAACTTGGGTAGAAGGAGAAAGTAGAAGATGAGTTCTAAATATAGTTTTTATGATGTTTTTGAGTAGTAAGCTAACTTGAGTTATGATTCTTAGTATGATATGGATATAATCTTGCTATGGAAGGTAATAATGGTGATGAGGAAGCATTATTATGAAAATGTGCTAAAATGGGTATGAAGTTGCTAGCATAAGTTAAACGTAAGGATGAATTTTGAAGGCTAAGTAGAATGTGAATACTTGATTATGATATTGTGGATATTATTGTGGTTGTTGGGAGTTGTTTTGTGATATAGTGGAAGTTGACGAAATAGGGGAAATGCTGCCCAATTTTCATTAGAACATGAATTATCCTAGTTTGAATTGAATAGTATCATTAAGGCTTAACCATGGTATGAATCCTTCTAAATGTAGATTATTCAAGCTCCAACGATGAACGCTAAATAGTTAAGAAGTCGAAGAGGCATGTAAGGTTAACCCTTCTTTCATTAAGGCATGGTTCCCTTGCTATATGTGTGTGTGTATATATATATATATATATATATATATCCTTTCATGAGTTCCATAATGATTTATAAATGACTCTACCTCTAAGAGTACCAAAGCTCATAATTCTCGATACTTTCACGATACTAGTACTTCCTTTATATGATAATTGATCCTATAAGGATAGATGTAACGAAAACGATAATGGGAATGATGTTGATGATACTTATGGACTTTTATGTATACGTGCCTAAGTATATATATGACTATTATGTAACACCCAGCTTATATGGCCAGGTATGATATCTATTGTGCGCACACCACTGCAGTTGGGTACGGATAACACTGAGCCTTGGTAGGGCCAGGTATGTACGACACCGAGCCTTGTCATGGCCGAGTATGTGAAACCACCAAACCTTCATGGTCGTATATGCTATGGATGTGAATACGTATATAAATACGGATTTGAATATGGATACGGATATGGATATTTGTATATGTATATATGTATGTACACAAGCACGCACTAGAAATGGAAGGTCCCTATGAAAGAAAAGTAAGTAATTACGATGATGACTACTATCTTCTGATTCTCCCATCTTATGCTATTTCTTATGTTGTCTCTTATTCTCTTGTTATGATGTTGATTATGCTTTACATACTCAGTACATTATTCGTACTGACGTCATTTTGTTTGTGGACGCTGCGTCATGCCCGCAGGTGGACAGGGAGAGAGGCTTGATCCATAGATATCTTATTCAGGAACTGCATTGAGGAGCTCCATTTCATCCGGAGCTACAGCTTTTGGTATTATTCTTTTGTGTACATACCTATGGGCATGGCGGGGTCCTTTCCCGCCTATATGATGTGACATACTCTACTCTTCTTAGAGGCTCGTAGACAGTTGTATATGATTAGATGTCCTTAGCCTTGTCGGCTCATATTTTTTATATCATTTTGATAGCTTCATCGGCTTGTATATATGGATATGGGCATTGTTATTGATGATGATATAGATGTGTTGTTGCCCAACGAGATTAGCACTATTGATGCATATAAATTATGAGTAAGCCATGTGTCTCACCTAAATGTGAATATGAGAGTACGATAAGAGGTACCCGGGTGGATTAGCACCGGGTGCCCGTCATGGCCCTCCGGTTGGGTCGTGACACATTCAAATGATGATAAAATCGTCGATGCACTGGTCGACGATGTTGCCCATGTTGATCTTGATGAACATGATTCAAAACAGCTGACATCATACAATGTTGATGCTCAAAAGCAAGGACACGCGATTCATCAGGAAACTCAGTTTGAGTTGGCTGACGAGTTGCTTCCATTGCAAAGAACCATATCGACAATTGTAATGACATTGCGTAAGGATAGGCGTCCTGGACCGTTGCAAATATCTCCCTATCTGTCAAATTTTGGTTCAGCTTCTGGTATGTATTATCAAATAGTTCGTTTTACGATTGTATTTATTTTTTGTGGTCCAATTTTTAATGTAATTTTACTCTATTCAAGCAGGCAGTTCAAGTAAGTTGACTGCAATATTTGACAAAAAAACACCCATTTGAGCAGTGTTGCATCCCTGTGGCTCCTGATAAAACAGTTTCGACAGAGTTAAAATGGATTAGGGATGGGCTGCTAGTTAGGCGCAAGTAAGTTATTTCATCTTTCGTAATTATTTGTTTTATAGAGATAACTCCCATTATATTACTGATATGTATCAATGTTGTCATTGTCCCAAAAAAAAAATATTATTGATATGTATTTGTATATACTTTATAGAAAGAGCAAAGATGGCCATTACAAAAAGGGGAAGGCAACACTGCCGTATTTTTTGGATTGTGGTATTAAGAAGATCAACGATAAAAATTGGTTTTACCTGTTAGCAATGGATGGGAAGTTGTTGAATGATGAGGTGCGATACAGCTTTATTTTTTTCACTAATATTGTACTGTATTTAACGGTTTTCTCAAGTATTAAACGCTAACTGTTAGTATCCTTTTCCAGTATTATCCTTTTCCAGCACATTGATGTGATTTTTTACTACCTACGCAAGAAATGCAAGTATGACACCAATAGCACATACAAGTTAACCACTGTATTGTCTTTGCAACACAAGAATTGATGCCATATCTAAATCCTATGGTGATCCGGATGGTGTCACAAACCTAGGAAATCCAGAAGATGTTTTATGTGAATATGTGAAAGGCCACCGGATGATTTGCACTCTACCGTGGCATATGGTTGATAATGTCTTTATCCTAGTGAACATGAAAGATAAAAATCACTGGTTGTTGGGTTCTATCCTTCATGGACAGACGTCTATATGTATACGATTCGTACAGAGCATCAGGCCATGATGCAGCTGTTAAGGTTGAAATACACAAGTTGTCCTCACTATTTCCACTCTACTTACACATCACTGATTTCTATCAATTAAAGAAAGGTATTGATTGGGATGGTCACCCAGCATACAAAGAAAAAGCCAAGGCTGATAGGTTTGAGGTTGTGTATGTTGAAATTCTGCCACAACAAAGGGCCAGTAGCATGTATGCGTGTTTACTATTTTTGCTCATTTTAAATACGCAGATCAGCCATCTATCTAAATACATTTATATGTTTTTCTATCTGCGGGGATTGTGGGGTTTATGTTGCTACATATGCGGAGTATTTGAGTTCGGGAAATGGTATACCAGCTGAAGATTTTGATGTTGAGTTACTGCGTAGCAGATATGCTGCACTTTTATGGCATTACGCTCGGCAGAAGATGGAAGCTGAGGCGATAAGTGATGATGAGGCACCTCCAAAGCCAGTTAGAGCAGTGATAGATTTTGAGAATGTTGAAAAAATAGTTATTACTTAGTTTCTTTAGTCAGTTAGACCAGCAATTGTAAATCAAATTATGATGTTGTCCATATCAGATTTTATGGTTGTGTTTTTCATGGCTACAAATGCACATTTCTAGTAATGGATGCACAATTTGTGCAGTGACTTTGTTATGAATACATCTCATTTTGGTATATACAGTCTTCTTTTCTAAATTACACAGCTGTATTCTGATTTGAAAACTGTATTTGTTCTGCTAACTGTTTTTAGTCAATACACTCCATGTTGGTGTATTCATTTTTTGGTGTTTCACTGTTTAACTGTATTTGATATTCTATTTTTTTACTGAATACATACCCCATGATGGTTTATGTATTCAATAATACATATTGTATTCTAAATACATAAACCAATGATGGTTTCTGTATTCAATATACACTGTGTTCTAAAATAAAACTGAATACATAACCCATGATGGTTTATGTATTCAATACATACTGTATTCTAAATACATAAACGAATGATGGTTTCTGTATTCAATATACACTGTGTTCTAAAATAAAACTGAATACATACCCTATGATGGTTTATGTATTCAATAATACATACTGTATTCTAAATACATAAACCAATAATGGTTTCTGTATTCAATATACACTGTGTTCTAAAATAAAACTGAATACATAACCCATAATATGGGTTATGTATTATATACATACTATATTCTAATATTTTATAAGAAAACTCAATGAATACACAACAAACAGATCATCAATTCACTTATAATGAAATACACCACAATATAGAATTGTTATACTCAACCATCGAAACAGATATAGATGACTAAAATCCATACTAAAACAGGCATGTAACATCAAAAACACAAAAATCAGAAGAAAAACTAAAATTTGAACTATTTTCTTCTAGGCTCATTCCTACAACAGCGCCTATTGTGACCTTCATGTCCACATCTACTACACGAATTTGAACGTTTATTTGGTAGTAATTCAGTTAAAGGCTTATCGCATTTCTTCTTTGGCCTTCCGGGAGGTCTCTTATATCTCGGTGCAGAACTATATCTTCAGAGATGGATGCAGGTATTTTCCACACACTCTTATCGGGCAGAGGATACACTGGGACATCATAAGTCTTCACAACAGTCTCCGGTTTATATAAGTTTGAACAGTAGTTGTCTGCTGTTAGATTCTTACTTTTAAGAACAACCCGAGCATGTGGGCATGGCATCTCCTCTATTTGAAACTCTTTACAAGTGCAAGTTTTCTTCTCAAGATAAACTATGAAACGTCGTCCATCATCAATTACGGTATGCAAGTATTCAGTTGCTAGTATTACCTAAGAAACAACAATTAAATTGGAGTTAAGTATGGTTGCATACACTATACAGATCTACAGTATACTGTCTTCAATTTTTTGCAGGTGCATTTTTTAAATACACAACTGGATAAACTTATCAGAAAGCTACTTCTTACAATTCAAAACTGCCTTCAACATGGCTAGCAATAACAAATACATAATAAGAACACGAAAACAAACCTTCATGCGCGTCGATTTATACTCATTGATAGATAGCAACTCATTGAATTTTTTCCCAAGAGTAGTGAATGTATATGAACCGTTTTGTCTGTTGGTGTGATTCCATCATCCAAACATCATCCTAACTTCTTCAAGGAAATCATAGATTGGCAATTCTCTTGCTTGCACGATTGTTGAATTGATAGACTCAGCAATATTTGATGTCATAGTCCATGCTCTGTTAACTGGAGCATAAAGCCTAGCCCACTTTTCCCTTCCAGCCAAATCCAAGTATTCCTTCACACGAATATCCACCTTCTCAACCTTTTCCATT
Source organism: Lycium barbarum (assembly GCF_019175385.1). Classification (NCBI taxonomy): domain Eukaryota; kingdom Viridiplantae; phylum Streptophyta; class Magnoliopsida; order Solanales; family Solanaceae; genus Lycium; species Lycium barbarum. The sequence goes on along the minus strand of NC_083340.1, from coordinate 119,548,021 downwards.
AACATACCAAACTCTTCTTGCGTGTATGCGTTTGCCATTGAATAGAACACTCCACTCAACATCTCGTGACTTTTCCTATATCTACTATATACATTCTTCCAAAGATGCCATATGCACGCAAAATGAGGAACACCAGGATAAATTCTAGATGCAGCCTTGATGATGCTTTCATGTCTATCAGACACAATACACATGTTCTCCCGTATCCCATATGATTCCCTCAACTGCAAAAAGAACCATGTCTAAGACTTATCATTCTTTGAATCAATAACGCCATATGCTAGAGGAAGTATGTTCCCTGCAAATACGGTTCAACACACAAAAAAAATGTATTTCAGTTATTGAATTAGTAACAGTAAATGTATTCATGCTTACACAAATAATCAGAAACTGTATTTTTAGAATACCTGTACCATCCAAAGTACTTGCCGAACCAAATGTCCCATTGTATTCTGATTTGAGATGGCTGCCATCTACAACTATGGTGGGACGACAATTGTCGAACCCTTTTATAAAGGCATACAGTGCAACAAACAGATACAAGAACTCATTCCCAGTATTCTTGAGCATTCTTATATAAGAACCTAGGTACGTTTTATCCAAAATGTAAACATATCCAGGTAATTTCTTGTATGAATCAGCTGGATCCCCCCTCAACTCCGTCACAACCCTTTCTTTAGCACGATAAGCCTTCATATAGGAAACTTCCACACCAAATTCATTTATCACATCATCTATTATATCCCTTGGCGTGTACTTCCTCTTATAATTTGTTATTTTTGGTTTAATAATGTCTACTACAAAACCACTACTTGCTTGATTACAAGAATACCCCTTATCCTTCAACGGACAAGTGTGTTTGTCCACAAACTCTTTGATTTTGAACATTGTTGATCTGTTAATACTTGAAGCCTTTAATTTCCACACACATTGTTCTGAAATACACCTAATGGTGTAGCTGCAAATTCAGATTTGTATTCAACAGCCAATACAGATAAATTCATTATGCAATCTTTCAACTTAGAACACACATACCAATCAGACACAAATATAACCAGTTATGTTTAATACACTCACTTAAGAATAAAACTAAGATATAGAAATATATATATATAAATATATATAATACCCAACGGATACATCCCGAACAGCTTATTCTCTTTTATCAGTTCAACATACACCCTGACACACATGTCATTGTGTATTTCAAGAGGCATAGAATCACCCTCCATCATGTATCTGATATTGATGGTTTTTATAGTTGTATCTATTCGCACCTGATTTGCCATTGCAGCAACCAAATCATCATATGAGGCATAATCTTTGAAAACGATTGCATCTATTGTGTAATTCACAAAACAATTCTCAGCGTTCCAAAACCCGGAATGTCGAATAACTGCAGTTATGTTTGACATATTTTTGTATTTGAATGCCGCTTTGTTGATTACCAACAAAAATCAACGTAAAACTAACCTTTCATCTTCAACATCATTTGAACTAATATCTACCTTCAAAATTCCCAATCAATTAACGTATATAATTTCGATGAAAACACTACAACAATTTCGGCATACATCAACACTAATGAAACAGTAGAAACTAACACGAACAACAGCAAATTGGATGTCTACAAACGTGGTGTATTCGCATTTGAATGTTGACGTATTTTTCTGGATATTTTTTGAATATTTGAATTCAATTTTTTTGAAAGGATATGCTCTGTTTTCACGTTTTTGGAGAAGATTTTAAATTTGAATTAATGAAGTAATTGAAAAATCGTATGTTATCTGTGTCGCTTGCGTTATTTCATTTCCATGTCTCTTTGAATCTCTTAGCCTTATCTGACCTCTTTTTATGCTTTTTTATTGAGCCGAGGGTCTTTCGGAAATAGTCGTCCTACCTTGGTAGGAGTAAGGTCTGCATACACTCTACCCTCCCCAGACCCCACGTTGTGGGATTTCACTGGGTTGTTGTTGTTGTTGTTGAAGTAATTGAAGAATCGTGTGACATTATGAAGTCAGGTTGTTGAGAGTGATTTCAGGAAGATTTTATTTGGATTGCCATATATACGAGATTTTATCCCATGATTCCAGCAAATTACACAATTATTTCAGCAAAATCCAGCGACTGTATTCATGAATGCATCTAGTTATAATATTGAATACACAAATACACAGTCGCTGAAACAAGCTACAGTGTTTGCTACGATGCGTAAATACTAAACATATAGCTACGCCCAATATTTAACCCTTAAAAGGTAGTTATTTGTGAAATTTTACCAAATAAGAATGCTCCTCTTGTTTGTATGGACAAATTTCTTGGACCATTTTTGTATGATGGGCCTAGTTAGAAGTGTCAAGTGTGTATGAACTATTTGTTGGACTATCTTTTTAGTATATGAGCCCAAATGATGATCTGGTTTACCAAAAATACAGAGGGGCGTCGTCATGGTTATCATGAAATCTATGAATAGTGTAACCTTAAGCATATCATAACATGTTTTACAAAATGTTTGGGTTTATTATATCTCAAAATGTGAAGATATCACCTCATTTTATGTTAACTCTGTTATAACTCAGGTCTGGAAAATAATTGAATAGAAGAGATTTTACCAAATTTGCCACCCCTTGTCAGGTGTTTTACCACTGCCATACAGTATAAAATTCACTCTGTATATATTCGTTCAATCAAACAGGTCGTGTAGTTAGCTGTAAACTCACGCTGACATAACTTTGAAGCATTTGTTCAGACTACTGAAACTTAGATGAATTATTATTTATTCCACTCTTGAATGACTGAAAAAAGAAACGAATTCTATTGCAAAAAGTTAGAAACCAAAATTTCGTAAAACCAGTAAACTAAGCTCCCGTTTGGCCATAAATACCAAAAACATTTTCACTTTTTTGGAATTTTTGAAGTTGGAGTTGGAGTTGTGTTTAGCCATAGTTTTTGAAATTGTAATTTTTAATGAAATGTAGTGTAAAAAAGTGAAAAAAGTTGAAAATTTTTTAAAAACAAGTTTTTCTTGTTTTTAGTATTCCGGAATACAACTCCGGAGAAAAGTGAATAATTTTTATGGCCAAACGCTAAAAGTAAAAAAAGTGAAAAAAAGTGAATAATTTTTATGGCCAAACGCCCACTAAGTTGGAAGTTTTGTGAGTGGAAAAAGATTTTTCTCTTGAAAAACTAGTCAAACCATTTTGAAAAACTCATCTGAAAACTAACCAAAAATTTAGTCCAAGTATGACCAAACAATGATTGGGAAAAAGGAAAAAAATTCTATGGCTAAATGACTCCTAATAACCTTACTGGTTGTCCAATCTTTGAGAAAGCAGTTCTAATATGTATAAAGTGGGGAAAAAGCTTTAGAGCCCGTTTGGATTGGCTTATAAGTTGGCTTATAAGCTGTTTTCAGCTTTTTTGAGTGTTTGGCTGGCCAGCTTAAAGTCATTTTATGCTTAAAATAAGCTCAAAAAAATAATTGGACTCATTTGACTTAGTTTATCTAAAGCAGCTTATAAGCTGAAAACAGCTTATAAGCCAAAAAAAATAAATTGGACTACCCCAACTTATTTTTTTCAGCTTATAAGCTGCAAACAGCTTTAAGCTGTAAGCCAATCCAAACGGGCTCTTAAACACCTTTCCTTTTGTCCATTTCTCTCCCAAGGAGCAAAAATAAAGCAAGACAAACACAGGAGGAACTATAAACCTGTTAGTTTTTACCACATCCTCAACAAAACTAGATACTTTAACATGTCGCGTACTTGTGTTTCCGAAGACAAGCAGTGAGGAATACAAGCACCACCCACTTTTACCATTCCTGTCTATATGTGTCCGAAGACAACTGACAAATAAAACTTTGGAAATATGAATGTAGGAAAAGAGAAAATGGCACTATCATACACATAAGAAACCAAGCTGAACTCTTGCCTTGGCTCTGAGGAAAGGAGTAGGTATCCAGATATACTTTAGACCTGATCATGACAGCTCCGTTATCACCCGTTCACATTTTTCTTCCAAAATCTTTACAGCTTCAGTAAACAGCACCTCAGGTGGCAATGCTCCAGTTGACTCTATGGTAACTAGAAAAATTCACAAGAAATAACACAAGTTTATCCGAAGATCAAGCCCCAAGGAATGGTAAATCATTTATCACCGAGAAGCACATAATTGCGTTAATCCAGCAACTGAAATATATGCATGACTTTTTCTCATGTTACAATCAACCTGAAGCATAAGAATCTATTTCATTCTGCAACTTCAAAATAAGCACCAAATTCTAACATATTACACTTAACCTAACACTTCAACATGCAGAATTTCGATGTGATGAGTAAATTCAGGTTAACCTCTTAATACCCTAAAGTCTCTAAGCACATCACGGACTGAAATAAAATTAATCAGTTATAATCAATTAAAAAATGCTAATATATTACTACCGGTATTTTCTTGGACAAAGTAATATATTATTATCATTATCTCATCAGAGTTACCTCAATAATCCAAACAGAAATTGAAACTCAGTAAACTGAGTCAATGTGTTAAAAACCCCCTTAAACTATCATTATTTTGCGAATTTCATACCTAAACCATTGGGTGTTCCTATTACCCCCTGGACTATAACTGCCTTTAGATTAAAAACCGCTGGTTGAATATATGGAAAAATATTTGGGATAACTTGCTGAGGGTGCGTGGGAATGAAAAAAGTCTTAAAATGAGTCAACCTGACACAAAGAGTTTATGGGGTTTTGTGAACACCCAATAGTTTAGGTATGAAACTCGCAAAACAGTGATAGTTTGGAGGGGTTTTAACTTTTAACCTGTTCTCTCAATGTTAATTCATATGTACTGCCACTTGGAACTCTTTGGAGAAGCTTTTGGAGCTTGATGTTTACGTAGCATGTCATTTTCCTCCAGGGTATATTTTTGGTTCTATGAACACCCAATAGTTTAGATATGAAACTCGCAAAATAATGATAGTTTTGGGCTTTTTTTAACTTATTCACTCCAAAAAATTTGAATTTAAGCTCACAAGAAAGTAGATAATAAGGGGACAAAGATACAGATATTATTCTATTTAAAGGATATGCCAAGAGCTTTTGGAGGTCTCTGCAACTTACAGATGAAATGGTCATTTACACGTCTCAATGCTACATTCTTGTCCCACCCTTCCTCTGATGCATTCCCTACAAAGTGTGCAAGCTCTTGGTCATGCAACAGCTGCCCTCTTTTTACCTATACATTAATGCTTGTTAGAAACAGTGGACAGATCAATATTGCTTCAGCTTTTCCGCTTCGAACACTGCAATTGGTGACCTAATTAAATCAAGGACTGACATATATGTCGCTATACCTTTACCCATATCTTCGATGTCAAACACCTTAACCGGACACTTCTTCACAAGTGCTTCTGCTTCATCATCTTCAATATCTCGCAATAATACAACCTTCAGCACGCAAACAAAAAGATCAAAACCCAGCATTTACCAAAAATATGCTAGAGTTCAAATTTAAGAAGTGAAATCTGAAAACTAATAGTCAGAAGGTATTCCATATACATCAAATTGAATATTGTGAAAAAATCTCCAGTCACCTCAGGAAGCATTCTGTACCAAGCGGTAGCCACAGGAGACCACTTTGCATGTGTCTTACCCATGCCTTTAACAGCATGTGCTTCTAGCTCGATTTCCTACAAAGGAGGCATAAAAATACCCCAGAAGTAAATTAAACACCTTAATTCTAAAAAAATTTACCACTAAACATTTTGTAAAGGTAAAATTTCTGTTTAACAGAGACAAATATGTATTAGTATTTAAGTTCAAACCAGAAAGCACTAACAAAATTTTGTGGAATGAGTGAGTGCACTACATACAAAGAGTCAAAAGTTGTTGGTACAATTTTGTGAATCTTAGTTAAATGGTGATATAGGTATTTTAGATCTTCAAAACTTCTGTATCAAATGGTTGTCTAGAGTATCATAACTTAGTAATATGCAAAGCGGGAAAAGGATACGAAAGCACTAGCAAAAGTGCACCTATAAAGAGTTTGTGAAATAATAAAAGAGCATAGAGCTGATGATCAAATAGCAATACTACAATGTTCGACAATTCAAACATTTGCTCTAATAGTTTTCTTCCTTTGTTTTCTTTTTCAACAGAAAGAAGCAAACAAGAACATACAAGGCACAAAGTCTACCTGACCAGGTCCGAGTTTGGCTACAATGATATCTGCATCTTTGGGGGCAATTGGGTCATTCGAGAATTCTGGTCGAGTATCTTGACTACAGCTGAATGAAGTGTAAGTTTTTGGTTTTGCACTCGAATTTGATGCTTGACTTTCTGTTGCTAGTATCAATTCACTTCCATTGGGTAACCACTTCAGCTCACTGGACAAGACTGCAATTTTTTACACAGAAATGAAGAAAAATTGATTAGCCCGCATGACTAGTGGCAATCAAATGGAGAACCACACACATGAATGAACAGATAATGCAAAAATAAATGATGAGAAAAGTTTCATGATATAAGCATATAATAGTACCTCTTAGTCGTTCACTGCCTTTTTTACAACGAGCATGGAGTTTGAAAACAACTGTATTCTTTTCGTTAGGAACATCATTTTCTGGAAGGGGGAAAAAAAAACAAGGTAATTAGCCATCATAATTCCCATCAAAAGCAAACCCTTTATTTGAGAAAAGGGGGGAGGGGGATTAAAAGGAAACTCAATAGTAACTACACATACGATACTACAAGAAGATCTAATACCTGACATATACTCGAAAAGCCTTGGATCGACCTTAATTGGGATGAGACCAAGTCTATGAGCGAGCACTTCATCTTGGATAATGGACATATTGTTTGCAATAAGAATTTTTTCAATGGCTATGGTCGGGACCTGCATGACAACCAAGGAAAATAAATGAACTTAATCAACATCTCAAATGCCCGACACAATTCAAGCAAGAGTTCAAGTAGAGGAACAAAACAAGCCAGCATCTATTATGAGGAATAAAAATACATATGTCCCAATCATTGAGTTCATCTTGTTGATAGATAAGCAGGAAAGAACCTCAAACTAGAGTCAAACTAGAAATTTTTAAGACAAAATGGAAAATGTAATTAGTTTTAACTTTCTTTGCATTCCTTCGCTTTCTTTCTGGAGCAATCTGGCAGATGTACATGAAACACAGGATGTAGAGTCCTTGCTCGATTTTATTAGTTCTCTTCCCAGTCAGTAAGGCTCTTCTTTGTAATAGCTTCTGATCACCAGCATTCACTTGATGCTGGTTTTCATCCATTTACCTTACTTATCACCAGCAGTCCAGCACACACTCTACCCTCCCAAACCCCACATGTGGGATTACACAGGGTATGTTGTTGTATTATCAAAAAAAAATATCAATTAGTAATGAAATTTTACCATGTAGCCCCACTAAGTGAATGAATAGCTTCATAGTTTATCTAAAAGCACGAAACAAACAATAAAACAAAACCTAACCACGGCACAAATTCAATTCAGAAACCTTGAAGAAAAGTGGGGATAAAAAACACGAAAAGGGGTGAGCACCTCTGCAATGAGGATTCTGCAAAATGCGTTGGCAAGAGAAGGATCGATACCAATCATGTCAAACTCAAATTCGTCCTCGTCAAGTCTCACAACTTCCACTTTGAAGTTATTGCGGAATTGCTCAAAGCGCACGCTGTTATCAACACCCATAGATGCATAGGCGCCTGAGTATTGTACCTTCTCTGTCTTCACTCCCCAAAAGAAAACAAAAAAACAAAACAAATATAAGAACAGTAAAGGAAACCTCAAATTCTTAATAGTTAATGGTCAAAAACACACCTGAACTATCACTTTTTCGCGAGTTTCACACCCCAACTATCAGTTGTTTCTTTTTCCTACTTAAACTATCACTATATATGTATTAAAACACATCTCGAAGCTGACTAGGACAACTATAAGTTGTTGCCTTCTCCTACCTGAACTATCACTATCTATGTATTAAAACACACCTCGAAACTGACTAGGCCAACTATCATTTGTTCCTTTTTTCTACCTAAGCTTTCACCATCTATATATTAAAACACAATCTCGAAGCTGACTAGGCCAACTATCAGTTGTTTCCTTTTCGTACCTCTCTTGCTACCACGGTAGCACCTAGTGTGGTCAGCACCAATCGTGTTTTCCTTTTCGTACCTGAACTATCACCAGCTACTCAACTAGTACACAGATGGTGATAGTTCAGGTTGAAAAAGGTTACAGTTGATAGTTTGGGTGTGAAACTCACGAAAAAATGATAATATGACACTCTTTCATTTTTAGTATGTTTCAAAAAGAATGACACTTTTCCATATTTACCAATAATTTAACTCTAAAATTCCCATTTTACCCTTAATGAGATGAATTACAGTCACACAGATATCTATGACTTGTTTTAGGCCACAAGTTACAAAAGTGTTCCTTTCTTTGTCAAACTCGGCGTCTAGTTAAACTGTATCACATAAATTGAGGGGACGGAGTAGTTCAACTATGTTTTTTAATCATTATCTCCATTCTGAACTAGCAAAGTGAAAAGCACACCACAATAACATTCATCAAGAAAAGGAGAAAACAAGATGAGAGATTTACATTAGTGGGAGCTAAGGAAGCACAGAGAACTCGAGTTCTTTGGAAGGGGAGGGGGCAACTTGCCCTTTGGCACAACCCGCCTCCGTTGCATAAAAATTTATATAAAAGAGAAATTATTATTACATACATGTTGAGGGGTGAAACTCGCAAAAACAAATTATCTAATTTCTGAAGTAGAAAAGTGAAAAACACAAAACAACAACAATCATCAAGAAAAGGAAAAAAATAAAAAGAAGAGAGGTTTTTACATTAGTGGGAGCTAAAGAAGCACAAAGAACACGAGTCCTTCGGAGTTCAAGGTGAGGTGGCAATTTCCCCTTTGAGACATCAGGCAAATCCCAAACTGAAACATTTTTTAACTTTGGGGAATCCATGCTGCTATCGCTACCTGAACCACTGCCCACGGCGAATGTTGTGAAGCTGTGTGTGCCAGGGTTTAGGGTTTTAAGCAATATAACTAAGTTCTGTTTTTTTGTTTTATTATGAATGTTTTGTGCAACGGAAGGGGGAGTTGGCGGTGAACCA